>NC_082730.1:51558770-52158770 GCF_030144855.1 Hypanus sabinus | reverse complement strand
GAGAAGTTGCATTAGGATAGAGAGCGTCAGACATATGCATAACGAATTCCCTGAAACACTGCACACACAGTGGAAAGAATGCACCTCCACGTCAGCACCCCTGGAAGGTCTGCAGTCTCCATATTGGTCTCATCAGCTATTTCAGGATTCTCCAAACTAGTCATCCTCAATGCAAGGGAAAACCAAAGGAAAAAAGAAGAACAAAACTACAAGATAATGTCTTTCAGGGCTTGAAATCTGCAATCCTTACCTAGTCTGGCCTTGAGGTGACTGAAGATATAAATAACACACAATCTGCAGGAAAAACTCAACAGATCTTGCAACACCAGTGGTTAAAGAGAAACTATTAATTTTTCAGGTCAAAACCCTGCGTTAGGACTGAGAGTTGAGAGGCAAAATAGGCAGCATAGGAAGGAGGGGGGGAGGGCAGGGGGTGGCAGGAAAGGAGCCCAAAGTGATTGGTGGACTGAGGGGGCACGCAAGATGACAGGCAGGTAGAGAAGGTGAACAGGAGAGGCGTTGTGAGATTATGGTAAGTGAATGATAGATAGAGGCAGACAAAGAATAAGAGGAAAGTGAAAAAAAACAACAGACAGAGCAAGGTGGGGAGAGAGGAATGTGAAGATGGGAGACAACTGCTGGCGGAAGATAAAGGAGATCAGCAGTTTATTTTTAAGTGTCTTCTAAATCTGCAACACACACACAAATTGTTGGAGGAACTCAGAAGACCAGGCAGCATCTATGGAAAAGAGTACAGTTGATGTATCAGGCCAAGACTGGATACATCTCTTTTCCATAGATGCTGCCTGGCCTGCTGAGCTTCCCCAGCATTTTGTGTGTGTTTCTTGTATTTCCAGCATCTGCAGATTTTCTTTTGCTTCTAAAAACTCCGAGCAGGTTAGTTAGTTATAACACTAGGGGAATGTAGATCAGGTGTCATCTCACTCTTCCTTATTGCAGTCTGCCACAGGTCTGCTCTACTTAAAGAAACAAAACACTAACTGGGTGCTCACTTAGCAGAGTGTTCATGTCCAGTGTGCAGAGATGACCCTGAGCATTCTGTTGCCTCCCAAATGAATTCCCCATTCTACTCACACTGTGCCTATCTGATGGTGGCTTTTGCATTGCTATTATGGGCCCAATGTAAGCTTGAGGAAAAATAGCTCATATTCTTTCTGGGTGCAGAGCAATCTTCTGGGAACTACACTTCAGGTAACTTGCTTTTTCTGTTTGTGCCAGAACTGGCCATTTGACCTGAGGAGCAAAATAGTAATTGCTTCAAGGAATCGTTGCCTAGGTTCACTGGAATGCCAGTTGTGACAAAAAGCTTGGTTTCATGACATTGATGTACAGTATATTATATTGGCCCAGTCCTGCCCTCTCTATTGGCACAGATGGGTACATCCCACAGCTCTGCACTTTTCAACTTTGCGTTCTTACTCTAACTAATCTCTTTCATTCAGATCTGCTCTCCCTCTCTCTAATACCCCCATTAATGCCTAATAAGAGATTATTTCCTTTTTGTCATCCATCCCTCCTCTACTCTCCCTGCAACTTAAAACCAACTTGTTTTTTTCTTTCCAAGAAGGGTCTTTCACTTGAAGGTTTAACTCCATTACCTTCTCTGTAGATGCTGCTTGACTTCCTGAGTGTTTCCAGCAATTTTTGCTTTTATTTCATTTAACAGCATCTGCAGTTTATTTTGGTGGCCATTTTAGTTATTAAAAGAATGTCCAATGAACATTTATAAATATCTCCAAATGTGGTACAGCAGCTGCTCACAGAGCCCAGCCAGCAGTTACATTGCCACCGGCAAATCTTCAATCTGTTTGAAGGCTACAGATTGAAGGAAGCTTCTTTTGGAAGTATTCCAATAGATTAAGGAGAGATTCCAAACTCTATTACATTTTTGGGATGGGCTTGATTAAGAAAATGGCAGAATGCCATTCCCTGAAGTAATGTACATCAACATCATGAAACCAAGATTCTGTCACAAAGTGACATGCCAATAGAATTAAGCAAAGATTCTTTGAAACAGCTACCATATTGTACCTCAGCATTAAAATCAAAGAAAATTATAGGTAATTTTCTGAAGGGAACCATAAAAATATTTTTTTAAAGGATTTTATCAGCAGCAGCCCTCCACTAACAACTCCTGACAGCCGAGACCAAAACAACCTTACACACTATAAAGATGCTCTCATCTTTTGCTTGATGGCAAAAAGTGAGGCAGGAATATTGGCAGAAGCAGCATTAGGTAAATAAATACAGATGAGAAACTGATGTTGTTAAGTTCAAAAACACACTGAAGAAAAAAATCCAATATACAAGACAATGATTTGATTTTTTACACATTTTAATAAAGAATGAACTTGAATCTTCAAACTGCCTTCCACTACCTGAGGACATCCTATAGCACTTCACAGATAATGAAGTATATTGAACTGGATACTATTGTGGTAAACTATGTATACCTGTCTGGACACGCCCCTCTGCTGACTGCTCCTGTGTCTCCTCCCACAGACCCCTGTATAAAGGTGAATGGGGCACTGCTCCTCCCTCAGTCTTCGAGATGTCATGCTCCCTTTTCGCTGTTAATAAACGTCTATCGTTCACTTCCAGTCTCCTAAAGTTATTGATGGTGCATCAACTATTGTACAAAAGAAAACATGACAGCGAACAAGATGACCAAAGGCGACATTCTTCAGACAGTTCACAAAATTATTTCTTTTAATTTCTTTATTACTTCTTATTTCAAATATAATTTAGCTACAATTGGAGCCTGTGAGTTACATTTTGATGGGGTGTCTTTCAGCCAAATGAGTGATTGGGTGCTTTGCTGTCCCCATGGGAGTTTGGTGAAGGAGTTAAGTGTATGGCCTGGAGGCCAAGAAGCCCAGAGAGGAGGCACATTGACTCCATATCTTGCCAATCTCACCATCTCACCAATTGAAGTGTTGAGGAAGACTGAAATCAACAGGGACAAGAGTGAAGTTGAACAGGTATTCAGCACTGTCTGCCTGCGAGTGACCGCTTTCTCTCTTGCTCGATGCTGCCGGAGGTGTGGGTCTTGGTGTTGCAGTTTGTGGACTGGACTCTGTAGTTCATGTTATGATGTGTTTCTGCTTTCTGGTTGCTTCTTTGTCTGTTGCAATTTTGATTGGGGTGGACTGGCTCCTGCAGTCAACGGATGACTAGATTGAACTGAACTGAGTTGATACTGAACATTCCTCGACTGGTTCTTTGAATTGATGGTTTGATGTTTTATATTATGTGTTTTTTTTGAATTTTGTCATTTGCACGAATTGTTGGGTTTTTTTGCACATGAGGGTGGGGGTAGGATTTGATACTTTTGTTTGACTGGGTTCCATGGTTTCTCTGTTTCATGGCTGTCAGTGGGAAGATGAATTTCGAGATTGCATACTTAGCTTAATCTACTTTGAATCTTTGAAGTTTCATGATACATACACAATACTTCAAGGAATAGCATTTGTTAACAAACATATACTGACATGAATATGAAAAAAAATCACAAATAATGCCATGGTTCTTATACATCCAAGTGAGTGGGCAGAATCTGGGCTCAAATTTTTATCAGAACAGCACTCTGTTAATTCCACAATCAAATATCTTCCTGGATTATTTGTTCAGGACTGAGTGCACTTGGAATTTACAGCCTTGTGAGAGCACCCTAGCCTGACTGACGTGGTACTAGCAGTGCCAACATTTAATCAAACAATCTGTAGAAAACTGTCTTGTTTCTCTACAACGATACTACCAAATACCATTCTCTGTTCCTTTCGATCAAGATAAAGAAAATTAATGGGTTCGGATTACGATGGTTATTTTGTTTAACACTAAGAAGCACGCATTACAGAGATTTTTGTAACACCTGTGGTACTTATCAAAAAGAAAACATTGTTATTTTACCATTTTCTGAATCAAATTATGAGTTGCAAACACAAGTCAAAATGATTAAGATCAGCCAAAAAAAGATGTGCTCCTGTTGCAAACAAGAGAAAATGTGCAGATCCAAGACTCATTTTAACTTGAAGTAGCAGGAGAAAGCAAGTTGAAACACAATCACCCTTTGTCATCCATTTCCACAGTGCCTCCTGGAACTTTAAAAGTAACTTCCATACTTCATTGAAAGTCATAGATTCAGAGGGTAGAAACAAGCCCTTTGGTCCAAGTTGTCCATGCCTATCAAGACATCAAAATGAGCTAATCCCATTTGCTTGTATCCTTAGATCTTTTCTATTCATTCACCTGTCCAAATGTCTTTTAGGCATTTTATTGTATCCACTCTGTCATTTTCTCTGGCAACATTGAGTACAGTTCACATTAAATTCCATGTAGTACTCCTTGGTCCACTTGCCCAGTTCATCTTGATTCCATTGCCCAATACACCACCAATTTTGGTGTCATCCTTAAACTTACTAACCATAGCAACAAAATTGCCATTCCAATCATTAATGTAGATCATTTGTACATAGTATAAAACTAGATGGAAAGAGGACCTCGATCAGCTAGGTGAGTGACCTGAAGGTTGGCGAATGGTGTTATCACCAGATTACTATAAGGCATTGTATCTTGGGAAATCAAACCAGGGTAGAGCTTGTGAATGGGTCGACCCTGAGGAGTTTTGTTGAAGAGTGGGACATAGAAGTATAGGTACACTGCTCACTGAAAGGGGCATTACAAAGAGGCATTTGGTTTGTGGGCCTTCATTAGTCAAGGCACTGAATTTAAGAGCTGAAACATTATGTGGCAGTTGTACAAGATGTTGGTGTGGCTGCCCTTGGAGTTCCGTGTACCACTTTGGTCACACTGTTATAGGAATGATGTCATTAATCTAGAAAGAATGCAAAAAAGATTTCTGAAAATCTTTCCAGGACTTGAGGGCCTGAGTTCTAGTGAAAGGCTGGGTCATCTAGGACTTTGCTCTTGTAGGAGACTGAGGGATGACCTTATAGAGATGTGTATAACTGTGAGGGGCAAAGATAGTAGGATACGTGCACACAGTCTTATTCCCAGGAACAGGAAAGAAAATACTCAAGAACACGAGCTTGTGTCAAAGGGGATAACTTTAATAGGAACCTGAGGGCAACTTATTCACACAAAGGATGGTGCGTACATGGATTGAGTTGCCAAAAAAGGTAGTTGAAGTAGATACAATAAGGACATTTAAAAGACATTCAGGTGAAGTAATAATGTGGATAGGAGAGTTTAGAGGAATATGGGCTGAATGTGAACAATTGGTAAACATGAGGAAATCTGCAGATGCTGGAAATTCAAACAACACACACAAAATGCTGGTGGAACACAGCAGGCCAGGCATTATTTCTGTGGGCCTGTTTCTGTGCATTATTACTCTATGACACACAAAAGCACAGCACCAATCCATACAGTGCAGACCACCAAACTGACATAACAAAACTCCATCATCACCCTCTGACTTCTGCCACTAAGTCAAATTTGTATGCAATTAGAGTCAGGCCATTTAGCCCATCCAGTCCTCGCCAATATTTACAAGGATGTTGCACTGGTCTTCAAGACATGAATTATCAGAATCAGCATAAGAATTACGTTTAATATCACTGGCATATATCATGAAATTTGTTGCTTTGCAGCAGTAGTACATTGCAATACATAATAATAAACTATAAATTACAAAAAATATATATAAAAAGTTAAATTAAGTAAGGGGTGCAAAAAGAGAGAAAAACTAGTGAGGTGGTGTTTATGGGTTCATAATCCATTCAGAAATCTGATGAAGGGGAAGAAGCTGTTTTTGAAATGTTTAGCGTGTGTCTCTAGGATCCTGCTTCTCTTCTTTGATGGTTGCAATGAGAAGAGGCATGTCCTGGGTGACTGGGGTCCTTAATGATGGTTGCCACCTTTTTGAGGTATTGTTTTTTGAAGATGTCCTTGTTGCTGGGGAGGGTAATGCCCATGCTGGAGTTAGCCGCGTTTACAACTTTCAGCAGCTTTGTCCAATGCTGTGCAATGGCCCCTCCATACCAGTCAGTGAGGTAACCAGTTAAAATGCTCTCCATCTGTAGAAATTAGTGACAGTCATCAGTGACAGATCAAGTCGCTTTAAATTCCTAATAAAATATAGCTGTTGTCATGCCTTTTTTGAACTTCCATCAATATGTTGGGCCCAGGATAAATCTTCAGAGATGTTGAAACCCAGGAATGTGAAACTGCTCACCCTTTCCATTACTGATCCCTCAGTGAGGGCTGGTGTGTGTTCCTTTGACCTCCTCTTCCTGAAGTCCACAGTGAATTCCTTCGTCTTACTGACATTGAGTGAAAGGTGGCTATTGCAACATTAGCTGAACTATCTTGAATCTGTACTCCGCTTTATCACCATCTAAAATTCTGCCAACAATAGTCGTGTCATCGGCAAATTTATAAATGCCATTTAAACTGCGACTAGTCACACGGTCGAGGGTGTAGAGGGAGTGGAACAGTGAGCTTAGGTGTGCCAGTGTTGATTGTCAGTGAGGAGGAGATGTTACTTCCAATCCACACTGACAATGGTCTCCTGCTGAAGACATCAAGGATCCAGTTGCAGTGGAAGGTACAGATGCCCAGGTTTTGAAGCTTGTTGATTAGAACTGAGGGTTTTATTGTGTTGAATGGTGAGCAGTAAGCAATATAGCCTGATATAGGTATTGCTATTGCCCACGTGATCCAAGGCTGAGTAGAGAGTCAACAACATTCAATCTTCTTTAGATCTATTGCAGCAATAGACATATTGCAGTGGGTCTAGGTCCTTGTTTAGAGTTGATACTGGGCCATGAACAACCTCTCAAAGCACTTTATCACAGTAGATCTAAGTACAACTGGGCTAGAGTTGTTGAGGCAGGCCGTGGGGACTAGTATGATTAGGACTTTATTCCCTGGAGCGAGGGGAATAAGTGAAGATATTGTAGAGATGCACAAAATTATGAGAGATATGGATATGGGAAGCACATGCCGGCTTTCTCCCCCTCGGGTTAGTCCTATCTACCTGCACCCAAGCTGCACCCCTCTCATCTATCAAGCTTCTCTTAAATGTTCCATTTGAACCAGCCATTACCACTTCAGCTGGTAACTCATTCCGCACTTGCACTACATGTTTCTACAAATGTAATTCATAAGCAAGTTAAAAAAGTAATCAGCACTTTTAAGTACATCAGGAATGCATAACTAAATCACAGAGGACTTTTGCATGAAGACTAAACAGCTTAATTCCTTCACCAGACATAAAAGCAATAGAGCAAAAGTTAGTGGGAAGCTGGAGGATTGGGAAGCTTTTAAAAACCACCAGAAGGCAATTAAAGAAGCAGTAAAGATTGAAAAGATGAAATATGAATCTATCCAATAATATAAAAGAGGATACCAAAAGTATTTTCAGAGATATAAATGGTAAAAGAGAGGCAAGAGTGGATATCAGATGGCTGGAAAATTACACTGTTGAGGTAATAATGCAGTCAAAGAAACGTTGGACGACCTCAAGAAATATTTTGCCTCAGTCCTTACTGTGAAATTCATAAGTGTCAGGGGGAAGAAGTGAGTGCAGTTGTTATTACTAAGGAGGTGCTTGGGAAGCTGAAAGGACTTGAGGTAGGTAGGTTAGCTGGACAAGATGGACTGCATCTCAGAGTTCTTAAAGAGGTAGCTGAAGACATCATGGAGGCACTGGTAGTGATCCTACAAGAATCACTAGGTTCTGGAATGGTTGAGGAGGACTGGAAAATTGCAAATGTCACTCCAGTCTTTACTGTGAATGTGTGCAAGTAAATGATTTTCAGAGATGGTAGTAGATGGTAACGTATATATACATTGATAACAAATCTACTTTGAATTTTAAGAAGGGAGAGAGACAAAAACCTTAAAAAGATAGCCTGACTTCAGAGGTGGTAAGATGTTAAGATCCACTATTAAGGGTGAGTTCTTGGGGTAATTGGAGCACATGATAGGCCAAAGAGGGCATGGTTTCCTTCAGGGAAAATCTTGCCTTAGCAATTTGCTAGAATTCTATGAGGAAGTAACAGGTAGGATAGACAAATAAGAGTCAGTGGATGTTATATACTTGGATTTTCTGTAGACCTTTGACAAGGTGCTGCACATGAATCTGCGAAAGAGGATTACAGGAAAGATACTAACATGGACACAAGATTGACTGACTGGCAGAAGGTAAAGAGTGGGAATAAAGGAGGTTGGCTGCTAGTGGCGTTCTGAGTGATTCGTTTTGGGACCACTTCTTTTAGTGTTATATGGCAATGATCTCTATGATAGAATCTATAGATACAAATGTAGGAGGAGGGACAGGCAGTGATAGGGAAGTAGGGACATTGAAGAAGGACTTGTACAGATTAGGAGAATGGGAAAGAAATGGCAGACGGAACAGAGAGTAGGGAAGTGATTCGTAATATGCTTGAGTAGAAATGTAATGGCTATTTTTCAAATGGGGACCAAATTCAGAAATTGGAGATGCAAAAGGCTTGGAAGTCCTATTGTAGGATTGCTTAAAGTTAACTTGCAGGTTAAGTCTTTAGTCATGAACACAAATGCAAATGTTAGTATTCATTTAGAGAGGACTAGAATATATAAGCAAGGATATAATGCTGAGGATTTTTAAGACATTGGCCAGACCGCACTAGGAATGTTGTGAGTGGTTTTTAGCCTCTCGTCTAAGAAAGGTATTGGAAAGGGGCCAGTGGAGGCTCACGGTAATGATTTTGGCAATGAATGAGTTAACATATGAGGAGTGTTTAATGGCTCAGACCTGTACTCACTGGCGTTCAGATGAATGAGGGTAGATCACATTGAAACTTATGAGATATTGAAAGGCCTAGATCAGGGGTCAGCAACCTTTACCACTGAAAGAGCCACTTGGACCCGTTTCCCACAGAAAAGAAAACACTGGGAGCCGCAAAACCCGTTTGACATTTAAAATGAAATAACACTGCATACAACGTTTTGTTTTGCCTTTATGCTATGTATAAATAAACTATAATGTGTTGCATTTATGAAATTGATGAACTCCTGCAGAGAAAACGAAATTACATTTCTGCATGCAACAAAAACATTTTGAACTCCGAAAAAAAGACGTTGGGTTGAAGGTTACTTTTAAGTAAAATACTCAACGTCTATTTGAGTCCTTCTTGTATTTATGAAAAACGCCAAACTTAAATTTGCCGCCAGCAGCAAACCAAAAATAACGTCAGCCAGCTGTCAACCTGAAAAATAAAAGGACTATTTCACTGAACAATGAAAACATATGAATATACGTAAAATAATACGCAATTAAAATATTTATCATACTTCTTCAGGTTGACTCACACCTGACAATGCAGTCGTATTCAGTAGGGATGGATCGATGCTTAGGGGAGTGACCGGGAAGGATAATGTGTTTTTTTCCTCTCTGAACTCACAGAAGCATTTCCCAAACGATGTTTGCATTGCGATGATTGCAGAATGTAAATACTCCGAATTTATCATGTCGTGACATTGTTTGAACTCTCTCAAATTGGGCAAGTGAGACAATGTGCCTTTCTGTAAATCTCTGGCAAGCAACGTCAACTTGCGCTCGAATGCAAAACATCCTCCAACATGTGCAGGGCTGTACGTCCTTTCCCCTGAAGAGCTGTGTTCAGCGTGTTCAGGTGCGTTGTCATGTCTACCATGAAGTGTAGCTTTTCCAGCCACTCTGGCTGTTCCAGCTCAGGAAAGTTGAGCCCTTTGCTGCCCAGGAAAGTTTTCACTTCTTCCAGACGCGCGACAAAGCGTTTCAGCACCTCCCCTCTGGACAGCCAGCGATAAAAACACGTTGTAGCGGTTGCTACACGCAGTCAGTAAACTGCAGTCAAAGATAGCTTTATTCGAACTAAACAGCCTTGCTTTTAAGCCTCCCTCAACCCGCCCCCCATGGGCGCGGATGCTGCAAAAGACACGTACTCACAAACCCCCGTAGGCTATCTCCCTTAGCCTGAACGCTGGCTAATTGTGAGCCGGTTCGGATGTGTCAGGAAATGCGTCGCCACAACGTCTTATTTAGATTGTACAAGATCACCATAATCTTCAAATTTAGATTTACATTTCAAAAACTAACAAACTAACATAAAATACATATTAATTAAATACTGACCATGTAGCGGTGTGCTACACGCAGCGCTAAAATTACGACACGGAGTCGGTAACTGCAGTCGAAGGAAAAAAACTTTATTCGAAATCTTCAGCCTCACTTTTAAGCCTCCCTCAACCTGCCCCCCCCCCCCATGGCGCAGAGGCTCCAAAGCTCTGTGCTCGCAAACCCCCGTAGGCTATCTTATTGTGAGTCGGTTCGGATGTGCCAGGAAAAGGGTCGCCACAACCAATTATTTCCCAAAGCAACAGGGAGCCGCAGCACAGACGTAAAAGAGCCACATGTGGCTCCGGAGCCGCGGGTTGCCGACCCCCGGCCTAGATAGAGCAGACATTGAGAGGATGTTTCCAATAGGGGGAGAGTCTGCTCCTATGTCCTATGGTCTAACATATAAAGATTCACATTCATGGTCTGTTTCAATATACATTTGTTATATACGTACAGGCATTTAGGAAGGCAAGAGCATTTCAGTACTAGTACCAGTTATACAGGGACACTGTGAGAACATGCCTGAAATATTCTGTATAGATCTGGTCTCCTCAGTTAAGGAAAGGTATGTTTGAGATGAATGGAGTACAGTGAAGATAGATCAGGTGGATAACTGTCATGAAGGCTTGCTGTACAAGAAGAAATAATGCACACAGGACCTATATTATCCTCGGTTTGAAAAAAAGAGAGCCAATCTGATTGAAATTCTCTTGCGTCTTGATAGCATAGATACAGTAGCATTTTTCCCTGGTCCAGGTGTCAACGGTCAGAGAGAGAAAATAAAGAGTTATGCAATCGGGATGGAAATGTTTCTTCATTTGAAATACAGTTAATTTTTGGAAACACATCAAGATGTTACTGCAGGAAAGTGGTTGAATTAAAAGATCAGCTATTGAATAGTGAAGCAGGCACTTGGGCTGGGACCTTTTCATACTTTTGCTTTATTCAATGTTTGCAGGAATTCATAGTGTGCCAAACTTCCTTTCTTTTTAATATAAAAAGCTTATTTTTCTCCTACTATCTGTGCATGACTTTCTGGCTCACCAACAATAAGCAGAAATCAAAATTCATCCTAAAAATGTCTTCATTTAAATTATTTTAGAGTAAGAATATTATGAATGAAAGGCAAGAAACGTTATGAAAAACAATCCATTAAAACAGTCAAAAGACAGGGATATAGCTCTAATTATGATTGGCTTCTGTATAAAAAAGTTCAAAAGCCTCTGAAAACTAGACAGCTCTCTCAATCCTCATTTTATCTACAACCTGTGTTATAGACAAACAGAGCAACTGCTCTTTCTCTTTTTCATCCTACCCCAAACACTGTAATACTTGAAAGTGACTATGATAGAAGGGTGAGGAAGATAAAACAAAAAATGTTCTTCTCTATATTCTATATTCAAGTTTTAAACCTTGAAATCTAATAGAGAACCAAGAAGAAACCAAAACAATTTCTACTTAAGAAAATCAGGAGGAATACCACTGAGTATACTACTGTAAATTCCGGACTATAAGCCGCTACTTTTTTTCCCATGCTTTGAACACTGCAGCAACACTGCGGCCTATACTACGGTGCGGCTAATGCATGTTTTTTTTTCATGCCGCCAAAAACATTTTGCCTCGTAACAGTAGACTGTTATGAATCCCGTAACTGGAGAACTTACCAGCAAAGACAGAGAGGTCCGTTGAAGTCTGATGTCACTATTTTCAAACGTTTTATTTATAAAGGGACACAAAAGTAGGGTTAATACATACATTCAGATAGTGCACATCGTCAACACTCAATCTAAAGCGCGGGTATAGTAATACTCATCATTAAGTGAGCTCTGCTGTTGTCTAGGGGTTAATAGATTGTCTGTTGGAAATATAAAAGTCACTCAGAAAGTCTGCAGGCCTCAGCCCTTTGAAAATCGCTGGGTTTCACATGGGGCGACCGAGAGAGAGAGATTGGGGGAGAAGAGAAAGAACTTGCCGAGTCTTGATGAATCTTCCGTGAAATCGGGGGAGCGTTGGTCTCCTCTCCCCGATGTTAGTTAAAAGAGGTTTTCTGTGATTCCAGCCACAAATTCCAATCCCTGAATCTAACTCACTTGGCTTCCTTCAGAATGGCTTCCTGCTGCTGCGGGATCACTCTCTCGTGTCTTCTTGGTGCGTCTGAGGGGGCTGTCCCCCTGAGACTCTCCTTTATACTTCCTCACGGGGTCGCAGGAGTCTATCAGGTTGGGATGATGCAATCACTCTCTCAACCAGCCCACTTTGCCCGAGGGCTTTTCACGTGGTCTCCATGAGACAATAGTCGCTGTCGTCCCGGGTGGAACGTGCAATTTGGCACGTTTCTCTCTCTCTCTCTCTCTCCTACTGGGTCTACTGACCCCCCCCCCCCCCCCCGACGGGTGCTCTTCCGATTCTCACAAAGGAGGGGGCTGGGATCATAGCAAGACCAATAAAATTGATGAGTAGTTCACAGAGGTCCAATGAAATTGTACGATAAATCAAGCGCACTTTCACAATTAAATTATTGTAAATCAGTCATTTGGTACTCACCCTCATCAACATGGAAAACACTCGAAGAAAATGATGCAGCTTTTAAGTTAAAGGCGATCAATAACTTTTCCTGGTAGGCTGCAGTATATATATTTTTTTTACCAGTCATTAGGAGATATTGGAATGTTGTTCGTGCACTGTTCAGTAAAAAAGCATACGCAACGTAATTTGTGTGTTACCGATACGTATGTATATTTGAAAGTAGCTGTGTTACAGGCACTGTTCGAAAAAAAGCATTTACAATATGTATTTGTTTATGTTACCATACGGATTTAATTAAAAGTTAAAAAATCCTCACGTGTAATATCTTTCTGTGTAAATATCTCATATTACAACGTGGGACACCTGTGGCTTAAAATCCGGTGCGGCTTGTACAAGTACAAAATTGATTTTCTTTCTAAAATTAGAGCGTGCGGCTTTTAATCAGGTGCGCTCTGTAGTCCGGAATCTACGGTATTAAGTTTGAAAATTACAGTGAGAAGAGCTAAACTAAAAATAAGCGTAACTTTCTCACAGGGCTCGTATACAAACTTGGTTCATTAGCTGACTCTGCTAACAGCCACATGACACAGCAAAGAGAAGGCCACCATTTTAAGTAATATACATCCAGGGTCGATATCATTAGAATTCCACCAAACAGGAAAGTTAGGATGTTCTGAATAAGGAATGCTGTATAAATACTGCCTGATACAAAATTATCGGTCACCAAGAAATGACAGATCATACACCAGCATAAAATTATAAAGAAAGCATATTTACTAATTTTTCAACTTTATCAAACAATTAACAGAAAAAGGGGAAAAAGGCCTATTACGGTTAAACAAGTCCAATATGCACATAAACATTGGAGCTCAATTCTGGAGTGTGAGGCGCATTGCTGAACTCACGGTCTGTGTGAAAGACACCAGTCGCTGTTCGAACTTCCCTCAAAGACCATCTTGGAATGAACTGGCTAACTCAAGAGTATTAGCACTTCTTCCTTTGATCTAGCAGCCCCTGCCAAAAGACCCCAAACAAAACCAGACTACTGTTCTTCATAAATCTGATCCTGCCCAACCCCCTGAATGTTCCATGGCATCCTACTGTGCAGAAATTTACAACACGTACCAAAGCAATGCTGATTGGCTGACACAACATTCCCAAGTTGGACAATATGGCTCCTTATCTTTAGCCAAAGCTAAAACACGCTTACTAGCATGACTGTGCTGTCTTTACGACAGTTATTTAGTTTATAATATTTTCGCTTAGTAATTCATTCGATAGTATTTTCTAGTTAGAATTAGGAGTGTTTAAAGTATATTCATTGCATGTAAAATATATCGGCATGCGATGACGTCACATCCGGTTTCGCCGCGTCTTGTGGGAAAATACCGGTTTGAAATTAACGCGAGGGTGGGGGCTCACCACGAGGCAGACCCGAGCAGAAGTTGTGTTGCAGGCATGAGAAATCACAGTGAGAGCAACGCTGTAAGTTAATAGATAATCGATATATTGAACTAAGATGTTAATGCCGATCCTGTTAGAAGTAACGACGGTAGATAATGTTGATGCTTTCGTTAGTTAAAGAGTCGCGGATAGTTTGCATGGAAGTGTATTTAAAGTAGTCAATGGAGCAGGTAAACTCTCCCTGTATACTGCACCTTAGTGTAATGTAGTTATAGTCACCTTTGCAAGTATTTACACTTGAAATGTGATATTAAGGAAGGAACAAATACTGTATCAATCTTGTATTGTTTTATCAACAGTTTTCACCATATGTTAATGTGAAGAGTGAACAGTAAATGGTTAATCTTACTGCGATCTGGTTCTTATTAACTGGTTTATCTCGACGTTAAATTCGACGTTATCAGTTACACGCGAAGGAGAACGTTACAGTGAAAAAGCGGCATTATCAGGTGTTTCAAGTGCTGCAATGTCAGCTCGATCCAGCATCAAGTCGACGCCGCCCAGCGACAGGGGCAGTAAACCGACATCAAGTAAGCCCACCCAGGCGTTATCAGGTGTTCCAAGTGCTGCAATGTCAGCTCGATCCGGGATCAAGTCGATGGCGCCCAGCGACAAGGGCAGTAGAACGACATCAAGTAAGTCCACACAGGCAAGAGCCAAGGCAGAAGCCGCCAAGGTGCGACTGCGTTACGCCAGACAAGAAGCAGTTTTGAAAATGAAACTGGCCACCAGAGAAGCCGAAATCCAGAAAGAAAGGGCCGCCAGACAAAGAGAAGAGGCTGCCAGAGAAGCCGAAATCCAGAAAGAAAGGGCCGCCAGACAAAGAGAAGAGGCTGCCAGAGAAGCCGAAATCCAGAAAGAAAGGGCAGCCAGACAAAGAGAAGAGGCTGCCAGAGAAGCCGAAATCCAGAAAGAAAAGGCCGCCAGACAAAGAGAAGAGGCTGCCAGAGAAGCCGAAATCCAGGAAGAAAGGGCCGCCAGAGAAGCCGAAAAGGCTGCCAGACAAAGAGAAGAGGCCGCCAGAGAAGCCGAAACCCAGTTGGAAATGGCAAAAATATCGACAGAGTTGCAAGTGCTGCAGCTAGAAAGAGAAGAAGAAGCTGCCATGGCGGAAGCAAAGTACATAGAAGAAGCTGAAGGGTCGCGTGATCTGACCGAAGTAAGATCTACTTTAGAAAGGACCAGACTGGAACGCACAAGCGACTATGTACAATATCAAATAGACAGGCAGGCTCGTCTCCCCTCTCCATACGTATTCGATAACTTCCCCAGCTACGAGGAACCTCAGAGAGTCACGATTGCATCACATCCATACGAGGAAGGAAATTTACCCTCACGGCTCCGTGATGAAGTCAAGAATGAAAGAACCGACAACGCTCCTTCACCCCCACAACAGGACGGCGGGGAGGGAGAGGTTCACTCCAGGACAACAATTGTCAGCTTGAACTGTACAGAAGTTTGCGGTCAAACTCAATCAAGCCGTTCTTGTTCCAAGATCTGCCTCACTGAGGTGTACCCTGAAGAAGCACAACAAGACATTACCAAGCGTAAAGTAACCGACGAGACGCTAGGTCAGTCAGTTTTCGTTCAAACCGAGCACGGAAACAAACTT
This sequence comes from Hypanus sabinus, assembly GCF_030144855.1. Taxonomy (NCBI): domain Eukaryota; kingdom Metazoa; phylum Chordata; class Chondrichthyes; order Myliobatiformes; family Dasyatidae; genus Hypanus; species Hypanus sabinus. The sequence goes on along the minus strand of NC_082730.1, from coordinate 52,143,039 downwards.
GCACAATCAGCTCAAGATACCATTTCTTTAAAAACCAAAGACACCAAGGTCTTCAGAGATGAAGCAAATAATGGGGTTGCCCCATTGCCTTTCAGAGAACCACGCCAGCGCTCACCAGATAACAAAGAGCAGGCAGTCAAACGGTTCACGTCCTTACGGAAAACCCGGAAAAGGAAACCTGAGATGCAGCAACACACCCGATTGGCCCACGAGGTACTGTGCACCCTAATGGCAGAGGTCACAGCCATTATAAACGCACAATCATTCCTACCTGTGTCTTCTGACCCAGAAAACCCCTTTATACTTTCGCCATCAACGCTCCTTACGCAGAAGGCAGGAGCACCTCCTCCACCAGGAGACTTCTCAGACAAGGATTTGTACACAAAGCAATGGAGACAAGTCCAGGCTCTGGCAAATCAGTTCTGGCCTCGCTGGAGACAAAAATATCTACCTTTGTTGCAACAGAGACAAAAGTGGACAGGACCCCACAGGAATCTGGCCAACGGCCAGAATCACTGTTACATTCCCTAGCGGGGATGGACATGTCAGGAAGATCGAATTGAAGACTACCGACCAAGGCGATGTGAAAATTTACCAAAGGCCAGTTACAGAAGTTATTCTACTTCTACCCAATGACTGATTAAGAGACTAAGTTTGTACTCTGCTCATTGTGACCTTACGAAGGTCAAGCGGGGAGTGTGCTGTCTTTACGACAGTTATTTAGTTTATAATATTTTCGCTTAGTAATTCATTCGATAGTATTTTCTAGTTAGAATTAGGAGTGTTTAAAGTATATTCATTGCATGTAAAATATATCGGCATGCGATGACGTCACATCCGGTTTCGCCGCGTCTTGTGGGAAAACACCGGTTTGAAATTAGCGCGAGGGTGGGGGCTTTCCATGAGGCTCACCTGAGCAGAAGTTGTTTTGCAGGCATGAGAATTCACAGTGAGAGCAACACTGTAAGTTAATAGATAATCGATATATTGAACTAAGATGTTAATGCCGATCCTGTTAGAAGTAACGACGGTAGATAATGTTTATGCTTTCGTTAGTTAAAGAGTCGCGGATAGTTTGCATGGAAGTGTATTTAAAGTAGTCAATGGAGCAGGTAAACTCTCCCTGTATACTGCACCTTAGTGTAATGTAGTTATAGTCACCTTTGCAAGTATTTACACTTGAAATGTGATATTAAGGAAGGAACAAATACTGTATCAATCTTGTATTGTTTTATCAACAGTTTTCACCATATGTTAATGTGAAGAGTGAACAGTAAATGGTTAATCTTACTGCGATCTGGTTCTTATTAACTGGTTTATCTCGACGTTAAATTCGACGTTATCAGTTACACGCGAAGGAGAACGTTACAATGACACTCTGTTTTTCTGCTAAAATAGAAATACCTCACAGCATAGCAGTAGAAACCTTAACCAGGGCATTACATAAGTATTGACAAAGTGACAGTTTCATCATTATTTCTACAGTCAAAAAGCATGGTCATTAATTTCAATTCCACTCTCAGCCTGAAACGTCCACTCTTTACTCCTCTCCATAGATGCTACCTGACCTGCAGAGTTCTTTCAACATTTTGAGGGTGATCCTCTGGATTTCCAGCATCTGCAGAATCTCTTATGTTCTTAAATATAGATTCCTAGATGAATAGTATTTAACACATAATTTTGGAAGTTGGTGGCTGGCAATTAAATATCTGTAATCAGTGCATCTTACATGAAACTTGCAGAAAGCATCACCAAAAGCAAACAATTTAGTCAAGATGCACTACATTTACTTTTCATTTGCTCTAAGAAGAACGGTACTTTAATACATGAAGTTAATCCCTGAGCAGGAATACATTAACAAATATCTTTTCCTGTTGTGGACTGCTTGACATTAGCAGACTTGCAGATCAAGGAAATGTCAATGTGAATGGTCTCTAGGAACATGGCTTGTGTTATTATCAGCACAATTTGGGAATTGCTGCTCATGTAAAACAAATCCGATACATGAGGAGGACAGTCCCAGCTGGTGCATTATTCTTTTTGATCTTTCAGAATATTAATATTAAAAATCAAGACTTAAAATTCCCCAGCTTCACTCCAGCTTTCACGAAGTGTGAATCTGTAGCCCCGTGTATCATTAAAAGGATTTTTAACCAAAAATCATTCTTTATTTTAAAAAAATACAGTTAATGTGCAGAACATAACATTGATTGTTCAGCTATTTACACTTTACCTTGCACTAAAGTATGACATTAGAAGGAATCCTGCAAAACCTGGAGTTTAACCACTCGGAGAAAGAGGTCAGTGAGTCAGTTAACATTTGAAGCAATTTATCCTAATGAATAATGCTCCCCTTATTCTAAAAGAAAGTGCTGACAATCCGTTGGATAATGATTGAACTTTAATATTTAACTATATTCACCTAATGTTAGTGGAAGTAAAATGCTCTGGCTGTGGATGACCAATGCAAATTAAAGTATGCTGCATAGCAAATACATAAAAAGGGTCTTTGCCAAATGCTGGCATGAGCAGATCCAAAAAGGATTTCCATTCTCTTACACTAAAATGGTTTTTGTCCACTGCCACCTTTTTGCATTGAAATTACCCTGGGAGGACACCAGTGAGAAAATGCTTTGTTTAAAGATTCACAATAGGTTTCTAAGAAGTCTCACTCCAGTGACAATATCACTGACTCACATTAAATGAATTTGCAGAGAAGCACCAAGGGGACACAAGCAATAAATTACACACACCAATAGCAGCAGCTCACTTAGTAACTTCAGAATCATGGGACAAGCTGATCAATGCCAGCCTCATAATATTACCAATGACTGCTAAAAGACAGAAGAATGGCACAATGGCAATTATTGCTTCACTACCAATGATGTTACCAATACAACTTTAGGTGGATTCCTGCATTGCCGAACAATCAGCTCTTCCTCATTAAGTGAGTCAGGAGTGAGAAGTCAGCAGTGGAAAGGGTGAGCAAGTTCAAGTTCCTAGGCATTATCATCTCAGAGGATTTATCATGAGTCCAACACACTGATGCAATCACAAAGAAAGCACACAAGTAGCTTGACTTCATTGGCAGTTTAAGGAGATTTGCTGTTACCATATTTTGCAGCAAATTTCTACAGATGTACAGTGGAGAGCATTCTAACTGGTTGCATCACAGCCTGCTACGGCGACTCCAATGCACAGGATCGGAAATGGCTACAGAGTCAAGCCAGATCCCTTATGGGCACAAACACCCCCACCATCGAGGACATCTTCTAAAGGCAGTGCCCCAAGGAGGAAGCAGCCATCATTAAAGTACTCTCACCATGCCCTCTTCTCATCACTACCACTGAGGAGGAGGTGGTACAGGAGCCTGAAGACCCAGCTCAGCATTTTCAAGTAGTTTCTTCCCCTCAGTCATTAGATATTTCAATGGTTCACTACTTCTCTTTTGTACTATATATTTGTTGTAACTAATTGTAATTTTTAGGTCTTGCATGGTACTCCTGTCACAAAACAACAAATTTGGTAATAAACCAGTTTCTGCCAACATGTTCGAGTATTACAATCAATAAAGGAAAACAAATTAGCTTTCTGTTCAAAAATACTTGTGGCTAAGGTAGTGATTAATCCACACATTGATAGCAACAATTCCACTTCATGAATCCTTTTTAAGTTCATAATGCCGTTAGTGAAAATCCAGCAGTATTCCTAAAATGTTTAATATAATCCTTAAAGACAATCTAATGGTAACAATGATTTTGATAATTGAAAGAGCATATAATCATCACAGAACAATGTATTTTGGAACACAGCGTACTTAGATTATAAACATCCCACTGAAGTGACAAAAAAGATGTGTTCAGGACATCAAATTTACCAACTTATCGAGGTACACACTATTTGCACTTATAAGCAAGTTTGGATTCACATTCCATAACCATATGTCTGAGGTTTTTGTTGACTGATTAATGACTGGGGTAATGTATCCTTGCTCCCATTCCCGCACTCCAGTCCTGCTTTTGCACACAACCCTAGGCTCCTGGCAAATTCTAATAGATGCATTTTGAAATCTTTAGCTAATTTTTATTATGTTTGTCTATCAATTATTAATAAAGGACTTTCTTCTTAAAATTCTCAAAACATATTATTGCCTCTCAAAATCTGTATCTATAATTCCCACAGCTTCATGTTTTATGACGAATATCAAGCCTTATTTGCATAGTGCACACTCATTCAGGATCTAAGAACAGCTGAACATTATTCAGTGATAGAGGGCATTAGGAGTGGGGATTCACATGAAAATTATCTTTACATGAATTATTTCATGTTAAGTGATATGTACTCAAATAACCTAACAGCAAAATTAAAGCTGATCCTTGCTTCACACATTACATGAGATTTTGAATTCTCCTAAGGAAGTTTAAACTGAATGAGGACCATATGAATCTCCACTATTCAAGCACTGTTATCAAAATTTACCATTGGACACAATCTTAATGTGGACAAATTTGATATCTAACTTAAAAGATCTTCTGTTAAAATAGTCTGTGTATGCACTACTATTCAGTTGGCTGGTGGAGGGGAGAGGGGTGGGAGGAAGAGAGGGGTGGAGAGAGGGTGGGGATGAGGGTTGGGGGATGGCTGGGTTAAACAGTCAAAATGTAATTGGCAACTAGTTGTATTGAACGTAATTTGTGTTGCAATAAAAATTAGTGATAAAAAACAAATGTAATTTGTTGGTGTTGCAATAAAAATCTGTGAAAAAAATTACCATTGGCTACTTAATTCAAGTTGCTTTCTTTATTCGTGGACATAGTTAAAATCGGTGTCAAATGTCAATATTTTGAAAAGAGAATACTGCCTTGAAGTTGATAAATAGCCATTTCAGCTAAATACACACACCTCAGGGGTGTGTGCTTAGCTCACTGTTCTACTCTCTCTATACCCATGACTGTGTGGCTAGGCATAGCTCAAATACCATCTATAAATTTGCTGTTGATATAATCATTGTTGGTAGAGTCTCAGATGGTGACAAGAGGGCATACAGGAGCAAGATATGCCAACTAATAGAGTGGTGTTGCAGCAACAACCTGGCACTCAATGTCAGTATGATAAAAGAGCTGATAGTGGAAGTCAGGAAGGGTATGACAAAGGAACACATACCAATCCTCATAGAGAGATCAGAAGTGGAGTGAGTGAGCAGTCCCAATATATCGATGCAGTCATAAAGAAGGCAAGGCAGCAACTATACTTCATTAGGCGTTTGAAGAGACTTGGAATGTCAACAAATACCCTAAAACAACTTCTATAGATGTACCGTGGAGAGCATTCTGACAGGCTGCATCTCTGTCAGTATTGGGGGGCTACTGCGCAGGACCAAAAGAAGCTGCAGAGGGTTGTAAATTTAGTTGGCTCCATCTTGGGTATTAGCCTAAGAAGTACCCAGGACACCATCAAGAAGTGGTGTCTCAGAAAGGCAGCTTCCATTATTAAGGACTTCCAGTACCCAGGGCATGCCCTTCTCTCACTTTTCCTATCAAACAGGAGGTACAGAAGCCTGAAGGTACACACTCAGTGATTCAGGAACAGCTTTTTCCCCTCTGCCATCCAATTCCGAAATGGACACTGAACCCTTGGACATTACCTCACTTTTTAAATATATATTATTTCTGTTTTTTGCACAATTTTTAATCTACTATATATATGTATACCATAATTTATTTATTATTTTTTTCTTCTTCTGTATCAGTGGTCCTCAACCATTGGGCCACAAAGCATGTACAACCGGGCTGTGAGGAAACAATACGATTTGGCGATTTGAAACGATTTATGAGTCAGCTGCACCTTTCCTCATTCCCTGTCACGCCCACTGTTGAACTTGAACACACGCGAGGTCATCAGTCGCCTAAACGCAGTAATACCCTCGCGCCAGGGATCACTGGTTGGCCTCAGGTAACCGGCCACCTCGCACAGCCAGCAAGAAGTGCCTTTGGTACTGGCCTGGAGCGCGGACAGACGGGCACCGCCTCTAAACCTCTTTAGCACATTGACTGTTCATGGGGAATCTGGTGCTAAAATATTCACAGACGACCTAATTCAGGCTCAGGGTTTTGTAAGTAGCAGAGCAGCTACCTCGCTGCGATCTACTGAAAGTCATCCCTCGAGACAAACTTTTGTCGGCCGGTAGATCCTACCCTACCAAACTAGGGGGGCGGGGGGGGGGGATGACACCCTGTTGCATTCCTCAGTCGGTCGGTCAGTCGCTCTCTCCGGACTGTGACCGCCGCGGCCCCAGTACGGGGACCTCCAGCCCTTACGTTGTCCTCTCACCCACCCCCGACCAGCCACACCTGGTCAAGGTGTCTGGCGGCGGGCGGGTAAGAGACTGAAGTTCGGGCCCGGAGGCTGTCTAATGAGGCAATGAAGCCCTCAAAACTGCTTTGGTACCTTGAGTCCAAGCACCCTGCACTTAAAGACAAACCCGCTGAGTTTTTTGAGCGGAAAAAAGTGCTGAGAGCCACAAAAATTAAATTGCAGAATAGACTGGACATAAGGAACTCCCTTCGAGTATTGCTGTATTCCAGTCGTGTTTAATTACCCCCCCTACCCTTCAGCCAGTCCGCAAGAATATTGTCAATATTAAACCAATCCGCTGTGCAAAAAAGGTTGGTGACCCTGTTCTATATTATGTATTGCATTGAACTGCTGCTGCTAAGTTAACAAATTTCCGACACATGCCGTTGATAACAAACCTGATTCTGGTTATATATTTTTCAGTTAGGCAGCCTGACAAAAATTACACAAAATCACATTATTTAAAGCACAAAATAAATTTGTCATCATTTATAGTACTGTAGCGGTGTGCTACACGCAGCGCTAAAATTACGACACGGAGTCGGTAACTGCAGTCGAAGGAAAAAACTTTATTCGAAAACTTCAGCCTCACTTTTAAGCCTCTGTCAACCGGCCCCCCATGGCGAAGAGGCTCCAAAGCTCTGTGCTCGCAAACCCCCGTAGGCTATCTAATTGTGAGTCGGTTCGGATACGCTAGGAAATGAGTCGCCACATAACCCCCCCCCAGAACCGGCAATACACCCCCCAATGTCCACAGTCTGGGCCAGAACCTGCTTGGGAGGTCGGCCTCTGCGCCGAGGCGCCGGAAACTCGGCCGGTTGCGCCAGGTCCACATGGGCCGGCTTGAGGCGGTCCACCGTGAAAACCTCCTCCTTCCCCCCAACGTCCAGCACGAACGTGGACCCGTTGTTCCGGAGCACCATAAACGGCCCCTCGTATGGCCGCTGCAGCGGTGGCCGATGCCTGCCCCTTCGTACAAACACAAACTTACAGTTCTGTAGGTCTTTGGGTACGCAGGTCGGGTGCCGCCCATGCTGTGAAGTGGGTATGGGGGCCAGGTTACCGAACTTCTCGCGAAGTCTGCCCAGGACTGCTGCGGGTTCTTCCTCTTGCCCCCTTGGGGCTGGTAGGAACTCCCCGGGGATGACCAGGGGCGCGCCGTATACCAACTCGGCCGACGAGGCGTGCAGGTCGTCCTTGGGCGCTGTGCGGATGCCGAGTAGGACCCAGGGAAGCTCGTCCGCCCAGTTGGCTCCTCGCAGGCGGGCCATGAGGGCCGACTTCAGGTGACGGTGGAAACGCTCCACTAGCCCGTTCGACTGTGGGTGGTAGGCAGTTGTGTGGTGCAGCTGAGTCCCCAAAAGGCTGGCCATAGCTGACCACAGGCTGGAGGTGAACTGGGCGCCTCTGTCGGAGGTAATGTGGGCTGGTACACCAAAGCGAGATATCCAGGTGGCGATCAGGGCTCGGGCGCAAGATTCGGAGGTGGTGTCGGTGAGCGGGACCGCCTCTGGCCATCTTGTGAACCGGTCCACGATAGTCAGGAGGTAACGCACTCCGCGCGACACTGGCAGGGGGCCCACGATATCCACATGAATGTGGTCGAAACGCCGGTGGGCGGGATGGAACTGCTGCGGTGGGGCTTTGGTGTGCCGCTGCACCTTGGCCGTCTGGCAGTGCATGCACGTTCTGGCCCATTCACTGACCTGTTTGCGGAGTCCGTGCCAAACGAACCTGCTGGAAACCATCCGGACAGTTGTCCGGATGGAGGGATGTGCCAAGTTATGAATGGAGTCGAAAACACGGTGCCGCCAGGCTGTCGGGACGACGGGACGGGGCTGGCCGGTGGCGACGTCACAGAGTAGAGTACTCTCACCCGGGCCTACGGGGAGGTCCTGGAGCTGCAGACCGGAGACTGCGGTCCTGTAACTCGGAATCTCCTCATCCGCCTGCTGTGCCTCTGCCAGCGCCTCAAAGCCTACCCCTTGGGAAAGGGCATGAACGGTAGGGCGAGAGAGCACATCCGCCATGACATTGTCCTTACCCGAGACGTGCCGGACATCCGTCGTGTATTCAGAGATGTAGGACAGGTGGCGTTGCTGGCGGGATGACCAGGGGTCGGATGCTTTCGTAAACGCAAAGGTAAGCGGTTTGTGGTCCGTGAACGCGGTGAAGGGCCGACCTTCTAGGAAGTACCTGAAATGCCGGATTGCCAGGTAGAGCGCCAACAGTTCCCAGTCGAAAGCACTGTATTTAAGCTCGGGTGGTCGCAGGTGTTTGCTGAAAAACGCCAGGGGTTGCCAGCGACCTGCGATGAGTTGCTCCAGCACCCCACCGACTGCCGTGTTGGATGCGTCCACTGTGAGGGCGGTAGGGGTGTCCATTCTGGGATGTACTAGCATTGCAGCGTCCGCCAAAGCTTCCTTCGTTTGAACGAAAGCGGCGGCGGACTCCTCGTCCCAGGTAATGTCCTTGCTCGGACCCGACATCAGGGCGAACAGGGGGCGCATGATCCGGGCAGCTGAAGGGAGGAAGCGGCGGTAGAAATTGACCATACCTATGAATTCCTGAAGGCCTTTGATTGTGGTGGGTCGGGGGAAGTGGCGGACCGCATCTACCTTAGCGGGCAGAGGGGTTGCCCCGTCTTTAGTAATTCTGTGGCCCAGGAAGTCAATGGTATCGAGTCCGAACTGGCATTTGGCAGGGTTGATTGTAAGACCGTACTCACTCAGTCGGGCGCAGAGTTGATGGAGGTGGGACAGATGCTCCTGACGACTGCCGCTGGCTATGAGGATGTCATCCAAATAGATGAACGCGAAGTCCAGGTCCCGTCCCACCGCGTCCATTAACCGCTGGAACGTCTGTGCGGCATTCTTCAGGCCGAACGGCATGCGGAGGAACTCGAAAAGGCCGAATGGGGTGATGAGGGCCGTTTTGGGGACGTCGTCAGGATGCATCGGGATTTGATGGTATCCCCGGACGAGATCTACCTTGGAGAAGATCCGTGCGCCGTGCAGGTTTGCCGCAAAGTCTTGAATGTGCGGCACAGGGTAGCGGTCCGGTGTGGTAGCCTCGTTCAGCCTGCGGTAGTCGCCGCACGGTCTCCAGCCCCTCGTCGCTTTGGGCACCATGTGCAGGGGGGAAGCCCATGGGCTGTCGGACCGCCGGATGATCCCCAATTCCTCCATCCTCTGGAACTCCTCCTTCGCCAGTCGGAGCTTGTCTGGGGGAAGCCGCTGAGCACGGGCATGGAGGGGTGGTCCCTGGGTCGGGATGTGGTGCTGTACGCCGTGCCTGGGCATGGCTGCTGTGAACTGCGGTGCCAGAACCGATGGGAACTCCGCCAGGACCCTGGTGAAGTCGTTGTCGGACAGCGTGATGGAGCCGAGGTGAGGGGCCGGCAACTGGGCTGCACCCAGGGAGAACGTCTGAAAGGTCTCGGCGTGTACCAGTCTCTTCCTGGGCAGGTCGACCAGCAGGCTGTGAGCCCGCAAAAAATCCGCACCCAGAAGCGGTTGGGCTACGACGGCCAGTGTGAAGTCCCACGTGAACTGGCTGGAGCCGAACAGTAGCTGCACCTGGCGGGTGCCATAGGTCCTTACGGTGCTGCCATTCACGGCCCTCAGGGGGGGACCCGGTGCCCTGCTGCGGGTGTCGTAACTCGTCGGAGGTAAAACGCTGATCTCAGCCCCAGTGTCGACCAAAAACCGGCGTCCCGACCTTCTATCCCACACATACAGGAGACTATCCCGATGGCCAGCCGCCATAGCCATCAGCGGCGGCTGGCCCTGGCGTTTCCCGGGAACTCGCAGGGCGGGCGACAACGGCGGGCTTCTGCACCCCACCGCTGGTGGTAGAAGCACCAGTGTTCATTGGGCCAGGGGTTGGCGGGCTCTGCGGCCGGGCCTGGACTGGTTTGCTGCCGGGAGCGGGGCTGGGAGATCCATGCGATGGATGCCCCACTCACCTTTTTGGCGTTCCACAGCAAGTCCGCCCGGGCTGCCACCTTCCGGGGGTCACTGAAATCCGCGTCGGACAGCAGCAGGCGTATGTCCTCGGGCAGCTGCTCCAGGAATGCCTGCTCAAACATGAGGCAGGGTGTGTGTTCGTCGGCGAGAGACAACATCTCATTCATTAAAGCCGATGGAGGTCTGTCGCCCAAGCCATCCAGGTGCAGTAAACGGGCAGCCCGCTCGCGCCGTGAGAGTCCGAAAGTCCTGAGGAGCAGGGCTTTGAATTCCGTGTACTTGCCGTCTGCCGGGGGCGACTGTACGAACTCCGCGACCTGGGCCGCTGTGTCCTGGTCGAGGGAGCTCACCACGTAGTAGTAGCGGGTGTCTTCTGAGGTGATCTGGCGAACGTGGAATTGGGCTTCAGCTTGCTGGAACCATAGGTCCGGGCGCCGTGTCCAGAAACCTGGCAGTTTCAACGAAACCGCATGAACAGAGGCGGCGTCGGTCATTTCTGGTCCAAAAATCGTTTGGACCGTCGGGGTCACCAATTGTAGCAGTGTGCTACACGCAGCACTAAAATTACGACACGGAGTCGGTAACTGCAGTCGAAGGAAAAAACTTTATTCGAAAACTTCAGCCTCACTTTTAAGCCTCTGTCAACCGGCCCCCCATGGCGCAGAGGCTCCCAAGCTCTGTGCTCGCAAACCCCCGTAGGCTATCTAATTGTGAGTCGGTTCGGATACGCTAGGAAATGGGTCGCCACAGTACTTATCTTTTATCCACCTTGTCCGCCTATCTCCGCCCTATTAAAAGACATTTACTTCAGATTTTCGGAGGAGATGTTGGCCCAGATTTAGAGGGAAATGTGATCAAATTCAGCTGAGAGCTGCCAGCATCAGGATTTTCATGCCCAAGTCCCAAAAATGCCAACCATTTTTTTGCCAGTATACTAAACACACTGAAATATTGCAGAACAGACTTCAGATGGGAAAAGAATAAATATTGGAGAATCCATTTACAGAATCTGTGCCCAGTTGGATTCAGCACAGTAAGAACATCTCCTTTCACTTCAAAGAGACGAATGGCTTTAAAGAACAAAAAGATACTAAAATATTTTTATCAATTTGTTTATTTTACTCTTCTTTTTCAAGTATTATGCCAATTCTTCAAATTTAATTTTACTGATATTTTTTATGATATTTAATCATTTTTGAATTTTGGTGACATTCAGAGGCAACTGTTTAAGACTGTTGGCATGCTTTGTGCAGTCAAAGTATTGCCTTAAGTTGTTTCTTTGTTGGAGCATGTTCAGTTCCCACATCCAACGTGCTTGAGTCTTGCCACTGGAGAGGCTTTGGGCATCAGCTGCCCAAAAGGCAAGTTCATGCTTACCACTAACGTGAGTGAGTGCTCCACCTGCCACCTCCAGCTGATGCAAAACCCACAGTATAACTTAAAGGAGATCAAAATCGCTCCAATCTTACAGCCTCAAACTGATTGGCTGCTGTGCTCTTGAAGATGTTAACACTGATATTTCTCAAGTTTCTCTAAAACGGACAGATGGAAGTACCACCATTGAGAAAGGGAAAACCCCACAACACAGATGAATAAATCTTTAGGGGCATGTTTCTTTGTTGGGCATCCAACTGAAAGAAATGACAGTGATTTGCAGACATCAGTATAGCACATCATGAAAACTAGCCTCCCCTCCATGGACTGTATACACTTCTCGCTGGCTTGGTAGCAGCCAATATAATCAAAGACCTCTCCTATCTTTCATTTCTCTTTCTTCCTCCTCTCAATGGACAAAAGATATGAAACAATACAAGCAAAATACTGGAGGAACTCAGCTGGTCAGGCAGCATTTATGGAATACAGTAATCAGTCAGCTTTTCAGGCCAAGACCCTTCATCAAGACTAGCGTAAAAGGAAGCACCAACAGGCTCAAGGACCATAAGAACTTAAGAGGAGTAGAATTAGGCCACTTAGCCCATTGAGTCTGCTCGGCCTTTCCATCATGGCTGATTTTCTGATCTCTCTCAAGGGCATCTCTCCAGAACCTTTGACACTTTGGCGAACCAAGAAGCTATCAACCTCTGCTTTTAATATACTCAATAAAATGGCCTCCACGATCATCAGTGGCAACAAATTCTACAGATTCATCACCCTTTGGCTAAAGAAATTCCTTCTCATCTCTGTTCTAAATGGACCCTCCTCTACTCTGTGGCTGTGCCCTCTGGTCCTAGACTCATGCAGTATAAGAAACATCCTCTCCGCACACTCTGCTTAGGCCTTTCAATATCCGATAGCTTTCAGTTAGATCCCCCCATTTTATTCTAAACTCTAGCGAGTACAGCCCAGAGCCATCAACTGCTCCTCACATGTTAACCCTGCCATTCCCAGAATCATTCTCATGACCCTCCTCTGGACCTCCAATGCTAGCACATCTTTTCTTAGATAAAGGACCCAAAACTGCTCACAATGCTCCAAGTAAGGTCCAGCCAATGCCTTAATAAACCTCAACATGAACATCCTTCTATCCTGCTGTTATAAGATTATTGAATGGTTTCGTAGCACATTAAGATAGATTCTTAACTTCACCACCTACCTTGCGACTTTGTACCTTATTGTCTACCTGCACCACATTTTCTGGGACAATAACGCATTACTTTGCACTACTTCAATGCACTGTTGTAATGAATCGATCTGTATAGATGACATGCAAGACAAGCTTTTCGCTGTACACCAGTATATGTGACAATAATAAACCAAATTAGTTTCAAAGCTATGAGTTTTCCTCACCATCTGCTCGGTCCATTTTCTATCAACCTGCAACATTACTATCTTGGATTGCTGTGTTTGTATATTGTACAGGGAGAACCAATATGCTTGAAATTGTCTACAGTCACACCTATTAGCACATGAGGTGTTAGATACTGGACTAAGGATGAGTGGGGCAAGTATAATAGGATTTAATCTTTAAAAAATAACATTAAGAAAGATTTATATCAAGCACAATGGGCTGCTCTTTACTTAGAGCTTTAGAAATTGTGTATTTTTATCATCTTTGTGGTCAAAGCTTATCAATCACCTCTAACCCTGTTTCATTTTTATTGTTTCACCTTACAGAAAAATAAAATTACATTTTATGATCCAATTCATGCTCAAGGAATAATTTTTAGGATATTGTCATTTTTAACACAACATGGAAATCATTGGGTGCATTAGATTCCACCAATTTCAAATAAGGGAAGAAAGCCAGGAATGGTGCAGGTTGGTGTTTGAAGTCATCCTGGAGAATGACCCGGTCATTTGTGATTCATGAGAAAGATGCCTCCTATCTATCTGAATAGGGAAGTGGAATTACAGTTCAATATCTACAATGGCAACAGCAATGCTGCATCCATCAATACGATATAAAATCATTAGCTTAGATGTTCAAATCCTGTGATTGAAAATATGAGATTGCCGCAATAAAGCTTAATGAATACATTTAACGAAGGCACGGAGGCTCTAGACATCCTTAACTAGGCAGTTCTATCACCTTAAATCATTTGTGCATACACATGACTTGAATTCCCATGTCTTCTTGTCACAAATCACTATTTCCTGTTCACTCTTCTGTAATTCCACTGTCTAATTTTCTCCAGGCGCTTTATATGGCAACTACGGCAGATACAACAGTGGTCCACTCATGTTTTCCAAACCATTACTTAAGGCCTCAAGTATAATTTCCATATGACATGACCAACTGCATGCAATTTCTCTAACCCACATTGTTGGATTCACTGCCCACAGTGCATGGTAAACATCAGGCTTTCACTCCTACTTTACTACCGTATACTATGTGTTTATTATGACAATTAAATGCAGTTTGCATAAACTAAATGAATCAATAGCCTAAAACGTGTACCTTGCTCTCCGCATGATTGCAGGTCTGAAGAACTCTGGAGCATGTATCTAATTTACAATGTCTTTTTATCACCACAAAAGCCAAGAAACTCTAGAATAAACTGAATGCTCAGATTTTTTCTGCATTTTAAAGAAAAAATTAAACAAAAAAGATGCCAAATCAACAAATATACTCTAATATTAATGTTTTCCCAATCTATAAACATCTTTGACTCCCTAACCTAAACTGACTGTAATCCAAAATCCCTGCAAGTCCTCAGCAAACATACAGCTATGATTATGATTCTCTTAAAATGAGCTGGATTGGAAAGGGTCTTTTTCCACGCAAAGGCGGAAATGCAGTTGGAGATTGCTTTTGCTGTAATCAATCAATAACGATCCAGCTGCAAGATGGGCCTGCATCTAATGTTTGTTTTCCAATCATCACCATCTACCAATATTTAAAATCTGTTTCAAAAATCAGGGGAATCAGATAGATAGATCAATCAGCCTCATTATACCCTTTATTGTCTACCTGCATAGCACTTCTCTGTAACTTTATTCTGCACTCTGACCTTGTACGACCTCAATGCACTGTTGTAATAAATGGATCTGTATGAATGGCATGTAAGACAATTTTTTCACTGTACTCCAGTACATGTGCCAGCAATAAATCAATTTTTATGATTATTCAGAACATCTATGCTTTGTCTACACTGTTCCCAGAGCTCACAGTTGCACTTCCGGTAAGATGGCGATTGTTTAGCTGCTCCGAACTTTTGCTCCGTCATTCTCCCTATCTTTGCACGATATGTCTCCATTCTTAAACCTTAGTTAGGTATTTTATTAGGTCTCTTTTACTTGCCTGCGAACACATCTATCTTATAATGGCTACCAAAAGTACTAAAACCAGGAAAAAGGAAACTTCTACGGCTTTGCCGGCTGACATTCTCGCTGCTTTGGAACAGCATCGACAAGATATTTTAAAGGAATTTCGAACTTCTTTCAAACAGCTGGATGTCGAATTGGATCGGATCAACGCTAGAGTGGACGAACATGCTAAACATTTATCTCGCATCAACTCAACTTCTGAAGATTTAAAACGCCGTGTTCAATACCTTGAATCTCTCTGCTCCAGCCTAGAGGAGAAGAATTACAAACTTTCTTCCAAAATGGTGGAACTTTAAAACCGGAGCAGATGTTGCAATTTACGAATTCTTGGTTTGCCAGAGGCCACCGAACAGGGCTCCTCCGTGAAATTTTTTTCCGATTTTCTCTGTGAGATTTTTGGGAAAGAATTTTTTCCGACTCCACCTGAGCTTGAAAGAGCACACAGGATCTACGTTTCCCGTGCAATTCTGGGTTCCCGCCCACGACCGGTAATTTTGTGCTTTCATCAATACCAGGTGAAAAACCGTTTGATTATGCAGAGGTACTTTTGCTTTTCAAAATACAGTCATTCGTTTTGTGGAGGACTTTGCCCCCCCAGGTTCTGAAGATGCGTGCTGAGTTTAAAGGTGTAATGAAAGTGCTTTTTGATTGCGGACTCAGACCCTCCCTTCGAAACCCAGCCGATCTTCGAATTACGCTTACTACTGGAGAATATAAGTGGTTTAAATCAGTGAAGGAGGCTGAGGCATTTGTTGGAAGTCTTCCGGCCATCCCGTCTTCTTTGGAACCGGTCTGACCTTCTAAAATGGTGGATAAGTACCTCTCGTAGTAAAGCTATTTTTTCCGGACTCAGACTTTACTTGAATAATTCAGACATTAGTTATTGAAACTTTAAGGGCTGTAGACAATCTCTCCCTGGACTTGGTGCGTTTTTTCTAAATAGATAATCTGAGTTTAATGTTTCCCTGTGGACGTTTAGATTGTACTTCTGTAATCTATTTTATCTATAAAGATAAATAACTTTATCTATAGAGATCTACAATTGACTCTAACTTGTTTTGGAGGTTTGGAGTTTTTATTGAAGGCCTCCCTGTTGGTTGATTCATAGTTTAAGTTTTGCTTTTTTTTTCTGTAAATGGTTGATAAATACTCTCTTCGAATCTATAATTTCCCCCTTTTCTCCCTCCCTTTTTTTTCTTTTAATCTTCTATAATTTTTCGCGGATAGGTTAGTTTCGGTTTTCTTCTGATTTTCTTTGTATTATGTTTTATACTTCTGTTGAAGTTGTTCATATTTATAATTATGTTTTCTAGTGCATAAACTAGTTACCATTTGCTATAGTATTTATACGGAACTGTTGTTAACGACACAGAACTGGTAGTCATATTTGGGTTAATTTTTTTGGTAGAGCTAGCTGCTTTTTTTGGTAGCCGTCTAGTTTTGGGTTGCGAGGGTGGGGTGGATTCTCCAGTTCCAACACTACTCACTGTTTCTTTTGCCATCCTTTGTTACTCAGGACATGTTTCTGTTTTGATTCTACAAATCTATGTTTACATTTTTGCTCCCAGACTGTTACTGTACTGCTTGACTTTTTATATGCCTGCTGCCTTCTATGCACTAACAATTGATAATGGTTAATACACTTAAATTTGTGAGCTGGAATGTAAAGGGATTGAATCACCCTGTTAAAAGAAGGAAGGTCTTCTCACATATTAAGTAACTCAAAGCTGACATTGCTTTCCTTCAAGAAACTCATACTCGTTGTTTTAATAACTTCCGGCTTCTGTCAAAGTGGGCAGGTCAGCATTTTCATTCATCCTTTGCCGCCAAAGCTGGGGGGGGTCTCCATCCTTATTAACTCAAATATTCCTTTTGAACTCCATAATAAGATATCTGATACAAATGACAGTTTTATTATTGTTTCTGGTAAACTATATAATACTAAAGTTGTACTAGCAAACTTGTATGCCCCCAATTTTGATGATGTTAATATTTTTGAACCTTTTTCCTCCTCACTACCAGACTTAAACTCATACTCTCTTATACTGGGTGGTGATTTCAATTGTTGGTTAGATCTTAATTTGGATTGATCGTCCTCTGTTACTAGACCACCTATTAAATCCGCCTTAGCTATTCAATCGTTTCTCTCTAGTTATGGTATCTCTGATATATGGCGTTTCCTTCATCCTACTGAGAGAGATTATTCTTTTTTTTCACATGTTCACCATACCTTTACTAGAATTGACTACTTCTTACTTGATAATCAACTCATTCCATTTGTCTATTCTTGTGATTATCAGAGTATACTGATTTCTGACCATGCCCCAATTACTCTCTCTTTAAACTTTCCTGGTCTCCCTCAGAGGAATAAACACTGGCGGTTTGATTCGACTTTATTATCGGATGATGATTTTCTAAAATTTATTAAGGATCAGATAACCTTTTACTTTAACACCAATACATCACCTGAAGTGTCATCCCAGATTGTCTGGGATGCCATGAAAGCATATTTGAGGGGTCAAATAATCTCCTATACAGCAAATCTTAATAGAAAGTCCTGTGCAGATCGATTAGACCTCATTAATCAGATTAAAGAATTGGATCAACTGTATGCTCAAACTAAGAATCCTGAACTTCAAACTAAATTTAATCTTCTGTCTACTCAACCTGTCGAACGCCAACTTCTTGAAAGTAAGAGTCGCTTTAATATTCATGGTGACAAATCTGGTAAATTTCTAGCCAATCAGCTGAGGCGTTCCAAAGCCAAACAACATATTACAAAGATCCGGAAGGAGAATGGATACTTTACATCGGATCATTTAGAAATCAATGACACATTTAAAAATTTCTATTCTCGACTTTATTCCTCTGAATCTTTGAATGACAATACCTCTGTTGATCATTTTTTAAATAATCTGAATTATTCCTTCGCTTTCATCTGGATTCTAAAGCCTAACTTAATGCGCCTATATCATCAGAAGAAATATCTTTTGCAATTTCTGCATTGTCTTCAGGGAAATCTCCTGGACCTGATGGGTTCCCCGTAGAATTTTATAAATCATTCTCTTCACTTCTTTCTCCTCAGTTACTCTCAGTATTATCTGACTCATTTAATTACGGCAAATTGCCACCCTCTTTTAATGAGGCATCTATTATTCTTTTATTAAAAAAGGGTAAAGACCCAACAGAGTGTTCCTTGTATAGGCCGATTTCTTTGCTTAATGTTGATGTTAAAATCTTGGCCAAAGTTTTGGCTTATAGATTAGAAACTGTTATTTCCTCTATTATTTCTGATGATCAAACTGGTTTTATTAAAAACCTGCTTCCTTTTTTTAACATTCGGCGTTTATTTAACATTTTATATTCACCTCCAACTGGGATTCCTGAATGTGTTTTTTCTCTCGATGCGGAGAAAGCATTTGATCGTATAAAGTGGAACTACCTTTTTGCAGTTTTAGAAAAATTTGACTTCAGTCAAAGTTTAATCTCTTGGATCAAATTGCTGTATTTGTGTCCTACTGCCTCTGTTTTAACTAATTTTCAGAAATCCCAGTTACTTAACCTCAAACGTGGCACCCGTCAGGGATGCCCTTTAAGTCCCTTTCTCTTTGATTTGGCTATAGAACCTTTGGCGATAGCATTTCGAAATTGTCCTGAATTGACTGGGATTTGGAGAGGGGGTGTTGAGCATAAAGTTTCTCTTTATGCTGATGACTTATTACTTTTTCTTTCAAATCCGTCTACATCCTTACCTCCAATGTTTTCACTTCTTGACCAGTTTAGCCAGTTCTCTGGATATAAACTTAATTTACATAAGAGTGAACTTTTCCCAATTAATAAAGAAGCACAAGAATTAACATTTCGTGATCTCCCTTTGAAAGTAGTTCATAATCAATTTACTTATCTTGGGATTACAGTCACAAGGAAGTTTAAAGATCTCTTTCTTGAAAATTTTGCCAATCTTTCATATACTATAAAACAGAGTCTGTTACAATGGTCACCTCTATCTATGTCTTTGGTAGGTTGTATTAATGTTGTTAAAATGTATGTTCTCCCTAAACTTTTATACTTATTTCAATCAATCCCAATTTTTATTCCTAAATCTTTTTTTGATTCCTTAGACTCTATTATTCTGTCATATCTGTGGAAGAATAAGCACTCTAGAATTAATAAAGTTTGTCTCCAAAAATCTAAAAAAGAGGGTGGCATGGCTTTACCTAACTTTTGTTTATATTATTGGGCAGCCAATATACATTGTGCTACCTTTTGGTCTTTTTTCCATGGCCAACCCGAGCGCCCTAATTGGGTGGCAATGGAGTTGAGCTCCACTAAAGAATTATCTATCTCTGCACTTCTTGGCTCTGTACTCCCTAGTAGTTTGTCCAGATTAATAGTTAATCCTCTTGTTAGACACACTTTGCGTATATGGGCTCAGTTTAGGAAATTTTATGGTTTCCATGATTTTTCCTTTTCTAGCCCTATCTTACATAATCACCTTTTTTTACCTACTACATACCATTCAGCATTCCAGGATTGGTATAGGAAGGGCATTAGACATTTTGAAGATCTTTTTATT
The DNA here is from genome assembly GCF_030144855.1 of Hypanus sabinus. Lineage (NCBI taxonomy): Eukaryota > Metazoa > Chordata > Chondrichthyes > Myliobatiformes > Dasyatidae > Hypanus > Hypanus sabinus. Next base: position 52,123,374 of record NC_082730.1, on the reverse strand, counting down.
GATAATCGCTTCGCTTCTTTTCAACAGCTCTCTGCTAAGTTCAATCTGCCCAATGCTCATTTTTTTAGATATCTCCAAATTAGACGCTTTATTATTCCTTTAATTCCTAACTTCCCTGAAGTGCCTGAGAAAAATGTTATGGACTTATTTCTTTCTATTAATCCACTAGTTAAAGGCTTAATATCATTTATTCGTGATAAATTAGCAGCCTTACGACGTGCCCCTGTGAATAAAATTAAAATGGCATGGGAGCATGATTTAAATACCTCCTTATCTGATGAGACTTGGGACTCGATTCTCAAATCGGTTAATTCAACCTCTCTTTGTGCTCACCATTGCCTTTTACAGTTTAAGATTGTTCATAGAGCCCATATGTCTAAATCTAAATTATCTTGATTTTATCCTAACATTAGTCCGCTTTGTGATAAATGCAAAAGGGGCGAGGCCTCTCTCATCCATATGTATTGGTTTTGTCCTAGCTTGGAGAAATTTTGGAAAGATGTCTTCATAACGTTATCGTATATTCTGAATCACCACCTAGAACCTAACCCTTTAATTGCTTTGTTCGGTTACTGGGGTGAGACAGATTTACGCCTGAGTACGACTAAGTGTCGAATATTATCTTTTGCCTCTCTCCTGGCTAGACGTTTAATCCTCCTTAGATGGAGAGATGTTGCCCCGCCCACTCATGCTTAATAGCTTAATGATATTATGGCCTGCTTAGACCTTGAAAAAATCAGTTCTTAATTCGGACTTCAAGTTCCATAAGGTCTGGGGACCTTTTATTGAGTACTTTCATAACCTTCCTCTTAACTAAGGTTTTTTTTCGGTCCCTTGCTTTCAGCTCCTTTTTTTTTGGTAGTAGGCATTAATATCTTCTGTTGCTGAGTGTATTTACAGTTTTGGGGGTTTGATTGTCCTGATTTATATTCTCTATATTGTGTTGTGGTTGGTCTGGAGTTTTTTTTTGTTGCGGGGCTTGGGGAGGATACTAATTTTACATGTCTTCAATTTGGGTGCTTTCTCAATTATCTTTCTTTGTATCATATTATTATTGTATATTTTTGCACTGTATCAATGTTCTTCATTTTGATCTGGGGTTTTTTTATCTGTCGTTATGTAGAAAATGTATAAAAAAAACTAATAAGAGCTCACAGTTGCACTTGCCCTTTTCTACTTCAATTTCCCACACCAACCTGTCAGTCACCTATCTTCTCCACAACCAGAGTGAATTCCAATGCAAACTATGGGAACAGTAGTTCATATTCCTCACTTTCAGGTAACCCACACTCCCTGTGCACCTTTTACTCTCCTTCTGATCTCACTTCAAGCCAAGCCGCTCAACACCATTTCTCGCTTTCATTCCCTGCCTCCATCTGTCTGTCACCTACACACTATACATATTGGAACTCTGATCCCCTTCCCAAGATTCCAACGTTGTCAAGACGAGGAGTGATAGTGGGGACAAGCTCCCACTACCTAAATGTGCTCCTCACAGCATGCACCTCAAATAGCCCCTGACAACCACGTCCAACTCCTGGCCTCCTCGTGTGGCTTTGCCTCTAAGCCCGGCGGAACTGTTTCTACTGACAGGAGAAGGGATGAAGGCAGGTCCTGGAGCCTTAAAACCAGTGCTTTGGGTAGATGGATCTCATCAGCCTGGGAAGGCAGTCCAGCTAAGAGAGGGAAAACTCTGATTTCAAACCTCTGCTGCCTTGGGGCCATACCCACTTATGGGAAAGGCTTCAGGAGTAAACCCTGAGAACAAATCCAGAGCTGGAGTCCCTAAGGCTGTCCGACGTTACTATCAACCTCGCTCTGGCAACTCCCGTGACGACACTGGTGCCAAGCTGTATCGGCCTTACCCTTCTCTTGGACAACATTGGTGGCATGGAGAGGGGAGACTTGCTGCTTGGGCAACTGCCGGTCTTCCATACAACCTTGCCCAGGCCTGTGCCCTGGAGAGGGCACTCTTGAAGCAAGACTTTCCAGGTGCAGATCCACGGTCTCGCGAGACTAACGGATGCCTTCATCATCTATCCCCTTCCCAATGTGCTCTTTCAGCCAATTATCCCTCCCAGCCACTGTCTCCCCTTTCCACTGCTCCCTAACATGATTCATCTGTCCCTCCTCACCTGGTTCAATCTTTTGCTTAACAACCCCAGCCTCACCCCTCCTCTCACCTCTTCATACTGGCTATCTCTCCTGTACACTCAGTCTGAATGCAGGGTCTTGAGCCAAACGGTTGACTATTCCTTTGCCTTCATAGATGCTGCTCAACCTGCTGAAATGCTCCAGCAGTTTGTGTTTTTGCTCCAGATTCCAGCACCTCCAGACTCTTGTTATTCCATTTATCATTTGTTAACCTGCAAAATGTGTTCTTCCACCTTGGAAGATAAAATCAAAATTTTGATCACATGGATTTTGAACATTTATAAAATGCATGTACAATTTTTCTATTTCTCACTGTAAACCAGTTACAACAATTGCATCAACTTTACTTTGTCTGGGTGCTTGTGTTCCTGTTATTAACATTTCAATGCTTCCAGCTTTGAGTTTTCTATGTACCTACAATAAAATGCTAAAAATGGCACAAAATTTCCAGCTTCAGATGAAAGCCAAGTGCGCACCGCATTTTTCAAAAAATGCTTCAGCACAAAGTTTCATTGCCATAAAAAATGAGGTTTCTTTAGACCAAGCTTACAGTTGAAATACATCGTCCTTGGGAACTTTATAGTAAATCCTTTCTGCATCCTCTCTAGACTCTTCACATTTCTACTAATTGAATGGAATAGTCTACTTATGACCTAATTATTTATTTTACATTAACATTCAAAATAATTTCCCTGATTTTAAACTTGATATCTCCAAATTATTAATCCCTGGATTCATATCCTTTACTATGCACTCTCTAAACAAGCTCCTCAATCTTCAAAAGCTCTGCCTCTGTTCCTGCACTCTCTTTAGAATGATGCAATACTGTTATAGCTCAAACGCTTCTGTATTAAATAACATCTCCCTCTGGTCAGCCTATTCAGGTACCTGAAGTCCTCTGCTACCTTCTTCCCTGCTTACCACAATTTTAAAAGTTCTATCATTTATAAATTTGGACATTCTACTCACAATAGTCTAACTCAATCAACAAATAAAAATATATTTATGCATAACAAAAACAAAAAATGTTGAAGCACTCAACAAGTCATGTAGCAAGAATGAACGAGAAACAGAGTTTCTCGTTTCAGCAATTTGGGTTAATTTCTCTTTATCAGAGCTGGAAAATTAAGTCCATTTTTAGTTGCAAAAAGCAAGAAAAGTAGAAAAAAGAAACAGAGGATATGCCTGGTATAGGGGTGACAGAGCAGGGGACAAGACAACTCTAAGGTCAGTAAGACCTGTGTTCTCCCATGCTATTGGAATGATGCCCTTGTTGCAAAGTTTGGAGACAATATGAAGATAAGTGGAGGGGCAGGTAGCTTTGAGGAGGGACTCAGCAGATTAGGAGCATGGGCAAAGAAGTGGCAGATGGAAAACAGTGTTGGGAAGTGTATGGTCATGCACTTTGGTAAAAGAAATGAAAGGGTTGACTATTTTCTAAAGGGAGAGAAAATACAAAAAAACTTGTTCATATGATTTGGGAATCCTCGTGCAGGATTCCTTACAGATTAATTTTCAGCTTGAGTCTGTGGCAAGGAAGGCAAATGCAATGTTAGCATTCATTTCAAGAGAACGGATATGTAAAAGCAGGAATGCAATCTGAGATCTATAAAGGACAGGTGAGGCCTCACTTGGAGTATTGTGAGCAGTTTTGGGGTCTGTATCTTAGAAAGGATGTGCTGAAATTGGAGAGGGTTCAAAGGAGGTTCACAAAAGTTATTCCAGGATTGAATGGCTTGTTACATGAAGAACATTTGATGGCTCTGGGCTTGTATTCACTAGAATTTAGACGAGCAAGGGTGGACTTAATTGAAACCTATCAAATGGTGAAAAGCCTTGCTGGAGTGGATGTGGAGAGAATGCTTCCTATGGTGGGAGAGTCTAAGTCTAGAGGACACAGCCTCAGAATAGGGAGGCATACTTTTAGAATGAAGATTAGAAGGAATTTCTTTAGCCAGGGAGTGCAGGGAGTGGTGAAACTGTGGAATTTTATGCCACAGACAGCTGTGGAAGCCAAGTCTTTAAGTATATTTAAGGTAGAGGTTGATAGATTCATGATTGGTCAAGGCATGAAGGGAAACAGGAGAAGGCAGGAGACTGAGGCTGAGAGGAAAATTAGATCAGCCATGATGAAATGACAGAGCAAACTCGATGCGCCATATGGCCTAACTCTGCTCCTATTTCTTATGGTCTTATGAGGAAGGCAAAGCATGAGTATGCACAGAAAATTCACAGACACCTTTGTGCCACCATTGGCAACAATAACAAGTCAGCATACAGAAAGTAGGTAGAGAACCCGGTCAAATGGTGGCAGCACCATAACCTGCATCTCAATGTGGACAAGGCAGAACAGATTAATAGGGACTTCAGAAAGTAACAGGTCCACCACTCTCCATTGCACATCAATGGCTCTACCATGGAGAGAGTGAAGAGCATAAGGTTCCTTCGTGTGCACAAAACAGACGATATAACATGGATCCACAACACCACCTCACCAGTCAAGAAGGCACAGAGTGTCTACACTTTGAGGAGATTGAGGCTCTCTGCCCTCATTCCAACAACTTTCTACAGGAGCACCATTCAGAGTGTCTTGTCTTGCTGCATCATTGTTTGGTACAGAAGCTGCAAGGCCCTACAGAGGATAGAAAAAGCTGCTGAAAAGATCACGAGGGTGTACCCCCGCCCCTCCCCCCACTGTAACAGCTGTGAGACGAAATAATACACTGTCATCACCGAGGTCGCATCAGTAGAACAGCGAGCTACTTCCATTTTACTGTATGTTTACTGTTCACCTATGCTACTAACTACATGCATTTTGAATTAAATTTTATTAACTTATTTACAGTAATATTTTGCTTAATGTAGTATGTGTAATAGGTTTTATTGGTGCATCATTGTCTAGAGGAATGTTGTTTTGCAACAAAATCAAAGATGTTATGTTTGTAAATGGGATAGGACCCCAGGGAACACCACTGTCAATCTTCCACCAGAGTGAAAAACTACGATTTAATATTACACTCTGCCTTTAAGCTAATCAATGCTGAAAAAGACCCTTTAATTCCATTGGCTTCAAATTTACTAAGAAAAATACCATAAGTTTCAAAAGATGAATTGGACATATGAATTTGGCAGTTCTTTCTGTTTACTAATAATTTGCCACATTTTCCTGGTGTATTTTTACAGCGGTCACTCATCATATACTGAAGTATTTAATATGTACTTTGACAATAAAGATTGTTGATGGGAGAATTATTTTGTATCCTTTGATGGCTTACCAAATTGGAAAACTTGTGAATTCTGCTTTGATGTATGGTTTGTTGCATTATCTATGCTTGCAAGTTTCAGGCAAGCTTAATTTGTCTTGATCAATCAATGTCTCCAAACATTTGAACTGAATGATCCTGATGTCATTTATATTAATAATTTCTAGTTCTTGGAACTAATTTCTAGCCCAAAAGATCCATTTCTGAAGGTCTAGTTAAATTTGAAATTCTAACATGTAACCTCCCTTCACCTCTCCTGATCATCATTCAGCTTTTTACTAATGAAGGATAACTTCAATCATCTGGAAACTAAATGTTGCATTAAATTAACAACAATCTAAAAACTTTTTAATTAGCTTTCCTTTTGTGGCTAAATACAGTTTAAGGCATCAACTGCCACTTCAGAGCACAGTTGGGAATTGTCTCTGGTTGCCAGGCTTTTCACTTCAGTAGTAAAAGCAGTGGCTTTATTTCCTTTCCTTTTGCACTTGTATTTTTAGAATTGGCGACAACGTATAAGAAAATCATCTCAGAAGAGAGACTCGGTTTCACATTAAACTGAAGGAAATTCTACATAAGAAGAAATAGGAATCTCTTTCACCACTCCCTGGCCTTTAGCATTATCATGGAAAAGGATAGAATCAGAGAGGACAGGAAAATTTTTCATTGAGGAAGGGCAAATTATGAGGCTATAAGGCTAGAACATGCGGGTGTGAATTGGGATGATGTTTTTGCAGGGAAATGTACTATGGACATGTGGTCAATATTTAAGGATCTCTTGCAGGATGTTAGGGATAAATTTGTCCCGGTAAGGAAGATAAAGGATGGTAGGGTGAAGGAACCATGGGTGACAAGTGAGGTGGAAAATCTAGTCAGGTGGAAGAAGGTAGCATACATGAAGTTTAGGAAGCAAGGATCAGATGGGTCTATTGAGGAATATAGGGTAGCAAGAAAGGAGCTTAAGAAGGGGCTGAGAAGAGCAAGAAGGGGGCATGAGAAGGCCTTGGCAAGTAGGGCCAAACCTTCAAGGCATTCTTCAATTATGTGAAGAACAAAAGGATGACAGGAGTGAAGGTAGGACCGATTAGAGATAAAAGTGGGAAGATGTGCCTGGAGGCTGTGGAAGTGAGCGAGGTCCTCAATAAATACTTCTCTTCGGTATTCACCAATGAGAGGGGACTTGATGACGGTGAGGACAATATGAGTGAGGTTGATGTTCTGGAGCATGTTGATATTAAGGGAGAGGAGGTGTTTGAGTTGTTAAAATACATTAGGACGGATAAGTCCCCGGGCCCTGACGGAATATTCCCCAGGCTGCTCCATGAGGCAAGGGAAGAGATTGCTGAGCCTCTGGCTAGGATCTTTATGTCCTCGTTGTCCATGGGAATGGTACCGGAGGATTGGAGGGAGGCGAATGTTGTCCCCTTGTTCAAAAAAGGTAGTAGGGATAGTCTTGGTAATTATAGACCAGTGAGCCTTACGTCTGTGGTGGGAAAGCTAATTGGAAAAGATTCTTAGTTATAGGATCTTTGGGCATTTAGAGAATCATGGTCTGATCAGGGACAGTCAGCATGGCTTTGTGAAGGGCAAATCATGTCTAAAAAGCCTGATAGAGTTCTTTGAGAGGATGACCAGGCATATAGATGAGGGTAATGCAGTGGATGTGATCTACCTGGATTTTAGTAAAGCATTTGACAAGGTTCCACACGGTAGGCTTATTCAGAAAGTCAGAAGGCATAGGATCCAGGGAAGTTTGGCCAGGTGGATTCAGAATTGGCTTGCCTACAGAAGGCAGAGGGTTGTGGTGGAGGGAGTACATTCAGATTGGAGGGTTGCGACTAGTGGTGTCCCACAAGGATCTGTTCTGGGACCTCTACTTTTCGTGATTTTATTAACAACCTGGATGTGGGGGTAGAAGGGTGGGCAGGCAAGTTTGCAGACGACACAAAGTTTGGTGGTGTTGTAGATAGTGTAGAGGATTGTCAAAGGTTGCAGAGAGACATTGATGAGATGCAGAAGTGGGCTGAGAAGTGGCAGACGGAGTTCAACCCGGAGAAGTGTGAGGTGGCACACTTTGGAAAGATAAACTGCAAGGCAGAGTACATAGTAAATGGCAGGATACTTGGTAGTGTTAAGGAGCAGAGGGATCTGGGGGTACATGTCCACAGGTCCCTGAAAGTTGCCTCACAGGTAGATAGGATAGTTAAGAAAGCTTATGGGGAGTTAGCTTTCATAAGTTGAGGGATAGAGTTTAAGAAATGCAATGTAATGATGTAGCTCTATAAAAGTCTAGTTAAGCCACACTTGGAGTACTGTGTCCAGTTCTGATCACCTCACTATAGGAAGGATGTGGAAGCATTGGAAAGGGTACAGAGATTTACCAGGATGCTGCCTGGTTTAGAGAGTATGGATTATGATCAGAGATTAAGGGAGCTAGGGCTTTACTCTTTGGAGAGAAGGAGGATGAGAGCAGACATGATAGAGGTGTACAACATATTAAGAGTGGACAGCCAGCGCCTCTTCCCCAGGGCACCACTGCTCAGTACAAGAGGACATGGCTTTAAGTTAAGGGGAGGGAAGTTCAAGGGGGATATTAGAGGAAGGTTTTTCACTCTGAGGGTGGTTGGTGCACTGCCTGAGTCAGTGGTGGAGGCAGATACACTAGTGAAGTTTAAGAGACTGCTAGACAGGTATATGGAGGAATTTAAGGTGGAAGATTATATGGGAGGAAGGGTTTGAGGGTCGGCACAACATTGTGGGCCGAAGGGCCTGTAATGTGCTGTACTATTCTATGTTCTATGGTCTATGTTCATATAGATTTTCAACTTAAAGCTCAAAATAAACTTATTATCAGTACACATATATCACTATATGCTGCCTTGAGATTTATTTTCTGGCAGGCATTGACAGGAATATAAAGAAATACGATAAATTTCATGAAAAACAGTACATAACAAAGACATCCAAGTGTGGAAAGAGGCCAAATCATGCCAATAGGATTTTTTTTAAAGAAAATAAAGAATACTGAGAACATGAGTTGTAGAATCCTTGAAAGTGAGTCTATAAGTTGTGGAGTGAGTTGAGAATTGAGGTGAGTGAAGTTATCCTTGCTGATTCAGAAGCCTGATGGCTCTAGGGTATTAAATGCTGCTGAATGTGGTGGTATGAGACCCAAGGCTCCTGTGCCTCCTGTCTGATGGTAGTAGAAAGAGCCTGGATGATGGGAATTCTTGATAATGGATGCTGTTTCTTGAGGCATCTCTCCTTGTGCTCAAGGTTGGGGGAGGGCTTTGCATGTGGTGCACTGGGCTGTGTCTACCACTTTTTGTAGTCTTTAAATCAACTTGCTCTTTTAGATTTAAAGACCAGGAAGCATTAAGAAAGCAGTGAAATAAAAGAGGGAAAATCAACATTAAATCAAGCACAGAAATAACAGTAAAATTTTATAAAGAGAAATGGACTCGGAACAAAGTAAAAGAGAAGCAGTAAATTAAAATGTTTGTTTAAACTCCAGTAATTAACTTCTTGAAAGAGCAAGGTTGACGATTAATAATTCTTCATAGCCCATCTCTGATGTTGACACTGATACATCCATGGCCTTGTGCATCCAAAATAGAAAGCACAATATAGGGGGCTGATTGCATCTGCAACACAGGAAATTCTTTGATTTGTTGCATTTGATCCTGCACCTTCTTTGTTGCTTTCCACTTGCAGCCTGGAGATGATCTTCTCGATCTCACAGGAAACTACAAAATGTTCTTTTCAACCAAAAGGCTGCCAGGAAATCCAGCTGTGAACTTTCATTATTTTAAATTCCAAAGAACATACACCTAATTACTCAGTCATTCCCATTTTAAATAAAAAAATATTTTGGCCATCTTTTCTGATGACTGAAAATCAAAACTCCATACAGGATTCCAGAAGTCATAATTAGGGAATGACTTCCTTTTTCTGATTTTCAATCCTTTGCTCTAATAACTTTCCAGTATTAAAATCCTAAAGGTGACTAATCCTGCACATTTACTGAGTTTCCCTCGCTGTAGATGTTCCTTGACCTGCTGAATACATCCTGCATTTTCTACTTTCATTTCAGATTTTCGGCTTCAGCTTTACTTTGCAATTAGGATAAAGATTAGCAAACCTATTCAAATTGCTTTCATGTACATATATTCAGCTGAGCTTTGCTGGACACAACTTCACTAACTGGATACAAAACATTCTGGGACATCAAGGTCATAGAAGGTAAATTAAATAGAAATATCTCTTATCCCTTCATCGAGAAGGCACAATGGAAAAGCCAGTTATCCTGATAACCAGGACTATTATTAGGTCAACCAGAAAAGAGGCACACTATTTTGTTAAAGGTAAATTAATTTTTCTTGGAAACTCAAGTAGAAAGCCATTTTCATTTCATATAAGTGGTAACGGGAATTAATAAAATATAATGAATAGAAAGCATCATGGGAAAAATAGTATAAAAGTCAAGAATAAAAATTTATAATTAAAATTCTACTCAGCACTTAGACAGACATAAAAGCATAAAGTTAAATTAAATACAATACAACCTCATTACTACTAGATCTGTGAAGGGGAATGGATAATGATGACTAGATAAAGTATTTAAACACAGGGCCCACAGTTGAACCACATACTGACAAAGATAAAGATCACCTTCCTCTGACTGTTGAAAGACTGTCAGGCAGAACTAAACTGAGAATTTTTAATCTGGATCTCAGAGAGCATGGGCCCATGATCAACTGCAATTTCACACTAATTTGCAGTAAGTTGGCTTCATCACTCAAATGAGGAAAATAAAATGAAACATCTGTTTCAACCAGTGGGCAAAACACAAGGACATTCCTCATGGATCTCAGATAGCTTAATACTCCAACACTACTTTTCAGCTTATCTTCTGACCGATTAAAATTCTTGTTTCTTCCTGTTACCAATTAGTGAACATGTCTTCAGGATCTTTACATCTGCAAATAACTTCACATTCTACACGAACCTTTTGACTCAAGGAATGAAGTACCCTATTGATTAAAACCCAGAAAGAATGGCAATGGACAGAATAAACAAGAAAAAAAAGTGAAATGCTGTTAACTCTTTGAAAATTTCAGCCTGTGTAATACAGTCAGTAACACAGATAAATGACTGAGAAATAAGAGTAAAATGGGAATAAAATTGTAATTGAAACAGTGGAAAGAAAGAATTCAATTATTTGCAACTGTCATTGCAAAGATTATATTAAAGATTCACCAAAAACCAATTTGATATTATTATAAAAATGCTTAATGCAATCTAAGCTGTTACAAGAGCAGAAGGCCATGTTGCTGATAACAAAGATGTAGAAGCACAATTAGTCCATTCAGTCCATGAAGTCTGCTCCACCACTTTATCATGTCTGATTTATTTTCCCTATCAACCCCAATCTCCTGCCTTCTCCCAGTAACCTTCGATGACCTCACTTAATAAGAAGCCACCAACCTCCGCTTTAAACATACCCAATAACTTGGCCACCACAGCTGTCTCTGGCAATCAATTCCATAGACTTTGTACCACCACCCGGCAAAAGAAACACATCATCATCTCTGTTCCAAAGGGAAATCCTATTCTGAGGCTGGTTCTAGATTCTCCCATGACTTGAAACAATTCTTCATGTCCACACTATCTAGGATTTTCAATTAGATCCATCCTCATTCTCTTAAATTGCAATGAGTACAGACTCAGAGACATCCAATGCTCCTCATACATTAACTCTTTCATTTCTGGGATCATTCTCATAAAACACCTCTAATGCCAGCACATCCTTTGTTAGTTAAGGGGCCCAAAACTGCTCACAATATTCCAAGTGCTATCTGACCAATACCTTATAAAGCCTCAGCATCATATCCTTGGTTTTTCATATCCAGTCCTCTCAAAATGAATGCTAACATTGCACTTGTCTTTCCTACTGACTCAACCTGCAAGTTAACCTTCAGAGAATCCTGCACTAGGACTCCCAATTCACTTTGCACCTCCAAATTCTGAATTGCTATCCATTTAAAGAAGAGTCTATGCCTTTATCATTCTATGAAATTGCATGACCATACACTTTCCGACACTGTATTCCATCTCACACTTCTTTACCTATTCTTATAATTTGTCCAAGTTCTTCTGCAGGCTCCCAGCTTCCTCAATACTACCTGCCCATCCACCTACTTTAGTATCATCCATAAACTTGGCCACAAAATCATCAAGTCTATTATCCAGATCATTAACATAGAGAGTGAAAAGAAGCAGTCCCATCACTGACCCCTGCAGAACACCACAAGTCAGTGTCAGCCAACCAGAAAAGACTCTCTTTATTCCCACTCTTTGACTTTTGCCAGTCACCCAATCTTCTGTATATATTTGCATTTTTCCTGTAATACCATAGGCTCTTATCTTGTTCAGCAGGTTCATGTGCTGTACCTTGTCAAAGACCTTCTGAAAATCCACTGACTCTCCTTTGTATATTCTGCCTGTTATTTACTCAAAGCATTGCAACAGGTTTGTTAGGCAAGAATTCCTCTTAAGGAAACCATGCTAAATCTAGCGTACCTAATCATGTGCTTCCAAGTACCTCGAAACCTCATTCTCAATAATAGACTCCAATACCTTCCCAACCACTGACGTTCTGCTAACTAGCCAAAGCTACCTTTCTTCTGCTCCCTCCCTTCTTAAAGATTGGAACGATACTTGCAATTTTCCAGTCCTCCAGTCTCTTCAGCCACCATTTTCAAAACCCAAGGATGTAGGTTATCTGGTCCAGGTGACCTATTTATTTATTTATTTATTTAGAGGCGCAGCATGAAATAGGCCCCTTCCAATTTACAATCACCAATTAACCTACCTGGTACGTCTTTGGACTATGGGAGGAAACTAGAGGACCTGGAGAAAACTCTCACATTCCCAGGAAGGATGTACAGACTCCGTGTAGAAGATGCCTGAATTGAACTCTGAGCTCTGAGAATGGCATCACACTACCTGCTACAGCACCATAGCGCCCAGTCCACCTTCACATCTGTCCACTTTCCAGGCATCTTCTGCTCTTGCCTCTCTTTATATATTTGAAAAAACATTTGGTATCTTCTTTCACATTATTGGCTAGCTTAACTTCATATTTCATAGTTTCTTTCCTTATGGCTTTTTTTTCAATTGCTTTCTGTCGGTTTTTATCATCCTCCCTTTATAATGCTTCTTCTTCTTTGGGATGAACCAATCCCGCGTCTTCCGAATTACTCCCAGAAAATTCATCCATTGCTGCTCTACTGTCATTTCTGATAGTGTCCCCTTCCAATCAACTTTGCCAACTTCTCTCTCATGTCTCTGTAATTCCCTTTACTCCACTGTAATACTGATAAATCTGATTTTAGCTTCTCCCTCTCAAAATGCAGGGTGCATTCTATCATATTACGATCACTAAGGTTTATTTTACCTTAAGTTCCCTAATCAAATCTTGTTCATGACACAACACCCAATCCAGAACTGCCTTTTTACTGAAAGCTGCTCTAAAAGCCTTCTTGTAGGCATTCTACAACTTTCTTCACTTCGGATCCAGCAGCTGCTTGACTTTTCCAATTTACTTGCATATTGAAATCCTCCCATGATCATCGAAATATTGCCCCTTTTACCTGCCCTTTCCATCTCCCATTACAATTTGTAGCCCGCATCCTGGCCACTGTTTGAAGGCATATATATGACTCCTATCAGGGTTTTTTAAATCTTTGCAGTTTCTTAACTCTAGCCACTAGGATTCTGCATGTTCTGATCTTATGTCACTTCTTTCAAAGGATTTGCTTTAATACTTTTACCAACAGAGCCACCCCACCCTTTCTGCTCCACCTGTCTGCCTCTTCAATACCATGTGTATCCTTCGTCGTTCAGGTACCAGCTGTGATTTTTTTCAACTATGATCAGTGATACCTGTGAACTTCTGTGTTTCAAAATCATCCATCTTATTTTGTGTGTTGTGTGCATTCAAATATAACATACTGGTCCGGTATTCGCAACCTTTGATGCAACCAGTCAGGGTACTTACAACAGCATATCTGCAGAAGTTTGTTCAAGTGTTTAGGGAATCTCCAAACCTCTTTAACGTCACCACCAGTGCTGTTATTTGTTGTCCATCCCAAATTACCCTTCAACTGAGGACTGCTGTTCAGATTGTTGGCTCACATTGGTGAACCTGAGTTGGAACAGATATAGCAGCTCAAAGCTATGAGGCTCTGTGGATTATCATCTACAGCAGAAATAATCTGTAACCTTGCTTTCACAAGTCTACCGTTATTACCATCCCCAACAAGAGCAACTCTAATCATCTATACTTGATAATCTAAACCATTATCATCACCGAGTCTGCATTATCAACAGTTTGACAACTCATCATTGATTAGACAAGCCACATGGATATTGCCTCAAAGAAAGCTAACTGAGTCACCTCTATCATCTGTAAGTCAGGTATGTAAGTGCAAACATTTTGTGTACCTGGATGAGTACAGTTCTGACAACATTCTAAAAGCTTGCATACATTCTGGAATACTAGATTTAATTAGTTTCCCATCCAATGTCTAAACATTCATTGACTCCTCCATCAGTGCACCATGCTTTTGGATGAAAAATCTGTAAAACTTGGACAGTGCTATAGCCAAGAAAAACGAGGAGTGCAGGTACAAGATAATCTCTCACCTGCATCCCCTTTCCAAACTACATTTCATCCTTACTTGTAAATATATTCTCATCTCTCCATTGTCACTGGAAGTAAATTGTGGAATTTCCCCTTGCACTCCCCATCAGTCCCTAAAATATACAATGGAAGCCAATTCAGAGAGTGAATCATGGGATATCCTAACTCACTCCAACAGACAATATGTTAGCACTTGCACTGGGGAATCCACCTGAACAACTTGAATCAGATAAGCAAAGTACTAAGCATTTTATTTTGATTCTAATTGTTTTTAAACATTCTAAGTATTTTGAATATTCCTTACTTTGCTGATTTACTAATGATGTTTAACTTTAAATGCCTGAATAACTTTTGACAACATATAAATATTTCATACATTCCTAATGCTTCAGTAATATTCAGAAACATGTACACAGGGTTCCTAGATGGCTGCTCATGTTTTTCTCCATTTCTGTGTACTGGTTGGTCCAGAGCCCGCTGAGTCTATAACATAACTGGATTTATGAGTACAAAGACTCAATTTCTTAGCAACTTCATAGCAGTACAGACCATGCAGGATGAGCGTAATCTTTATTCACAAGCCAGTTACAAACTGTGCCATTTGTTTAATCAAAAACTTTTTCACCTAGAGAGTGGTGGATATGTGGAATGCTCTGCCCCAGAAGGCAGTGGAGGCCAAGTCTCTGGATGCATTCAAGAGAGAGTTAGATAGAGCTCTTATAGATAGCGGGGTCAAGGGATATGGGGAGAGGGCAGGAACGGGGTACTGATTGTGTATGATCAGCCATGATCACAGTGAATGGCGGTGCTGGCTAGAAGGGCCGAATGGCCCACTCCTGCACCTACTGTCTATTGTCTATTGTCTAAAAGTATTAAGGCATTCGGGTAAGAGATCTGTATGAAGTCAGCCAGAGGTGCTTAGCCTCGCAGAAGCTTCAGGAACGAAATGACCTATTGCAATTCCTATGGAACTGGATAGGGTCCAGCTGACAGAAAAAGGTTGGATTTAAAAACGATCAGAATTTCACTCAGCAATATGAGATAACAGGCGTTAAAATGGTAGAGGTGGGTAAGCCATCATTATCAGCTTTTAAAAATGTTGCGTGAGATTGAAACTTAGTGCCCGATCTTACTTTCTTTTGAGAAGCAAGTGAAGGGTTTCCTCATAAATTTCAACAGTGCTGAGTGTGCACAATGCATTGAAGTATTCTAGAGGTTTCAGAGGCCACATTAGAAAACAGATAGGTGTTTATTTATGGGCCAGAGTCACATAGTGGCCCATAAATGTAAGGAAAACATGTTTCATTTCTTTCAAAAAGTTAGCAAATAAATTGACCCTTTCTGACAACTGAGGTTATTGTTTGTATCGTCAAGAACTGAGATAAAGAGGATTGAGAAGACAGGCTGCTTGGCAGAGATAAAAACAAAAGAGAAGTGATGAGAAAAGAGAGTAGAACATTGGCAAAACCTGTATTCATTACAGAACAGAAATTGAGAAACAATCACAGCACCTATGTGAATGACCGTGAGCTTGAAAATCAGGAGGCATCTAGGACAAGTTTAAACACAAGTGATGAAAATGTTAACTTGTAAAGGGGAAGTTAGTATGATCTAAGCCAAGAAGTCATACCAGTTCCTAGAGCAAATAACAACTTGAAGAACAAAAAGTCTATTTATCTTATTTTCAACCTTAATAGACTACTTAATTATATGTTGGAAAATATCAATCCCTTTTGTTTACTTTCCATTTTAGAAAACAGCATAGATGAAGTATTTCTATTGTTTTACAACAGCCATTGAGAGATTCCTGCTTATTTTTGTTTCTCTTCCATTCATGGCAGAGCCAACCAACTGGGGCAAGGACTAGAAGGGAGATGAGAGACCGGTGTACAAAATGAAAGAGAGATACAGAGTGAGTAAAGAGGGGAGAAAATGGAAAAAGTGCAGGTGGGAAAACAGAGGAACAGAGTAAGGTGGACTGATCATGGCAAGGGTACTAAATGTGAAGAAATGGCCAAGGTAGGGGAGAGATAGAGAGAATGAAACAATAGAATAAAAAACTGATATAGGGTTAAATAAAATCATCTATTACTCGTGCTATCAGTGCAATTTCATTCTACAGTACATGAAGTGCTGTATATTTGCACCTGATTGATGAAGGAGTATGTACTTAAAATATTTTTGATATTGATTAATTTAGTCACTGGAATTACATAATTATGAATATAGCGTGTGTAATTCTAAATAAATCAAACACACATTCAAGCACGAAATCATGCAGTTACAATGAAGTGAATATTTTTTTCGGCTCGTTGTCCCCTTAAATTCCCATCAGAAGAACACCATGCATGCAAAGAAATGAGTACAATGAAATTTAAAATACAAGCACTTTGGCATTTTGAAATGAACAGCTTACAAAAAATTAAATTTTATGTTTTGGTTACCTAACAAGTTCAAGCCAAGCAGTAAAGTGAAAATATTAACACACACAAAATGCTGGAGGAACTCATAGGTAGCATCTATGGAAATGAGTAAACAGTCGGGCCTGATGAAGGGTCTTGGCTCGAAATGTCAACTGTTTACTCTTTTCTATAGATGCTGCCAGGCCTGCTGAGTTCCTGCAGCATTTTGTGCGTGTTGCTTTGGATTTACAGCATCTGCAGATTTTCTCTTGTAAGTGAAAATATTAGTATGATCTACTCTTCTAGAATTATGTAAGTCACGGATATCAATGGTACAAAGCCTAAGTTGCTCCAAAATACCTGCGCTCAGATTAAGCAAAGCTTAGTGCAAAAAGTCTAAGGTTCCAGAAGACAGCATTACCACATTCTCCAAAGAAAATCTCCAAAATCAAAACAATCATTTGCATTTTCAACTGTTACTCTCATAAATACGTGAATATAATTCCAAAATGATTGGTCAACAAAGGGTATTGACTTATAACCTTCCACTTTTTGGAAAGACTGTAAAGAAAAAGTGCACACTTCACCTCCATGAGAACTTGTCATAAATTTGAATAGGGATATGAAAGTAGAATCTAGCATCAGAATAAATGATCTATCAATATGCATTGACATGAGGAATCTAACATTAAGTCACAAAATCTAGCTTAAAATTTCTAAATGTGATCAAACTTTATATTGTTTCATGGTCTTAAATAATTCATTTGGGACTTTTACTTTAGCATGACGTGTTATCAAGCTTAATTTCACACATCTCTGCCAGAAATGGAAACTGTTCTACACTTTGGGAGGAAAGAAAAGATGCAACCAATTCAAATATTTCCTGCAGACACATTATTCCACATAATCACATGAAAACCATAATTCCTCGATAATCGTGGTTTAGAAAAATTCCCGTTTTATACTTTTATATTTTGTATGCAGTTCTCCAATAGCTTTGGGTACTATTGAGGGGGATGATCTACCGGGCCAGGGGTGTTGGGGGGGCACACAGCATCCTTGGCTCTGGCAGTGATTCTGATGCTGCAAAGCTGAAGGGAAGAGGGAGAAGAAAGCTGAAGTAGTGAGAGGGGATTCCAAAGCTAGAGGGGCAGATACAGATTCTGTAGACATGAAAGAGACACCCAGATGGTATGACTTTGTGGGCATCACTGAGTCATGGCTGAAAGAAGATTATAGTTGGCAGCTTAACATCCAAGGATACATATTGTATCAATAGGACAGGCAGGTAGGCAGAAGGGGTGGGATGGCTCTGTTGGTAAGAATATATTTAAATCCTTAGAAAGACATGGCATAGGATCGGATTATGTGGAATCCTTGTGGGCAGAATTCAGAAACTGCAGGAGTAGAAAGACCATGGTGGGAGTTATATACAGACCTCCCAACAGATGTGGGCTACAATTTACTAAAGGAGATAGACATGCCAAAAGGGCAATGTTATGATAGTCATGGGGATTTCAATATGCAGGCTGATTGGGAAAATCAGGTTCCTGCTGATCTCAAGAAAGAGATTTATAGGATGCCTATGACATGACTTTTAGAGCAGCTGAGCCCACGAGGGGATTAGTTATTCTGGACAGGGTATTGTGTAATGAACTGGATTTGATTAGAGAACATAAGGTAAATGAACCCTTTGGAGGCAATGATCATAGTATGATGGAATTCACCCTACAATTTGAGAGCAAGAACCTTAGGTCAGGTGCATCACTGCTACAGTGAAGTAAAGGGAATTACAGAGGCATGAGAAAAGAGTTGGCTAAGGTTGATTGGAAGGGGAGAGGAGCAAGAATGACAGCAGAATAGTCGTGGCTGGAGTTTCAGAGTGCAACTTGGAAAGGGTAGGATAGGTATGTACCAAAGAAGTAGTAGTATTCTGCAGGCAGGATGATGCTACTGTGGCTGATAACGGAAGTGAAAACCAACATAAAAGCCAAAGAGCGGGCATGTAATGGAGCTAAATTAGTGGAAAGTTAGAGGATTGGGAAGCTTATAAAAAAAACAACAGAAGGCAACTAAACAAGCCATAAAGAGGGAAAAGATAACATATGAAGGTACTGTTATCCAATAACATCAAAGAGGATACCAAAGGTTTTTTTCAGATACATAAAGAGTGGTTAGAGTAGATATTGGACAGCTGGAAAATGATACTGGAAAGGTAGTGATAGGGGACAAGGAAATGGCAGATGAACTAAATAAATATTTTGCATCTGTCTTCACTGTGGAAGACTCTAGCTGGAAGCCTGCTGGAAGTTTGAGAGTGTCACAGAGCAGAAGAGAGTGCAATTGTTATTACTAGGGAGAAGGTGCTTGGGAAGCTGAAAGACCTGAAGATAGATAAGTCACCTGGGTCACAGTGTGTACATCCCAGTGTTTTGAAAGAGGTAGCTGAAGAGATTGTGGAGGCATTAGTAATAATCTTTCAAGAATCAATATATTCTGGCATGGTTCCAAAGGACTGGAAAATCGCAAATGTCACTCCATTCTTCAACAAGGGAAGGAGACAGAAGAAAGGAAATTATAGGCTAATTAACCTAACTTCAGTGGATAGGAAGATGTTGGAGTTGATGATTAAAGATAAGGTTTCAGAATAATTGGAGACAAAATGAACATGGTTTCCTTTTGGGAACATTTTGCCTGAAAAGCCCTGTTGGATTTATTTGAAGAAACAACAAGCTGGATAGACAAAAAGGAGAATTGGCAGATGTTGTGTAATCCAATGACAAATGAGAGAAAATCTGCAGATGCTGGAAATCCAAGTAGCACACACAAAATGCTGGAGGAACTCAGCAGGCCAGGCAGCATCTATGGAAAAGAGTACAGTCAACGCTTTGGGCTGAGACCCTTCATCAGGACTGGAAAAAAGAGATGAGGAGTTAGAATAAGAAAGTGGGAGGGCGGAAGAATCACAATGTAATATGTGAAACTGGGAGAGGTGATAGGTGAAGTAAAGAGCTGGGAAGTTGATTGGTGAAAGAGATACAGGGCGGGGGAAGGGATAATCTGATAGGAGAGGACAGAAGTTCATGTAAGAGAGAGAGAAGGAGCACCAGACAGAGGAAATAAGGTGAGAGAGGGCAATAGGGTTGGAAAATGAAGAAGGGATGTGGCATTACCATAAGTTCAAGGAATTGATGTTCATGCTATCAGGCTGGAGGTTACCCAGACAGAATATAAGGTGTTGTTCCTCCAACCTGAGTGTGGTCTCATCGCAACAGTAGAGGCAGCCATGGGCTGACATGTTGGAATGGAAATGGGAAGTGGAATTAAAATGGGTGCCCACTGGGAGTTCCCACTTTTTCTGGTGGACAAAGCATATGTATTTGGCAAAGCAGTTTCCCAATCTGTGTCGACTCTCACTGATATACAGGAGGTTACACTGGAAGCACTCAACACAGTACATGACCCCAACGGACTCAGTGTCGCCTCACCTGGAAGGGCTGTTTGGGGCCCTGAATGGTAGTGAGTGAGGAGGTGTAGGAGTAGGGGAGCACTTGTTCTGCTTGCAAGGATAAGTGCCAGGAGGGATGAAGGGACAAGGGAGACACATATGGAGCAATCATTGCAGAAAGCAGGAAGTAGGTGGGGGGGCTGGGGAGGGAAAGATGTGCTTGGTGGTGGGATTCCGCTGGAGTTGGTGGATGTTATAGAGAATTATGTGTTGGATGCAGAGGCTGGTTGAGCACAGGAGGAACCCCATTCCTGGTGTGGTGGAAGAAAGATTGGGTGAGGATATATGGACGTGAAATGGAAGAAATGTAGTTGATGACAGCATTGTTGGTGGAGAAAGGGAAGCCCCTTTCTATGATGAAGGAAAACATCTCCTTAGTTCTCAAATGAAATGCCTCATCCTGAGAGCAGATGTTGTGTATTTCATTTTCAGAAGGCCTTTGACAAGGTGCTGGACACAAAGCTGCTTAGCAAGATAAGTTCCCATGGTATTACAGGAAAGATGTTAGCATGATTATAAGCATTGGCTGATGGGCAGGTAGAAAAGAGTGGAAATGCAGAGGGTTTTCTGATTGGTTGCCAGTGACTAGCGGTATTCTGCATTGATTGGTGTTGGGATTGATGGAATTGATGGTTTTCTGCCAGGTTTGCAGATAATATGAAGATAGATGGAGGGGCAGATGGTGTTGAGGAAGCAGGGAGACTGCAGAAGGACTTAGACAGATTAGGAGAATGGTCAAAGAAGTGGTAGATGTGCTGATATTGGACAGGGTTCAAAGGAGGTTTATGAAAATGATTCCTGGATTTAAAGGCTTATCATATGAGGAATATTTGATGACTCTGGGCCTATATTCCCTGGGACTTAGAAGAAAGAGGGAAGATCTCATTGGAACCTATCAAATGTTGAAGAGCCTAGACAGAATGGATGTGGAGTAGGACCAGAGGGCACAGCCTCAGTCTAGTGAGATGTTCATTTTGAATTGTGGTGAGGAGGAAATTCTTCAGCCAGAGGGAGATGAATTTGTGGACTCTGTTGTAGGTGGCTGTGGAGGCCAGGTCATTGGGTGAATTTAAGGCACAGGTTAATCTGTTCTTGATTAGTTAGGGTGTGAAAGGTTATTGGGAGGGGTGGAAGCCAAGATAATGGGAATGAGAGGGATATGGATCTACTATGATGGAATGGCAAAATAGACTCATTGGGCCAAATGGTCTAACTCTGCTCTTTTGTCTTATGATCTTATAGTCCTACTAGCCTGCTCTATTGAGATCATGGTAACTCCTCAATGTTTCTGTCCAAGTTCAGTCATTCATTCCTCAATACAACTTGTATATCCATCTGTAGAAGATATAAATAACCTTTGATGCTGGATGACACTAAATTCTTTGTGAAGCCTGGTTGTCCGCTTTCTGATGTCTTAATCTGTGTCGACTAGCAAAACACTTAGCAATGTGGCTAAGGAAATTTCTTTTATCCAGCTTGTTAGTTGTGATTGGAATAAAAAGCAGGTAAAGACCAGAAAGTCTTAGAAATGCACAATAAATTGATCAGAATCTGAAAAAAGAATATGATGTAACAGTTTAGGAATAACATACTGTACCTCACCAAATTAGCAATTGTCATATCAGAAATTGACAGTGACAAGATATTCACCTGCCCTTTCACTCACAAAGAAAGATTAAACCAAAAATAAAATGATATTAAAATAATGACTGTGCTTACAATTTAATTTCAAGTGTTCAAAGACACCTGTAAATCAATCAAGGTGACCTGTAAGTCAGTCATAGACTGGGTTAACACACCTGTACCTGTACTGTTACTAATTATCTAATGCTGTGATAATTTCTGTTGCTTCAACATTAATAATCCAGAGCAGTAACCACGTGCTGTTTGCCTAAATGTCCCAATTAATAGAACAAAGTACAGAGTTGACCTTTGCTGTAGGTAAAGAATGTAAAAATTATGAGCTAACACGAGGAAATCTGCAGATGCTGGAAATTCAAACAACACACACAAAATGCTGGTGGAACACAGCAGGCCAGGCAGCATCTATAGGGAGAAGCACTGTCGGCATTTCGGGCCAAGACCCTTCATCAGGAGCTAGTGTTTTATTAACTTTTATTATTATTATTTTATTATTGTGATCTAGTGTTTTATTAACTTTTCCGATGTTGTACCTGAATGTACATAAGATAAGAAATAAAGTGGATGACCTTGTTGCAATATTACAGATTGCCAGGTATGATGTTGTGGCCATCACTAAATTGGGGCTGAAGAATGGTTGTAGTTGGGAACTGAATGTCCAAGGTTACATGTTATATCGGAGAGATAGGAAGGTAGGCAGAGGGGGTGGTGTACTTAACTGGTAAAGAATGGCAACACATCAGTAGAAAGATGTGACATAGGATTGGAAGATGTTGAATCCTTCTGGGTTAAGTTAAGAAACCACAAGGGTAAAAGGACATTGATGGCAGTTATATACAGGCTGGGAGGTGGACCACAGGTTACAACAGGAAATAGAAAAGTCGAGCCAAAAGGGTCAATGTTATGGTGGTCGATTGTGAACATCTGATTGGCAATGGATCTCAAGAGAGTGAGTTTGTTGAATGCCTAACTTTTCAGAGCAGTTTGTCGTTGAGCCTACTAAGGGATCAGCTATACTGGATTGGGTGTTATGTAATGAACTGGAAGCAATTAGGGAGCTTAAGGTAAAAGAACCTTAGGAAGCAGTGTTCAACTTGAAATTTGACAGGGAGAAAGTAAAGTCTGATGTAGCAGTATTTCAGTGGAGTAAAGGAAATGACAGTGTATGAGAGAGGAGTTGGTGAAAGTAAATTGGAAGGAGCTGCTGGCAGGGATGTCAGCAGAATAGCAATGGTGTGCGTTTCTGGGAAAAATAAGGAAGGTGCAGGCCACATGTATTTCAAAATTGAAAAAGTACTCAAATGATAAAATAGTACAACCGCAGCTGACAAGGTAAGTCAAAGCTATTGTAAAAGCAAAAGAAAGGGCATACAACAAAGTTAAAATCAGTGGGAAGACAGAAGATTGGAAAGTTTTTAAAAACCTACAGAGAGCAACTAAAAAATCATTAGAAGGGAAAAGATTAAATATGATAGTAAGTAAGTAATATCAAAGTGGATAGTCAAGGTTTTTTCAAATATGTTAAAAATAAAAGAGAAATGAGAGTGGATATAAGACCGCTAGAAAATGAGGCAGGAAAAAATAATAACAGGGGACAAGGAGATGGCTGATGAACTTAATGAGTATTTTGAAACAGTCTTCACAGTAGAAGACATTAGCAGTATGCCTGAGTTTGTAGTGTGTGAAGAAAAGGAAGTGGGTGCAGCTACTGTTACAAGAAAGAAGGTGCTCAAAAAGCTGAATGACCTAAAGGTACATTAGTCAGCCAGACTAGAGGAACTGCACCCTAAGGTTCTGAAAGAGGTAGTGTTAAAGATTGTGGTGGCATTAGAAAAGATCTTTCAAAAATCATTGGTGCCAGAGGACTGGAAAATTGCAAATGTTACTCCACTCTTTAAGAAAGGAGGAAGGCAGCAGAAAGGAAATTATAGACCAGTTAGCCTGAACTCAGTTAGAGTCAGTTAGAAGATGTTAGAGTCAATTGTTAACGATGAAGTGATGGAGTACTTGGTGATACAGGGCAAGATATGTCAGCATGGTTTCCTTCCAGGAAAATCCAGCCAAACAGACCTGTTGGAATTCTTTGAGAAGATTACAAGTAGGATAGATAAAGGGGTTGCAGTGGATGTTGTATATTTGGACTTTCAGAAAGCCTCTGACAAGGTGCCACACATGAGGCTGCTTACCGTGTTAAGAGCCCATGGTATTACAGGAAAGCTACTAACATGGTTAAGAGCATTGGATGATTGGTAGGAGGCAGTGAGTGGGAATAAAAGGATCCTTTTTTGGTTGGCTGCCAGTGACTCGTGCTGTTCTACAGGGGTCAGTGTTGGGACCACTTCTTTTTATGCTGTATATAAATGATTTGGATGATGGAATAGGTGTCTTTGTTGCCAAGTTTACAGATGATACAAAGATTGGTGGAGGCAGGTGGTGTTGAGGAAACAGGTAGGATGCAGAAGGACAGACAGATTAGGAGAACGGGCAAAGAATTGGCAAATGAAATACAATGTTGGAAAATGCATGGTCATGCACTTTGGTAGTAGAAATAAATTTGCGGACTATTTTCTAAACAGGGAGAAAATCCAGGAATCTGAGATGCAGAGAGATTTGGGAGTCTTTGTGCAGAACACCCTAAAGGTTAACTTGCAGGTTGAGTCGGTGGTGAGGAAGGCAAATGCCATGTTAGCATTCATTTCAAGAGGTCTAGAATACAAGAGCAAGGAGGTATTACTGAGGCTTTATAAGGCATTGGTGAGGCCTCGCCTTGAGTACTGTGAACGCTTTTGGGCCCTTCATCTTAGAAAAGATGTGCTGGCAATGGAGAGGCGATGATTCCAGGAATGAAAGGGCTATCACATGAGGAACATTTGATGGCTCTGGGTCTGTACTCGCTGGAATTCAGGAGGATGATGGGGGATCTCATTGAAACCTTTCAAATGTTGAAAGGCCTAGACAGAGTAGATATGGAAAGGATGTTTCCCATAGTAGGAGAGTCTAGGACAAGAGGGCATAGCCTCAGGATAGAGGGGCGCCCTTTCAAAACAGAGATGTGGAGAAATGTCTTTAGTCAAAGGGTGGTGAATTTGTGGAATTCAACTGCAGAGGCCAGGTCGTTGGGTGTACTTAAGGCAGAGATTGATAGGTTCTTGATTGGACATGGCATCAAAGGTTATGGGCAGAAGGCCAGGAACTGGGGTTGAGGAGGAGATAGAAAAAAAAATCAGCCATGATTGAACAGTGGAGCAGACACAATGGACCAGATGGCCTAATTCTGCTTCAAATTCTGTTATGGTTAAGATGCAATAACATATAGTAATGAAAATGCTATCATTTATAATCAGTAAATATTTGGCCTCTAGAATAACCATGAAAAGGACATTAGTATTTAGAATAATGATGACAAGAAACATTGAGGTACGCAATTCTCAATAATGTCTTTGTAAATATTTGAATAAGTATTGCATTCATTTTACTAAGTCAATCTTCTATCAAACTGAAAAGTGCATTCTTTATTGTTCTTCCCCAGCAGAGCATGCATATCAAAATCAAGAAGTCAGTGAAATCAATTTTTTTCTTCATGCATCCTATATTCTATCATACATCCTTTAGATCAGGGGTTCTCAAGCTGAGGTCCACAGACGTCTTGGTTAATGGCAGGGGCCCATGGCATAAAAAAAGGTAGGGAACCCTTGCTTTACAGCGACCCTATTCCACTCAAGTAAAAGTCCTATTGTAAAGTGATGGCACAAGATGCAATCTCTCTAGCCTACACATCAGCAAGAAACACTATAAAAATGTTAGCGATTTTACAATACAGCAAAATTTCTTTCTTAGATGGGTAATTTTAGACATCAGCTATTGTCTGGAGTTGGTGAAATGAAAGACATTAAAAAAATACACATCAGAGTTTTGAATATCCGCAGATATTTTCTAATAAATATCAAATATCATCATGATGGAAAACTATTAAGAAAGGGCATTTATTTAAAGCAGATAAAAATTAGTGATCCTGGCTTCTCATTTACCTCTTAATTAGACATATTTCTTCCCACCTACTGAAAAACAAAATGTATCAACTATAAACTTGATAAATTCACGTAAATATAATAATAGAAATCTGAAAACTTGAGATTCCCTTGGTCTGAAGCTACATTTACTATTAAATGTAATTAAATTAAAATGTAGCTTGGTCTGAAGCTACATTTATTATTAAGTTACAGATTACTCCTAATTCCCTAATACTACAACTTTACCACATAACAAACAAGTTCTTCTGTAATAGACTTCTAAAATTCTTTTATGGTTCTTGCATAAACCAAGGGTATAAATGCCCTTTTCTTAGAAATCAGTTCAATTTATATAATTGCCATTCCTTTCATTGAAGGGATTTAAACTATTTTTAATGTATCAATCAAACGTATTATTTTGTACAACTTAATGTAAAACATGATACTGTGATAGGCATCTTGTAATGTCAGAACCTCTGAAACAATTGACAGCTTTGGTAATTGGAAATCCTCACAGCTGGGCACGTTCATATGAGCCAGAATGAATCAGCAGATCAAAAAAGTATATCCTCCTGTATCGAAAGTGGATTTGTCCCCAGACATTGCAGTACAAATCTTCCAATGTATACTTCTATTTTGCCACAATCTCTCCAAATGTCCATTATTGGATAAGCTCATCTTCAGTGCCTACACCTTGGTGAGATTACTGCTCCACTGATGATCTGGTCACCTTAGTCAGATTAATGCAAAGATCACCACAGAAAAATATTGCACAGGATTTTGTTGGGTTACATTCCCCATTCTAAATGAAATGAGCAGCATTACTGAGTAAGCACGAGGAAATCTGCAGATGCTGGAGATTCAAACAACACCACACACAAAATGCTGGTAGAACACAGCAGGCCAGGCAGCATCTATAGTGAGAAGCGCTGTCGACGTTTCGGGCTGAGACCCTTCGTCAGGACTGAGCATTACTGAGTGTTCAGTGGGGAAATTTCAAAGTGTTCAAGCTAATTTGGATGTTCAGGACTTACTGGCTGAGCCCTACAGGTGATTTTCTGACTGCATCCTGCTGCCAAACAGCACGTGCAGTCCAATGAGGCTGCCTGGTATTCCCTTGCACCACTGCTGGGGAATCTATTCTTGGGTCCCATACAGGTTACATCTGATTCAGAATCCACAAACCTAATTAATTAATATATGATAGAAATACCAACAGAAGGCGGCATAATTTTAAGGTTAAGAGGTAGGAGATGTAAAGCGGATCTTGGGGGTAAGCATTGTGTGTGTTTTTTTTTTACGCAGAGTGTAGGTATGCACTGCCAGAAGCAGCAGTGGAACCAGATACAATGATAAGTAACAGGCAAGGCAATGAAGGATGCAGTGCTAATGCAGGGTAATGGGAGTAGTGCAGATTGGCAAAATGCTGACATGAACATTGTGGGTTGAACAGCCTTGTCTTGTCTGTAAAGATCAATGACTGACCACAGTGATGAAGAAAGTGAAAAAAAAATGATTGGAAGCCTATGCCCAGTAGTGTAACACTGGGGTTGGTGGTGGGATTCTTACTGTTTGTCATATACATTGATTATTCAGATTTGAATGCAAGAGGTATGGTTAATGTGATTAATAGTTTGGTGGTGTTATTAATAATGAGGATATCCCTAGCTCACAGAACAATATTGGTCAGCTGATGAACAGGGTGACACAATGGCAGATGGATTTTAACCCTGATGAATGTGAGAGAACGTATTTGGGAGGTTTAAAGTGGGTAGAATAAGCACCATGAATGACAAGACTTCAGGAGCTCTGAAGAACTGCAGCACCTTTGTTCCCAAGTGCGCAGATCTTTAACGGAGGCAAACAGGATATGGGCTTTTATTAGCTGAAGCATAGAAAGTAAAAGAATGAAGATTACAGGTCAACTTTATAACATTCTGATTGCAATAAGATAGGTGGGAAGCAATTGTAGTTGATAAGGTGCAGAGGAGACTTACCTGGGCTGGAATATTTCAGTTATGAGAAACTGGATAGGCTAGATTTGTTTAACTTGGAATGAAGGCAGATGAGAAAGAACTAAATAAGATGTATAAAATTATGAAAAGCATGGTTAGGAAGGAGAATGAGAAACTTTTCCCCTTCAATAGAAACCAGAGGGCTCATATTTAAAATGAGGAGTAAAGTAATTAAGAGGTGAAATAAGGATTTTGTTTTCCACCCAGAGGGTAGTTTCAGTCTGGAAAGTGTTGGAATATTACAGCACATTTCTCCTGGATGATCCCATTTCATCCTTTGTATATGTCAGACATGTGCTAGTGGGTGGTTAACTAGGCCATATGACATAGGCACAGAATTAGGCCATTTGGCCCATCGAGTCTGCTCTGCATCATGGCTGATTCTTTTCTCCCCTCCTGAGCCCCACTCCCTGGCCTTATCCCTGTAACCTTTGATGCCGTGTACAATCAAGAATCTATCAAGCTCTGCCTTAAATACACCCAATGGCCTGGCCACCACAGCTGCCTGTGGTAACCAATTCCACAAATTCACCACCATCTAGCTTAAGAAATGTCTCTGCATCTGTTTTACATGGACAACACTCTATCCTGAGGCTGTGCCCTCTTGTCCCACACCCACCCCGACTACGGGAAAACATTCTTTTCACATCTACGCAGTCTAGACTGTTCAACATTCAAGAATTTTCAATGAGATCCCTCTTCATCCTTTTAAATTCCAGTGAATACAGACCCAGAGCCATTAAACTTTTCTTGTATGACAACCCTTTCATGCCCGGAACCATCCGTGTAAACCTCCTATAAACCCTCTCCAATGCCAGCACATCTTTTCTTGGATGAGGAGCACAAAACTGTTCACAATGCTCAAGGCAAGGCTTCACCAGTGTCTTATAAAGCCTCAGTATCACATCCCTGCTCTTGTATTCTAGAATATTCAAGAAATACAATTTCATTTCTTGAAATGAAAGCAACATTGCATTTGCCTTCCTCACCATCGACTCTACCTGCAAAGTAACCTTTAGGGTGTTTTGCAAAGGGACTCTGAAGTCCCTTTGCATCTCAGATTTTTGGATTTTCTCCCTGAACTTTTGGAAAATCGTCTGCACATTTATTTCTACTACCAAAGTGCATGACCATGCATTTTCCAACATTGTATTTCATTTGCCACTTTCTTACACATTCTCCTAATCTTTCTATGATATCTGTCTCTTAATTTTCCTACGGACGTCTACTCCTTCTACAGCTCCATCCATAACCAGGAAGGCCTCAAAGCTCTCCATTTTTTTCTGGACACCAGACCTAACCAACTCCCTTCCCTTCCCACCACCACTCTCCTCCGCCTAGCAGAACTTGTCTTCATTCTAAAAAATTTCTCCTTTGGCTCCTCCCATTTCCTTTAACAAAAGGGGTAGGTAGCCATGGGCACTTGCATGGGTCCCAGCTATGCCTGCCTGTCAGTTACGTGGAACAGTCTATGTTCCAAGCCTACGCTGGTGACCGTCCTGCATTTTTTGTACGCTACATCGATGACTGCATTGGTGCTGCTTTCTGCATCCATGCTGAACTTGTTCACTCTTCCACTTTGCATCCAACTTCCACCCTGCCCTCAAATTTACCTAGTCTATTTCCGACACATCCCTCCCCTGTCTTGACCTCACTGTCTCTATCTCTGGAGATAGCTTTTCTACTGATGTCTATTATAAACCCATGGACTATACCTCTTCCCACCCTGAAACTTGTAAAAACGCCATCACCTACTCACAATTCCTCTCTCCACCGCTCTCAAGATGAAGCTTTTCATTCTAGAATGAAGGAGAGAGTCATCCTTTTTCAAAGAAAGGGGCTTCCCTTCCTCCACCATCAACGCTGCCCTCAACCACATCTCTTCCATTTCACACACATCTGCTTTGACTCCATCCTCCCGCCACTCTACCAGGGATGGGGTTCCTCTTGTCCTCACCTAACAACCAACCAGCCTCTGTGTCCAGCACAATTCTCAGGAACTTCTGCCATCTCCAACAGGATCCCACCACCAAGCACACCTTTCCCTCCCATCTACTTTTTGTTTTTTGCAGGGATCACTGCCTATGCAACTCCCTTGTCCATTCATCCCTCCACACTGATCTCCCTCTTGGCACTTATCCTTGCAAGCAGTGCAAGAGCTACACCTGCCCCTACACCTCCTCCCTCACTAACATTCAGGGTCTTAAACAGTCCTTCCAGGTGAGCCTGTTGGGATCATATACTGCATCCAGTGCTCCCAGTGTGACTTCCTGTATATCGGTGAGACCTGATGCAGAATGGGAGACCGCTTCACTGAGCTACTATGTTCCATCCACCAGAAAAAGAGGGATCTCCCGGTGGCCAGCCATTTTAATTTCACTTCCCACTCCAATATATCAATTCATGGCCTCCTCCACTGTTGTGATGAGGAGACGCTCAGGTTGGAGGAACAACACCTTATATTCCAACTGGGCAGCCTTCAACCTGATGGCATGAACATCGACTTCTCTAACTTCCGGTAATGCCCCCCAAACCCCCCCCACCCCCTCACCATTTTCAATCCCCTTTTCCCTGTCTCACCTTATCTCCTTGCCCGCCCTTTGCCTCCTTATGGTGCTCCTCCCCCTTTTCTTTCTTCCATGGCTTTCTGTCTCTTTCACCAATCAACTGTCCAGCTCTTTACTTCATCCCTCTCACTTCACTTTGTGTTTCTCTCTCCTCTCCTCCCAACTTTTAAATCTACTCTTCAGCATTCTCCCCGAGTCTTGCCGAAGGATTTCAGCCCAAAACGTCAACTGTGCTTCTTTCCTGCAGCACTTTGTGTGTATTGCTTGGATTTCCAACATCTGCAGATCTTCTCTTGTTTGCAATAAGGGTAATGCCACAATGTCAATAGGGGTCTTCAACATGCTAAGAGATCAGAAAAATCAGGTTGGTGTTGGATCACAAGGAAGGGAATTTGTTCAATGCTTTCAAGATGCTCTTGAGCCTATAAGGGGCAAGGCTATCTTAGATTGGATGTGGTATAATAACCCAGCTCTTATTAGTGAGCTTAACATAAAGGAAACTTTAGGAGGCAGTCATCATAATTTGCTTGAATTCATTTGGAATTTGAGAGGGATATCGCAGTGAAATAAAAGGACTTACAGCGGCATGAGAGAGGAGCTTGCCAGACGGATTGGAGGAGGATACTGCTGGGGATGACGGCTAAGCAGAGACAGCTGAAGTTTCTGGGAATAGTTCACAAGGCGCAGGATACATATGTCCCACAGAAGAAGCTGTTCTCAAATGGCAGGGGTAGGCAACTGTGGTTGACAAGGGAAGTTAAGGACTGCACAAAAGTAAAGGAAAGGGAATATAAGGAAAGGGAAAAAGTGAGTGGGAAGTTGAATAATTAGGAAGCTTTTAAAATCCAACAAAAGGCAACTAAAAAGCTATAAGAAGTGAAAATATTTAATATGAAGGCAAACTAGCCAATAATATAAAGCATAATAAAGCATTTTTTTCTGTTACAAAAAGATTATAAGTGAGGTGAAAGTTGATATTAGGCCACCTGGAAAATGATAGTCATGAGGTAGTAATGGGGGACAAAAAAATGGCAGATAAACTTAATGAGTACTGTGGATCACTGTGGAAAACACTAACTGTGTGCTAGAGGTCCATGAGCGTCATGGAGCAAGTGTGAGTGCTTTGCTATTACAAAAGAAAAAATGCTAGGCAAACTCAGAAGTCTTAAGGTGGATAAGTCACCTGGACTAGATGGACTACATCCCAGAGTCCTGAGAGAGATTGCTGAAAATATAATGGATGCATTGGTCATGATCTTTAAAGAATCACATGATTCTGGCATGGTCCCAGAGGAATGGAAGATTGCAAATGTCACTCCACTCTTTAAGAAGGGAGGACGGCAAAAGAAAGGAAATTATTGCCAGTTAGCCTAACCTTAGTGATCGGGAAGTGTTGAACTCTATTATTAAGGATGAGGTTTCGGGGTACTTGGAGACTAATGATAAAATAAGTCAAAGAGAGCATGGTTTCTGTAAAGGGAAATCTTGCCTGACAAATCTGTTAGAGTTCTTCGAGGAAGTAACAAGCAGAGTGAACAAAGGAAAGGCAGTGGATGTCATTTACTTGGATTTTCAGAAGGCATTTGATAAGGTACCACACATGAGGCTGATTAACAAGATAAAATCCTATGGCATTACAGGAAAGGTACTGGCATGGATAGACGAATGGCCGATAGGCAGAAGGGAGCGAGTGGGAAAAAAGCAGTCCATTTCTGGTTGGCTGCCAGTGACTTGTGGTATGCCTCAGAGGTCAGTATTGGGACCACTACTTTTCACATTGCTTGTCAATGATTTAGATAATGGAATTGATAGCTTTGTAGCAAAATATGCAGATGATATGAAGATAGGTGGAGGAATAGGTAGTGCTGAGGAAGCAATGTGATTGCAGCAGTGATGCACCATCAACAACTCTGAGACGTGGGTTAAGGTAGGCTTTTATTGGCTGGAAGAAAGCACAAGCAGCAAGTGACCACCACACAACAATCTGGAGACTGAGGAAGGGTCTGTGCCTCCAATCGCCTTTATAACAGGGTTTGTGGGAGCAGCCACAGGAGCAGTCAGCCGGGGGGGGGGGGGGGCATGTCCAGACAGGTATAAGTAGTTCACCACAAGCAGGACTTAGAGAAATTGGAAGAATGGGCAAAAAAATTGCCAGATGGAATACAGTGGTGGGAAATGCAATAGTGCAGACTATTAGCTAAATGGGGAGAAAATTCAAACTTCAGAGGTGCAAAGGGACTTCGGAGTCCTCATTCAAGACTCCCAGAAGGTTAACTTACAGGTTGTATTTGTGGTAAAGGCGGCAAATACAATGTTGGCATTTATTTCAAGAGGAATAGAATATAAAAGCAAGGAGATAATGCTGAGCCTTTAGAAGATACTAGTCAGGCTGCACTTGGAGTACTGTCAACAGTTTTGGGCCCCATATCTCTGAAAGGATATGTTATCATTGGAGAGAGTTCAGAGAACATTCATGAGAATGATTCCGGGAATGAAGCCGTTTAACATATGGAGCATTTGGCAGTTCTGGGCCTGTACTCACAGAAATTTAGAAGAATTCTGGGGAATCTCACTGAAACCTACCAAATGTTGTAAGGACTAGATAAGGTGGAGGTGGAAAGGATGTTTCCTATAGTGAAGGTATCCAGACCTAGAGGGCAACCTTTTAGAACAGACATAGGGAGGAATTTTTTTTTAGCCAGAGAGTAGTGAATCTGTGGAATGCTCTGCCACATACTGTGGTGGAGTCCAAGTCCATGGGTACACTTAAAACAAAAGTCAGTAAGTTTCCTGATTGGTCAGGGCATCAAACGATACGTTGAGAGGAAGGTGTATGGGGTTCAGTGGGATACAGGATCAACCGTGATGGAATATACAGCAAACACAATGGGCTGAATGGCCTAATTCCGCTCCTATGTCTTATGGCAATTTGATAATGGCAACAAAAAACGATTGCCGTCTTTGATTATGCTCTTTGAATTTTTGCAAAGTAATTTAAGGTTTGAAATGAACAATTTCCTTGAATAATAACAATTGGAAAATACCAATTTTAATGCAGTATTCGCCTTTTTTTTTATTACAGTTGCTACTACCCCAAACAGGGAAATCAACAAAAAAAACACTGCATATAAGTAAAATTGCATATGATTAAGCTTTGACCTCATTTTAAAATATAATTATTACAGTAGAGAGTAGAGCTATTAAGCTTATCAGTCCGATTAAATTTAAAAATCTGCTGTAATTATACAGAAATAATTTATTTTTAAACTGGGCCATGGTGCATTATATGGTACCGCTGGTAATAGGAATTAAAGGCTAGTGGTGAAGGGGTGGTTTTTCTGACTGGGAACTTGTAACCAATGATGTACTTCAGGGCACCCGTATGGGTCCCAGTTATGTCTGCCTTTTTGTTGGCTTTGTGGAACAGTCCATGTTCCAAGTCTATACCGGTATCCATCCCCTTCTTTTCCTCCGTTACATTGACGACTGCATTGGTGCTGCCTCTTGCACGCATGCTGAGCTTGTCGACTTCATTAACTTTGCCTCCAACTTTCACCCTGCCCTCAAATTTACCTGGTCCATTTCTGACACCTCCCTCCCCTTTCTTGATCTTTCTGTCTCCATCTCTGGAGACGGCCTATCTACTGATATCTACTGTAAGCCTACAGACTTTCACAGCTACCTGGTCTATTCCTCTTCCCACCCTGTCTCTTGCAAAAAGGCTATCCCCTTCTCACCATTCCTTCGTCTCCACCGCCTCTGCTCTCAGGATGAGGCTTTTCATTCCAGGACGAAAGAGATGTCTTCCTTTTTTAAACAAAGGGGCTTCCCTTCGTCCACCATCAACTCTGCTCTCAAACGCATCTCTCCCATTTCCTGCACATCTGCCCTCACCCCATCCACCCGCCACCCCACTCGGGATAGGGTTCCCCTTGTCCTTACCTACCACCCCACCAGCCTCCAGGTCCAATGTATAATTCTCCGTAACTTCCGCCACCTCCAACGGGATCCCACTACCAAGCACATTTTTCCCTCCCCCCCCCCTTCTGCTTTTCGCAGGGATCGCTCCCTACATGACTCCCTTGTCCCCCCCATCCCTTCCCACCAATCTCCCTCTTGGCACTTATCCCTGTAAACGGAACAAGTGCTACACCTGCCTTTACACTTCCTCCCTCACCATCATTCAGGGCCCCAGACAGTCCTTCCAGGTGAGGCGACACTTCACCTGTGAGTCAGCTGGTGTGGTATACTGAGTCCGGTGCTCCCTGTGTGGCCTTTTATATATTGGCGAGACCCGACGCAGACTGGGAGACCGTTTCACTGAACACCTACGCTCGGTCCACCAAAGAGAGCAGGATCTCCCAGTGGCCACACATTTTAATTCCACGTCCCATTCCCATTCTGATATGTCTATCCATGGCCTCCTCTATTGTCAAAATGAATCCAAACTCAGGTTGGAGGAACAACACCTTATATACCGGCTGGGTAACCTCCAACCTGATGGCATGAGCATTGACTTCTCTAACTTCCGTTAATGCCCCTCCTCCCCTTCTTACCCCATCCCTGACATATTTAGTTGTTTGCCTGATCTCCATCTCCCTCTGGAGCTCCCCCACCCCCCGGCTCCTTTCTTTCTCCCGAGGCCTCCCGTCCCATGATCCTTTCCCTTCTTCAGCTCTGTATCACTTTCGCCAATCACCTTTCCAGCTCTTAGCTTCATCCCACCTCCTCCGGTCTTCTCCTATCATTTCCCATTTCCCCCTCCCCCCACTACTTTCAAATCTCTTACTATCTTTCCTTTCAGTTAGTCCTGACGAAGGGTCTCGGCCCGAAACATTGACAGCGCTTCTCCCCATAGACGCTGCCTGGCCTGCTGTGTTCCACCAGCATTGTGTGTGTGTTGTTGTTTGAATTTCCAGCATCTGCGGATTTCCTCGTGTATGTACTTCAGGGACTGGCATTGGACCCACTCTGCATAACTTGGATGAGAACCTCTGTGGGCTATTAAGTAATTTGCTGAAGACACAAAGATTGGTGAAGTTGCACATAGTTGCCTGGGGATACAGAGAGAGACATACAGGTGGAGCATCTGGATATTTGGGCAGACCCATGACAGATGGCTCTTTAATCCACTAAAGTATTGTCCAGACATATACTTGACACATCAATGGCATTGATGTGCAGAGAGATTTTGGAGTGCAAACTCATAACTCCCTGAAAATGGTAACACAGTGCATAGGCTAGAGATTAGCTTCCTTGGCAGAGGTTTAAGAGCTGGGATATCATATTGCTTAGTCATGGATGCCACCTGACCTTTTGTGTGTTACTCTGGATCTCCAGTATCTGCAGAGTCTCTTGTGTTTCTGATTGCTTCGGCCACACTCGACTATTGTGTGCATTTCTGCTCCTCAGCCTTTGGTTTCTGCAATGGATGACTAGTTCATCTGCAACTTTTCAGTACATTCTTTTAGTACATAAGAATTGAACCTGCATTTCAAACTCCTTAGTAGTTTACAATTCTTCTGTAGTTTGGAAATTTTTATAAATCAGAAAACCTCTGTGTGTGTTGAATGTGTGTTAGGAACTATACGTCTAGATTCAAATGTGCATCATTAAGAAAAAAAATGAACTGTTTCAACTACCTCTTGGACTGGAAGTGTGATAGATATATACTGTCCTTGGACAGGGGCCCCTGCTTTTTCCCCTAAACTCAGATGACACTTCTAAAGATCAAAGAGTTATTTTCAAATCAGTTAAATTTCCAACTAACATCCTTTGTTTAGTTTTTGATCATAAGTGGGAGGCAGTCTTCGTTTCTCAATGTCAATGGAAAACAGTTAATCCGTTTGAAGTTTGTAAAGAACAACTTTGCAAACAAGCACCGTCTACAACAGAGGATGTGGGCCCCATTGTATCTGTGCCAACTGCTGAAGAGGTGTACTGTAAGACAATGGGTTATTTAATAGGCTTGTTTCAAATCAGCCAACACTGTCTAAGTTATTTTGTTCAAGGAAGCTTGCACACCACACTGATATTACAGATATTGTCACTAAGCATATTAATAACATATCTGTTAATAGCTGGAAGTTCCATTTGTGTACTCATGGAGTCAGCTTCACAACATTAATTCTGGGGACCTGGGAGCTCTGTCTCCAGAGAATTTTAGATCACTCCTGTTAAAAGGTATCTGAAGAAAAAATATGAATGTGAACTCACCTAAGTAGCAGAAAAATAGTTTGCACTTAGAAAGCAGTTTAGGTTTATTAGGAATGGTCCAGGAGCATTAGGAAGCATGATAGAAACATAGGGTGAGCTGGAATGTATTCCTCCGCCTTTGATTTCTACAATGGATGACTGGTTTGTCTGTGGCTTATGGGTATGTCTTTTTAGCTTATCGGAATTATATCTGTGATTTGGAAATCCTTCGTTTAGAAATGGCTTGTAATCTGGACGTCTTTTATAAGGTAGAAATTCTTTGTTGGTTTCAAATTTGTTTGAAGAATGTTGTTTGGAGTTAAACACGTATGACTGAAAATAAACGAACTGTGTTTAAACTTTGTTCGCTGGAGGCATCTTCTTCTTGATAGGGAG
Source organism: Hypanus sabinus (assembly GCF_030144855.1). Taxonomy (NCBI): domain Eukaryota; kingdom Metazoa; phylum Chordata; class Chondrichthyes; order Myliobatiformes; family Dasyatidae; genus Hypanus; species Hypanus sabinus. The sequence continues at coordinate 52,086,516 of NC_082730.1, read as the reverse complement.
AGGGGACTCACCTCTCAATTAGTGGGTATTGGCAGCTAAAACTCACTGTGGGGAATAAACAGGGAAGAGAACTAGTCTTTGAAACTTGGGTACACAGTATAACCTCCCTTTAGGGAGAATAGAATATAGAATAGGCCCTAATGTCTTGTTTTTAGTTTAGAATTTCACAATCCACAAAGCCAATACCATCACAGAAGTATCATCTCCTTGGTAGGGAGAGGTGATCCACCATTCAAGCAGTGGGTATTGCTAGCTAGACTTCATCACAGAGACTAGATAGGGAAGTAAGCTAGCCCTTGAAAAGTAGGTGGACACAGTATAACCTCCCTATAGTGAGGATACCCATAGATAGCTATGTAGGATAGGGCTTAAAATCTTCTTTTGAGTTTAGGACTTTGCAGACAATGAACCCTATCCCAAAGCACCAATCAAATTAGTGATCACTAACAGCTAAATCTCTTCATAATTAAACTAATGTAGTTATGTAAATTAGTCAATGAAGGAAATCTTGACACAGTAAGTATAATTTTCCTAAAGAGATCTACTGGATCCATAACAGAAAGACTTAAGCCTTGACCAAGTTTAAGATTCTAAAGTGGGTAAACTCAATAGAGTTCAGCATAGATGAGTTGGACTGAATGGCCTGCTCCATGCTGTACAACTCCAAGACACTTGACCTGGCCATACCTAACCTGTATGTCACTTCCAACTTTGATCAATTGTCTCTGCCTGCTGTTCCCTAATTCCCTTGCAGTTGAAACCTGATACCCATAATCAGCCCCTGACTAGCAAACCTTGTAGATGTACAAAGCAAGGCAGGCACATCATGTATGGTCAAATCCAAAACTGTTCTGAGAGTCACTGAAGCTACTGTACATCCCATGACGAATAGTTGTCTAACTGCCGAAGGAATTTGAATGCCTGTCATTGACTCTGACCCTGAAACAAGGAAAATATTCAAAATGTATTAAAATAATTATCAAGGCAGGCTGCAACTACAGAAACCTGGTACAGAGTACGTCCAAATTAAAGAGGAATTTGGATAGTCAAAATGTGAATACAAGGAAACACCTTGCTCTGGGAAATTAAGGCTAACTCAAAGAAGAAAAACAATGTGAGAAGATAACAAAGAAAACAGGCCTATAGGAGACCAAAAATGGTAACAAATCTGGAGACAGGAGAATGATTTTAACTCAATACTTTGCACCTTTCTTCACAAAACAGGGGCAGAATGCAGCCACTGCAATTAGGGAGAAAGAGTTTGCGGTATTTAATTTGAATATAGCTGATGAAATATTAAGGAGATTAGTATCTTCAAAAGTAAATACATTCTCTGGCTCAGAATTTTTTTCCTTAGTCTGCTGATAAAGCAAGGAATGAAACGTACAGACAAAGCCCAGAATTTACTATCCTTTTTGTCTGCAGATTTGATGCTGGACTGTTAATGTGGCACTGTTGCTTAATAAGGTGTTTAAGGAGAGATTAATAACAGGACCATCAGCCTTACAACAGTAGTGGGCAAATTACTGGAAAAAGTTCTGAAAGCCAGAATCAATCTCTATTGTCCTTGATCAATATGTGTATCCTTCATCTAAAATGGTGTAGTTTAATTAATGTCAGTAAGGGTAGAATTGTTTTGAAGAGCATTGGTGAATCTAAGACATCTGGTATTGTCGTATGTACTTTAGTAGACAAGTCAGAAATCCAGAAGTCCTTGGGACTAGAGAAGCATCAAGTTGTATCCAAAACCATTTCAGCAGCTGGTGTTTTATTACTGGAAGGCTTTTTTATCCATTATGTGCCCAATGTTTATCATTATCAGTGCTTTTCCTGGTATATCAATTATCGAGTTGTGTATCAGGACCATGATTAGTAATTTTGCAGATGATGCAAAAACTAATCATGTAACTGATGGCGAAGAGCAAAATGTGGGAAGAAAAGTGAGAATGGAATTTAACCCCAGAAAAATGCAAAGTAATCATCTAATCAGGGCAAACAAAACCAAAATGATAGGATATTGAGAGGGTGTACACAGAAGTACCTTGAAATGCAAATGCAGGTCTCCAAATGCAGCCAGACCAGTAAATAGCTTCCAGAAAAACATATGGATTGTTTTAATGAAATGCAAGAACAAGGAAGTCATGCTGGAATTGGAGAGCACACCGATTATCAGCAGTGAACTGGTAATTGAATAAAGGCAAGGATGTGCCTACAGATAAAATAGGATGTTGTCAGTGGAGGACTGCTTGAATGTAAAATTAATAATCCAACCTAAGCCTATCAACTTGACCTGAATTGCAGACACGATGTTGTGATTGTAACTGGGTCAACTTTTAATCTTGGTCTCCTTATAGATTAAATAATGAATGAACAGGGCGGACAGGCAATATTTCTTTTACTTGGTTGAGGGTTCAATACCAAGAGGCAGATTTAAGATACTTACTGCAATAAAACTAGGAGCTAAGGAAATATATTTTCATACAAAGTGAGCCAAGGTCTGGAATTCGCTATTTCAATATGTGCTAAATACTCTAATATAATTTTAAAGATTGTTGAAAGAGCATACAAGTTATAGACAAAGCATTGGCACTTGGGCTAAAAGATTTGTTTTATTTTACATCCAATATCAGATTCAGATTCAGATTATTGTCATTTAGAAACCGCAAATGCAATGCAGTTAAAAAAATGAGACAACATTCCTCCAGAATGATATCACAAAAGCATATGACAAAACAGACTACACTAGAAAATCCACATAAAGTTTGGCAATCCCCAATCCAGAGTCTGGAGAGGCTGCTGCATATTAATATCGCGCTACCGTCTTAGCACGTTCCCCGGAAACGAGATCCAAATTCACCAAACAAGACCAAAAACTAAAGCTATAAGACCTGCACAAAACCACATAGTTATGAGTATAATAGGCTGAACAGCCTCCTTTGGTACTATTAATTTCAATTATAGTAGAACTATATGAATCCATATCACATTTGTAAAGATAAATATCATCTCGTTAAGCAAAGAAGTTAAAGGTAAATTTGTCTTATATAATTATAACATTTTATTTTTGTCTCTGTATCATTTAAATTTCCCATCATTTCTCGATGAATATTTAAGTCACAATACTCCCTTTATCTTTATGCTCAAAGTAATCACTCTCATAATCTTTTTGTATTGTTTAGATTCTGTTCTTTTCATCTTGATATTTAGTAGTTTCTGTACTTAAATCATGTGTTTCAGCAAAAGCACAAGTTGTGATTAGATCAGAGTATTTTGAAGAAATGTGACAAATTTTTGATTAAGAGTTATGGGGCAGCCCTCAGCTAATGCAGACTGTAAACGATGGGGATCTAGAAGGGTCAAACAATAAAAGGGAAAGAGAAGTAGCGACAGTGACAGAAAGAGGCACACAATTGAGGAAAATGAAAGGAAAGGTAAGTATCAATATTTTCATAAGGAATGAGAGATGATTCAACTAATCTTTCATTACAGAAGCATCTTGGGAAAATTAATCATTATAAACTGGAGTACTGTTGAGAGGAAGGTGCAGAACTGTGACAACTAAAACAAAGAACATGAAAGACAAATATCTGAGATTGCAGTATTGAATTACTTGTCAAGTTTTCTCCCCAAGCATCATACTGTAGCAGCTCTTACCAAGGTTAAATTTGTGCCATATGTAGCTTACAGTGGCAAACATTTTTTAATAAAGGTTATGAGAAATAGGCAAGGTAGCAATCTTTTATCAAAATGGTTTGAAGGAATATACTACATAGAATTTTTGGAGGAATATGATTAAGTTGGATACACTAGGCTGCAGAATTAGAAGACAGATAGGCTTCTATAACTGATAAGCATTCAAAATGATAAAAACAATCATTAAAAAGTGAAAACAGGAGGAAATCTGCAGATGCTGGAAATTCAAGCAATACACACAAAATGCTGGTGGAACACAGCAAGCCAGGCAGCATCTATAGGAAGAAGTTCAGTCGACGTTTCGGGCCGAGACCCTTCGTCATAAAGTGCAAAACTTTAAAAAACTTCTCAATGAAGAGGAAAATTTATGTAAATTACTGACAGACCATGAGATTAATAGTCAAATCTAGTGAAACAGATAAGACTCACTTTCTTCATCCTTATATTAGTTATGTGGTTGTTACCCAATAAACATATACAATTAAACTTACTGACTTTGAGCAAACAACTATGTATTTGGCAGTCACAAAATCCCTTGAAAGTTCTGATAATTTCTTGGTGTGATTTCAGGAATAAAAAAGACTAATCAGCAGAACCAAAGATCTGCTCAGGTTTCTAACATGTATTACAACATCTTTCCATCTGCACTTTCTTTGTGCATTCTTCTAATGTACATTCTCCTAAAGTTCTTCTATAGCCTCCCTATTTCCTCAAAACTACTTTCCCCTCCACCTATCTGCGCATCACCCGCAAACTTTGTAACAAAGCCTTCAATTCCATCATCCAAATCATTGACATATTATGTAAAAAGAATCGGTCCCATCTCAAACCCCTGTGGAACATCACTAGTTACCAGCAGCTAAACAGAAAAGACTCCCTTTATTCCCACACTTTATTTCCTGCCAACCAGCCACAATTTGTCCATGCCAGAATCTTCTCTGTGCTCATAACTTGTTAAAAGCCTTCTGAAAATCCAAGTACCCCAATAGACGTGTCAGGCAAGATTTTCCCTTAATGAAACCATGCTGATTACAGCCAATATTTCACGCGGAATATTGTGGAGGATCCAGTACCCAAACCCAAACCCTAGTTGTCTCAATCACAAGCTGCTCTAAAAAGCCAACTCATGGACATTCTATAAAATTCCCCTCTTGGAATCCTGCACCAACCTGATTTTCCCAATCTACCTGTATATTGAAATTACTATCTCCCATTATAACTTGTACACCACATCCTTACTACTGTTTGGACGTCTCTATATAACTCTCATCAGGGTCTTTTTACCCTTGCAGTTCCTTAGCTCCATCCACAATGACTCAACACCTTCCGACCCCATGTCACCTCTTTCTAATGATTTGATTTCATTTTTTACCACCAGAGCCAAGCCACCCCTTGCCTTCCTGCCTGTCAATGTGCAACCTTGGACATAAAGCTCCCAGCTATAAACTGCTTTCAGCCATGATTCAATGATGCCTACACCATCATATCCGCCAAACTGTAACTATATTACAAGTTCATCGACCTTATTCCATATACAGAGTGCATTCAAATATAACTCAGTTCGACCTATATTCATCTTTATCGATTTTGTCCACCTTCTACATTGCAACTTATCCTGTTGACAGTATAGTTGGGATAAATGCAAGCAGGCTTTTTCCACTGAGTTTGGGTGAGTTTAGAAATAAAAGTCAATGGTTGAGAATGAAAGGTGAAATGTTTAAGGGGAACATGAGTGTTGTGTATTTAATATTTCAATAATATTGTAAATATATTGTCAGTGTGTTGTTTGGTTAAGCATTCTTTGCTACTTACAGAATTAATTACGGGTTATATGTAAAAGTACATGAATAGCATACATCATTATGTCACCATGTCATAAGTGCGCGCCTCACTTAAAGTAAAAATTAAACCAGACATATCATCTCCAGGCTCCCATCTTTTCTTTACAATTAGTTTTATGTTTTGGAGTTTACAAAACAGAACAATGAGGCGGCGCGCCTTCACTCCGAGGGCCATAAGAGTATGGAACGAGTTGCCAGTAGACGTGGTGGATATGGGTTCAATTTCAACAGCTGAGAGAAGTTTAGATAGGTACATGGATGGGAAGGGTATAGAGCCAGCTACAGGTAGAATGGGGCTAAGCAGATACAGTTGTTATTATGATTGTGCAGGCTGGTTGAAGAATTGAATGACTGAAGTAGATGTGCTTGAACCTGATGCTTCAGGCTTCTATACTTCTCGCCCAATCATGGGGCAAGTAGATGACATGGGGCAGGTAGTGGCGATCTTTGATGACTGTTGATACCTTGTTAAGGCAGCGCCTCAGTCAGATACTTTCAAAGGTTTGGAAGGATGCGCCTGAGACTGAAAAACTCCAGTAACCTGCTATCCTAGGAACTGTGGTGATGTCAGACTAGAACATTTTCAAGACCACTGGATGTTATTGTTAATACCCAAACACACTTTAATTTCATTTCTTCAACATGTTACACAGTAGTGTAATAATTTTTTCCACTGGGCTCAGAGAGTTTAAAAGCGGGAAGTACATTAGCATTCCAGAATGCATTCAAGCTACAAATCTAGCATGTTTTTGACCCCTGGTGTTCTGACCCACATCCCAGATATCAGCCCTAACCACATACCTCATTTGCACTCTGGACCCAGCTTACATTCCAGATAAAGAATAAGTGCCAGATTGTCAGAATTTCCAAACAACATATTTCTGGATTTTAGTGTCATTTTCCCCATCAGGCCACAGTTCTTAGGAAGAAAAAATATCGAAGATTTTCACCTGGTTCTGAAGGACAACCATTTACTTCCAAATCCCTTCTGGTCCAATATGTGCGCTAGGGTGACAATTTGTGAGTTAGGCACTATAGGCGCATCTTCATGGACCTCATTCCAACCTGCTTCATACTGATGGGATCCCTACCGGTTGATAAATCTCTGGCAGATCAGTTGAAAATCATCATGTCACACAATCTCAGCAGATCCACCAAGGAATCCTATCCAAAGCATTTCAGAAATATAACAAAAATGTGTACTGACAAAAAGCAGGGAGAAAAACCATAGCAAGGCTTTAACATAGCAGCCCTCACATTCTTGGTTCACGGAGAGAGAGGAAAATGCCTGTTACCTTATTTGAAGCTGGAGGGCAGCATAGTGAAGTAATCCAGAGATTTGGACAGTCCTAGAGTCCAGAGCTGTCTCATGGAGTTTGCACAATCTCCCTACAACAATGTGTATTTCTTTCAGTTGGTCTGCTTTCCTCCTCTATTTCAAATATAGATTCGTAGGGTAACTGTTCATTGTGAATTGACCCTACAACTGTAGGTGAGTGGTAGAATCTGAGGGTATTTGATGGATTGAGAGGTATCATTGGGGTCTTCAAACCTGACAATGTCTGCCAATAACGGCGAAGTACAATGCTATCCTCATCTAACCAGCAAGGGTCACAAGATATTGAGATATTCAGATACAAGAAATCATCCTGCTTCATAGCTTAGTGATGCCTCAGATAACACATTAGCTCTAGATACAGTATAGTACAGTAGCAATATGTTAGCTTTGATTTGAGACTTGAGTGTCTGTTGTGTGACTTGAAACCTAACTTTAAATTTAAGTGCTATCAGCCAAGTTATGACTGACCTATGGGGTCATAAGAAACAGTCCTGGGTCTGTACAGGTCAGTGCGTTTAACAAACTCCCTTAGTAGCAGAGTTCCATGATTCATTTCAGCATTTCTCTTTTACCTTATTTCTATATTTTTCTTTTCACTCCAGTCTAATTTATAATTGGTTTGCAGATAATTAATTTTCTCAGGTTCCTACATAAAGTGCTTCTTTATTCTTATAGAGGTGTAGCTTGATAACCTTTGACACAATCTTGAGCATTTATTTCTCACAAGAAAACGAGCATCTGTACATTCTTGAGGTTCTGTGCATGAAAAGCAAAATTCAAAGATAGTCATAAAGTACTACAGCACAGAAACAGGTCCTTTCACCTCTACAGTCCATGCCAGCCTGGTCCTATCTACCTGCATCCAGAACTTCTCATCCATGTATTTATCCAGGCTTCTCTTAAATGTTACGTCAAAACTTCCAACACCCACATTCACCGGCAACTAGTCTCACACTCGCACCACTCACTGAGTGAAAAGATTCCCCCTAAATATTTCACCTTTCACACCAAATCTATGATCTAGTCTCACCTCAGGGGGAAGGGGGGGGAAAAATATGAACACATCTGATTTCTACCCTTCATAGTTCTGTATACCTCTATAAGACCTCACTTCATTCTCCTGCACTTTATTCAGGGAATAAAATCCTAACCTATCAACCTTTCCCAATAACTCAAGTCCTGGCTACATCCTTGTAAAATTTCTCTGCACATTTTCAAGCTTATTGATATCTTTCTGATAGGTAGGTGACCAGAACGGCATATAATACTCAAATTCAGCTTCACCAATGCCTTAATCAACTTCAACATAACATACCAATTCCTATACTCAGTGCCATGATTTACGAACGTCAATGTGCCAGAAGCTCTCTTTATGACCCTATCTACCTATGATGCCACTTTAAGAATTATGAATCTGTATTCTTTGACTGCACTATCATACATTGCTTTCATCTTACCCTGGTTTGCCCTCCTAAAGTAAAACACCTCATACTTGTCTGCATTAAATTTTATCTGCCACTTATTGACCCAGCTAATCCAAACCACTCTGGAAGCTCTGATAGCGTTCCTTGATGTTGACTACACCCCAATCTTGGAATCATCCTCAAATGTGTTTATCTAGTTTCCCACATTATCATCTAATTCATTAATATAAATGATAAACAACAAAGGATCCAGCACTGATCACTGTGGCACACCTCCAGTCACAGGCCTCCAGTTAGAGAGATAACCACCTACTTCCACTCTCTGGCTTCTCCTGATGAGCCAATGTTGATTCCAATTGATGATTTCATCCAGAATGCCAAGCAACTTAACCTTCTGGACCAGCCTCCAATGCAAGGTTTTTCAAAAGTCTTGCAAAATTCCATTTGGACAACATCCACTGCCTTGTCATCATCAAACTCATGGTAATCTCCTTGAAGTACTCTATAGGATTGATCAGGCATGACCTACAAATCCCTAATCAGGCCCTACCTATCCAAATACATATACATCCTGTCCCTGAGAAATCACAACCAATATTGCTGATTACAATGTAAAATAATAGACAATTTGCACTGAATCACACTGACAGGCAGTAAGCACACCATTGTACATAGTGAATAGGCTGTATGCATCACAATACACAGAAAATAGTCAGGTGCAGAACTCTTTGCAATAATTCTCAATAGAAACATTCAATTTTGCACTTGTTGAACACTGAGTTTCAATTAACAAAAGCAGACTACAATTATATCTCATACAAGTTCAAGTTCAACCATAAACAAGTATACCACCAAATGAAACAGCATTCCTCCAGACCAAGGTGCACAATACAGTATATGTAACTCACACAACACAAAGTAACTACCACAGATAAATAATGAAACAGCATTCCTCCAGACCAAGGTGCACAACGCAGTATATATAACTCACACAACACAAAGTAACTACCACAGATAAATTCAGAAAATAATAAGCTGGATTTATGACACAACTTAAAAAGTATACAGTACAATGCAACAGGTGCTTCATACGTGCTAAGACCTGGGTGGTGGTAGGGAGTTGAGTAATCTCACCGCCGGGAGGAAGAAGCCGTTTTCCCATCCTAACAGTCCTTGTCCTAATGCCACGGTAACTCCTGCCTGATGGGAAGGAGTCAAAGAGATTGTTGGATGGATGGGAGGGATTACTGACAATGTTAAGGGCCCTGCGAACTCAAGATTCCTGATAATTAAGACAGATTATTGCTCCCTATTAGGCACTGGGATGATGACGGCTGCCTGAAGCCTGCAGGGACAGAGGACTGTTCCAGTAAGATGTTGAAGCAGTCTGTTAGAACCTTTGTTAATTGGGTTGCACAGTCCCTCCACACCCAACCAGGTAGGTTGTCCAGCACCAGAGCTTCACATAGGTTGATCGTGTCTACAGTCTTTCTCATATCAGCTGCTGCCAGACAGAGCACCTGCTCCTAGGGGGTGGGACATCATTCTGTGCACCAAGTCATGAGTAAAATACACTCTGCCCATCAGGAAGAGAGATGTCACTGTTGTTGGCATGCAGGGTGGACTTGTAGCCCATTATGTTCTGAATTGCTTGCCACATGTGCCTTGGGTGTCTCTGGTGTCACAGAATTAGCTGCATATTCTCTGTGAGTAATCCTGTTTTGCCTTTTTGATGGCACGGGGAAGTGCAGCTCTTGCTGACCTATCCCCAAGCAGCATTGTGATCTCTCAGCACTGCCCTGACTTCTGCTGTAACTTTGGCTTCTGGTTCCCCTCACATATATGTGTTTAATAATGATGTCCTCAATGCACTACTCTATATAGCCAGTCACAGATCCTGCACATTTACTGATTATAATGTGATGGCTATAGGTAACCACCTCCCTGAACGTGTTTCAGTCTGTGCTTTCAAAACAGTCCTGCAATACTGGAGGTTGCTTCTTCTGGCCAGGTCTTTGGGATTAGAATTAGAATTTATTTCTTACATCCATCTCACAACATGAGGGAATAAAAATCTTCATGTTGCGTCACCAATGCTATGTACAAGCAATAAGGAAGGGAAATGTGGGAGGATATTGCCCAAACATTAAGATTGTATTCGTTTTGTACAGCCAGATATGCAATCAGATCAATGTGTATTATCAATCTGATAGTCTGGTGAAAGAAGCTGTCCCAGAATCAGAATTATTATTACCGGCATGTGACGTGAAATTAGCAGCAGAAGTTCAATGCAATACATAATCAAGCAGAGAGAAAAAATATAATAATAATAAATAAAATAACACATAATAATAAATAAACAAGTAAATCAATTATGTATATCAAATAGATTTTTTTTAATGAGCAAAAAACAGAAATACTGCATATTAAAAAGTGAGGCAGTGTCCAAAGCTTCAATGTCCATTTAGGAATTGGATAGCAGAAGGGAAGAAGCTGTTCATGAATCAGAGCCTGCTATCTCCCTTTGAACTGGTTTGATTTGTTCAGTCAGTGGTCTCTGTGGAAGAAATAGCATTACAGATAATTGGCCAGAGGATCCAAGGTGGGGGCAGCCTTGGGATGCTCCAGGATGTTGGTAAGTACAAGAAAGTTAGTGGGTTAAAATATCTTATTTAATGGCAGAGCAAGCTTGACTGGCTTGTGCTCTTCTTAATTAAAATACAAGACTTAATGACAAAGTCTTTGTGCTGAGGATGCAAACTTGTAAAAATATGTTGTTTGATTTGACCACTGTAAATAATACCTAGTATGTAGATGTATAGTAGAAGCTGGTAGGGGATGGTGGAAAGAATGAAATTTGGGATTAATTGGTTAGGGTTGTATGAAATTTAATTGTGGGAATGCACTTGGTGGACAAATGGTCTGTTTCCATTCTGTATGTCTCTATGACAAAGTGACAACTGCTAACTGCTCATACAAATTCTGAATATAATTAATGCACTGAGCACATCTGGAGTTAGCTGTTTGCAAGAGGTTAGATGACAGAGAAATAGGACATCAAAAAGTCAGCATAATGGGTTATAAATTCTGACCTAGCCTTGTGACAACTATGTTTTCATCATTCATCCTTCAATTACACGTTAATCACGCTCAATTTCAATATACAGATCAAAAAACTGCAGTCTGCGATGTTGGGATTTGGAGGGGGATGGAGGGAAGGAGAAGAGAATATAATGGCCTAGATTGTGCAGTCAGCATGAAGGGAAGATAACTTTCTACAGTCTGAGTCTTTACGTAACAACTTAACCATAAAGCAGCAATGTAATTCCACAGCATTTAAATGCATGTCAAGTAACAGAATATATTTTCAAAATAATCAGAATGAAGAATCCTCACTTAGACACAGAACCAAGTAGAAATTAGAATATTTCAGTCATTAATTCATGTTTCAAAAATAAAAAAAGGGAAGTGGAGGAAAAAAAGGTAAGTAAAAGGTGGTGAAAGCAGTAAAAATAAATTTTTCTGCAAATCCAGTTAAATTCCAGATACAGATTATACATTTGTTGAATTAAATTTTGAGTGCCAGTGACTACAATTAAGAGTGTGCTAATACATTTATAGCAGACTGCACATAATCTTTTGGAGTGTATTTTTAGATGAGATCTATCATTAATTTTACAGCAAATAATGGCACAGAAAGGAGCAGAGCATATCAGGCAAATTTCTTCTGATACCGCAGTTCAACTACAGCCATGTGGAGCTTAGGAACTACTGACAGATTTACCCCAAAGGTACAGTGAGCATCAATTGCTTTGCCATCTACCCAACATAAAAACTCAGCCAGTTACTGTGATGTGTTTATGTTAGAGATAATGTTCTACAGTATTAATGAACTTAAGATTTCCTATAATTTTTTTAAAAAAGTATCTTTAATGTATCTATAAACAATCAAAAGGGGAAAAAGGACAATGTTACAAAATAAATTCTCAAAACCATTACAATAAAATGTGCAAAGAATTGTTGGTTCCTTATTTGCTCAACAAAATTACAGTGCCCTGGAGAATAAACATTTCTGTTGTACTCGATGATCCTCTCTCTCTCTTTAGCATATATTGTCTCCGGCACGATCTAATTTTAGTTTGGCTGGCTATCAAGAAAAAAAATCTTGATATCCAAGAAATTCTTATTAAAATGATATTAAGAAAATTTTATTTCCAAAAAATAAGAATAAAGATTTTTAAAATATTGACGATATAAACTTTAAAGATAAAATTGTACTATTATGAGATTGGGGGACCAATATCCTTGCCGACAGGTTTGCTAGAGCTGTTGAGGAGGTTTTAAATTAAACTGGCAGAGGATGGCAATGAGAGAGATAGGGCTAGGATGGTATGAGTTACTGCAGTGTGTCGTGAGACTGTGAGATTGGCAGAGAGATGATAGGGCAAATATGCAGTCAGTTGGATGAGGTGAAGGGTAACATTGGGCAAAATAGAAAAGGGTGATGAATACAGGAATGAACATGTTATATTTGAATGCAGACAGTATACAGAATAAGGTAGCTGATCTTGTAGCAGATAAAGATAGTTTGTATGTCATTGTGGCATCACTGAGATGTGGCTGAAAGAAGATCATAGTTGGGAGTTTAACATCTAAGGATACACCTTGCACCAAGAGGACAGGCCAGAAGTCAGAAGGGGTGGGGTAAATCTGTTGGTAAAAATTAAGTCAAATCCTTAATAAGAGGTGACATAGGATTGACAGATGTAGAATCCTTGAGGGTCGAGTTACAAGACTGCACAAGCAATAAGATCCTCAAGGGAGTTATATACAGTGCCCCAAACAGCAACCAGGATGTGGAATACAAATTACAATGGGGCATAGAAAAGGCTTTTTTAAGGGCAATGTTAAGCTAGTCAAGGGAAATTTCTATATGCAGATAGACTGGGAAAAGCAGGTTGGTGCTGGGTCCTAAGTGAGGAAATGAGTAGAATGCCTATGAGATAGCGTTTTACTTCAGATTGTGGTTGAGAGCACTAGGGGAAAGGCAATTCTGGATTTGGTGCAGTGTAATGAACCAGATTTGATTTGGGAGCTTAAGATAAAGGAACCATTGGGAGTCAATGACCAAAATATAATAGAATTCATCCTGCAGATGGTGAAGGTAAAGCCAGATGTATCAGTATTTTAGTAGAGTATATAGAGGCATGAGAAAGTTGCTAGCCAAAGTTGATTGGAAAGGGACACTAGCCGGAATGAGTGCAGAACACCTGCCATCATACCTGCTCAGGATGATGGCCTGAGTTTCTGGGGCAATTAGGAAGGTGCAGGATATCATCCCAAAAATAAACAAGTATTCTAAAGGCAGGACGAGGGAACTGCAGCTGACAAGGGAGGTCAGGTACAGCATAAAAGTAAAAAAGAATGTATTAATATATATGGCAAAAATTGTAGTAAGTTAGAGGATTGGGAAGCTTTTCAAAACCAACAGAAGGCAACTAAAAACATAAGGATGTAAGATGAAATATGAAGGTAAACAAGAGAAAATCTGCAGATGCTGGAAATCCAAGCAACACGACAAAATGCTGGAGGAATTCAGCAGGCCAGGTAGCGTCTATAGAAAAGAGTAACATTTCAGGCTGAGACTCTTCATCAAGACTGGAAATAAGAGATGAGAAGTCAGAGTAAGAAGGTGGGGGAGGGGAGGAAGCACAAGGCAGTAGGTAAAAGGTGAAACCGGGAGAGGTGAAGTAAAAAGCTGGGAAGTTGATTGGTGAAAGAGATAAAGGGCTGGAGAAAGGAAAATCTGATAGGAGGGGACAGAAGGAAGAAAGGGAAGGGGGAGGAGCTCAAGTGGAAGGTGATAGGTAGAGAAGAGAGAGGGAAATGGGAATGTGGAAGGATGAAGGAGGTAGGGAGGGTAAGTACTGGAAGTTGGAGAAATTGATGTTCATGTCATCAGGTTGGAGACTACCCAGAAGGAATATAAGGTGTTCTTCCTGCAACCTGAGTGTAGCTTCATTGTGGCAGTAGATGAGGTCATAGATTGACCTGTCAGAATGGGAATGGGAAATGGAATTGAAATGGGTGGCCACTGGGAGATCCCGCTTTCTGTGGTGGTTGGAATGTGGATGCTTGGCAAAGCAGTCTCCCAGTCTACATCGGGTAGCACAGATAGTATGAAGGCACACTAACCAAAAATATTAAAGAGGATACCAAACATTTTTTTTCAGATATATTAATAATAAAAGAACAGTGAGAGTGGATATTGGACTACTGGAAAATGACACTGGAGAGATACAATAGTGAAAGAGGACAAGGAAATAGCACGTGAAGTTAATAAGTATTTTGTGTTAGTGTTCACGGTAGAAGGCACTATCAGTATGACAGAAATTTGAACATGTCAAGGGGCAGAAGTGACTGTAGTTGCTATTACTAGGGAGGACCTGAAAGGTCCTAAGCTAGATAAGTCACCTGGACCAGACGGACTACACCACAGGATCCTGAAAGAAGTAGCTGAAGAGATTGCGGAGACACTAGCAACGCTCCTTCAAGAATCACTGGATTCTGGAATGGCTCTGGAGGACTGGAAAATTGCAGATGGCACTCCACCTTTTAAGAAGGGAGGGAGGCAAATGAAAGGAAATTATAAGCCAGTTAGCCTGACTTCAGTGATTGGAAGATGTTGTTCATTATTAAGGAGGAGGTTTCAGGATACTTGGAGATACATGATAAAGTAGGCCAAAATTGGCATGGTTTCCTTAAGGGGGAATCTTGCCTTATAAACCTGTTGGAATTATTTCAGGAATTCAGAAAATAAGAGGCAGGATTTACTTGGATTTTCAGAAGGCTTTGACACGGGGCCACACATGATAATGCTTCACAAGAGAAAAGGCCACTGTATTACAGGAAAGAAACTAACATGTATAGAAGATTGCTGACTGGCAGGAAGCAAAGAGGCAGAATAAGTGGGTCCTATTCTGGCTGGCTGCCAAGCACAGGTGGTGTTCCACAAAGCTTGGTATTGGGACCACTTCCTTTCATGTCATATATTAACTGTTTGGATGATGGAATTGATGACTTTGTGGTCGGGTTTGCATAGGTGGAAGCGCAAGGGGTGTTTGGAAAGCAGGAAGTCTGCAGATGAACTTGGACAGATTGGGATAATGGGCAGAGAAGTGGCAGATAGAATACAGTATGATCACACACTTTGGTAAAAGGAATACAAAGGGTTAAAATTGAACAAATCTGAGGTGCAAAGGAAGTCATTGTGCTGGATTCTCAAAAGGTTAACTTGCATACTGAATTGATGGTACAGAAGGCATATGCAATGTTAGCATTCATTTGAGAGGACTAGAGTATAAGAGCAAGGATGTAATGTTGAGGCTTTATAAGGCATTAGTCAGACCTTACTTGGTGTATTCTGAGCAGTTTTTGGTCTTCTTAATCAAGAAAAGATGTTGGAATTGCAGAGGATCCAGAGGAAGTTCACAATAATGATTCCGGGAATGAAAAGATTAGCTTGTGAGGAGCATTTGATGGCTCTGGGCCTGTACTCACTGGGGTTTAGAAGAATGGGGTTGGGATTTCACTGAAACTTATCGGATATTGAAAAGCCTAGATAGAGTGGATGTTTCCTGTTGTGGGTGAGTCTAGGACTAGAGATCATACCCTCAGAATAGA
The DNA here is from genome assembly GCF_030144855.1 of Hypanus sabinus. Taxonomy (NCBI): domain Eukaryota; kingdom Metazoa; phylum Chordata; class Chondrichthyes; order Myliobatiformes; family Dasyatidae; genus Hypanus; species Hypanus sabinus. The sequence continues at coordinate 52,070,536 of NC_082730.1, read as the reverse complement.
GGGACACCCATTTAGAACAGAGAATAAGGAGGAATTTCTTTAACGAAAGAATGATGAATCTGCAGAACCATCGCCATGAATGGCTGTAGAGGCCAAGTCATTGAATATACTTAAAGAAAAGGTTGTTAGGTTCTTGATTAGTTAGGTTGTCAAAGGTTATGGGGGGGGAGGGGAGACAGAAGAATGGGTTTGAGAGGAATAACAAATCACTCATCATGGAATGGCAGACCAGACTCAATGGGCCAAGTGGCCTAATTCTGCTCCTATGGCCTTTGATCTTTAGGGTCCTCTGATAATGCAAGTGATTCGTAGTCAGCATCACATAAAGAGTGTCTTAGCCTTATAGCTGTGCCCATGCTAGTCAAAATCTAACCAGTACCTTGTACTTATAGCTGTGCCCATGCTGATCAGTAGTGCTTCTCCCTATAGATGCTGCCTGGCCTGCTGCGTTCCACCAGCATTTTGTGTGTGTTGCTTGATCAGTATCTAACCGGTACCTTGATCTTATAGCTGTGCCCATGCTAATCAATATCTAACCGATTTCAAATACAATCTAGATGTAGAATCTGGAAGAAATTAAAGATTTTGGCTTCAACATTCCAAATTTCCCCCCAAAAATGATTAAAACAATCAAGCAGAGATATATTTAACATATTAAGCAGCTTAATTTTATAGCAAAAGAAAAATTATCCAGACATCCCACCCTGCAAAATCTCATTTCAGGGAGGTAGCACCATCAATTTGCTGGAGATTCCCGGAACTTGCTGGAGAGTGGGATGTCTGCAATAGAGGAGCTCCTTAGCAGCTAGCCAGCTCATTTAATAATGTTAGCTATGCTAATGAATGAATGATACCTGTTAAACTCACCTCAACATGTCTTTTACATTTTAACCCACCATGGGCAATAGAAAAGTCACTGTTGCAAACAGTGCAGCGAGCAACACTGTCATTATTGTTGGCCCCTATTAGGAAGGGGTACACTGTAGTGTTGACTGGGGTGAAGTACGTTTTATATTTTCTTTTTTTGGAACACTCTGCCATATATATATCTCTATCTCTCTCTCTCTCTCTCCCTGACTCTCAAAAAAATCAATTTCCGGGATATTGTATATAATTTGCGGGCGTCAGGGAGCCATTAATAATATGCGGGAGACTCCCGGAACTTCCGGGAGAGGTGGGATGTCTGAATTATCAGACTCACACTATTTAAATTTTCTTTTCTGTAATAGTGAAAAATGAATACATGAGAAGTTCTTAATTTAATTAAGCATCTTGCTTTACATAAAGCTACGAACAAGATTAGAAATTTAAAATTAACTGAGATACAGAAAACCTGAAAAACAGAAGATGTTGTAAGCACTGAGCAGGGCTGGTAGCCTCTATAGAAAGGTTGGAAAAAGTTACAGAAACACAGCACAGAGCAAGATGAAACAGAATTAGCACTTGCCCTGTCGAACAGATATAAAGTGGCTGAATATGTTGACAAGATGGCTGATCAAGTTTTGTTTTAGGCTCTGGATACATAGGTAGGCCTGTCTGAGGAAATTTACTGGGAATTATGTGATAACATTCCAATAAATTGATTATCAGTGGTCTTGCCTTATTCACTTGTAGAGGAGATAAGGGAGACCCCTCAGTACTAAAATAGCAAAGTTGCTTGTATGGATTTTGGGAGCTTCTCCATAGGCTGGAATGTGACCAGTGCCTTGGCGACCATGATGCCCCTCGAAGTGTCCAGGGCTCCTCAGTGACTGAACACTGGTTAAGAATATACAACCAACACTGCTAATTAGCAACTGCATGCAAACTTGAGCTTGACCTATTAGAAGATAATCAAATAAAGTAGTCTGAGTTTTGTTTTTAATTAAATTAGACCAGATTTGTAGCTGCAGTTAGAAGTTGGAGCTGTAGTTAAACAAAATTACTTTATTTACTACTGTAATTCCTTTGTTCTTTATTTACAAGTTAAATAAAGTTATTTAATCAAACTATTTGTGAAGTTCAACTCCAAAATCAATGTAAAATTTATTTTCAAAGTACATATATGTTACTGAGATTCATTTTCTTGCAAGTACTTATAGGAACATAAAGGAATACAGTAGTATTTACAAACTGTAAATAAAGCTTGACGAAAATATGCAAAAGGTAAAATGTGCAAAAAATTTAAAAAACCTAGAAACAGGAGTTGTCCTTGAAAGTGAGTCTGTAGGTTGTTGGTGAGTGAAGGGAGGGTGATAGCTGTTCCTGACCCCGGTGACGTGCACTTTTATGTACTGGTGCTCTTCCATCTCAACACATTTTTTACATACTAAGTTCAATTCAGGAAGGATATGAAAGCATTAAAGGTTAGAAAGAAAATATGAGTAAGGTTTCTCATCATGTACTACAGTTAACAGAATCAAATGGTGACACTGGAATTGATTTTGTTAAATAACCAAAACCTGAGGAGGGGTATGGACAGACAGTATGAACTAACTGATCTATAATTCCTTGAAGGAGTTCTATTACACTTTTAAAATAAATATCACACAACCCATCAATTTTTTAATAATTTAAAATATCCTCTGTGTATTTAATATTTAGTAATATTTGAGTAATATTGTAAATATATTGTTCGATTAAGCATTTTTTCTTGTTACCTAATACGTTGCAGGTTATATGTAAAAGTATTCAAATGACATACATCATCACAGCACCATGTGATATATGCAGGCCTTGCTTAAAGTAAACAATGAAGTTAGACTTGCATTCCTGGCTCACTTGTTTTTCTTCCAATTAGCTTTGTGTTTTGGAGTTACAAAATATAACTATAAAACATAACATCCTCTTTTTCTATTTTAATTCACATAGCTCTTTGGTCAAATTCCAGAGCCACCCAGTCAAATTCCATAAAAAACTACCAAAACCAAGTTATACGTTAACATCTCTGCTACCTCGTATTGTAGTATTACTTACATTACTCCCAAATCACTCAACTCTTATTCCAATCTTGCTTTTTTTTTATTGATGTGGCTATAAAATATTTGACTTTATACAAGTTAATTGTACCTCTTGGCTTGTCTTCTCTCCTAATCCCTTCTTGTATTCTTCTAATATACTTACAATTGAAAGAAAAGTTTATATGTTTTCAGATGTGATGGCTCTCAAGTACTGGGGCATGGTTGTATATCAGAAACCAATTATTGTCCATGTACCAAAGCTGCAAGGTCTTGGATCAGCTCCAATATTCTGCCAGCATATTAAAAAGTACTAACTACCTTTATATTGCCCTTCAAAGTACATCAATCAGTTTTTGTAGGGAAACAACTCTGGGTGACTGATGTGTGCAATCACAGCAGAACTAGAAACATAGAAAATAGGTGCAGGAGTAGGCCATTTGGCCCTTCGAGCCTGCACTACCATTCAGTATGATCATGGCTGATCATCCAACTCAGAACCCTGTACCTGCTTTCTCTCCATACCCGCTGATCCCTTTAGCCACAAGGGCCATATCTAACTTCCTCTTAAATATAGCCAATGAACCGGCCTCAACTGTTTCCTGTGGCAGAGAATTCCACAGATTCACCACTCTCTGTGTGAAGAAGTTTTTCCTCATCTCGGTCCTAAAAGGCTTCCCCTTTATCCTTAAACTGTGACCCCTCGTTCTGGACTTCCCCAACATCAGAAACAATCTTCCTGCATCTAGCCTGTACAATCCCTTTAGAATTTTATACGTTTCAATAAGATCCCCTCTCAATCTTCTAAATTCCAGTGAGTATAAGCCGAGTCGATCCAGTCTTTCTTCATATGAAAGTCCTGCCATCCCAGGAATCAATCTGGTGAACCTTCTCTGTACTCCCTCTATGGCAAGAATGTCTTTCCTCAGATTAGGGGACCAAAACTGCACACAATGTTCTAGGTGCGGTCTCACCAAGGCCTTGTACAACTGCAGTAGAACCTCCCTGCTCCTGTACTCAAATCCTTTTGCTATGAATGCCAACATACCATTTGCCTTTTTCACCGCCTGCTGTACCTGCATGCCCACCTTCAATGACTGGTGTACAATGACACCCAGGTCTCGTTGCATCTCCCCTTTTCCTAATCGGCCACCGTTCAGATAATAATCTGTCTTCCTGTTCTTGCAACCAAAGTGGATAACCTCACATTTATCCACATTAAATTGCATCTGCCATGAATTTGCCCACTCACCTAACCTATCCAAGTCACCCTGCATCCTCTTAGCATCTTCCTCACAGCTAACACCGCCGCCCAGCTTCGTGTCATCCGCAAACTTGGGGATACTGCATTTAATTCCCTCGTCTAAATCATTAATATATATTGTAAACAACTGGGGTCCCAGCACTGAGCCTTACGGCTCAGTTGTAGAACATCTACAACTCACAATGGAAGAATCACTTGCTGACTTGGGACAAAAAACAAGAGAGATTCAATCACCTCCTATGCAACAACTGTTTCCTATATCTTGAATGAAGACAGGATTTATCACCTACACAGGCATATAGGACTTCAAGTTTCACAACTACTCTCTGCATATTAGAGCCAATCTTACAGCATTCCCTGTAACAAAATGCCTTTCACATCATGCACAAGAATCACAACTTCTGTTTGGAATGAAATTTACCTTACTTTTGAAAATTTTGTTAGTACCTACTAGAACAATTTCCTGGTATCAATTTAACATTTGCAATCCTAATTGAAAACAACTATTCACAACAATAGCCAGCTGATTGGCGTTGTGGCATCTGCAGCGGTGAGCTGTCCTGTCTTTGAAGCTTGCACACTTTCCATCCATGCTGGGTTGAGCGTCAACCTAGCAACTCGCCTCGCAAAAAACAGATAGAATTGCAAAAGAAATAGCAAGGCATGGAAAGGAAGGACAATTCACAACAATAAACAACTTTGCCAATAGAAGTGACAACAGCAGGAGTAAGCTGCTATCGGCAGTTAAATGCATTATCAAAAATAGAGTTCTTTTTTTAAAGCATTGTACTTTGGTGCTGACTGATTGACCATGGAAAAGACAGTAATAGTCTGCTGGAAGAAGACAGCAGGCTGAACAGCATCAGTGGGAGGAATAAGAATTGTTAACTTTGGAAAAGAGAGACTTACTATTCTGGTACCACAGAAGCTGAACGAATTACTAAACAGTGCTCTCGGAGCCATTATCCATTTTCTGCCTCCATTGTATCTTGTGTTGCGCATATATTTGTGACATGGATTGGGGTGTGATAAATGCAAATGAGTATAGTTACATATTTACACTTTGTATGAGTTAATTCAGTTTAGTCTAGTTACAGGCAACCAGGGAACGATATGTTTTTGTTGACTGCTAATTATGCTTATTGATGATCTTCATTTAATTATGCTAATTTAAACATTAATTACTTTTATTTCACCATATCGCTAATTTTAGTTTTGTTCTTTATTGCTTAAAGACTGATCATCTTTGCTGGTTTTGTAATAAAGGACTGAATGGACATTTTCCAACCTGGAACTCAGTTATTCTGAAGGGTGTCATACAGCATCGGCTCCTATATTTAGCCTCTCAGTGGTATTGGTTTGTTTTCCAGTAAGCGCAACAAGTGCATTGAGGTCAAACAAGTTAAAACAGAAAACAGTAACAATGCAGAATTGCGTAAAGGTTATAAAGAAAATGTAGTGCAGGTAACAATAAGGAGGTAGGTTGAGAGGTCAAGAGTCTGATAACAGTGGGATGGAATCTGTCCTCGAGCTTGGTCGTACAGGCTTTTAGGCTGTCCAGTGGGAGAGGGGAGAGGGTCCAGCGTCTGTGGGGCCTTTGATTACGCTGACCATTTTACTGCAGCAGCAAGAAGTGTAAAGAGTCCACAGAGAAGAGGCTGGCTTCTGGTGAGGTGCTGAGCAGTGTCCACAACTATCTACATACCAAACCATTACACATCCGGATCGAATATTTTCAAAAGTACATTGATTAAAATTTATAAACATTGACAGAGATATGTCAAATTTCCTTACTTTTGTGAAGTAGTAGAGGCATTAGTGAGCTTTCTTGCCATGACATCAACATGGTTGGACTAGGACAAGACACTAGAGACATTCACTCCTAAATCCTTGAAGCTCTCAACCTCAGCACCTCCCTTCCTGAAGTCTATAAGCAACACTGAGGGAAAAACTGTTGCCATGACACTATGTTACTGAGCACTCTGCCTCCTTGCTGTACTCTGAGGTTGTTATTTGAGATACCACCACTACAATGGGGTCATTTGCAAACTTTAGATGCAAGTAGAAATGGACCAAATATGTCATATTTGGGCAAATGGCACTAAGTCAGGAAGGCATGGACAAATTGGGCCAATAGACTTGTTTCTGTTCTCTATAGCTCTATGACAGCAGACACTCATTCACCTGCTTGATATGAGGAATGGGGTTTCAGAATGCACCAGTCTCTGTTCAGGAAGCACTGCTTTCATTCTGCAAAGAAATCCAGCAATGATCTGGCAAAGATGGAATGATACAATTTCAGGGGTTACATCAAATTTGAGATGAACTACCTTCCAATAAAGTCTGTTGAGCATTCATACAACATAAATGTTGCAACAGTTTAATGGAAGTGATGACTTAACGGCCATTATCCACCAGCATCTGCTGACGTAAAGTAATCAAACAAGTAAAATAAAATGACGACAAATCAGAATTCACAGAATCAAGCAGAAAATTTCTCCAGCAGCCTCTTGGAGCAACCTGGCAAATGAGCAGGAAGGGCAAGAAAGCTGACATTAAGTGGCAGCCAGAGCACATTTATTTTTTTGATTTTGGGTAAAGCTCCTGTTCTACAACTGCCATTGCTAACTGCATTCATCAGAATCTTGCTGACAGCATAAGTGTTGAACTTACTCTACTGTGAGCATGCAGTAGGCAGTTTTCTGTCGATTCAATATTGCAATGCCTTTGATGAAGAGCATAAAATATTGTCAGAGACAATAGCAACAAATGCCTGTCTTTGATTTCTAGCTGCCCGCATCTCCCGCCAAATCCAATTATACTGGTTTTCTGTACTACTATTTCAGCATCCAATACTCATTTCAATCTTTCGAAAATGCAGCACAGCTTATTCAGTTTAATTGTAACTCTAAAAGGCTGTAAATTTTGTTACAATTGTTCCTATAGTCCGTTGCTATCGACTTATAATTGACTTAATTATGACTATTCACTTTAAACAGGAAAAGAATTGATTACACACTCTATATTCGACACCCAGCTAAATGATCATGCCTTGGAAGAACTAAGAATTTTAATTAAAAAATAATTGACAAGTAGACACCAGTATAAGCCTGCACATATCCAGAGGCCAAGGTACATTTGTTCTGCACATCTCCTTTGTGCAAACCATCTCAGCAAAACTATTACCCATTTAAAAACACTATAGGATTCTTGGTATGTCAGATCTGTCAGTATAGCTTTTCAAAACTGGAATCAGTTCTTGATGGGACAGAAGTCTGTTAAGCCAACAACAGAAAAATCTCACTGAAGAGTTTGACCAGGAATGCTCAAAAGACACAATTGAAAATCAACTTGTCACAACTACACAACTAGTTGATCTTTGAGGCATGATAATGTTTCAATTAAATTTAATGCAGTTATACATGTCATTTTTCAGTAACACACAATAACCATATGAGCATTGTTTCTTCAGTTGGTTTTTGTTTACAAAAACCATGCACTCTTTTGCATTCTTTTTTATTGTAACTTTTTGGATCTTTTTTATGTCTTGTGCTGTACTGCTGCTACAAAACAACTAATTTCACAACATATGTGAGTGGTAATAAACCTGATTCTGAATGCAATATGTTCAACAAAAATTAACCTACCTAACACCTCACAGCACACCTTAGAAACATAAACAAGCATGCAACCATCTAATTAATCAACACAACAGTCTTTCCAAGAAAAGTTCACAAAGCAATGTTGGAGCAGGTTGGGAACCAGATTGACAGGGTTGAGGATGGGGCATGTGGTATACTCAAGAAACAGTGAGGAAGGACAGGCAGATGATAGGGCAAAATTGCAGTCAGTGAGATGAGCTGAAGTGTTATATTGGGGGAAAATCAAAAAAGGTGATGAATACTGAACTAAAGGTGTTATATCTGAATGCACTGATTAAGGTAGATGATCTGTAACACATTTAGAGTTTGGCAGATTATGAGGTTGTGGGCATCACTGAGTTGTAACATAACATTCAAGGATACATAAGCAGGGAGTCAGTGGGGGTGATGTGGCTTTGTGGGTAAAAATGCCATCAAATCCTCAGAAAGAGGTGACACTGAAAGGTGTAGAGCTCTTATGGGCAGAATTAAGAAACCGCAAGGATAAAAAGAGAGTAACAGGAGTCAGAATTGAAAATACATGTGGACTAAGATATTAACTGTCCTGTGCTATCATCAGTGGGATCATCAGTTGATCCGCCACCTGTCTTCAGGAGTTTTGGCCCGTTTATGATCAAGACTCCCTCAAGGTGGTGGGCCAGCAGTGCTAAAGCACCACCTCCCACTGATGAGCTTAACAACTTGGCATCTGCCTCTATCAGAGTTGTTGGTCGCTTCCATCCAACAGATAGTCTACTCTTCAGGTATCTATGCAGCTACTGAAGAGTTTACAAAAGATGGATACACTGTCCAACTATCTGCCCCTCTGGATGTACTTAGTCCACACCCATGATGATCCTGCCTCTGCTGCCTCAGCTACAGCCCTGCTGGTTGACTTGACCTCTCTTCTAGTAAAGCCAAGGTCATGCAGCCATTTCTGGAAAGTGAACACAATAAAGCCACGGCACCCTACTTCAAATGGATAGTATGAGAAATTCCACCCTCTGTCTCTGCCCTCTGATCTTAATTCTGCATACTTAGTTAACTTGTGCTCATGAGCTTCATCGATGTTGTCTTCCCAGGGGACTGTGAGTTTACCAATAACCTCTTCTCTACTGGTCTCAGACCAGACGATTATTGCAATGCCTTTGATGAAGAGCATAAAATATAAAATCTGGACGCAATGTGCCTTTCCCATCCAGTTCGGCCTTGACACACCAATCATTGGCTGAAGAAAGTATGCTTGATTGTGGGCCTGCACTGTACACCTTGACTTAGAGCCTTCTTTCACAAATGGTATGCAATGTTTTGTGCAGTATGAGGCATAAGATAAGTTGTGTTGCAGTATTCTCTGCTCAACCGCTTCTGTTACAACTTTGAGAACGTTGTTACGTCTCCAAGTGTACATGCCGCTGGAAAGATTGACTCTGCATGCACTCAAATATGCTGAAGAGTTCCCTTCTCACCACAAGCAGCACACCTTATCTTCATACCAGGTGCTGAGGTTGGCAGGTGTTGGGAGCAGGTCTCTATATAGAAAAGAAATGCGGAGCGGATCCATCTGCCACAGGACATTCCAAGATAGATGTCGTTGTTCAACAATTTCCCAGCAGGTCTAAGCCCCTTGTTTGGTCAGGCCAGCTGCTTTAGCTAACTTCTTCTCCTCTTCTACCTCTTGTATTTCATACGTTACAAGCTCACGACGCTGCTTACCTGTAGAAGACGACCACCACTTGTGGGTTGTCCATCCAAGTCCCTGGCGGCCTAGCTGGGCAGCCCCAACTGTCTCCTTGTGCTTCAGTGTAGACTCTGCCTCATCAACTGCTGCCCAGGCTGACCACTTCCTGCCTGATCTCACATCCGGCTGGATGTTCTTGATGATAGGGTCCTTTGAGTCTTGAAGCATCAAGAATGATCCTACCTTGGCTACCCTGACCTTTTCAACAAGGGATTGCACTGGGATGGTAAGCTTTGTCTGGCTACTGTGGATTGCAATATTAGTGAGGCTGCTTGGTACTCCAAGCCACTTCTTCACATACTTGTTGATCTTCTGTTCCATTGCCTCAACATGGGACATTACCACTTCATAGACAGTTATTGGCCACAGTCTGTACTGCAAGCACCACAACTTCAACTTACCAGGCAAGCTACACTTGTCGACAGACATCAGACCTCTGCTGATCTGTTCTCCTGTCTCTTGAACCCTCTTGGTGTCTCTCAGCTCCTCTGTGTACCATCGCCAGAGGCTCTTAACTGGTTGGTCCTGAATGAATGGAATCCTCTCCACAAAGGGTGAAATGACCTCCAAACAGTAGCCAGGATATGGGCTACAAGTTAAAACGGGATAGAAAAGCGATGTAGAAAGGGCAATGTTACAATAGTCATGGGGGATTTCAACATGCAGGTAGATTAAGAAAATCAGATTAGTGCTGGATCTCAAGAGAGGGAATTTGTAGAAAGCCTGCAAGATGCCCTTTTAAAGCAGCTTGTAGTTGAGCTCACTGGGGGAAAGGCAAGTCTGGATTGGGTGTTGTGTAATGAACCAGATTTGATCAGGGAGCTCAAGGAAAAGGAACCCTAGGAGACAGTGATCATAATAGTCATCAAGTCACCCTGACGAGAGAATCAGATGTATTAGTACTACAGTAGAGTAAAGGTATGAGTAAAAGGTATGAGTAAAGGTACTACAGAGGTATGAGAGAGGAGCTGACCATAATTGTTTGGAAGGGGACACTAGAACAGCAATGGCTGGAGTTCCTGTTGGCAAGTTGTAAAGCGGAGGACAGATATATCCCAAAGCTGAAGAAGCAAAATAAGAATCAGGTTTAATATGAGTGGCATATATCATGAAATTTGTTAATTGCAGAGGCAGTGCATTGCAATACATACTTTAAAGCGTTAAATTACATAAGTAGAAAAAAAAGAAAATTAAACAAGTAGTACAAGAAGAAAGAAAAAAATACTAAGGCAGTGTCCATGGGTTCAGTGTCCATTCAGAAATCTGATGACGGAGGGGAAGAAGCAATTTATGAAACATTGAGTGTGTGTCTTTAGGCTCCTGTACCTCCTCCTTGATGGTAGCAGTGAGAAGAGGGTATGTCATGGGTGATGGGGGGTCCTTAATGATGGATGCCGCCTTCCTGAGGCAATGACTTCTGTAAGTGTCCTGGATGCTGACAGAGTTTACAACATTCTGCAGTTTTGTCTGATTCTGTCTCTTGCATACCAGACGGAGATGAAACAAAGTAGAATGTGCTCCAAGGTACATCTGTAGAAAATTGCAAGTGTCTGATAAGGGACAGCATAAAAGCAAAAGAGAGGGTAGATTACAGAGCAAAATTTGTGGGATGGTAGAGAATTGGGCAGCTTTTAAAATTACACAGAAAGCAACTAAAAAAGTCACTAAGAACGATGAAAAAGAGACGGAATGAAGTAATGATGGCGCTAAATGGTGACTCCTTTGCTTGCATCTTTGGAAACAGCTCTATTTCCATCCTTAATATCTTTATTTTTCCCTTTCAGGGTTCTTTGCAAGACCCTGACCTGGAGCTACACACTGAGTTTGGTTCTATGCGGGAATGGGACCCACTCTCGGGGTTTCAAACCGACCGTTGTTGTTCAGCATGCCAAGGGTTTGGCCTAAGAGTTTGGCTCGGATTTGTAAGCCTAGGATCTGGGGGCTCTGGAAATGGGCAGATCAAAGGTCGGTGTCACAGCAGGAGACCCGTGTGTCGTTGGGGGAGTCAGAATATCCGCTGTGTGCCCGAAGACCCGAGATCTTTGAGATATTCTGGCACAGAGCTAAAAAAAAAACAACGTAACAAACTTTGAAAATCATAAACCAATGAGTTGTTTGTTATGTCTCCCCACTCACTGGGAAAACAGAGACACTTATTTTCCCTTATTGGGGGAGAGAGAGCCTGTGGTATGTTGTATACCGGGTGACATGCAAAGTCTCTGGAGTAACTGCAAGTCTGTGTCTTTGCTACTGCTTTGTTTACACCTGTGTGCTTGGTGGCAGGTGCTGTTGCTTTATTTGCTGGTGGGGAAAGGGGGGATTGTTGCGTACTGCCACTTACACGCTGAAGAGAGGGGAGCTTGGGGGTGGGGGCAACTTTGGGGTTCTAACATTTAACTGTCATTCATTCTTTGGGGCACTTCTCTGTTTTCTTGGATGGCTGCAAAGAAAGAAACATTTCAGGATGTATATTGTATACATTTCTCTGAAATCAAATTGGACCTTTGAACCTTTGAATACCAAGGTAACCCAAGTCAATAATATAAGAGAGGATACCAAAAGATTCTTCAGATATATAAAGAGTAAAAGATAGGTGAGAATGGATATCAGACTGCTTGCGTCAAGTAACGTAATTGGAAAAAATGTACATAATTCACATGCACCAACATTGAGTTGGGGTTTTGCTTTAAGAGGCTGGTCTGACATACCTTGTTATGTAAGGATTTTTGGACGATTTTGAGTTTAGGTTTTGGAGTTCAATAAAATGGGTTTCACTAAACATAAAATGCCTTACTTCACTTTATTTGCAGATAGCTACATTGGTGATCCCAATGCTCTAAGATAACTCTGGAGTATTTGAACATATCAGCCAATGCAGCTGCTTCGAAACTGCTGGAGTTTTGGGAGCAAAAAGACGTCACTTGGCTCGAGCAAGCTGAGGTTTAGTTTGCCCTGTGAGAAATCTCCACCAAAGACACCAAATTCTATTTCCATCACTGAAAACTTGCCTTTTACAGACTTTTAAACTATCAGAGTCTGAGCTGCCAAACAGTTGCTCTGCTTGCCTGTCCTCAACGATGCTGGAGCTTCAAAGCAAATGGACCACATACCAGCTCTTCATGCAGCAAATGCCTGATCAAGTTCATGTAGTCCTCACTAATGCACCTGTGATGGGACTATAGGGAGTTTGCTAAAATAGCCGATAGTCTACAATTAGCCAGGCAGCGAGGCATCATTCCTCCTCCTCTCTTGACCTCAATAAGCCTGGTCAGTAAGACCCTCAACAGAAAGACATCTGCTAGCCTGATTTCACTGGTTGGGAAGGTGTTGGGAGTCCATTTGCTTGTACAGAACACAAAGATAGCTGGAGGGGCGGGTAGATTTGATGCAGTTGAGAGGCTAGAGAAGGACTTAGATTAAGAGAATGTTAAATAAATGACAGATGGAATGCAGTGTTGGGCAGAGCATGGTCATGCATTTTAGTAGAAGAAAAAGAACTCTAAACTATTTTCTAAATGGAGAGAAATTTCAAGAATCTGAGGCGCAAAAGGATTTGGGAGACCTTGTGCAGGATTCCTGAAAGGTTAATCTGCAGGTTCAATTGGTGATGAGGAAGGCAAATGTGATGTTAGCATTCATTTCAAGAGGCCGAGAATATAAAAGCAAGGATGTAATCTTGAAACTTTATAAAGCATTAGTGAGCCCTCATTTCGAATACTGCGAGCAGTTTTGGCCCACTTATCTGAGAAACAATGTGCTGACTAAAGGAGGTTCACAAAAATGATCTGGGATTGAAAGCGGTTTGTTATATGAGGAGTGTTTGAAGGTACCTGGGCCTCTACTCACTGGAATTCAGAAGAATGAGGGGTGACCTCATTGAAACCTGTTGAATGTTGAAGAGCCTTAATAGAATTGAAGTGGAGAAAGTGTTTCCTACGGAGAAGTCTAAGACTAAAGGACACAACCACAGAATACAACGGTGTCCTTTCAGAACGGAAATGAGAAGGGATTTCTTTAGCCAGAGAATCGGAGAAAATCTACAGCACATTACAGGCCCTTCAGCCCACAATGTCATGCCAACCACACAACCTACTCTAGAATTTCCCTACTGCATAGCCCTCTATTTTCCTAAGCTCCATGTACTGTGTTGAGTCTCTAGAGTTTGTTGCCACAGACAGCTGGGTATACTTAAGGCAGAAGTTGATACATTCTCAATTTGTCATGGAGAAGGCAGGAGAATGGATCAGGTATAATTATATGGCAGAGTAGACTCAATGGGCCAAATGGCCTAATACTGCTCCTTATGGTCTTAATGCCTAATCTTATGGTCTTATTAATTGTATTAAGTATAGGGTTTCAGGGTAATTGAAGGTGCATGATAAAGTAGGCCAAAGTCAGCATGGTGTTCTTAAGGAGAAATCTTACTTGACAAACACGTTGCGATGTATTGAGAAAATAACAGGCGAGGTAGACAAAGGAGAGTCAGTGGATGTTGCTTACTCAGATTTTCAGAAGGACTTTGATAAGATGCCACACGAGTTGCTTAAAAAGATCCCATGGTATTACAGGAAAGATACTAACATGAATAAAGGATTGTCAGATTGGCAGGAGGCAAAGAGAGGGAATAAGGGGAACTTTTTCTGGTTGGCAGCCGTCGACTAGTGCTGTTCCCAGGGTTCATTGGGATAATTTTTTTTTCCCCCCACATTGTGTAAATAATTTGGATAACAGAATCAATGGCTTTGTGGCCAGGTTTGAGACTGATATGATGACAGGTGGAGGGACCAATTGTGCTGAGGAAGCAGGGAGTCTGCAGAAGGACAGACTGGAAGAATAGGCAAAGAAGTGGCAGATGGAATATTGTGTAGGGAAGTGAACAGTCAAACACTTTGGTAGAAAGAATAAAGGTGCAAAGAGATCTGGGAGTCCTTGTGCATGACTCTCTGAAAGTCAACTTGCAGATTGATTTGAGGGTATGGAAGGCAAATGTATGTTAGCATTCATTTTGAGAGGACTAGAATATAAGAGCAAGGGTGTAATACTGGGGCTTTATAAGGCATTGGTCAGACCACGTTTGGAGAATTGTAAGCAGCTTTTTCCCCCTTATCTAGAAAAGATGTGCTGGAATTGGAGAGGGTCCAGAGGAGCTTCGAGGGAATGATACTCAGAATGAAAGGGATAACATTGGAGGAATGGTTGATGACTCTGGTCCTGTAATCACCGCAATTTAGAAGAATGAGGGTAATCTCATTTAAATTTATTGAATATTGAAAGGTCTGGATGGAGTGGATGTGGAGAGGATGTTTCTTATAGTGTGCGAGTCTAGATATAGAGGGCACAGCCTCAGAACAAATGGGCATCTATTTAGTACAGAGATGAGGAGGAATTTATTTGGCCAATGGGTAATGAATCTCGAAGTTCAAAAGTACATTTATAATCAAAGTACATATATATGAACCCTGAGGTTTGCTTTCTTGTGGGCATACTCAGTAAATCTAAGAAACATAGTAGTGTAGCGGTGTGCTACACGCAGCGCTAAAATTACGACACGGAGTCGGTAACTGCAGTCGAAGGAAAAAACTTTATTCGAAAACTTCAGCCTCACTTTTAAGCCTCTGTCAACCGGCCCCCCATGGCGCAGAGGCTCCAAAGCTCTGTGCTCGCAAACCCCCGTAGG
This sequence comes from Hypanus sabinus, assembly GCF_030144855.1. Taxonomy (NCBI): domain Eukaryota; kingdom Metazoa; phylum Chordata; class Chondrichthyes; order Myliobatiformes; family Dasyatidae; genus Hypanus; species Hypanus sabinus. The sequence goes on along the minus strand of NC_082730.1, from coordinate 52,055,280 downwards.
CTATCTAATTGTGAGTCGGTTCGGATACGCTAGGAAATGGGTTGCCACATAACCCCCCCCCCCAGAACCGGCGATACACCCCCCAATGTCCACAGTCTGGGCCAGAACCTGCTTGGGAGGTCGGCCTCTGCGCCAAGGCGCCAGAAACTCGGCCGGTTGCGCCAGGTCCACATGGGCCGGTTTGAGGCGGTCCACCGTGAAAACCTCCTCTTTCCCCCCAACGTCCAGCACGAACGTGGACCCATTGTTCCGGAGCACCATAAACGGCCCCTCGTATGGCCGCTGCAGCGGTGGCCGATGCCCGCCCCTTCGTACAAACACAAACTTACGCTTCTGCAGGTCTTTGGGTACGCAGGTCGGGTTCCGCCCGTACTGTGAAGTGGGTATGGGGGCCAGGTTACCGAGCTTCTTGCGTACTCTGCCCAGGACTGCTGCGGGTTCTTCCTCTTGCCCCCTTGGGGCTGGTAGGAACTCTCCGGGGACGACCAGGGGCGCGCCGTATACCAACTCGGCCGACGAGGCGTGCAGGTCGTCCTTGGGCGCTGTGCGGATGCCGAGTAGGACCCAGGGAAGCTCGTCCGCCCAGTTGGCTCCTCGCAGGCGGGCCATGAGGGCCGACTTCAGGTGACGGTGGAAACGCTCCACTAGCCCGTTCGACTGTGGGTGGTAGGCAGTTGTGTGGTGCAGCTGAGTCCCCAAAAGGCTGGCCATAGCTGACCACAGGCTGGAGGTGAACTGGGCGCCTCTGTCGGAGGTAATATGGGCCGGGACACCAAAGCGAGATATCCAGGTGGCGATCAGGGCTCGGGCGCAAGATTCGGAGGTGGTGTCAGTGAGCGGGACCGCCTCTGGCCATCTTGTGAACCGGTCCACGATAGTCAGGAGGTAACGCGCTCCGCGCGACACTGGCAGGGGGCCCATGATATCCACATGAATGTGGTCGAAACACCGGTGGGCGGGATGGAACTGCTGCGGTGGGGCTTTGGTGTGCCGTTGCACCTTGGCCGTCTGGCAGTGCATGCACGTTCTGGCCCATTCACTGACCTGTTTGCAGAGTCCGTGCCAAACGAACCTGCTGGAAACCATCCGGACAGTTGTCCGGATGGAGGGATGCGCCAAGTTATGAATGGAGTCGAAAACGCGGCACCGCCATGCTGTCGGGACGACTGGACGGGGCTGGCCGGTGGTGATGTCACAGAGTAGGGTCCTCTCACCCGGGCCCACGGGGAGGTCCTGGAGCTGCAGACCGGAGACTGCGGTCCTGTAACTCGGAATCTCCTCATCCGTTTGCTGCGCCTCTGCCAGTGCCTCAAAGTCTTGGGAAAGGGCATGATCGGTAGGGCGAGAGAGCGCATCCGCCACGACATTGTCCTTACCCGAGACGTGCCAGACATCCGTCGTGTATTCAGAGATGTAGGACAGCTGGCGTTGCTGGCGGGACGACCAGGGGTCGGACGCTTTCGTAAACGCAAAGGTAAGCGGTTTGTGGTCCGTGAACGCGGTGAAGGGCCGACCTTCTAGGAAGTACCTGAAATGCCGGACTGCCAGGTAGAGCGCCAACAGTTCCCGGTCGAAAGCACTGTACTTGAGCTCGGGTGGCCGCAGGTGTTTGCTGAAAAACGCCAGGGGTTGCCAGCGACCTGCGATGAGCTGCTCCAGCACCCCACCGACTGCCGTGTTTGATGCGTCCACTGTGAGGGCGGTAGGGGTGTCCATTCTGGGATGTACTAGCATTGCGGCGTCTGCCAAAGCTTCCTTCGTTTGAACGAAAGCGGCGGCGGACTCCTCGTCCCAGGTAATGTCCTTGCTCGGACCCGACATCAGGGCGAACAGGGGGCGCATGATCCGGGCAGCTGAAGGGAGGAAGCGGCGGTAGAAATTGACCATACCTACGAATTCCTGAAGGCCTTCGATCGTGGTGGGTCGGGGGAAGTGGCGGACCGCATCTACCTTAGCGGGCAGAGGGGTTGCCCCGTCTTTAGTAATCCTGTGGCCCAGGAAGTCAATGGTATCGAGTCCGAACTGGCATTTGGCGGGGTTGATTGTAAGACCGTACTCACTCAGTCGGGCGCAGAGTTGACGGAGGTGGGACAGATGCTCCTGACGACTGCCGCTGGCTATGAGGATGTCATCCAAATAGATGAACGCGAAGTCCATGTCCCGTCCCACCGCGTCCATTAACCGCTGGAACGTCTGTGCGGCATTCTTCAGGCCGAATGGCATGCGGAGGAACTCGAAAAGGCCGAAAGGGGTGATGAGAGCCGTTTTGGGGACGTCGTCAGGATGCATCGGGATTTGATGGTATCCCCGGACGAGATCTACCTTGGAGAAGATCCGTGCGCCGTGCAGGTTTACTGCAAAGTCCTGAATGTGCGGCACAGGGTAGCGGTCCGGTGTGGTAGCCTCGTTCAGCCTGCGGTAGTCGCCGCACGGTCTCCAGCCCCCCGTCGCTTTGGGCACCATGTGCAGGGGGGAGGCCCATGGGCTGTCGGACCGCCGGATGATCCCCAATTCCTCCATCCTCTGGAACTCCTCCTTCGCCAGTCGGAGCTTGTCCGGGGGAAGCCGCCGAGCACGGGCATGGAGGGGTGGTCCCTGGGTCTGGATGTGGATGTGGGGCCTGGGCATGGCCGCTGTGAACTGTGGTGCCAGAACCGATGGGAACTCCGCCAGGACCCTGGTGAAGTCGTTGTCGGACAGCGTGATGGAGCCGAGGTGAGGGGCTGGCAACTGGGCTGCACCCAGGGAGAACGTCTGAAAGGTCTCGGCATGTACCAGTCTCTTCCTGGGCAGGTCGACCAGCAGACTGTGAGCCCGCAAAAAATCCGCACCCAGAAGCGGTTGGGCTACGGCGGCCAGTGTGAAGTCCCACGTGAACTGGCTGGAGCCGAACTGTAGCTGCACCTGACGGGTGCCATAGGTCCTTACGGTGCTGCCATTCACGGCCCTCAGGGGGGGACCCGGTGCCCTGCTGCGGGTGTCGTAACTCGTCGGGAGGTAAAACGCTGATCTCAGCCCCAGTATCGACCAAAAACCGGCGTCCCGACCTTCTATCCCACACATACAGGAGGCTATCCCGATGGCCAGCCGCCGTAGCCATCAGCGGCGGCTGGCCCTGGCGTTTCCCGGGAACTTGCAGGGCGGGCGACAACGGCGGGCTTCTGCACCCCACCGCTGGTGGTAGAAGCACCAGTGTTCATTGGGCCGGGGGTTGGCGGGCTCTGCGGCCGGGCCTGGACTGATTTGCTGCCGGGAGCGTGGCTGGGTGATCTGTGCGATGGACGCCCCGCTCACCTTTTTGGCGTTCCACAGCAAGTCCGCCCGGGCTGCCACCTTCCGGGGGTCACTGAAATCCGCATCGGACAGCAGCAGGCGTATGTCCTCGGGCAGCTGCTCCAGGAATGCCTGCTCAAACATGAGGCAGGGTGTGTGTTCGTCGGCGAGAGACAACATCTCATTCATTAAAGCCAATGGAGGTCTGTCGCCCAAGCCATCCAGGTGCAGTAAACGGGCAGCCCGCTCGCGCCGAGAGAGTCCAAAAGTCCTGAGGAGCAGGGCTTTGAATTCCGTGTACTTGCCATCTGCCGGGGGCGACTATGAACTCCGCGACCTGGGCCGCTGTGTCCTGGTCGAGGGAGCTCACCACGTAGTAGTAGTGGGTGTCTTCTGAGGTGATCTGGCGAACGTGGAATTGGGCTTCGGCTTGCTGGAACCATAGGTCCGGGCGCTGTGTCCAGAAACCTGGCAGTTTCAACGAAACCACATGAACAGAGGCGGCGTCGGTCATTTCTGGTCCAAAAATCGTTTGGACCGTCGGGGTCACCAATTGTAGCGGTGTGCTACACGCAGCGCTAAAATAACGACACGGAGTCGGTAACTGCAGTCGAAGGAAAAAACTTTATTCGAAAACTTCAGCCTCACTTTTAAGCCTCTGTCAACCGGCCCCCCATGGCGCAGAGGCTCCAAAGCTCTGTGCTCGCAAACCCCCGTAGGCTATCTAATTGTGAGTCGGTTCGGATACGCTAGGAAATGGGTCGCCACAGTAGAATCAATGAAAAACCACACCCAGTAGGGTGGACAAACAACCAATGTGCAAAAGTCAACAAACTGCAAATACAAAAGAGAAAAAGAAGCAAAAAATAGAAACCATGAAATGAAGAGTCTTTGAAAGTGAGCCCACAGGTTCTGGGAACAGTTCAATGAAGTTGACTGCAGTTATCCCCACTGGTTCAAGAGCCTGAGGGGTAATAACTGTTATGGATTCTGGTCGTGAGAGCTCTGGAGCTCCTGTACCGTCCTCCTGACAGCAACAGTGAGAAGAGAGCAGGAGCTGGATGGGGTTAACCGATTATGGATGCTACTTTCCTGCAACAGTGCTTCATGTAGATGCTCTCAATGATGGGGAGAGTTTTACCCATGATGCACTGGGCTGTATTCACTCATTTTTGTAGGATTTTCTGTTCAAGGGTATTGGTGTTTCCATACCAGGCTGTAATGCGACCAGTCAATGTATTCACCACCACACATCTATAGAAGTTTACCAAAGTATTAGATGTCATGCCGAATCTTCACATACTTCTAACAAAGTAGAGGCACTGCTGTGCTTTCTTTGTAATTGCACTTGCTTGCTGGAGTCTGCAATTTAAAGTTGTTGACCCTCTCCACCTTTGGTATCTGGATGAGCACTGGCTCATGGACCTCTGGTTTTCTCCCCCTAAAGTCAAGAACCAGCTCCTTGGTCTTGCTGACATTGAGTGAAATGTTATAGCACCACTCAGCCAGCTTTTCTATCTCCCTCCTATATGCTGATTCATCACTACATTTGATCTTATCGAATCTTGAAGATCTTGATCTTGATCTTGAAGCTTATCGATTAGTTTTGAGGGGATAATTGTATTGACTGCCGAGCTGTAATCATAACAATCATCCTGATGTATGCATGTTTGCTGTCCAGATGTTCCAGGGTTGAGAAAAGAGCCAATAATATGGTATCTACTGTGGACCTGTTGTGCCAGAATTCAAACTGGAGTGGATCCAAGTAGTTTTGCAGGCAACAGTTAATGTGTTTCATCAGCAAACTCTCAGAACACTTCACTGTGGATGTAAGTGCTACTGGACAATGGCAGGTTACCAAGTTCTTAGGCACTGGCCTGATTGAGTCTTGCTTTATGCAGGTGGGTACTTTAAACTGCGAAACTGAGGGGTTCTGTGGAATTCATTGCCGCAGGCAGCTGTGAAGGCCATGTCTTTGAGTACATTTACCAGCACAGATGGATATTTTTCTTGATTAGTTGCAGATTACAGGGAGAATACAGGAGAATGGGGTTGAGAGGGATAATAAATCAGCCATGATAGAATGGTGGAGCAGTCTTGATGAGCCAAGCGGCCTAACTCTGCTTCTTCTGATCTTCTGATCTGAAGCAACAGTAACAAAGAGCAACTCATTAACTGATGGAGCTCTTGCTTGAAAGTCAAACAATGATTGGAACCTCCTGCCCTCCACCAAATAGTGACACCAGTTTAAAGTTAATTTGAACTAGAGGAATAATTTGACTCTCATCGATACTGCAGTACTTCCTAAAGATTTCATCAACATTAATCTATGTCACACAACTTGTCTGGAGCTGAAATCCAACCTGCAACATTTAAGAACAAGGAACAACTTTTTTCTCCAGGAGCGGTTAGGATTCGAACAAAATAAAGTTATTTGTTAAATTGCCTTCAGTTTTACTTAAAATTCATTTCACACAAGACTCCTTGATTCAGCTTGGTCTAAGGATTTTTGTTGCTATCACTGTGACAATTTAATTATAGATTGCTGCATCAGCCTGGAGTTTAAAATTATGACTGGGTCATTATAGTAATTTCTGTTATTCTAAGTATATAATTTCCTTTGCTTTATGTTAAAGTATTGATTTAATTTATGAAAATAAACATTAAATCCTATGATGGCAGCAAGAGAGTAGGAAAATAAAGGGCAGGAGGGCTGGACTGGGAAATAAAGGGGTGAAGCAAGACTGACTGTTAGACAGAAAGTAATAGAGGAAGAGAAATGTGATGGCATCCATTCATTCATTTGTCACATATTCAATCTTTCCATCACATCTTTTGACCTTCACCTTTCAGCAAACTATTGAGCAACATTCAGTCTTCAATAAGCTGCAATATGTTCTGATGTGATGCCAAAAAGGACTGATCTCACTTTTGCTATTTCTGAACTCCAATGGGGCACCCTTGCCTTTCCCAAACCAAATCTTTGGTCGAATGTGTGTTTCTTTCCATTTAGTTGACTTTCAAACTCCTTAACATTCCTATCATTAATGAAACGTGTGAGTTTTACTCACCTTCACTTGGTATATAGTAATGTCATTATTGGGAGATATTTTGGCTAAATTGTCTTGCATTTGAGACAATCAATAATTATTACACACACCTCATTTACACTAGATAGACAGATTTAGCAGACTTCAGGGAAACTAAATGTACAATCAAATTGTACGGTATTGAACTTCAATCAGATGGGATCATTTTTATTTCCAAATCCAATTATAAACCATGAGATTATGGACAATTTTCTCCATAAGGAACCTGCCATGCTTAAGTGTGAAATTTTTTTAAAAATTAGCTCCAAACTTCCACCACCAGTGGATTTTGAATGAAAATCCTCAAAAGTCCAGCTTCATCTCCTTGTGGAGCTATAACCAAAACAATCCATCATGAGTCCTGTCAAGAAATTCAATAAAACTGGTTTAAATCCAAGCTTTACCTCCTTGTGACAGAGCCCCCACATGAAAATGTAAATCCCTATCTTATATTTATTAATAGCTCAAAGCCTAAAGGGAGTATTTGCAAATGTTATATGTACTACAAAGCTTGAATAAAATTCCTGACCACAGAATTGAGAGAAGAATTTCAAAGCTGACATTCAAGCCAAATTAGTCTATGGTTAATGCAAGAGAAGAATGCCAAAAAGTACAGTAAGTTAGTAAGATGTCAGTAAATTAATTTTGGTATTTTTTTTAAAAACTTATTTGTTTTCTAAATTCTGAGCATTACTGGCATATTTATATTCAGATGCCACTATATTAGGTACCTCCTGTACCTGATAAAGTGGCCACTAAGGGCCACTTCATGGTCTTCCGCTGCTGTAGCCCATCTAATTCAATGCTCAACATGTTGTACATTCAGAGGTGCTCTTCCACATGCCACTTTCGCCCTCCTGTCAGCTGAACCAGTCTGACCATTCTCCTCTAACCTCGCTCATTATCAAGATATTTTCACCCACAGTACTGCTGCTCACTGGAATTTGTGTGTATTTTGCACCATTCACTATAATATTAGAGATTCTTGTGCGTGAAAGTCCAAGGAGACCAACAATTTCTGAGATACACAATCCACTCCGTCTGGCACCAACAATCAATCCATGGTCAAAGTCACTTCCATCACATTTCTTTCCCATTCTAATGTTCGGTCTGAACAGCAACTGAACCACTTGACCGTGTCTGTATGTTTTTTTGCTGCAACAGGATTGGCTCATTAGATATTGGCGTTAATGAGGTGTACAGGTGTACCAAATAAAGTGGCCACTGAATGTATCGCCCATTCCTAATCTCCCTCCAATTGGTTGGCTCACTGGACCATTTAAGAGTGCATTGAGAGATGGGCATTATTGTTGGTTCTGGCAGAGAAAAAAAAGCAGATTTCTTTTCTTTAAGCATTAATGACGCAATGAATTTCATTATTACTGTTAATTATAGTTTTCTTAACTACAGTATGTTATTTATTAATTATAATTCAACAGAAACTAAGACAGTATCCATTCTTGCTTGTTATTTTTGCGGACAGGTGGGATTTGGGAGTTGATGATCATGCTGCCTTAAGTTCCTTTCTTGGTTTCATGGATACCTAAGAATTAAAGAATGCTCATCTAACCACTGCAACACCACATTCTCTAATATGGGTCCTGAGGAAAGAATCGGCCATCTTTAGTGCTGTGTCAACTTCTGAAGCCTTCTTAAGCAGTTAGTGAAAGGAATTATTTTGTTTTCTTTCATGTATTTCTATAACCTACTCCAAATTGAATATATCATAACACTGTACAACATATAATTGATTTAAAGATTTGTATCCTTCTTAATGTTTTGGTTTAGAAATTGCGATTCACCATGAAAAACAGAAGGTCAAATGTTATGTTAGGTCATATATTACTGAGAAGCACTGGGGAGACGGGGTGCGGAAGAGGATAGTAAAGGTACTCCATAAGACATGATCATACTCAACTAACTTGGATGAAATAATATATGCAAAGTTGACTAAAGTCATGCCATTAAATGTCATACAATTAAGCAGGGCATCTTTTTCCCAGGGCTACCGTGGATACAATAGGGTCTTTTAAGTCACTCCTGGACAGCTACATGGAGCTCAGAAAATTAGAGGGCTATAGGTAACCCAGGTAATTTTTAAGGTAAGGACATGTTCGGCACAGCTTTGTGGACTGAAGGGCCTGTATTATGCTGTAGGTTTTCTATGTTTCTGTGACATGTTATGATATTTGAAGTTTTTACACGCCTGCAATGTGGCTGTCCGCTATCTTCAGGCTTGAACACCTCTCGCGGAAACATTCCTATTCATGAACAGATTGCAGAACATCCTCAAGGAATGTAATTATGCCCAATTAACAGAAAATTGTGATTGGTGATTAATGTGTTTCAGAAACATGGCTAATTTCATGGGCTGATTCTGCTTCAGGTGTAGTGTTTTGAAAAGCCAGTACAAGAAATCAGAGAAACTTCATGTGCACTTAAAATTACTCAAGTTTGTTTTTGTTCTGTCACAAAAATAGCAACATATTTGAACGCAAACTCCAGGCAAAAATCTGTGCTGTCACAATATATCTGTTTCCTTGTACATGGTTCATCCCTTTGCTGGTGATGTTTGCATGTTCATGGCATGCTTGCTATTTCTAGGCTTTGGCTTTTCTCCTTATGGTGAACGTTGACTGCTAGAAATATCTGCTATGGATACAATCTGATTCTGAAGGTATGTGCTATCAATGGGCACAAATAACAAATAAGCTTTTGTTTCTTTTCTCAGCTGACAGCCCTATAAAATACTTTACCTTTGAATGAACTAAATACTTCCAGACACGGACAACTTTGAGGTTTCTGATAAAGACCAAACCCTAAAACCTTGGGGGTCAGTCCGCAAGTGTCCCCATGCTTTTGTTGTCAACAGAGAGTGCCCACAACTTACTAACCCTAACCGGTACGTCTTTGGAGTCTGGGAGGAAGCCGGAGCACCCGGAGAAAACCCACATGGTCACAAAGAGAACATATAAACTCCTAACAGACAGCAGAGGGAATTAAACTCGTAGTGGTGATCACCAGCAATGTAAAACGATCATTCTAAGACTGTGTTACAGTGCTGCCCATTCTAATGGATTTATCACAGCAGTGTTAAGAGGAACTTTTTGGAGAAGCAGCAACTCCTGATTCCCCTCCTACATTTGTGAGGTTCTACCATTTCCAGTTTGGTGACAAAAATGCAGTTCACAGACTGTGGGAGTGAAACGTGTTATTGTTGTCAGCTATACTCTGATGTAGCCTTGATTTAATCATGTGACACTGTGTCACTTGATACTGGTTAACCTTGAAATATAGAAAACCTACAGCACAATACAGGGCCTTCAGCCCATAAAGCTGTGCCGAGCATGTCCTTACCTTAGGAATTACCGAGGGTTACCCATAGCCCTGAGCTCCATATACCTGTCCAGGAGTCTCTTAAAAGACCCCATCATATGCACCTCCGCCACCGGCAGCCCATTCCACGCACTCAACACTCTCTGCGTAAAAAACTTACTCCTGACATCTCCACTGTATCTACTTCCAAGCACCTTAAAACTGTGCCCTCTCACGCTAGCCATTTCAGCCCTGGGAAAAAGCCTCTGACTATCCACACGATCAATCCCTCTCATCATCTTATATACCTCCATCAGGTCACTTCTCATCCTCCGTTGCTCCAAGGAGAAAAGGCCGAGTTCACTCAACCTATTCTCATAAGGCATGCTCCCCATTCCAGGCAACATCCTTGTAAATCTCCTCTGCACCCTTTCTATGGCTTCCATATCCTTCCATCCATCGTAGTGAGGCAACCAGAACTGAGCACAGTACTCCAAGTGGGGTCTGACCAGGGTCCTATATAGCTGCAATATTACCTCTCGACTCCTAAACTCAATCCCATGATTGAAAAAGGCCAATGCACTGTATGCTTTCTTAACCACAGAGTCAACCTGCACAGCAGCTTTGAGTGTCCTATAGCCTCGGACCCCTAGATCTCTCTGATTCTCCACACTGCCAAGAGTCTTACCATTAATACTATATTCTGCCATCAGATTTGACCTGCCAAAATGAACCACCTCACATTTATCTGGGTTGAACTCGAGCTGCCACTTCTCAGCCCAAATTTGCATCCTATCGATGTCCCACTGTAACCTTTGACAGTCCTCCACAGTATCCACAACACTGCCAACCTTTGTGTCATCAGCAAATTTACTAACCCATCCCTCCACTTCCTCATCCAGGTCATTTATAAAAATCTCAAAGAGTAGGGGTCCCAGAACAGATCCCTGAGGCACAGCACTGGTCACCAACCTCTATGTAGAATATGACCCATCTACAACCACTGTTTTCCTTCTGTGGGCAAGCCAGTTCTGGATCCACAAAGCAATGTCCCCGTGGATCCCATGCCTCTTTACTTTCTCAATAAGCCTTGCATGGGGTAATTTGTCAAATGCATTGCTGAAATCCATAATCACTACATTTACTGCTCTACCTTCATCAATGAGTTTAGTCATATCCTCAAAAAATTCAATCAGACTTGTAAGGCACGACCTGCTTTTGACAAAGCCATGCTGATCATAATCATAATCCTAAATCATACTATGCCTCTCCAAATGTTCATAAATCCTGCCACTCTGGATCTTCTCCATCAACTTACCAACCATTTAATTAAGACTCACTGGTCTATAATTTCCTGGGCTATCTCTACTCCCTTTCTTGAATAATGGAACAACATCCACAACTCTCCAATCCTCTGGAACCTCTCCCGTCCTCACTGATGGTGCAAAGATCATTGCCAAAGGCTCAGCAATCACCTCCCTTGCCTCCGACTGTAGCCTGGGGTACATCCTGTCCGGTCCTGTTGACTTATCCAACTTGATGCATTCCAAAAGCTACAGCACATCCTCTTTCTTAATATCTACATGTTCAAACTTTTCAATCTGCTGTAAGTCATCCTTACAATTGCTAAGGATCTTTTCCGTAGTGAATACTGAAACAAAGTACTCATTAAGTACCTCTGCTATCTCCTCTGGTTCCATACACACTTTTGCACTGTCACACTTGATTGGTCCTATTCTCTCACATCTTATCCTCTTAGTCTTCACATACTTGTAGAATGCCTTGGGGTTTTCCTTAATCCTGCCGGCCAAGGCCTTCTCATGGCCCCTTCTGGCTCTACGAATTTCTTTCTTAAACTCCTTCCTGCTAGCCTTATAATCTTCTAGATCTCTATCGTTATCTAGTTTTTTTGAACCTTTCGTAAGCTCTTTTTTTCTTCTTCACTAGATTTACAACAGCCTTTGTACACCACTGTCCCTTTCCCCGTTTTATTGGAACGGTGACCTTCGCCTGGTCAGGGAGAGTGAGGAGGTGATTGAGAGGAGTTACAGGCCGGTGGTCACACCAGGGCCACGGGAGGCAGATAGGTGGGTCACGGTCAGGAAGGGGAAGAGGAAGGTACTAGAGAGTACCCCAGCGGCTGTACCCCTTGACAATAAGTACACATGTTTGAGTACTGTTGGGGGGGACAGCCTACCTGGTGGAAGTGACAGTGGCCAGGCCTCCGGCACAGAGGGCGGCCCTGTAGCTCAGAAGGGTAGGGATAGGAGAAAGAGGACCATAGTAATAGGGGACTCGATAGTCAGGGGTTCAGAAAGGCGGTTCTGTGGAGGTGATCGGGAGTCCCGGATGGTAATTTGCCTCCCTGGTCCCAGGGTTCGGGACTTTTCTGATCACGTCCAAGATATCCTGAAGTGGGAGGGTGAGGAGCCAGAGGTCGTGGTACATGTAGGTACCAAAGACATAGGCAGGAAAGGGGAAGAGGTCCTGAAACGAGAGTATAGGGAGTTAGGAAGGCAGTTAAGAAGAAGGACCGCAAAGGTAGTAATCTCGGGATTACTGCCTATGCCACGCGACAGTGAGAGTAGAAATGGAATTAGGTGGAGGATGAATGCGTGGCTGTGGGATTGGAGCAGGGGGCAGGGATTCAAGTTTCTGGATCATTGGGACTTCTTCTGGGGCAGGCGTGACCTGTTCAAGAAGGACGGGTTACACTTGAATCCTGGGGGGACCAATATCCTAGCGGGGAGGTTTGCTAGGGCTACAGGGCAGACTTTAAACTAGGAAGATGGGGGGGCAGGAATCAATTTGAGGAAACTATGGGAGAGGAGGTTAGTTAACCAGTAGAGCAAGTAAAGAGACAGTGTGTGAGGGAGGAAAGGCAGGTGATGGAGAAGGGATGCGCTCAGCCCGAAGATGTAGGGGAGAAGAAAGAAAAGGATAATAAATTTGAATGCATTGTTAGGGATGAAAAGAGAGGAGGAGGTGGAGAGTATCTTAAATGTATCTATTTTAATGCTAGGAGCATTGTAAGAAAGGTGGATGAGCTTAAAGCGTGGATTGATACCTGGAATTATGATGTTGTAGCTATTAGTGAAACATGGTTGCAGGAAGGGTGTGATTGACAACTAAATATTCCTGGATTTAGTTGCTTCAGGTGTGATAGAGTAGGAGGGGCCAGAGGAGGAGGTGTTGCATTGCTTGTCTGAGAAAATCTTATGGCGGTGCTTTGGAAGGATAGATTAGGGAGCTCCTCTAGGGAGGCTATTTGGGTGGAATTGAGGAATGGGAAAGGTGTAATAACACTGATAGGAGTGTATTATAGGCCACCTAATGGGGAGCGTGAGTTGGAAGAGCAAATGTGTAAGGAGATAGCAGATATTTGTAGTAAACACAAGGTGGTGATTGTGGGAGATTTTAATTTTCCACACGTAGACTGGGAAGCACATTCTGTAAAAGGGCTGGATGGTTTAGAGTTTGTGAAATGTGTGCAGGATAGTTTTTTGCAACAATACATAGAAGTACCGACTAGAGATGGGGCAGTGTTGGATCTCCTGTTAGGGAATGCGATAGGTCAGCTGACAGATGTATGTGTTGGGGAGCACTTCGGGTCCACTGATCACAATAGCATTAGCTTCAATATAATTATGGAGAAGGACAGGACAGGACCTAGAGTTGAGATTTTTGATTGGAGAAAGGCTAACTTTGAGGAGATGCGAAGGGATTTAGAGAGAGTGGATTGGGTCAAGTTGTTTTATGGGAAGGATGTAATAGAGAAATGGAGGTCATTTAAGGGTGAAATTATGAGGGTACAGAATCTTTATGTTCCTGTTAGGTTGAAAGGAAAGGTTAAAGGTTTGAAAGCACCATGGTTTTCAAGGGATATTAGAAATTTGGTTCGGAAAAAGAGGGATGTCTACAATAGATATAGGCAGCATGGATAAAGGAATTGCTCGAGGAATATAAAGAATGTAAAAGGAATCTTAAGAAAGAGATCAGAAAAGCTAAAAGAAGATACGAGGTTGGTTTGGCAAATAAGGTGAAAGTAAATCCGAAAGGTTTCTACAGTTATATTAAAAGCAAGAGGACGGTGAGGGATAAAATTGGCCCCTTAGAGAATCAGAGTGGTCAGCTATGTGTGGAGCCGAGGGAGATGGGAGAGATTTTAAACAATTTCTTTTCTTCGGTATTCACTAAGAAGGATATTGAATTGTGTAAGGTGTGGGAAACAAGTAAGGAAGTTATGGAACCTATGACAATTAAAGAGGTGGAAGTACTGGCGCTTTTAAGAAATTTAAAAGTGGATAAATCTCCAGGTCCTGACAGGATATTCCACAGGACCTTAAGGGAAGTTTGTGTAGAGATAGCAGGAGCTTTGACAGAGATCTTTAAGATGTCATTAGAAACGGGGATTGTGCCAGAGGATTGGCAGATTGCTCATGTGGTTCCATTGTTTAAAAAGGGTTCTAGAAGTAAGCCTAGCAATTATAGACCTGTCAGTTTGACATCAGTGGTGGGTAAATTAATGGAAAGTATTCTTAGAGATAGTATTTATAATTATCTGGATAGACAGGATCTGATTAGGAGTAGCCAGCATGGATTTGTGTGTGGAAGGTCATGTTTGACAAACCTTATTGAATTTTTTGAAGAAGTTACGAGGAATGTTGACGAGGGTAAGGCAGTGGATGTAGTCTATATGGACTTCAGCAAAGCCTTTGACAAAGTTCCACATGGAAGGTTAGTTAAGAAGGTTCAGTCATTAGGTATTAATGCTGGAGTAATAAAATGGATTCAACAGTGGCTAGATGGGAGATGCCAGAGAGTAGTGGTGGATAATTGTTTATCGGGATGGAGGCCGGTGACTTGCGGGGTGCCTCAGGGATCTGTTTTGGGCTCAATGTTGTTTGTAATATACATAAATGATCTGGATGATGGGGTGGTAAATTGGATTAGTAAGTATGCCGATGATACTAAGGTAGGAGGTGTTGTGGATAATGAGGTGGGTTTTCAAAGCTTGCAGGGAGATTTATGCCGGTTAGAAGAATGGGCTGAATGTTGGCAAATGGAGTTTAATGCTGAGAAGTGTGAGGTTCTACATTTTGGCAGGAATAATCCAAATAGAACATACAGGGTAAATGGTAGGGCATTGAGGAATGCAGAGGAACAGAGAGATCTAGGAATAACAGTGCATAGTTCCCTGAAGGTGGAGTCTCATGTAGATAGGGTGGTGAAGAAGGCTTTTGGAAAGCTGGCCTTTATAAATCAAAATATTGAGTACAGAAGTTGGGATGTAATGTTAAAATTGTACAAGGCATTGGTAAGGCCAAATTTAGAATATTGTGTGCAGTTCTGGTCACCGAATTATAGGAAAGATATCAATAAATTAGAGAGAGTGCAGAGACGATTTACTAGAATGTTACCTGGGTTTCAGCACTTAAATTACAGAGAAAGGTTGAACAAGTTAGGTCTCTATTCATTGGAGCGTAGAAGGTTGAGGGGGGATTTGATCGAGGTATTTAAAATTTTGAGAGGGATAGATAGAGTTGACGTGAATAGGCTGCTTCCATTGAGAGTAGGGGAGATTCAAACGAGAGGACATGATTTGAGAGTTAGGGGGCAGAAGTTTAAGGGAAACACGAGGGGGTATTTCTTTACTCAGAGAGTGATAGCTGTGTGGAATGAGCTTCCTGTAGAAGTAGTAGAGGCCAGTTCAGTTGTGTCATTTAAGGTAAAATTGGATAGGTATATGGACAGGAAAGGAGTGGAGGGTTATGGGCTGAGTGCGGGTAGGTGGGACTAGGTGAGATTAAGAGTTCGGCACGGACTAGGAGGGCCGAGATGGCCTGTTTCCGTGCTGTGATTGTTATATGGTTATAAGGTTTATATACCTATGCAGAACTCCACACAAACATCCCCTGAACATTTGCCACATTTCTTCCGTACCTTTCCCTGAGAACATCTGTTTCCAATTTATGCTTCCAAGTTCCTGGCTGATAGCCTCATATTTCCCCTTACTCCAATTAAATGCTTTCCTTTGTCTCACTAAGAACTCAAAGAATATGAAAAATACTACTTTAAACAGAGAACGTCTGCTGGACATGGCAAAGCACATGTCAGAATATTGTTTCCGTATGTTATATTGACTTTTTACACGTGGTTTTGTGAAGGACAATGACTTTGTGTAATACTGGAGAAGAAAGATCTCTGAAAGACATTGATTTTTGATGGTCTGTTGTTATGCATCCAGCAACAATGAATATAGAATTCAGTCAAGTTTTATAAATAAATAAACAGTTTATTAAACTCTGCTCAACAAAAATGAAAAGTAAACAAATGACTAGCTTAACTGGAAGTTAACTGCTTTACGGCAACTCAGTTCATAAAGTGGTAAATGTGATTTACACAGTCAATGAGGTGAGACTTTCCTGAAGTAACAAATTCCTCGATGACGTGACGTTACTGCTAATTCCAGCTGAAATATGCCTTGTCCGAAGGATTCACGAGGAAGGAAATAAAAACAGCTTAAAGGAACTGACATTTTTCTTGGAGTATAGACAGTGCACAACCCTGTCTGCTTTAACAGGCAGGGGTTATCTGAGATGCAGGTCACTATTTCCTGAACAAAGACTCAATAAAGTCGATGATGTATTAAACCGCCAAACTTTACTCAATCCTTTGGGTTCCCGCACTTCAGTAAGGTCTTCACTCTCCAATAATTAAAGACTTTAAAATTAAATCACAGATACATCAAACAAAACTGGAAACGATTAGCAAAGCTGCCAGCACAACGGTTCTGTACCCTACAGTAGAAAGTAAAACTCCACTTTAAAACTAAACTGCATCATGAGACAAATACACAGCAAAACGGAGTAACTGATGAATTAAACGATAACTCAACACAAAAAAACTCCTGTCGGAACATCATGTGACCTCACACTGGCGGGAAAATTACATCACCCCACCATCACAAGACCATTACATCATGCTCACCAGATACTCAATTACATCATGGTCATAAGACAGTCACAAGATACCCACAGAGTTTGCAACACTGTCCAAATGATGTACAACAGCCACATGACCATTAGTAGATAGATGAAGGTAAACCCTGGGAGTGGGTGACAGTAGATGCTTCAATTAGCTGGTGTATAGATATAGCCAATACAACTTAAGCACATGTTGCAAATGTAGCCGAAGCATCTGAATGTTGGAATAGGCAACTTGCTGGAGGAAATTGTCAAAGCCATTGAGAATTACAACAACCCTCCATGTGATAACAAGTTAGGTAGAATCAAGTGTTCAAGAAGATGGCAGACATGATGGCAAATAGAGGGTCATCCAACACATAACTTAACTGAAAAGACGGAAGAGCACAAAATCTCAACTGTTTATTACTTTCCAGAGTTACTACCTGACCTGCTGAGTTCCTCTAACATTCTGTGTTGTTGCTCTGGATTTGCAGTATCTACAGTATCTGCAAATACTCTTGTCCTCGATTAAAAAGTAGTTTCTGACATTATAACACTGGCGATCTGAAGGAGTCATTTATCTACAAGGGGATTGTCTGATGATTTCAAGATTCAGGTTAAAGGGAAAGAACATTGCAAAAAATCAGTGCAACAAATCTTGCAGAGGTTTACTGTTGTCTAAAGCTAAAGCTGATGAGTTGGATAAAGGATATTCTGCCCATTTCATCAAATAGAGGCAAAGAAAAGAAAATTGACAATGTAATATATGCATTAAGACAGAAAGATAAAAGGCAGGAAAGGTACCCAGATTAAGAGAAGGAATGTCACAAATACAATGGTATGAATCACTTTTCATACAGAGAAAGGCTAGTAGGAAGCACAAGAGTAATAGTAATGGAACAAAGCCAGTTCACAATGTCACAGAAACCAATTACAGTTTCTAGGTTGTGAGCAGAAGGAAAATACAACAAGCCCTATGTCATGATATTGAACAAGGCAGTGGGGAAATAGAATACTAACAGATTTGGAGAAGACAAGTGCCCAGCAGAGATCCTTGGTGCTATGTAAAATAGATTGCTATTGACACACACCATTACAACAGCTGAACAATTGAAATATAAAAAAAATGGTTAATACAAAGCAAAGTTTGTCAAACTTAAATAGAAATAAGACCATAAGATATAGGGGCAGAATTAGGCCATTCAGCCCATCAAGTCTGCTCTGCCATTTTATCATAGCTACTCCATTTTCCATCTCAACTGTGTTCACCTGCCTTCTGCCTATAACCTTTCACATCCTGACTAATCAAGAACGTATCAACCTTCATCTACATCCAATGTCCTGGCCTCCACAGCCCTCTGTAGCAATAATTCTAAAGATGCACTACCCTCTTGTAAAAGAAATTCCTCATTTCTGTTCTAAATGGATGTCCCTCTATTCTGAAGCTGGGTCCTCTCAGCCTAGATTCCCCATGATTGGAAACATCTTCTTCACATCCACTCTATCTAAGCCTTTCAACATTCGATAGATTTCAATGAGATACCTCATCATTCTTCTAAATTCCAGAGAGAACAGGCCCAGAACCATCAAAAGCTTATCATATATTAACTCTTTCATTCCTGGAATCACTTATGAACCTTTTATAAACCCACTCCAATGTCAGCACATTCTTTCTTAAATAAGAGGCCCAGAACTGCTCACAATACTCCAAGTGAGGCCTCATCAAGGCCTCACAAAGCCTCAGTATTACATCTTTGCTTTGATATTCTAGTTCTCTTGAAATGAATGCCAACATTGCATTTGCCTTCCTCACCACCAACTCAACCTGGAAGTTAATCTTCAAGGTATCCTTCCAGAGGACTCCCAAGTCCCTTGCACTGCAGATTTTTGAATCCTCTGTCTGTTTAGAAAATAGTATATGCTTTTGTTCTTTATACCAAAGTGCATAACCATACACTTCCCAACACTCCTTTGCCCATTTTCATAACCTGTTTAAATCTTCTGCAGTCTCCCTGCTTCAACACTAACTGCCCTCCACCTATCTTCTTAAGAGCCGCAAAGCCATTAATTCTATCATCCAATTAGAAAAGGCTCCCTTTTATCCCAATCTCTGTATTCTGCCAATCAGCCGATTCTATATCCATGTTAGTATCTGTCATGTAATACCACGGGCTCTGATCTTGTTAAGCAGCCTCATGTGTAGCACCTTGTCAAAGGCCTTCTGAAAATCCAAGTAAACGATATTCACAGATATTGCTTTGTAAATCCTGCTTGTAATTTCCTCAAAGAATTCCAACAGATTTGTCAGGTAAGATTTTCCCTCAACAAACCTGTGCCGACTTTGGCCTATTTTATGATGTGCCTCCAAGTACCCAAAACCATTTCCTTAACAATCAACTCTAACATCGTCCCAACTACTGAGGTCAGGCTAATTTTTCTTCTGCCTCTCTCCCTTCTTGAAATGTGGAGTTGCATTGAACTTTCCATTCTTCTGGAATCTACTCATTCTTGACTACATTCATAACTACTCATGCTTCCACAATCTCTTCAGCTTCCTCTTTTCAGAAAGGTGGGACGTAGTCCATCTGGTGACTAATCTACCTTCAAACCTTACAGCTTCCCAAGCTCTTTCTCCCTAGTAATAGCCATTTCATTCATTTCTGTCCCAACACTCCCACATTTCTGGCATACTGCTGGTGTCGTTCACAGTGAAGACTGATCCCTGTCCCCCATTACTACCTTTTCAATGACATTTTCCAGTGGTCTTATCTATCCTTTCTGAAAAAAAACCTTTATCCTCTGATATTATTGGCTAACTTACCTTCATATTCCCTCCTTGTGGCTTTTTTTTTTACAAGCTTCCCAATCCTCTAATTTCCCACTATTTTTTGTTTTTTTTTGTTGTTTTTGACTGACCTTGTCAGCCACAGTTCAACATCCTGCCTTTAGAATACTGCTTCTTTGGGATGAACTGATTCACCTTCTGAATTACTCCCAGAAACTCCAACCATTGCTGCTCTGCCATCAACCCTACTAGCGTCCTCTTCCAATCAACTTTAGCTAATTCCTCTCTCGTCTATAATTCCTTTAGTTCCTCTGCAATACTGATACATCCGACTTCAGCTTTTCTCTCTCAAATTGCACAGTAAAGTCTATTATATTATGATCACGGCTTCCTAAGGGTTACTTTACCTTAAGCTCCCAAATCAAATCCTTTCATTACATAACACCCATTCCAGAACAGCCTTCCCCCTATTGTGCTCAACCATCAGCTGTTCTAAAAAGCTATCCTGTAGACATTCTACAAATTCTCTCTCTTAGATCCAGCACCAACCTGATTTTCCCAATCTGCCAGCATATTCAAATCCCCCAACACTATCATAATTTTCCTTTTGTAAAGCCTTTTCTCTCATCCATTGTAACTTATAGCCCACATGCTGGCTATGCTTGGAGGCCTGTATATGATCCCATCAGTGTATTTTTACCCTTGCAGTTTCTATTCACAAAGAATCTACATCTTTCGATCCTAAGTTACCTCTTTTCTAAGGATTTGATTTAAGTTTTTAACTAACAGACCCACTCCACCCCCTCTGCCTATCTGCTTGTCCTTTTGATACGAAGTGTATCCTTGGACATTCAGCTCCCAAGTACAGCCTTCTATCACCCATAACTCAGTAATGCCCACAATACCATATCTACCAACACTGCTACAAGATTATCTACCTTATTCAATATACTGTATGCGTTCAAATACAACAACTTCAGTCCTGTTTTTATCACCATTTTCAATTACACTGCAAGTCGTTGCATTAACTGCAATTTGGCCTTATTGTCTGCCTGCACACTGCATCTACTTGTATACTAACTGCCCCATCCTCAGCCGGTTGCCATTCCCCTGGCAAATTAGTTTAAACCCCGCCCCCCAATAACTCTAGCAAACCTGCCTGCAAGGATTGCCCCCCCACTTTGGGGTCATGTGTAACCTGTCCCTTTTGTACAGGTCACATCTTCCCCAGAAGAGATCCCAGTGGTCCAAAAATCTGAAGCTCTGCCCCCTGCACCAGTTCCTCAACCACATCGTCAACTACCAAATAATCCTGTTCTTATCAACAGACACAAAATGCTGGAGGAACTCAGCAGGCCAGGCAGTAACCATGGAAAAGAGTAAACAGTTGACCAAGACCCTTCATCTGGACTCCTATTCCCACCCTCACTGGTGCATGGCACAGGCAGCAATCCAAAGGTTACTATCTTGGAAGTTGTAATTTTCAGCTTCCTATCCAACTCGTTATATTCTCTCCCTTTTCCAACCTATGTCATTGGTGCTAATATGTACCAAGACTTTTGTATGCAAATTCTTATTAGCTATGCAGACCAGCAATAGATATGATCACAGTTCAATTGGAAAACCCAGCTGAAAGGAAAAGCTAGTGAAGATGTTTGTTCTACATGTAACTCCCTGGGTCGCCTCAGGCTCGCTCAGCTCGTTCCCGTCTAGGGGGAGCAGCCTTCGGCCCCGCCAAACTGGGTAATCAGCTGGTGTGGATGCTGTGTGATGTCCCCGCCTCGCCCAAAAACAGACAGCACACCATATGCAATTAAATGAGTACAATTTATAAAGGTTACTATAACTAAGTGATTAATAACGATACAGTATATATGAAGAGAAAATTAAAGAAAAGGCGACAAACTTATCAAAGTCCAAACCACTTCGTGCACAACCGTTGGAGCTCAATTACTGAAGTCTTCTGGCCACCATTCGATCCCCTCCGAACTCCTCGACTCGCAGCTCAGGACCCTCCGAACTCCTCGACTCTCCAAACAGCTCAGGACCCTCCGAACTCCTCGACTCTCCAAACAGCTCAGGACCCTCCGAACTCCTCGACTCTCCAAACAGCTCAGGACCCTCCGAACTCCTCGACTCTCCAAACAGCTCAGGACCCTCCGAGTGGTCAACCAAGCACATCTAGCTTCAACCCCCCCCTCCTCGGAGAATCTCCCGGCCTCGGACCCCCCTTTGGGGTCCGATCCTCGCCCAGCTTAGAGCATTGTGTCCTCTCTCTCGACCCCCTCGCGCCGATCTGCCCAAAAGCCCGTCAACAAAAGCTTACAGACTCAGAAGAAAGAAAATTAATCCCCATTTGGTTTACAAAGGAATACCATTCTCGTTATCAGTAAATTAGCATTCCTGCTAGTTAACAAAAAGAAGAAACCCTCTTTACACTCTCCCTCCACCAAATAAAAGTCATGTCCTCATGACTACTAAATAACTCGCCACCTTTCCTGCCAACACACCGTAACCCAAGCACAAACAGGGACATCTCCTCCCCACACAGTAAACCTCACGCCCTGTTTTTCAGGCGCTACTTAGGCCAACTATCTGGGAGTTCCCTAACCCTTCTGAGACCTCCGTACCCCCTCACCTAAACCCTTCAGGCTCGGACACAACTGGGGATACCTTGGGCCCACTACCAACTCCTCTCTCAACCTCTCACTCATGCCTCACACTGCACACAGCTAACCCTCCCCGCTACACCTGACTCAATGGGAGAAGGGCCAAAGGTCTCTTCCTCAATCGAGGGAAAGTCAGCAAAAGGCAGCATGTACCACACATCCAGCACATCATCCATCGAATCTGTATTCTTCCTCATTCCTGTGATCGGTAGCTGCTGTTTGATCTTCTCCAAACGGAAACACGTGGCCTGCACTGCTCCCGCAGTCTCTTCAGCCTCCTGTTCAGTATTCACTGCACTTCTCTCCAGCTTTTTCTTCCTCATGACTTCTTCCAGATCAACTTTCAGGTTTTGCACTTCATTTGAACTGTCGATGGTCATCTTCAGGTTCCCTTCAAGTTTCCGCTTCTCTCTTCTGAGATTCATCTGTAATTTCTTCACCTCCGCAAACTCCCCTCTCCGGGTTCTCAGTTTGCTATTACCCTCAGTCAGACAACTTTCTTCATTCTCTCCAACTTGTAAGTCTTCCGAATGGTTCCAGATCACTTTCTCCAGTCTCTCCGTCTTCATTTCAAACTTGATTCCGTAGAGACAGTCTCTCACGAGCTGCGACCTTCGCCAGCCCTGGCACGTGTCCCGAAAACACTTTAACTCGGTAGTTCTCAGCTGCTCCTGCAACGACCTCACTTCATATTCTCCTGAGGCAAATCCAAATACCAAGAGATCATCCACATACACCAAAACTCCAAACGCCTCCACATCCCCTATGGTCTTCCACCTGCCCCGCAGGAAGGTTGCAAGGGCTCCAGATATGCCCTGTGGCATCTTTTCGGACCCGAAGACTCCTAGGGAACTTATAACGGCCGTCTTCTCCTTGTTGGCCCCACTCATCGGGATCTGGCAACATCCACTCCTCAGATCCAGCACCTTAAACCACTTCACACCACTCAGACAGGCCATCGCCTCTCTGGCCCTCAGGGCCATATTCTGGTCACTGACAGTGCGCCTCTTCAACGCAATATAATCCATACACACGCTGCCTACATCTTCCACGGCTGTAGGGGCCAGTCGCCGCAACCTCTCTCTCTCCGAGGTGTCTTCAGCAGTCAACTCCCCTCCCTTGTGGTATTTCGCAGCGTCCACGAAGAGGGTCTCACCATCAGATACTTCCCCCAGGCCGTACCACCACTGGCTCTTGTTTGAATTCGTTATCAGCCCAATGCTGCTACACACGTCCGCACAAGCAGCTCGAAACCCTGGGTGCATCGACAATGCCTCCAAACAGCGCTCACCCGCCTCCTCCGGGCAGGCTCCCAAGCGCACTAGCAGGATTTTGGTTCTCTCTAGAACAGAAACGCTGCCCGTCTCAACAGGGTCCGGACACATCAGCATTAACGATTCATGAACCTCAGTCTCCTCCACATTTGCCTCTAAGAACTCCATTTTCACTGACCAACAACCGTTGTCTGGATAATCACCGACACTGGTACCCCGAATCTCCAGTGTCCTCAATGTTGTCAAGGGTAAATGCTTCCAATAACGGTTATGAAACAAACTGTACAGCAACTTCACCGGCGCCCCGGTGCTGAGGATGGCTTTAATTTGACTTCCATCCATCCGTAACAACACCTGTGCGCATGGCCCCTCTAAGCCTTCAGGAATAGGGTCTGCTCCTTTCGGGAGTTCCTTGGTACATTGCTGGGAACGTGCTCCCCCAGAGACCCCAAGCCGTTCCCCCACTGGGCCTCCTCTAAGTTTCCCGACACCTCTCGAATCAACGGAACAACTGATCCCCTTGACAGATCCCCTTGGCACCACAAGCAATTTATCTGCCCCCCTAGGCAAAAAAGGATACCCTAAAAACTTCCCACCAATCTCCTGCCACGGATATGATAAGCCCCCCAGCTGCGGCATTTGACTTCCAGTCGAACCACACGCATTTTCCCACACTTTCCCAGAACTGGCAGCGGTCACTTCGAGGTAATTGCGCCCGACAGTTCTAACAAAGTCACCAGCCCGCCTACTCAAACTTTCAACCTGTCGCTTTTCCTCAGCCAAGCACTGCCACTCACCCAACAACTGAGGGGTCCGCTCCGCCCACGCTTCCGCCCCTTTAGGGCTGGACATTATTCCAATAACCGGGCAGAGCTCACCACTGCTGAAACATCCCAACCTGTCACTCCTCAATCTCCAAACAGTACGGACAACCCATGGTCCCACCACCATTTCGTCAGCCAACAGAAACCACCCCACCCAACACACACACCGCAATAACCAGCAATCGCACACCCACAAAGGCACACCAGCTCTTCGCCGCAGACACAATTTAAAGAGGGTGATCACACAGCTTCCACAGAAATCAATCCCGGACGAGCCCCCACAATGTAACTCCCTGGGTCGCCTCAGGCTCGCTCAGCTCGTTCCCGTCTAGGGGGAGCAGCCTTCGGCCCCGCCAAACTGGGTAATCAGCTGGTGTGGATGCTGTGTGATGTCCCCGCCTCGCCCAAAAACAGACAGCACACCATATGCGATTAAATGAGTACAATTTATAAAGGTTACTATAACTAAGTGATTAATAACGATACAGTATATATGAAGAGAAAATTAAAGAAAAGGCGCCAAACTTATCAAAGTCCAAACCACTTCGTGCACAACCGTTGGAGCTCAATTACTGAAGTCTTCTGGCCACCATTCGATCCCCTCCGAACTCCTCGACTCGCAGCTCAGGACCCTCCGAACTCCTCGACTCTCCAAACAGCTCAGGACCCTCCGAACTCCTCGACTCTCCAAACAGCTCAGGACCCTCCGAACTCCTCGACTCTCCAAACAGCTCAGGACCCTTCGAGTGGTCAACCAAGCACATCTAGCTTCAACCCCCCCCTCCTCGGAGAATCTCCCGGCCTCGGACCCCCCTTTGGGGTCCGATCCTCGCCCAGCTTAGAGCATTGCGTCCTCTCTCTCGACCCCCTCGCGCCGATCTGCCCAAAAGCCCGTCAACAAAAGCTTACAGACTCAGAAGAAAGAAAATTAATCCCCATTTGGTTTACAAAGGAATACCATTCTCGTTATCAGTAAATTAGCATTCCTGCTAGTTAACAAAAAGAAGAAACCCTCTTTACATACACTTAACACAAAGGAACTGGTAGATAAAATTGCTTGTTGGAAAAAAACTGAAAACCTTGAGGGAAAACACAACTAGCAACCGTCCTACACAGTACTTTAAGGTAACATCAAAAATGTACGAACCATGGGCAGTGAGCTGGAATGATTAAAATCCTTATTTTTTTGTTCCAAATCTATTGCACTTGTATTAATCAAATATCTTAAAAAACAAATTTCAAATTGATGCAGGATTTTGCTGGTACAAGACAGATTTTATGTTTGGTTATATACAAAATGATTCTGTTTAGAAAGCATTTTTAAATCCAATTAAAATTTGGCAGCAAAATCACACATTTCCTATCAAATTTGCCCAGGTTCTTTGAAGACCAGTGTCTTCTGTTAAGACAAACCTAGAACATTTATAGGACTCATATCATTTACTTTCTTGAGTCATAATGGAAATTTGAGGATTGAAATCATGAACAATAACATCTGGAAAACCTGGCAATTTTATTAGAAACTAATTGTACGATAAATAATTAAACTTAATCTCAGTTATTGTAGCCCCTCCTCCTCTGAATATTTTCCCACTAATGCTGAGCTTTGTAGATAAAAGTAAGGGAACAGCCTAGAAATTAGTGCATTAGTTTAAGAACTGAAGAAATAGCAGGTGAACATCCAAAACACTAAATGCATAATTAAATACATAGAAAATGTAGTCCCTGATGTAAACAAAGAAAAACACAGCAGCTAATTTGTGCAGGGCAAGGTTTGACAGACTTAACATGATAATAACAAAATAAACTATAATTAGACATTAGTTGAAAGACAAATATTAGGAAGGTCACCAGGCAAAACCCCGGAACTCTTTTTCAGTAATTCCTTGAGGACTTGCATTATTGTGCAGTCTCAAGCTGTATTAGTCACTTGAAAGACAGTATCTCCAACTGGGCCGTGTTGCTCTGACTGCACCAGAGCTTAGTCACTGCAGACTCTGCGCTCATGTAAATGGTGTGTGATTCTGACTCAGAGTCGAAGTGTATGAACAACAGATACACTACTGGCATCATAGAAACATCTGTTATTATGGTGATTTGGGAGCTTGTGTGCCACAATCCGTGATGCACTGTTTCCATGAAAATAAAGTGGAAAATTTCATATGACTAAGAAATCTGTGTCCTTCATCGGGAGTCTTAAATTTCAAGGGTTAAAAGACACGAACTGATTTGATGACAATTATTACTTTGGTTTGTGTTCCACCCACCCACCCAAAATGGAAATTGTTTATTTTTCTGAATCCATCAAGGGACTACGCCAAAATCGAACAGCACAGACAGAACTTCCACATTGAATAGCAAGGGAAAATACCTTGGAGACATTTAAAGGACATGAGGCAGTGAACATTGTTATTAGGAATTACAGAAGGATCTTGATCAGCTGAGTAAATGGGCTGAGGAATGGCAAACAGAGTTAATTAGGATAAATGTGAGAAGTTGCTGTTTTGGGATGGCAAGTGAGGGACAGATTTTCACAGGCAGGTAACCAGGCAGAACTCCCCACACATTCTGAATACTATTCATTGGCTTTCGGTAATTGGCAAGAATCAATTATGACTGTTTTGGCATTCCAACGGATGTTTCATTCCAGTTGTTCCCAATGTGATTTACTGCTGCAAAGATTTTTGTATAAGGAATGAGTAGTGCAAGCAAATGCAATCGATATTTGATACTCTAAATGTTACAGGAACTACCCTGATTAAAAACTGCACACTTGGACTAATCTAGTTCTCAAACGCATTGAGGTTGCATATTTGAAGCAAATCAAAAAAAGCCTTTAGGTAGAAATCAAACTGCATGTGTTGAGGTTTAGTGTCATTGAAACTACCAAACTCCACAACAAGCTTTGTGCCCTTTGAAAAAGAAAATCTGAACTTTATTTGTCAACAGTGTTTTGAGCATCAATATCAACAGAAGAGGCAATCTGAGGCTTTGGCTTGTAAGGCTTCAGTGAGGAGGCATGGGTAAGGAGCAGGTTAGAAAAGGTAAGGTTTTTAAGTATTGTTGTTAAATAAAAATACACAAAATTGTAAATAATTTAAGTAGGGAAGTAGGATTAGGTAATGATTTGTTACTGCATGATGAGGGAGCTTGTGGACTCCATTTGCAACAAGCGCTGGTTACTCAAGGAACTCAGGCTCAACACTGATGATCTGGAATCTCAGCTTTAAACCCTGATGCATCAGAGAGTGACAGAGCTACACGGACACTGTTTCAGAAGGCAGTCACATCCATTAGATTAACTATTTCAAATTCGGTCTGTGGTTAAGAGAAAGAGGGTGTGACTGGAGGATCCAGATGGTAGTGTCAGAGGAGCCTTAGTCCTTGAACTTGCCTGACAGGTCTAAGATTCTAACTCCTTGTGCAGACAGGAGTAGGGGCTGTTGGAAAAATGAGAAACTGAATCGTGGCTCCATGGAAGCCATTAAAGATGGACGAGAGAGGAGAAATGTAACTGTGATTGAGGATAGCATAATCAGGAATATAGAAGAAATCCATGCTGCAAGGGTTCGTAGATCCAAATGCTGTGTTGTCTGCTTGGTGCCCTGGCCTGTAGAGATATTTGGAGTGTGAGGGAAAAGAACCAGATGTCGTGGTCCAACTCTGTAGGAAAAACAAGGAACGAAGTTCTTCAGAGGGAATGTGAATAGTTAAGGACTAAACTAAAACTCAGAATCATTTGCCATCCCAAAACTCAGAACCAAAAAGGAAACAAAGTCTGGCTCAAACATTGGTGTGGAAGAAGTGGGTTTCAATTTGTGGGATATTAGCACCAATATTGGGGAAGGAACTATTCTAATGGGATAGGCTCCACTTGACTCATGAAGGGACCAGGGTTCCAACAAATTGTATAGCTATGGCTGTGGATAGGGCTTTAAACTAAATTGCAGGGGGGGAGGGGGTTGGGGTGGATTCAACAGCTTGAAAAATTATGGACAAAGTAAAAGGTAAATGCAGGACAGATTAATTAAATCTCCAAAATAAAGAACACAAAGTTTAGAAAGGGATAAAAGTTTAATTTCCAACAACATGATGAAAATATTAAGGTGGTTGGTGAGTTCAGCAGGAAGGTATTATATTTGAATGCATACAGTATAACAAATAAAGCAGGTGAGCTTATAACATGGCTAGAAATTGCCACCTGTGAGGCTGTGGACATCAGAAAGTTGTAGTTGGAAAAAATAGCACAACTGGGAGCTAAACGTCTAAGGGTGCGCATCCAATTGAAAAGACAGGCAGGTGAGCATGGGGGGCCGGATGGCTCTGTTCATGAAAAATGAAATTACATCCTCAGAAACAAGTGAAATAGGATCAGAAGATGCCAAATCCCTGTGAGTAGAGTTAAAAAACTGCAAGAGTAAGAAGACCCTAATGGGAGTTATATACAGGTATCTGAATAATAGCCACAATGTGGTGTACAAATTAGAATGGAAGATAGAAAAGGCATGTAAAAAGCACAAAATTTCAATGGTCAAGGGGGATTTCAAAAGGCAGATAGATTGGGAAAATCAGGTTGGTACTGGATTCCAAGAGAAGTGATTTGTAGAATGCCTACAAAAAGGTTTTTAGTGATTGAGCCACTAGAGAGAGAAAAATAAGCTATTCTGGATTTGATGTGCAGTGATTAGATTTGATTAAGGAGCTTAAAGTAATGGATCCATTAAGAACCAGTGATCATAATAAGATGGAATTCGCCCTGTAGTTTGAGAGGGAGAAGCTAAAACAAGACCTATAACCAGACCTATTTGTATCATAATTGAGTAAGGGTAACGACAGAGACATGAGTGAGTAGCTGGCCAAAGTTGATTGGGAGGAAACACTAGGAGGGATGACAATAGAGTGGCTAGAGTTTCTGGGAGTAATTTGGAAGGTGCAGGATCAGTTCATCCCAAAGAAGCAGCATTCTAAAGGGTGGGATGAAACAACTGTGGCTGATAAGGGGTAGTCAAAGACAGCGTAAAATCAAAGGAAAGGACATACAATATTGCACAAAAAGTGGGAAAATAGAGGGTTGGAAACTTTTAAAAAACCACCAGAAGGCAACTAAATAGCAATAATGAGAAAAGATTAAATATGAAGGTAAGCTAATCAATAATATAAAAGAGGATGCCAAAAGTCATTTTCACATATATAAAGAGTAAAACAAAGGCTTGAGCAGACATCAATCCACTGGAAAATGACACTAAAGAGGTAGTAGTAATGGTGAACAAAGAAACGGCTGATGAACTGAATAAGAATGTTACAACAAGTCTTCACTGAGGAAGACACTAGCAACATGCCAGAAATTCAAGTCAGGGGGCAGAAATAAATGTAGGCAATATTACCAAGGAGAAGATGAGCAACACAAAAAAGTACTGGAAAGGAGTAAATAATCATCATGTCTAGGACTGAGACCCTTCAACAGGATTGACATTTGAACTTCATCTTTAAAACAGAAAAATATCCTTTTAATGTGAAATACAATCTTAATGTACATTTTCAAAAGCAGGTCATCCCAGTTGGATGCACGAGCACTGGAAGCTGAAATTAAACTTTTATTTGCATGCAAATTTTTATTTTTTCAACTTTGTCAGATTTAGATACACAGGAAAAAAATTCTCCAAATATTAAGTTTTCTTTATAATTCATGTAATAAGAGTACATTTTTGATGAGTCCACAATATGAAAATTTTAACAATTGTGAAATGCCTCGAAACTCCGCATATCAAGATCAGAGATGCCTTTGTATTTTACTTTAATCCTATTGGCAAGGAGTGGATGTCGTCATCAGATTCCGATGAACAACCGGAAAAAAAAATTGGCATTTTCAACAAATACATGCCGATGGGTAAATAAAATTCCTTAATTTTCAGTAACTTTTCACAAGAAAACCAACAATAACAGAACCTACAATGAAGGAAAATTAAATGATGTGCTTACTAACTAGATACTGTGGGACACCTTGGGGTTTTTTTAACAGTGCTGTGTGGGTCCGTGTGTTTCAGTAATGACAGTTGCTGGTCTAAATCTCAACTTCCTTCATCAAATAACTAAATTCGCCTCCACTGACAAGACTTTTGATCTGCTAAAATCCATTTTTATCTCAGTGTGAAAACCGAATTTTCCATTTTTGTACTAAGATGAAAATGGATTTCATACTGAGAACTTATATGTCAAATGCAGGAATAACTCAAATAAAGTTATTTAAATTACTTAATGTCAGAAAAGGTTAGACATTATTTTAAAGTTTTTTTAAGTAGACAGTTGAATAAGTAAAATGTCTAATATTTGCTTAAATCTGCTGTGCTATTAACTGTCAATATAGCTATATAATACTTCCAATATATCCACACTGAGTAGAAGTTACTAATACACCTCATTAATATGGGATTATGACCCAGATTAACAGATTTGCTTGCATGTGTTAACTTTCAAGGATGAATTGGCCATCAATTCTCTGGAAGTGTAATCAGACATTAGAGTAGAAAATGTATGAAGTAAGGATCAACAGAAAGACCACATTTTAGATCAGGGGTTCCCAGCCCATTTTTATGCATAGACTAACACCAGTAAGCAAAATGTCCATGGACTCCAGGTTGGGAATCAATGTATAAAAGTTGATTAAATGAAAGGCCAGAAAGGAAAGTTAGCAAATAAGAATAAAGAACTATCCTCTGACAAGATATGTTGGTTAGTAATTAATAATTATCACATTGTTATAAAGGCTTTTTATACTGTTAATTGCCAAATCCCTGTGCTATTTAATGGAGAAATTAATGTGAAAATGCAGCAACTTCATACTTGCGGGGTGCTTCCGGGTGAGATGGCACTTTGGTGTAGCAGATGGTACAGTGCCTGAAGTCAGCCAGCAGCTCACAGCAGTTTGTAATGTATGGATGTTCTTTCTTACCTTATACAGCATATTAATGATGGCATGCATCATTCAAACCCCTTTATCCTACAGCAAGACCCAAGCCATAGAAATAATAACCATCTGTAGAATAG
Organism: Hypanus sabinus; assembly: GCF_030144855.1. NCBI lineage: Eukaryota > Metazoa > Chordata > Chondrichthyes > Myliobatiformes > Dasyatidae > Hypanus > Hypanus sabinus. The sequence goes on along the minus strand of NC_082730.1, from coordinate 52,024,039 downwards.
TAGCTTATAAGTAAAGAAAATCTAAAGCATTTCCCATTGTTTAATAGGAAATTAATTATTTACTGACTGATTAATTAAACTGATGAAACACACGGACTCTTTTTCGTTACAAAAAGAGATACATTGCTTGCTAAAATAACAACTCCTACTGAGAACAAATGAACATCAATTTCCCTGTCATTGTGTCACCTCAAGCATAATTTATCCTAAGCCAACCTGGCATTTGGACTAAGCTGTGCAGATACAGGTGCAAGCAGTGCATTGAGGCATTGTGCTTTGCATCTGACACAAAATATTCTTTGGAATTTATAGAGAACATAGTTGATGGTTCTAAAAAGACCAATGCTGGTCTGGTGTGTTGAGATCTAACCTACTTCATATGCACACCAGGAGAGAGGAAAACTGAAAGATACACTTGTATGAAGGCAGTAGCTTCAAGTTCCCCATTTTTAATTTCAGAAGCTCACATACTGACAAAGAACATAGAACAGCACCAGAGACACTTTGACCTACAATGTTGTGCAAACTAATCAGATTAAAAATCAAATGACTAACTAATCTCTTCTGCCTACACAATCCTTCTATTTTCCTCACACTCATGTGCCTATCTGAATAGATCTTAAAAGTCTCTCATGTTTTTGCCTCTACCACTACACCAAGCAGTGCATTCCAGGTACCCACTACTATGTGCAAACAACCTGCCTCTCACATCTTTAAAATTACCCCCTCTCACCTTAAATGCATGCCCTCTGGTATTAGACATTTCAACACTTGGAAAAATATATTGTCTGTCTACTCTATCTATACCTCTCATGATCTTATAAACGGCTATTAGATCTCCACTCAGCCTTTTCTGCTCCAGTGAAAACAACATAAGTTTCTCCAAACTCTCATTATAGCACATTCCCTGTAATCCAGGCACCATCTTGGTAAACTTCTTCTGCACCTTCTCATCTCATCCTTCCTATTATGGGGTGACCAGAGCTGTGTGCAAAACTCCAGATGCAACCTAACTGGAGTCTTTCTTTAAGGTGCAACGTAACTTCTTGACTTGTGAACTCAATGCCTTGACTGAAAAAGGCAAGCACGTTACTTGCTTTCATAACCACCCTGAAAACTCATCCTTAACAATCGACTCCAGCATCTTAGCAACCACTGAAGTCAGGTTAACTCGCCTATAATATTCTTTCTTTCAATTCCCTCCCTCTTTAAAGAGTGGAGCGCCATCTGCAATTTTCCAGTCCTCAAGAACTATTCCAGAATCTTGCCATTCTTGAAAGATCATTACTCGTGCCTCCACAATCTCTTCCGCTACCACTTTCAGGACCCTGTGGTGTAGTATACTGAGCCCAGGCTATCTTCAGCTTCCCAAACACCTTCTCCTTAGTAATAGCAATGACATATACTTCTGCCCCCAACACTCTCAAATTTCTGGCACACAGCTAGTATCTTCCAAAGTGAAGACTAATGCAAAATACTTATTCAGTTTGTCCACCATTTCTTCACCCCCATTACTACCTCTCCAGTGTTATTTTTCAGCAGCCCGATATCCATTCACCTCTCTTTTACTCTTTGTACATCTGAAAGAACATTTTTATCCTCTTTTGTCTTATTGGTTTACTTCATCTTTTCTCTACTTATGGCTTGAGTTGGCTCCTGTTGGTCTTAAAGCCTTCCCAATCTTCTAATTTACCATTAATTTCTGCTATATGTCCTCTATTTTCCTTTTTTGCTTTTACAAGGGAAGTGCTCAGAAATGTTTTTCTGGTTGCAAAATCTGGGAATAGAGATTTGAAATATATCAGCTATGATCGCCTAGAAAGGTGCACACCGGCGGTGCCATTTGACCACTCCTGTATCTTACTTTTGCTTTGAGTCAAGAAAAGTATGGTTTGCAGATAAGGTACAGGATTTAAAATAATTAAAAGATGCAACAGAATATTAAGGAGGAAGATATTTGGTTTTATAGGACAATGCACAATGAAGGAACGTAACTTAAAACTTGTAGCTTCATTTGTGCTGATACCAGGAAGCATGGTGGAAATCTGATGCACTGTCAAAAAGTTGTTGAAGCTGGGAGTCAATTAAGAACTTCTGAATTGGATCAAGGATATTATTTGGAGATCAAATATTCATTAAATAAAATAGGTATATTTATATTTGGACTAAATTTACACATTTAGGCAGTAGCTTTACACACCCGAAAATACTTAATCAGGAAGCCACCCAAGCCATGCATACAAATTGAGAGGTCTTCATATAATCAATTGGCAATCCACTCTTATAAAACCTGCATAAATAACATTTGGCGATATACAAGAGCAATGTAATTAGATTTAATTCTCTAAATAGAATTTTGATTCTGATTTCTGAATGGATAATGAACCAATGTACCTTTTCTGTTTTTGTTCTCTTTTTGCACGTTTAATTTTTTTCACACATTTCTTATTATAATTTATATTATTTTTAAAGAATTTATCACAATGGACTGCTGCTGCAAAACAACAGATTTCATGACATACACCAGTGATATTAAGCCTGATTCTGATGAAAATAAAGATGCAATCTGTATACAAATGACAAATGGCAGCTCAACTCCAATGAATTGGACACTGCATGTGGACTTGAAATAATATGAAACAGCATTTACAAAGAGCAGTCTGAGCAGGAGTGTGCATTCCACTTTTCCTCATCTACAATTGTAATAGAATGTGGAGCCTGAATTAGATAGCTCCCAAAGTCAGGTGCCTGGATCACAATGGATTAACCACATTAATTTCTTCTAATGCTGGCAGCATATCAAGTTTTTGCAATCTGTTAACTAACATGAAGGCTGCACTTTTTTCAGTGTTCAATGCACATCTTAGCAGAGGGCCAACATTGTGAAAAGTAAGCACAACTAAAATTAGACTATAACTGAATAACTACATAAGCAAGGTCAATCAGTTAAATGTGCAACACCTCACAAGCCACCCACCCATCGTATGAGAAGTATCCTGCCCCATCAATGAGCCTGCAGTTCCCTCACTGATTTTATCAGCCATGCCAAACCAAGAGAGGGGGATGCAAGGAAGCCTTTACCCTACGGGACTGCCAAGGTTATGTGGAGAAGAGCAGGTAACCAATTACAATTGAAAAGAACACATTCTTGTTCAACTACAACAGTCTCATAGTTGTTATACATTGATAATCCAATTCTTTGCATTGTCCTAAATATAGACGTTTCACAGTTTGAATCCTGAGATTAAAAATAAATTTAAAGTTTATTCCTTAATAATGACACACTTTAAACACTTGCTTGCTATGCAACGAAGTTTCTTGCTGAGGGAGTGTGTTAAAAAACTTTTCAAGTCTGTTTTCTAACTTATCGTACAATTTTTTAAAATCAGTTAGATAGCAGATTTGTGTTAATGGATGGGTGGGAAAAGAAGGGAGGGCTCCTATCACTCACCTATGACTCACTGGATCAGGCAGAATGAGTACAACAAAACAATCCTTTATTTCCATCAAATCTGTCACAATGTTGTGTCTGAAACCAACCCAAATCAGAAATGTGTTTTTTTACAAATCACACTATTCACACTGATAATAATCACATCAATTAAAATGACAGCTTCTTTCAAAGGCTTATTATTAAGCTTTAAATAATGAAACACATTTTGCTGGCCAATTTGAAACAGTTTCTCAGGCCCAGAGGAAACCCTCCTGAGACCAGACCAGGCCAAGATACCCATTAGTGACAGATAGGTATGTGATTGGTATTGAAGGTCACAGCAGAAAGTAATTAACTTTCAATCAATCCTATTCTTACTTGTTGATGTTTATGAGCTCAGTTAACTATCATTACCTTCTGAGAAATAAGCCAACAATTCGATAAACTTCATCCACATGACTAGCATTGACAATTATTCTGACTCAGTTTCTCCACAGAATTCTAATAATCTTCTCCAAGGTAATTCAGAGCATAAGTCACTGGCCTTGTCTCATAAATGTGACCCAGCAAAGTGACCTTCATGTTGGCGTGCAGACAAAGAACACTGTTGTGTTCAATTGTTTACAATTATTTCAAAAATATCCTCAAGTGGGATTGAAAGAGGCTTTTAAATAAAATGGAATCCAAAAAGGTTGTCTTATTCTACAAAACAACATGGTACTTGAGCTTTAAACTTTAAAAGCAGTTAAATTTCACTGACATGAACATATTCTTCTCAACTTATCTCCCCCTCTCTCTCCATATTTAAACTTTGCTTTTGATCATTCATTTCTGTCAAGTTTAGTTAGCTTTGATTCTCCATCCACTGCCTGAACTGCAAAACATTTCCAAAACATTCTGTGCTCAGATTCCAAGTATCTGCAGTAATTTTGGATTTCTTTTAAATACATTTAAGAAAAACACAACAAAGAACAACTGAATCGAATGACTTTTTTTGAAACACATACTACTGGTACAGTGTTGAAGTATACAGAATTAAATGTCAAATACCATTAGTTATGCTTTCCTAAATAAAGAGTTAATGGCTAAGTGACAGCCTCCAGACAAGAAGCATTTACAATGCAGGATGCCCGTGATGGTACAGGGCGCCATACAAGACTGCCCTGAAAAGTATGCATGATTGCATTGCTAACTTCAGAAATATACATGCTGTAACCTGGAGCCCAAGCAATTCAGTTAATCCCACGTAGTAACATGCAAAAGTTTGGGCAATAATTTCTGTTATTGCGAATAGCTAAGTGAGTAAAAGATGACCTGATTTACAAAAGGCATACAGTTAAAGATGACACATTTCCTTAGTATTTTAAGCAGATTACTTTTTTATTTCCACCTTTTATAGTTTCAAAATAACAAAAAAGGAAAAGGGCCCGAAGCAAAATTTTAGGCACCCTGCATGGTCAGTACTTAGCAACACCCCCTTTGGCAAGTATCACAGCTTGTAAATGCTTTCTGTAGCCAGCTAAGAGTCTTTCAATTCTTGTTTGGGGATTTTCACCCATTCTTCCTTGTAAAAGGCTTCTAGTTCTGTGAGATTCTTGGGCTGTCTTGCATGCACTGCTCGTTTGAGGTCCAATCACAGATTTTCGATGATGTTTAGGTCGGGGGACTGTGAGGGCCATGGCAAAACCTTCAGCTTGCGCCTCTTGAGGTAGTCCATTGTGGATTTTGAAGTGTGTTTAGGATCATTATCCTGTTGTAGAAGCCATCCTCTTTTCAAGATCAAGTTTCTGGCAATCCTGTGAGCAGTTCTCTCAAAGTTTTCTCAGTCTTCCAGACCTCAACTTGACCTGCACCGTTCCTGTTAACTGCCATTTCTTAATTACATTACGAACTGAGGATATGGCTACCTGAAAATGCTTTGCTATCTTCTTATAGCCTTCTTCTGCTTTGTGGGCATCATTTATTTTAATTTTCAGAGTGCTAGGCAGCTGCTTAGAGTAGCCCATGGCTGCTGATTGTTGGGACAAGGTTTGAGGAGTCAGGGTATTTATAAAGCTTTGAAATTTGCATCACCTGGCCTTTCCTAATAATGACTGTGAACAAGCCATAGCCCTAACAAGCTAATTAAGGTCTGAGACCCTGGTAAAATTTATCTGAGAGCTCAAATCTCATGGTGCTCCTTGCCTTTTTTTCCACTCTAAAATTGTACAGAACAAAAATAATACACTAATCTTGCTTAAAATGTTGAAAATAATGTTTCTTCTTTAACTTTATGACTTTTGGAGATCAGTTCATCTTCTGCTCACTTAACTATTCACAGTAACAGAAATTTTAACAGGGGTGCCTAAACTTTTGCACACCACTGTATAGTGCTTACAGAAAAGAGTAAAGCTATTCAATGTATCTGTACCAACTCTTTACTTGGCAAATCTATAACAAACTAAGAGGACCCTAGGAGTACAAATGCACATTCACTGAATGTGTGACACTGAAAGTGGAAGAGAGCGGAGTGGTGAAGACTGCTTTTGGTGTATTGGCCTTCATCAGTAAGAACACTGAGGCTAGATGTTATGCTCAATTTTAAAGTGGAGGTCATGTTACAGTTGTACAAAATATTGTTAAAGCTGCACTTGGAAAACTGTGTTCAGTTTTTGACACCCTGCAATAGGATTGTGGTCCCTAAGCTAGAAAGTGCAGTGCAGATATGAGGATTTTGCCTGAACTCAGGGGACTGAATAACAAGGAGAGGTTACAGCTTTACTCTTTGGAGTGTGGGACTCTGTAGCGTTTTCTTATAGACATATATAATATCATGTGGAGCACAGACATGTGCATAAAGTTGAATGCATACTACCTTTTTCCAAGGATTGGAGAAACACGATCAGAGTTAATAGGTCTAAACTGAGAGGAGAAAGATTTAATAGGAACCTCTGGGACACCTTTTTCCACACAGAGGTTGGTATGCATTTGGAATAATCTGTCAGTGGAAGAGGTGGAGGTCGGGTTGATAATAAAATTTAAAAGAGCTGAGGACAAGTAGATGGATCAGAAAAGTTTGGACGGATATAGGTGAAATGCATATGAGATTAGCAGAGATAGTCACATTGGTCGACAAAGACCAGTTGGGGTGAAGTGCTTATTTCCAAGTTGTAAAATGCTATGATTCTGTTCCACAAAAATGATCATCTGACCACAGTTAGATCTTTACTAATTTTTCCTTTTAATACGCAAGTCTCCATGATAAAATGTACCATATTCTGGTGTTTTTCTTGTAAATGGTATTTTTCACCGTTTCGCTGTTCTTTGTGCTGGTTTTGAACTGATAGCCCCTTTATTCATAACTGCACAACCACAAGTATCCAGTCAAAGCTACATTTACACCCTCTCCACATTTTCACCAGTGGGCTGAGTCTTAATTTTATATATGTACAAATTTTATGACAGTTGATCTAAGAGAATAATTTGCTTATGGTGAGATGATCTAATATGTTGGTTGAGTGATAAATATTGGCTTGGACATTGCTGAGATCTCTTCCACTCTCCTTTGGCCATGCACCAAGGAATTTATTAACAGCTAAGGAGAACTGATTCTCCAGGATCCAATCCAGTCATCAATAACTACAAGCACCAACTTTTCTTACAGACTTTCATTTTAGACAGTTTGTGAAGCCCGAGCTAGAGACATGAACAAGATGGGCATTTAAAGTGTTCCTTATAACTCACATTCTGCTGCTCTGAGCTCTTTGAATAACCTTGCTTATATAGATGTTGCTTTCCATTTAGAAATGCTTGATTGCAGAAAGTTCATAAAAGTTCCTACAGTTCATATAATCGAAGCCAGTATTTGCAAAATGGAAGCTAATTCTTTTTATAATTGTTCCATTATGTAAATATATTTCAACTGATCCTAAATGCCTCTGATCATTTTAGAAACAGCAAAAAGGCCACTGAATAACATAAAGTGTCAGAAAGCCATTATATGCCTTCAGGACATGGGAAGTCAAACAGCCACAGACGATTAGTGTGGTTATAGTGATCCTGTAAAAGGCAAACACAAAATCTAGACTGGGTGAAACACAATCCAACCCAACATTTATAGCCACTACATTTGCAAAATAATTTAACAGAAAATGTTTTCTAAAAGATCTAAACAAGAGATAAAATTCTACAATTTCATGTTTTCAACTTTCAAGATTACTTATGTCGTTTCCTGTACTCTGGATCCAGTGCAGCACAAAACACACAAAAGAATAAAGAACACAATAATACTAAAAACACAATAAATATAAAAACATAAGATAGCTTATATAGTTAGATTGATTTTATATACATAAAGTGACGCTAAGTTGGACACAAGGAAAATGACAAGAAATAATAAAGTAGTGGTGGATTTAGTGGGTGGAGGTATTGATCAGCCCTACTGTTTGGGGAAAGTAACTGTTTTTAAGTCTGGTTGTCTTGGCATGGATGCTACCCAGCCTCCTCCCTGATGGGAGTGAGGCAAACAACCCACGAGCAAGGTAAGTGAAATCCTTCATTATGTCACTGCCCTCTTCTGGCACCTTTCTGTGTACGTGTTCTTAGTGGCAGGTAAGCTGGTACCAGTGACAGATTGGGCAGGTTTGTCCACCCATTGAAGAGCCTTCCTGTGCGCAGTGATGCAGCTTGGGAGCATGCTCTCTACTGTGCATTATATAATGATGCGAGTATGGATGTGCAGAGTCCAGCTTTCTTCAGCCTCCTCAAAAAATAGAGGCATTGGCAAGCTTTCTTAACTGAGTCAGATGCATCCTGGATCCATGAGAGGTTGTGTGTGATGTGCTCGCCCAGGAGTTTGAACCTGCTTACAGTTTCCACTGCTGTGCTGCCATTGTAAAGGGATCTACATGCACCTTCAGATATTTTGCATTATAAATCAGACACTAAGAAATAATTTTGAACAAAACATAATCAAGGGCTTATCTGGCATATTTGAGAAATTACTTTAGATTTTCCGTTGCATTTGTTGACTCAAATTATGAAAAAATAATATACAGATAATGTGCAGTTTAAACTGAATCTGGGATGAGAAAAGAATAATCAGTCCTTTAGTTGTGGATCCTTCTTCAATTAAAACCATGGGTACAGGAAAGTAATTCAAGTTCATTTTAAATATAGTATTGATATAGTTGGAGATGCTTTTATCAAATGGCCATCTACCCCCAACATGCTTGTCTCTCCTTGCCTTTCTCCAATATTTTTATATTAAACAACTATTTAAATGAATTTTTTGAAGTCCCTTTTATTTGCTTTATTTGCTGTGATGTCCTGAAGATTAATCTTTGATCCGTGCAATCCCTGGGACACTCCTGAAGCTCTAGTAATTACTCTATTCTATGTAAAATTCAATACAATTTACTCACCCATAATACACTGCTGGAAATTTTTCAGAATTCTACCGAGCATTCACCAAAGACCTGTATGATTTGAAATCAAATCAAGTTCATTATAGGACTCTTTCAGTCACAGACATTGAAAATGAAAGAACATACTTCTATGACCTATAAAAATGACACCATAATTGAGAAATCAAAATTATTGACCATGTACTCTGGTCATATTTATATTGCATTTTTCCACTTGAAAACCCCTAGAACATAATTCACAACTTATTACTTCAGCTCTATTGACTTGAATTAAGTTGTGTCACAAAGCAGAACACTAAATATGGTTTAACTTTACGGGTTATATACCAAAAAATAAAGTACTATTGTTCAAATCACTAACAGCAGCAGAGGGCTTGATTTGCATAATTGTATTCATGTCTGTCAGAGAAGGGACGTTGAGACCTCACCATGGCATCATGACTGCTACATAACATTTCAGACCTACAATTTCCTCAGGCAATGGCATACAAATCATTCATTCATCTCCTTTGATACTTTAGCTACTGTTGAGGAAAAACAGAATTAATCTGTAATATCCCATGAAGGGAACAGAATGTAATGAAGAAAGACATTACATAGTCAAGTTCATTGGCCTCCACAGAAACAAAACTATCCCCAGGCTGTAAAGCTTTTTATTTTACATCTGGTTTGGAGCAGAGCATCAGCAGTAACCATTCTGTACCAATAGTCTGCCCACACTATTCATTGTTGCTTGGTGTTTTCCTTATTAAGTAGAAAACAGATAAAACTAAATGAGGAAATACATGACTGGATCATGGATGACAAAATAATTTATAAGCATGAGCTGGGGCAGGTGGCCTCAGCTTGATGCCACACTTTAGCAGATTGGTTGAGAATGGAAGTTTGCTGTAAAGTTGTAAATCACAGCTTGGAGCTCTGTTCATACACAACGCAATTGCAATTTTGCTTGTTATAAACTTAGCTACGTCACTGACAGTACTGTCACTCTACGTTATGGTTACATCAACAGATCTCAAACAGTAGAAATGACGAGGGTGAAATGTGTTCCATTTCCTAACCTTTTCAGGTATTTAAATAATGACTTGCATTTAGAAACTTCTTTAAAATGTACCAAAACTTTAAAAGTTGAGGTTCAATGATGCAATATAGCATTTTTTAAAATACAAGGTCCAAAAACATTTTGTCTCCTGCTCTGCGAACAAATTGCTTGTTAAAATTGCACTTTTCAACAAAATTTAAGAACAGGTCTCTACAACAACTAATGCGGGAGCAGACTTTAAACTGTATACAGGTGTCCCCCGCTTTACGAATGTTCACTTTATGCCGCTTCGCTTTTACAAAAGACCTACATTAGTAACCTGTTTTCGCATTACAAAGAGGATTTTCGCTTTTATGGAAGTTTTTCCCATATAAATTAATGGTTCTTCTCTTTACGCCATTTCAACTTAAGAACAGTTTCATAGAAACATTCTACCTTTGTAAAGGGGGGGGAAAACACCTGTGGTTACCATGGTTTTAACAAAACACAAGAATATTATGAGAAAGGAAAAGTACACCTGGATTTAAAGACAGATCAAGTTAAAATAAATCCTGATTTTACTGAAAATGAAGAATTTTTGAACATATTCAGAGGCCTCACTGCTGCTAGTGATTGTAATTATTAATAAGGACATAATTTGCATCCATTCACTGCAATTTGTTGTTAGATTTATTTGATGCTAGTCAATTCACAAGGACTTCATTTAAAAACATTGTTTAATGAGCTTCTGCCTCAAGTCTACTTCAAAATGTTCTGTAAATTTACATTCTGCCTCCAGTTCACAATTTACACAGTTCCTTGGATCCATGATCCTGAAAGCTCAAACAATAACCAGACTGACTACCATTCAGCAAAAATTAAAATGTTATAATCTCAGAACTGGGAGAGGAAAATAGTACACCTTCATGAAAAAAGACGTTAGGACTAGATAGTATCAAACTGAATTGAGTGAGGATAATGATTAGATCTTTTTACTTACCTCTGACGTCTCTCCTAAGCTTCCCTCCCTTAACTTTGTACATATGCCCTCTAGTGTTTGCTACTGGTGCCCTGGGAAACAGGTAATGGCTATCCACCCTATCTATGCCTCTCAATTTTGTAGACCTCTTTCATCCTTCTACGCTCCAAAGAGCTCTGCTAACCTTGCCTCATAAGACTTGTTTTCCAATCCAGGCAACACGCTGGTAAATCTCCTCTGCACCCTCTCCATAGCTTCCACATCCTTCCTATAATGAAGTGACCAGAACTGAACACAATACTCTAAGTGTGATCTCACCAGAGATTTGTAGAGTTGAACATGATCTCTCTACTCTTGAACTCAATCACTCTATTAATGAAGCCTAGCATCCCATAGGCCTTCTTAACGATCCTATCAACCTGTGCAGTGATCTTGAGAGATGTATGGATTTGAACCTCAAGGTCCCTTTGTTCATCCACACTCTTAAGTAACTGAAAATTAACCCTGTACTCAGCCTTCTGGTTTGTCCTTCCAAAATGCATCACCTCACACTTGTCCGGATTGAACTCCATCTGCCATTTTTCTGCCCAACTCTGCAGCCTGTCTATATCCTTTTGTAACCTTCAACAACCTACAGCTCCATCCACAACTCCTCCAATCTTCGTGTCATCCGCAAACTTACTCACCCATCCTTCCGCCTCTACATCCAGGTCATTTATAAAAATCACAAATAGCAGGAGTCCCAGGACAGATCCCTGCGGCACTCCACTTGTCACCGAACTCCAGGCAGAATACTTTCCTTCCACTACTACCCTCTGCTTTCATCCTGTAAGCCAATTTTTTATCCAAACAGCCAAGGTTCCACTGATCCCATACCTCATGACTTTCTGGATGAGTCTCACATGGGGGACCTTGTCAAATGCCTTGCTAAAATCCATGTAGACCACATCTACCACCCTACCCTCATCAATTTCTTTTGTTACCTCTTCAAAAAACTCAATTAGGCTCCTGAGGCACGACCTTCCCTTCACAAAGCCATGTTGACTATCCTTCAATAGACTGTACTTCTCCAAATGCTCGTAGATCTTATCCTTAAGAATCCTTTCCAATAGTTTGCAGACCACCGACGCAAGACTCACCAGTCTATAATTCTCAGGATCCTCCCTATTACCTTTTTTAAACAAGGAAACTACATTTGCCATTCTCCAATCCTCCGGCACCTCCCCTGCAGCCAAAACGGATTCAAAGATCATAGCTACTGCTACAGCGATCTCTTCTCTCACTTCCCACAGCAACCTGGGGTATATCACGTCCAGCCCTGGGGACTTATCAATCTTGATTTTTTTAAGAAGATCCAACACTTCTTCTTCCTTAATCTCCACATTGTCCAGCACACAGGCCTGTTCTATTTTGACCACACCCTGATCAAACTCCTTTTCACTTGTGAATACTGAAGCAAAGTATTCAGTTAGGACCTCACCAACCTCCTCCGCCTCCAGGCACATGTTGCCTTCTTTATCCTTTAGCCTTCATTCTTGTCATCCTTCTGTTCTTCACATACGCATAGAACGGCTTGGGGTTCTCCTTAATCCTACATGCCAAGGCCTTCTCATGCCCCCTTCAAGCTCTCCTAAGTCCTTTCTTAAGTTCCTTCCTGGCTACCCTATATTTCTCATGTGCTTTCACCCTTGAACATCTGTTTCCAATTTACTCTTCCTAGTTCCTGCCTTCATAGTTAGCCCTTCCCCAGTTAAGCACTTTCCCATTTTGTCTGTTTTTATCCTTTTCCATAGCTATGCTGAAGCTAAGGGAGTTGTGGTTACTCTCACCAAAATGCTCCCCCACCAAGAGGTCTGTCACCTGACCAGGTTCATTACCCAGAACTAGATCCAGTATGGCCTCCCCTCTCGTTGGCCGATCCACATACTGTGTTAGGAATCCTTCTTGAACACACCTGACAAATTCAGCCCCATCTATCCCCCTTGAAGTCATTGCAATCTTATCCATGAAGTAATGAAAATAAAACAGAAGCAGCACTGAAGTGTCATGTCTTGCTGCAGTTATCAACATAAAACAAAGTGTTGTACAGGAAATTTGCATGCACTTTTCAATGAGGTAAAAATCTATTCAGTGACATTTATTTACTTGGTATATTACATAAATATATTTCCAGGTCTCGTTTCTTTTTTGCCTCACCATTAAGTTATTACATTATGGCAACATCAATAACAAAGGCTAAACTAATTAAAAAGACTTTGATGAAAAGCTGTTAAAAGGACCATTATTGTCCAGTTTCTGTTCTTTGCAAATAATGACCATCATAAAAATGTCAAGTGTTGGAATGTAGATACTTTGTTTTGTTTATAACTGATACTCTTGTTACTGTCTTCAGACTACATGGATAATTTATTTCTTGGTACAATAATAGTCAAGTATATTGTTACGAACCCCGTAACTGGGTCACTTACCAGCAAAGATAGAGAGGTCCGTTGAAGTCTGATGATACTATTTTTAAAAGTATTTATTAGTAAAAATACACAAAAATAATATCAATGCAAATATACAGATAATATACGTCGTCAATACTAAATCTAAAAGTGCAGGTATAATAATAATCAATAAGAAATAAGCTCTATCGTTGTCTAGGGGATAACGTATTGTCCGATGGAAATATAAAGCTTACTTAGTTCATGCAGGCTGCAGCCTTTGGGGACCACTGGGTTTACAATGGTTGGAGAGAGAGAGAGATTTGGAGAAAAACTTGCCGATTCCTTTTATGATTTCGACCCGTCAGAGTCTCGTTGGTGTGGCCGTTCACTTGTGGCCTCTCCTTTAGCTAAGCCGTTCTTCTGTGGTGAGCCCACCAATCCCAGGCAAGGGAAGGACACACACGAGCCCCCACTGGCTGTCGCTATTAAACACTGTCACGGGATTTCTAGCGTTTCTCCTGGTGCGTCTAAAGGGGTTGTTCCCCAGACCCTCTTTTATCCTTACTCACGGGGTCTCAGATATCAATCAGGTTGGGATGATGCAATCCCTCAACCAGTCCACTCTGGTCGTCCCCTGGGGGGCTTCAATGAATAGTACAGTACTCAATACACAATTCTGTCTCCAAGAGACAATAGCCGTTATTAATGGTTTTGTTTCGCTGAGGCCAAACCTTGTGGATTCTCTCTCATTTCCTGGGTCCCAGACCCGAATTAATAGCGATCTTGCCATTCTCAAAAAGGAGGGGGCGACTTGTACCCTTCGGCCCCTCAGAGTTGCGGCACATTCATAACAATATATATACATTAATCTGAGATCTTCCTCTCAAAACAAGCAGCGCCACTTTTAAAATAAAGTTCATGTTCATAAGTTACTGATGGGCAAGTTGTGCTCAAAAACTTTTGTGCTGAGAAGATATAAAACTGTATTTAACACAAAACTACACCTCCAATATCTCAAGGAAAATGCCAAACTTTGAAAGAGAACAAGTATACGTGCACACCTCTTGATTTATATTTAACAGCAAGTGTTTAATCCCTAAGAAAATCAGCTTGCTACATGGAGAGCACTACACATCCCCTGCCCAGTGACGACAACAGGTTAAACTAATTCTTCAGCGCAGCAGCAGAATATCATGGGAGCAACAGATAATATTTGACATCCAGATGAAAAAAAACAAGCTTATGACAAATTATGTTTCTAAAAACATATTTATGGCAAAAACATTATGACAGGTGATTAAAAGTTTGGTTAAGCAATTAAAGCCAGTGAAAGTTTAACAGAATCTTAGAGAAGTGAAGAAACTTGGGGTAAGAATTCCAGAACTTGGGGCCTCAGCAGATTAAAAACAGTTGTCAACGATGTAGCAATGAAAACAAAGTGGCCTAGTGAAGTAGATCTTTGCTTTGATATTAGAGGCAATTTTGGAAACTACTGTGTTATAGATGACAGGGCAATGATCATGTGAAAAATTTAAATAAGAAGTTGTCAGATAAGAATGTATTTCAGGAGAGTGAGCCAGGTAAGGTATTTACATGGAATTTGATTCTAGAAATAACAGAAAACCAGTTTACTTTGAATTTACACATCAAAATCAATGGAACATTTTGCTTCATCATTAAAGAGACAGAGAAGAAAGGGGCAGTAAGATCAGTACCCTCAATTTACGTTTGCCATCACTAAGCAATTAAATCCTTCATGGACATACATAGTGTCTTCCAGAGTGCAATTCACTTGTAGAGGAATGAGTCCTCCATTCTGCCTGCCAACATTCAGACAAGGTCAAATGCCTGTTGCCTTATGACCAACTTATTACTATAACATTGCAATCATCTTTGTATTGACTTTGTGTCAAGCCCAATGGACAGGCATCTGACCCAACTTCAGCAAGGACACTGTGAACTATTGTATAGATAGATTCATTATAATAAAGTCTGCAAAAATCAAGTGTGACTGTGAAATTGAGCACTAGCACAAAGATAACTTTCAAACTGTGGTCGTCCATTTTTCAAAATATAGTCAGCTATCCACCAGATGATAATAAGTTCCTTCTTATTTGCTATTTATTGCTTTGCTCATTTAACAAAGATAATGGCATACATTCTATTCACCTTTAAACAAATTCAATTAAAACTTGCCAAGAAAAGCTGCCCTGATAATACGGCACTGTTAAGTGATGTGAAGCAGCATTTTGCCATCAAGCAGTGATTCTCAATGCTTCCTGCCTTATTGCACTTTCCAAGAAAAAAAATGCTGCAACAAATCTTATTACCCACTTCAATCAACCCTCTGAAGGGATACATTTTAAAGGCAGTATTACATTAGGACTGAAAAATGCTCCCATCATACCTTGGAAAACAAAGCTAAGCTTAGCAACTTTAGAAATATAAAGATTAGAAAGAACAATGCTAAAACAATGCACACCCATCAGGTTTAGAAGTGCTTTGAGATGGCCTATTAGATCTAAAACAAGTAAAACGTGTCGTCATGGTGTGCACAGAACAATTAAGTCTGACTTACTGGCCTAAACATGTGAAGGCCTCACATTCATTATGGCACAGGAAGCCATCTACAGTTGCCCTCCAAAGCTGCCTCGTGACTATTTAATTTCATTCCATATCAATGGTTGGCTCTGCCTCCACACCCTTGTAGGTTGTGAGTACCAGGCCTTTGAGAACTCACTGTTGACATACTCAACTAAATTTTCCCTGCAACTTTTCAATGACATTTGAATCTTTCCTAAGGTAAGGATGAAAACTGAAGGCCTAACTAGAACTCTAAAAAGGTTCAACTTAACCTCTCTTGGTATACCCAATGTTGATGAAATTATATTGCACAAAGCAAGAGCTGGATTTGCAAACAATTTCACTGATATTCAACCATTCTAATTTTGAAGACTTTCCCATAAACTTCGCTCTTAAATTCTAGATCCAAAGAATTATAGCATCATGTATCTTAATATAATCTGTGACTACTGAGTGGGACTGAGCAAGGTCTCCATGCTCCGAAAATATTAAATGAGCAGTTCCTAATGCAATGCTTTTTCCAGTATTCCTGCATCATTCACATCCATGTCAACCATCACGAGCAAGTAAAGCTATCACCATTCAATTAAAAAGCACTAATGTTTTGGCAATTAAAAATAATTAATATTGTACATAAATTACTTGTCAGCTCTGTTCAATATCACAATACCATCATAATGATGACAATTGGGAAGCCACTTTATCCTCACTGTTACAATATACAAATGAAAGAATACACTCATTAATAAGGTATTATTGATGATACAAGTTACTTATTCACAAATTGAGAATTTGCAGCACCAAAGTTCATTTTGCTGCAAGGCAACTGCTGCATATAGTACTAGCCAAGCTGTTCATTATACTGTATAGCAGTGTGGCTGTCACAATCCAAAATTTTGAAATACAAAACCAAATGTGTTTTTCTCATGAGTATTTCACACACTGAACCATATGCTTTAACCTCAATCCTCACAGAAAACTCATTCATTCTTCTAAAATAATACTGTTTTGTTGCCTACATGCCTTATAACTGAATAAATTCCAAAGCCATATACAAAAATTCTGTCTGCAGAGAATAATGTTGCATGCCTCCACTTCAATGTCACTATATTTGTTGTTCCATTTCATCAAGAATACACAGTAATTCAGCAGACCATACAGGCTAACAAAAGTATATTTAGAAACCTTTTTTTTAAATCTTCAAAGTATTTCAATACTTCCAAATCAGTAAAAATGGATAGTGCTCATCATTTACTGCAGCACGTTGTAGAGTTAAATTAAAGGAATTAAAAACCCAAATGTTATCAGCTTCTAGCTTTGCACAAGTTCAACAGCATTAACTTCATTAATTACAGTAGGGTGGGAGGGCATATTGTATAGAGTTTTTTCTGTAAGTAACCAGGTTGACAAATGAGTTTCATTTGATACGCTTACACTTCCTTAATAAACTCAGTGTAGGTGGAATTTTTGAGTCAACTATTGGAAGAGTTTTTCAAGCAGCCAACTTTCTATGTGAAAAATAACTAAAAATGAAGCTATTAAAATAAAACACCATGAGCTAAACTCCTTTTCCAACTTCCCCTCTAAATATCTAAAGGGGTTCGATTCTGCAACATTTGCAAAAGTTACCAGTTAGTTATCCATATGTGGGAAGAGAATTCTGCAGTAGAAATTTCCTACCTGAATAAAGTTTAAAAAACTAAAATATTAAATTCAGAAGTAAAGCTACTGCCAAAGCAACCAACAGTAGGCTGGATAGATTACTTACAAATCACAAATGCCAATGAGAAAATCATCTACCAATGATTATTCCCTTGTTCTTTAGTGTTTTAGGAGGTCCAATGGTACACACTGATTTACTGCCGATAATACAACTAAGCTAACTGGAGGAACAGAACAGCATTAATTCATTGAACAATACAGCACAGTACAGGCCATTTGGCCCACAATGTTGTGCCAACCCTTAAACCCTGCCTCCCATATATCCCCCCACCTTAAATTCCTCCAGATACCTGTCTAGTAGTCTCTTAAATTTCACTAGTGTATCTCCCTCCACCACTTTCTCAGGCAGTGCATTCCACACACCAACCACTTTCTGAATGAAAAACCTTCCTCTAATATCCCCCTTCAACTTCCCTCCCCTTACCTTAAAGTCATGTCCTCTTGTATTGAGCAGTGGTGCCCTGGGGAAGAACAACTGGCTGTCCACTCTGTCTATTCCTCTTAATATCTTGTACACCTCTATCATGTCTCCTCTCATCCTCCTCTCCAAAGAGTAAAGCTCTAGCTCCCTTAATCTCTGATCATAATCCATACTCTCTAAACCAGACAGCATCCTGGTAAATCTCCTCTGTACCCTTTCCAATGTTTCCACATCCTTCCTATAGTGAGGTGACCAGAACTGGACACAGTACTCCAAGTGTGGCCTAACCAGAGTTTTATAGAGCTGCATCATTACCCCACAACTCTTAAATTCTATCCCCCAATTTATGAAAGTTAACACTTCATAAGCTTACTTAACTACCCTATCTACCTGTGAGACAGCTTTCAGGGACCTGTGAACATGTACCCCCAGATCCCTCTGCTCCTCCACACTACCAAGTATCCTGCACATTCAACACAATGGACAGTTCAAACAACAGCTTCAGCCTTGAAAAGCTGGTTCCAATCAGGCCAAATTCCTTTTGTGTAGCTCTACCTCTGCCTAGATACAACTTTAAATAACACCCTTCCATGACATGTATGTACAAGAGATCTTACATTCTCCATAAATTTAAAATAAATTTCTTCACCTTTTTCTAATGTGGATATATTTGGACTCCTGGTGCTGTTGAACTAAAAGAGCTTGAGACGATCTCTCCAATAACTTCTTACTCCTCTTTGCAATTATGCCAAATCATGAATCTGTATGTATGCTGCCAATACAAAGAAGAACGCATAGCACCATAATTAAGTGGTCCTTTTATTTTGAATGTTCCAGAATAAAAAGACCAATTGATTATTCACAAAACAGTAGATAAGGCTGACAAAAATGATCTGAAAAAGTTTAAATATGTGAATCTTCTAAAGTTTAAATTGCATTTCTATTCAACCTTTATACCAAATATGGTTAACAATTATATAATTTTAAATATTTATTTTGCCCTGTGTGGAAATGTTTTCATCCATATTTTGCATTCACTGTTTTAAAAAAAAGCTTAGTATTATTCTGATCTGTTTCCATACAGACGGTAATAGTTAATTATAACATAAAAAACATTGCTGTGAACAAGATCTCAGAGAAGATCAACAGTTGCTGAGCTGCCCTCATGTGTTTCGTATGTCATCACTGTCTGAGCTGCCCAATTTACTATGTGATCTTACGATTACAAAAATTAAAACTGTTGTTCCAACAAATACATTATCTAAGTTGTACAAAGATGCAATAAACCCTACAGCATTGAGCAGTGAACTACTTAACATATTTATTAAATAAAAATCTAAACACTTTAACTACATAAGATTACACTGAAACTCAATCTTGAACATAGCAAGGTTATTTTACAGTAGGATAGCAATTGTTCCTATTTTTCATCCTTGAATGTTCAAATCCAATATCAAAACAATTACAGAACAATTTTGAACATAGATTAAATCATTTATTCAATCTGATATCTTATAGATACCATACCAAACACTAAAGTTCTAAATCCAGTTCCTTTGCCAAATATTTGGAAGCACTGTAAAAACCTTATGGTCAGACAATATTGGATTTAACAATCGTGTTTGTGTTCATGATGCCTCATGACATTATACTCAAAAATACACTGAATCATTTCAAAAAAATTGGACAGGTGTACATTTTCAAAACACAAAGATAAATAACATATTTTGTAGCACACCCCATCAAAATATACTTCCAAATTATCTTTTAAAATTTTGGATCCTACAAAAATTTCTGCAAAATGTAATGCTTTTCATAACTTAACCCCAAACCACAAGCATTTTGTTTATAATTGCGCAGCTTCCAACACAACAACATCCCACTCAATGTCAGCAAGACCAAAGAGCAGATTATTGACCAAGCTGAAGAAACCGGAAGTCCAGGAACAAGTCCTACTGTACAGGGGAATCAGAAATAGAGAGGCTCACAAAAAAAAATCCTCAGTGTTATCACTTCAGAAGAACTGTCTTCGGTCCAGCGTGCAAATGCCACTGCAAAGAAAGCATGGCAGCAGCTCTACTTTCCTAGAATTTTGTGAAGATTCAGCATGTCATCTAAAACTTCAACAACCTTCTCTAGATTCATGGTGGAGAGTACACCTACTGGTTGCATCACAGCCTGGTATGGAAACACCAATGTCTTTAAACAGAAAAGCCTACAAAAAGTGGTGGATATAGCAGAGACCATCACAGCTAAAGACCTCCCCACCACTGTGCACATCTGCAAGGATCATTGTCACAGGAAAGCAGCAACCATCATCAAGGACCCCGAACATTCAGGCAATGCTCTCTTCATGCTGTTGCCATCAGGGGGTGGTACAGGGGCCTCTGGACCCATACCACCATGTTGAGGAACAATTATTACCCCTTAACCATCAGGATCTTGAACCAGAGATGTAACTTGATTCAACTTCACTTACCCCATCACTGAACTGTTGCCACAACCTATGCATTCATTTTCATGAACTCTTCATCTTATGTTCTTGGTATTTATTACGTTATTATATTTTGTTGTTATTGTATTTACTGTAAATGCCACCAAAATGAATTTCAGGGTTGCAAATGGCAATATACATGTACTTTGACAATAAATTTACTTCGAACTCTGTATGAGTCATTCAGTTGGTTTCTACAAAGAGTTTGGCAAAACATCCTACCTTCTGTTCAATACACTTTTAAATTGTGTACAACTAGGTAATTACATAATACTTGGTAGAGTAAAGTTTTGCATGGTGCAACTATCAAACAAAATTTAAACTGGACCATACAGTGAGATTTTAATGTTATAGGCATGGAATTTATCTAAAAGGAGTGGAAAGGAAAAGAGAGTCAACCCAAGAGGGACAACATAAGTAATCTAGTATCCTCACAACGGGTCTATGGAACAACAAAGGAGAGATGTGGCAAAAAATTTGCACTCCAGAGTTGTGTTCATTTCAGTAGACACCTGTTCTTCAGAGAAGCCTAAATCAATCTGGACTTGCCTTAGGGAGTTTAGGATGATCTCAAACAGCCTTTATTATTAGCCCATATCCAAATACATTTTAAATGTTCCTTACTGAGCTCCTCAAATCTATAACATTAACTTCAATTTATAAAGAAAAAGATAAGGTAGTAAATAGAATCCTATTTAGTAACAACTGCAGAGAGAATCACGGTGGTCTTCTGTGCCCCCCACCCCATTTGTGATATTTACTGTAAGTGTTGTAGATGAAGGGCCCTAAGTATTGTTGAGGATCCCCACCACCTGTCCCACAATCTCTGACCCACTATCATCAGGGAGGAGGTACAGAAGCCTCAGGACTAGAACTGCCAGACTGGGTAACAGCTTCTTCTCCCAAACTGTGAGATTAATGAATATTCTACCATCACCGAGCTCTTGTCACTTGAACAGCAAGTTGGTTACTACATTGTTTACCCATGCCTGCATTACGTGCATTTTTAATTAAATTTTACCAACTTATTTAAGGTAATATTTTGTTTTATGTGCTGTGTCTTATATGTGTTTTGTCTGGAGGAATGTTGTTTTGTTTGGTTATATACATGTACAGTCAGATGACAATAAACTTGAACTAGAACTTGAAGCATGACTGTGGCAGAAGCTAAAACACATGGATAAAAATGATAGCCATCCAACTCACTTGCATAATTGAAAGAAAATTAAATGAGGGGGAGCATGCAAGCAATGTAATTTCTTTAACATGGTGGCTAACACTGCAAAGGTGTCACATAATATTGAATTTCAGGCTTACAATTCAACTGCAGTAGAAATGATGGAAATTAGGACAGCATCAAGGCGAGCAAGGGTGCATAGCATAGCTAGCAAAGTGAGAGTGAGAGCATAGCAGATAATGGGCCAGGACTCGTGTCAAATTCAGTTCATTTGAGGATGGTGAACTTGAAATATATTCAAGCAAAATATCGAAGCCTTTAGTTCAGATGGATAAAACAAAAATAACGTGATTCCAGATGATTACTCCTAAATGTCGTGAATCTCATTTTTTAATGCTAGGAAGCAAAGAGGAGGAATGAAGAATTTCAATTACTTATTAGGTTAGGTTTGTGTTTGACAAGAGACCACAGGACAACTACAGACACTTTGCTCAGAATATAAACTGGAGGTCACCACAGGCTATCAAGTCAAAATGCTACAATGTGGATTCTCTGCTACAAGGGTTTAATGGTCCAATAAGGTGGAGTCTCTGATAAGATATAAAAATTATAAACTGGCATTTAATTCAAGCTGAGCTTTGAAATTGTTCCAGTTATATAAAAATATATATTTAAATCATGAAAAAGTAAATTTTCACACTAATATACAAAAGTCTTTCAAAGGTGTGTAGACAAGAGTACTTGGGACTACGTGAGGCAAGAAAACAAGCACTAAAGGAAACAGATGGGCACTAAAGAGCAGAAGATTCTTTGAAAGTTTTCCTTATTGTTCTGGATGACTGCAATTTCCTCCAATTCCATTAAGGAGAGTGAGCTGTCGTACTGAAAGCTCTTTCCGTGATTAATAGCACTGTGGCTAGTTAAAATATTGCGCTGTTCATAATTGCTTTCGCTAAATTTTTTATCATATACAAAAACACTAAACTTCAGACTATGCTTAGCCAGTATGCAGCTACAAATGAAAACAAACTTCTTGTGGAATTTACACTCAGTTTCCACTTCTCCACTCAGTATGCACTCAAACACCAGCACCTTATTGCAAATATCTAATCAGCCTATCATTTTGCAGAAACTCAATGCATCAAAGCATGCAGACATGATCAAGAGGTTCAGTTGTTGTTCAGCCCAAACATCAGATTGGCAAAGAAATGTGACTTTGAATATGGTATGATTGTTAGTGCAAGATGGTTTAATTTGAGGATTTCAGAAACTGCTGATATCCTAGGATTTTCATACACAACATTCTCTAAAGTTTACAGAGAATAGTGCGAAAAACAAGACATATCCAGTGAGCAGCAGTTCTACGTTGAAAACACCTTGTTAATGAGGGAGATCAGCAAAGAATGATTCAAGCTGACAAAGGCAACAATAACTCAAATAAGCACGTGTTAACTCAGTGGTGTGCAGAAGAACATCTCTAAATGCACAACACGTCAAACCTTGCAGTGGATGGGCTACAGCAGCAAAAGACCATGGACATACACTCAGTAACAATTTTATTAGATACAGTAGGTACCTAATAAAGCTGGCCACTGAGTGTAAACAGCTGCCCACTTTCATAAATAGTTTTTACAAATGAAAACTAAACAGAATACTGTGAAGTGGAACTATCTCAACTCCTGTCCATAGCCTTGAGGTCTACCTCAATATTGCCTTTTATAAACTAAATATACAATAACATCTATACTTCATAAAAAATAATTCTTTACCACAAGAGTTTTGTTAAGCTTACCTATTTTAATTTGTCCAGTGAGTTTAACAATGTCAATTGCAAAGGGGATCTATAACAATTTTTTTATTACAAATACTAAAGATATAAAGTTGCAGGCACAAAAGTAAATTAAAATGCAAAGAAACAATGACCATAAGATATAGGAGCAGAATTAGGCCATTTGGCCCATCAAGGCTGCTCTACCATTTCATTATGGCTGATCCAATTTTCCTCTCAGCCCCAATCTCCTGCCTTGTCCCCATATCCCTTCATACCCTGACCACTCAAGAATCTATCAACCTCTTCCCTAAATATACATAAATACTTAGCTTCTACAGCTGCTTGTGGCAATGACTTCCGCAGATTCATCACCCTCTGGCTAAAGAAATTCCTCTTTAATACTGTTCTAAAAGGACATCCCTCCATTCTGAGGCTGTATCCTGTGGTCTTAGACTCTCCCAGCATCGGGAACATTCTCTCCAAATCCACTCTACCAAGGCCTTTCACCATTCAGTAGCTTTCTCACATTTCAACCTTTTATAAGGTAAAATCAAAAAAGAAAAATTGTTCTTGGGTTTACAGTAAAAGTAGGTGAGCTAACTTCATTGACAATCTGATTTCACAACCACAATAACAAAAAGTTTAAAGTTGAGCTTGGCTCTCCCTACTTCACAGGATACAAGATGCCAATGAGTTAGGAAACTGAAGCCAAACAAGGAGTCATTAACTTAAGGAGGAAATGTGAGAAAGAGAATGTGAGATAAGAGAACAAAAGTTTGCAACTTGAAGGAGAATTTAATCTTTAACCAAATGAACAAAAGCTACCACCATCTTCAAACCAGGAGGGCTCACTCTCCTGTTAGAGGGCAAACACTCATACTGGCCAACAGTAAAGATTCTGTTCAATATGT
Source organism: Hypanus sabinus (assembly GCF_030144855.1). Taxonomy (NCBI): domain Eukaryota; kingdom Metazoa; phylum Chordata; class Chondrichthyes; order Myliobatiformes; family Dasyatidae; genus Hypanus; species Hypanus sabinus. Next base: position 51,999,693 of record NC_082730.1, on the reverse strand, counting down.
GCTGTTCTAAGAACAGTTTAGGACTCATTCTGGTTCAATACAAAGGAGGAGAGAAAATAAATCATGTAACTCACTGATTGGGAACTGGTGGTCTACTTTAGTGTTTACTTCTCACTAAGGTAGCAGACAGAATAGTTTTACAATCACATGAAAAATATGATAACTACTCAAATGCCTGCTGGTTTATTCATTCTGCTTATGTAATAATTTTCCACCCTGACAATGCAATGCATGAGCAGCCACAAATCTTCTGGAAGGGAAGGAAATAAATAGAAAGAAAATGGTCAGGATGTTCAAGATAAAGGAAATGATAAATTTCACTCTGGCCCAGAATAGATAAAATCTGGCTCCCTTCCCTTTGGCCAAGAGGACAAATCAGTTAGTTTCACTCCTACATCAATTAATCCCTATTGTCTTTGATAGGGACACATGAAAAAAAACACTGACAATGCAACACACACAATAAGTGCTGGAGGAACACAGCAGCCAGGCAGCATCTATGCTAAAGAGTACTGTTGACGTTTCGGGCCAAGACCCTTCAGCAGGACTGGAGAAAAAAAGAAACAAAAAGTTAAAAGGTTAAAATACGTATCCATCTTTCCAGCTCATTCACACAAGAAATGGGAGATATTTGAATATGAAGGATTTCATCAGTTGATCAGATACAAGTTTTCCATTTGGAGTCACGTAAACAGTATTAAGAGTGGCAATCCAAGTTGATATCACCCTTCCTGGCCCTGAGGCAATCTTATACTAGTTTAACTTTTTTATTACTAATTGAATTGGTTCAGCAAAACATTGTGGGCCGAAAGGCCTGTCCTGTGTTGTACTGTTCTATGTTCTATAAATAAGACAGTTCTATGCAAGTTGGACTTAAGCAAGGAATGTTCCTTCTCCATTGCACTCAGTGACACATTGTAATCAGAGTACTTGCTGGTTCATTCTCCTTGCCAATGATGGCAAATGACATCAATTCATCCGAATAATTGTCTAAAGAAAAGCAAGTTCCTGTGCACTACGTCAGATCACTAATAGTTAGCACAAAACAGGCAGTTAAAAGAGGCAACTTCTATTCTTAGTTTGTGTAATAAGCTTCCTTTCTCACTTTGTCACCTCTTGTGAAAGAAAATTTAGCACATTTCGTAATAGGCCCAACCATACAAAACCACCAGAAATGGCATCATTAACTCCTAAAACAAGAACATGATCACGTAGAGCATTATCTGGCTATTCCGTTCTTCTCTCTCAATTAAACATGCTTTGATCAGATTATTACCACTTTATACACTGATAAATAATCAGTGTACAAAGTAATTATCCCAATCTTAATAAAACATGGCCAATCTGGCAATACTTTGCTTTCAGCTGAAGTAGACTGACCATGAGTGTATGAAAGGGCAGTAGTCTGGATCATCAAGCATTTCTTACCCAAATACTGAGAATCCACTCAACACTGACTAATTCCTAAACTTACCTTTAGGATTGATCTGGGAACCTCCCTATGTCTTTAAAGCTAAGGTTGTGGAAGTCAACAGCTTCTCGTAATACACAGGTGCCTGGAAATGTCCACTGAGGAGCCCACTACAAAGGATAACAATGAAGCAGAACAGTCTGCTGCAGTTGAAGTGAGGGCCTGTACGCATGGTAAACAATGATGAGTTCACATGGTATGTTAGCCTTTGTTTAGTAAGGAAGTCTTAATACAACTGTGTTTGACCTAAAGTGAGACTGCATCTTGGAGCTTTGTGCGCAATTTTTGTCTTTTTATCTAAGAAAGGATGTTGTTGGCACAGTGTGTGTGCAGCTCATTCACTAAATTGGTTGCAGTTATGGCAGGTTTGCCGGATGAGGAGATACCATGTAGGCTTTCTGGAGTTTGCAAGACTGAGAGATAATAATGAGGGAATTTGCAAAATTCTTACAAGGCCTGACAGGCTAAGTAGAAGCAAATAATTTCTCCTGGCTGATGAGCTTTAGAGCACGAGGTACTTCTAAGCATGAGAAATGGAGGTTTAGAGCTGAGCTGAAGAGAATTTTATTTGCTCAGTGGCTGGTACATCTTCAGGAGTCTCTGCCCTGGCTAGCTGTGGAGTCCCATTCAAACCACTGGGCAGAATATACCAAAATTTGAAAACATACACCAGTAGGTTCAAGGATAGCTACTATAGACTTGAGAAGCAGCAGTACTCTCAATGGATAGGATTAAGTATTCCCGATTCATGTAAAAAGCACAACTGCTTCCAAAGTCAATACAGTCAACAAAGATTTCTTAATGCATTTAAATTAACTATCGCTGTTTAAAACCAACGGAAACAACACAGTCTGTGGTTGGAAAGGCCCATGGAGAAAACCTCAGAGAAAGCATGGGTGAAGATCAGGATTGTGTGTGTTTAAGGAAACGGGGTTTTAAACCCTTCTACCGATGATCTTGCTGGCGAATGTGCAGTCTCTGGTGAATAAAATTGATGATCTCAGAGCCAGGGCGCTGTAGCAGAGGGACATTAGGACTGCATATGTCCTTTGTTTCATGGAATCCTGGTTAACCCCTTCTGTACTGGATGCAGCGATTCAGATGGACAAGTTTACCATACACCACCAGGATAGATCTACTCAGTCTCTCAAAAGCAGAGGTGGAGGAGTATGCCTCATGATCAACTCTTCTTGGTGCACAAATATATCAGTGCTATCCCAATTCTGCTCACCAGACCTGGGATATCTAGCAGTAAAGTGTCATCCTTTTTACTTACCATGGGAGTTCTCCGGGGTCATTCTGGTTGGAGTTTACATTCCATCCCAGGCCAATGTCAAGCAGGCTTTAGATGATCTGAGGCATACTCAGATCACACACTCTAACGGCCTTCGCTATTGTTTTGGGAGATTTTAACAAGGCCAGTCTGAAAAAATCACTAAGCAATTACCATTAACAGATAATTTGCAATACAACAAAGAACACTTTGTTGAAGTGGAGGAAACAGAACACTTAACCATCCTTACACCACCATCAAGAATGCTTACCATGCTATTCCACGCCCCCACTTTGGGAAGTCTGATCACCTGGCTGTACTTCCACCCCCTGAGTATAGGCAGAGACTGAAGACTGCAGCACCAGTAGTGAGGACCATGGAGGTTTGGATAAGGGAAGCACAGGAGCGCCTACAGGACTGCTTTGAATTGGTGGACTGGACTGTATTCAGGGATTCATCTTTGAATCTGGATGAATATGTTACCAACTTCATTAAAACCTGTGTAGATGAGTGTGCGCCTACAAAAAAATTCCCAAACCAAAAGCCGTAGATGACCCAGGAAGTACGTCATCTACTGAAGGCTAGATCTGTGGTATTCAAGTCTGGCAACCCAGGCCTGTACCAGAAAACAAGTTATGATTTGCAGAGAGCTATTTCAAGGGCGAAGAGACAATTTCAAATGAAGTTGTGGGTGATATTAGATGCACGGCAACTTTGGCAGGGACTGCAAGACATTACTTCCTACAAAGCAAAACCCAATAGCATGAATGGCAGTGATGCTTTACTATCAGATGAACTCAATGCCTTCTATGCACACTTTGAAAGGGAGAACACAACTACAGCTGTGAAGATCCCTGATGCACCTGATGACCCAGTAATCTCTGTCTCAGAGGCCGATGTTAAACTGTCTTTAAAGAGAGTGAACCTTTGCAGGGCAGAAGGACCCAATGGTAAGGCTCTGATAACTTGTGCCAACCAACTAGCGGGAGTATTCAAGGATATTTTCAACCTCTCACTGCTAAGAGCAGGGGTTCCCACTTGCTTCAAAAAAGCAACAGTTATACCAGTGCCTAAGAAGAATAATGTGGGTTGCCTTAACGACTATCAACTGGTAGCGCTCACATCAACAATGAAATGCTTTGAGAGGTTGGTCATGCCTAGACTGAACTCCTGCCTCAGCAAGGACCTGGACCCATTGCAATTTGCCTATCGTCACAATAGGTCAATGGTAGATGCAATCTCAATGGCTCTTCACACAGCTTTAGACCACGTAGACAACACAAACACCTACATCAGGATGCTGGTCATCAACTGTAGCTCAGCATTTAATACCATCATTCCCACAATCCTGATTGAGAAGTTGCAGAACCTGGGCCTCTGTACCTCCCTCTGTGATTGGATCCTCGACTTCCTAACTGGAATCCACAGTCTGTACGGATTGGTGATAATATATCCTCTTCGCTGACTATCAACATTGGCGCACCTCAGGGGTGTGTGCTTAGCCCACTGCTTTACTGTCTATATACACGTGATTGTGTGGCTAGGCAGAGCTCAAGTATCATCTGTAGATTTGTTGACGATACAACTATTGTTGGTAGAATCTAAGGTGGTGAGGAGAGGGCATACAGGAGTGAGATATGCTAACTAGTGGAATGGTGCCACAGCACTCAACATCAGTAAGACAAAAGAGCTGATTGTGGACTTCAGGAAGGGTAAGACAAAGGATCACATACCAATCCTTATAGAGGGATCAGAAGTGGAAAGAGTGAGCAGCTTCAAGTTCTTGGGTGTCAAGATCTCTGAGGATCTAACCTGGTCCCAACACATTGATGTAGTTATAAAGAAGGCAAGACAGTGGCTATACTTTATTAGGAGTTTGAAGCGATTTGGCAAGTCAACAAATACACTCAAAAACTTCTATAGTTGCACCATGGGGAGCATTCTGACAGGCTGCATCACTGTCTGGTATGGAGGGACTACTGCACAGGACCGAAAAAAGCTGCAGAAGGTTGTAAATCTAATCAGTTCCATCTTGGGCACTAGCCTACAATGTAACCAGGGCATCTTTAGGGAGCTCTGTCTCAGAAAGGCAGCGCCCTTTATTAAAGACCTCCAGCACCCAGGGCATGCTCTTTTCTCTCTTTTACCATCAGGTAGGAGGTACAGAAGCCCGAAGGCACACAGTCAGTGATTCAGGAACAGCTTCTTCCCCACTGTCATCTGATTCCTGAATGGACTTTGAAGCTTTGGACACTACCTAATTTTTTTTAATATACAGTATTTCTATTTAAGCACATTTTTAATAATCTATTTAATATATGTTTACTTGTTTATTTATTGTTTTATTTTATTTATTATTTTTTCTCTCTCTCTGCTGGATTATGTATTGCATTGAACTGCTGCTGCTAAGTTAACAAATTTCACGTCACATGCCAGTGATAATAAACTTGATTCTGATATCATGTTGCTACTAGACTCTTGAACAGACCTCAAGTAATAAAATTAAAACTCTTGATCTCTCAATTTACCTTCTAATGGATTTTGCACTTTATTGGTCTAACCTTCACTGCATTCTCTCTCTAATGGTAACTAATAGTATGGTCCACATTATCTTCTTTGTGTTACCTAACGTATTGATGTTTCGTAATGATCTGTCTGAAAGGCTTGCAGAACAAAGTTTTTCCACTGTACCTTAGTAGATGTGACAATAATAAACCAATTACCATTCAAAACAGACTGATAGATTTCTAGATATCCAGGAACTCAAGCAGTACTGGGAAATTACACTGGGTGGCTCAGCAATGACCTTAATGAATGGCACACCAGGTTTAAAGCTCCACATGACCCTATTTTGGTCCTGTTTCTTATGTAATTAAAATAAAATACAAACGGTACTTGCTGACAGCTAGTCTGAAGTTTTCCCTACACATTCTAAACAAAATGTTCTAACTGAATTGCTTTATCCCCTCTCGGCTCTTGTAAATAGTGCAAATTCTGACACTTATCCAGATAATTAGAACCCCTGAGACAAGGCTGCTAATTCTTAACAGGACTGGCAACATCTGAGGAGTGAGAAACAGAATAAAGTCCTATCTAGGTCAACAAACCTCCCTGACTGTTAGCAACAGCTCCTTGGGGAACCTCAGCATTACAACAGAATGAACAGCTGATTTACATGCGTATTCCAGTCCTACATTAACAAATGGCATTTACTTCTGCACTCCATCACTGAATACCACAAAGTTCAGTAGCAAAGTCCAGTCTTGCTGGAATTCTTCGAGATAGAGAACATCCCTCCCAGATTACTCAGGTTAGACCCAAGTACGTTAAACCAAGATTCTTGGCCTGTGAATAATGAGACAAAGGAAGAGAAGGCCTTATATAATTATTTGACATCAGTTTTATGTTTTAAATATCACTAAGCATGTGTTTTAGTAGTCTTTATTAGTAAATAACTTCTATTTAACATTTTGGAACAGCATTTTGCTTTTTGATAGATTCTGTACCTTTCTGAGTTAACAAATTGTAGGAGTATGGGTCATGGAGGTCACCTAAAGCAAAAGTTGTTCATTTACACTTGTTAGTACAACTTAAAATTGCTTAAGGGATTTGCTTCCCTGACCTGTTTAACACTTCAAGTTTACGTTTTTCCACACACTAAAGGGTAGGGGAAAATTAAGCATTTGTATTACAGTCTAAAGTTAGGAATTTGACTCTCTTGATTCTTCAGCTAAGAAAGGAGAGAAAAAAAAATGGCTGTATTCCCTAATGGCTCAACCAATCTTTGCATTAAACTGCTAGCAGGAAATTAGGGAAATCCTACGGCAAATTCCCTAATTCACCTAGATGCTCTGAAATAGCTTCTATATCTTTATAATATATTTACAGTAATTTGAGTCCTACAACACTAAAGCTGGAATTTATTCTGCACCAACAGAATCAATTCTCAGACAAATGAATGATGGTGCAGAATTATATGAACTGAGCTTTCTCTCTTTTGAATGACCATTTTATTCAACAGATTGATCTGCCGTCTTCATTAAATTTCATAGAGTCGTTAGGTTCATAGTTGCAGAGCAGATTTAATGGGCAGAATGGCCTAATTCTGCTCCTAAGTTTCATGGTCATTTGCAAAAAGTTCCTTGTGTAGTAAAACAGGGGTGAATAGGGAAAACTAGCTGTTCCATAAACCAGTTACACAAAAAATCTATTCAATATGATTCATGTGTCAGGACTTGTAATAGGGTTACCCTGTTGGTTAGAGGGACCTACTTAAACCATGTAGTAATTTGATTATTATTCTTATATAAATAATACATACTACATGGGGTAGGAATGGGGGGGAAAAGAATGCCATCAGGTTCATGGTTGGAGTAAATAACTACTGCTTACAAATATATACTGCTTAAATCTAATAAATGCCACATCACAAAAAAGACCTCAGCCAGTCTCAGAATTATATGGTATTTACACCACACAAAAAGAACGTTCTGCTTGTTTATCCTGTTTGTGCTTATGTTCCAAATGGGCTGCACACTCTGGTTAATACAAGCTTTTGCTTCTATTTGGATCAGCCTGAGCTGAGTTCACTTAAACAAAAACATTCCTAGGGAAGAGAAACTTCTAAAGACAATGGAAACAGAAGTCTTCAAATAAACTTCAAATTCTAATATGATAACTCATTCCAATAAAAAGAATATTATCCCTGGTTTTGAGCAAACAAATAACTTCTATCAAGTTTAATATGTTTAAAAAGAATGCTTTGAAAAACAGCAAGTTAAGGATCAAGCTCTAAAGGAACAACCCAAAAGTTAAAGTGATGTGCAAAATCTCTAAACTGAGACTGATTGGTGCGATGTTAGCAGTTAAAAAGCCTGGTGATGACAGAAAAGAAAGCAAGTCTGAGAAGTAAATAAACTTTGGGATCTTCAATAAAGTGCAATGAGGCTCAGTTTCAACTTCAAGCTATTTCCCGGTTTAATGGTACTTATATTTATTACTTAGCTGCACAAAGATTCGCAGACAATGACTCTCCTGGGAACCAAGTTGATACTTGTATTTTCCTCTCTCCAGCTCCACTCTGACATTTTTACATTTACTGATGAGTCTCAATAAGGAAACACTTTGCTGAACCAAACTGAAAATATCATCATGGCTCACAAACAAATCCCTCAGCTCAGCCGCATGCTGGTCTGCCTAATGATGAGAATATTATCAATAATTCATGTATTTCATCTTGTGTTCAACAATATTAAACCTTGTCTGTGATAGGGGGAGGGTGATGATGCTGTTCAAACACAATTAAAAATCTTCCCTTGGGTTATATATTAGAACATCGTGCCAACTTTCGGAATATCCTTCCTTAATTCCATGTAACAGATGATTTCATTCCAAGTATTACAACTCTGTGCAATTATTTTGTACATGCTAGTCATCAATTAAACAAGTATTATAAACCAGTGAGCTGAAATGGGAACTTCTACACTTTAAAAGGGAAAGCAACTGTGTCAACATAACAAACAACTGAAGCCTTGGCTGGTTTTAACTTTCGTAAGACACAAGAAATTCTGCAGATGCTGGACATCTTGAGCAACACACACGGATTGCCAAAGGAACTAATGAATGGTCTTGGCCCAAAATGTCAGCTACTTATTTTCCTCCGTAGATGCTGCCTGACCTGCTGAGTTCCTCCAGTATTTTGTGTATATTGCTTTAACTTTACTAACCTGGTCAACCTATTCTGGTCTCAGGGGATCTAAATGCTCAGCATACAAAAAAGACATAGTTTAATCTTTACAAATGTAATAAACTGACCAGCTCCACATGAAGCAATATAAATTGCACCACACATATTAAAAGTAAATTTTGAACTGTTGATAATCATCAAATCCTCAAATACTTTGCAGATTTTATTCATCTTTAGATAAACTGGGTCACTTATGGAATGATGTTTTTCATTATTGGGCCTATTTGGCTGATGGCTGTTCTGGCAGGTGATACGCTTGGCCAATATGCAACATACTGCTGATTAAATAATTTAAATATTTATCTGGTTTACCAATCCAGAGTCACGATTAGTTCCTCACTTGGACTCAATAAACACACAAAATTAGGCTTTGTGTTGTGTCCCATGACAGTAAAGACATCCCAAATTCCAATATACAAGAGGATCATGATATTAAATTCAAATTCAAGTTCAACGTACATTTATTATCAAAGAATGCACAAATCATACAACCATGCGATTTGTTTGATTACAGGCTGTCACAAACAAGAAATCCTAAAAGACCCAATTAAAAAAATAAAGACCGACACCCAAAGTGCAAAGAAAGGGGGAAAGAATTAAATCGTGCAAATAATAGAAATGACCAACAACATTCCAAACCAACAAGATTTTAGGTCCGAACCCCGGAGTAGTCCCAAATCCTCGGTATCAGTCCATCATGTTAGTGGGCAGAAGAATACAGCAGCCGTGGACAGTCTTCATTGCCTCAGTATCATGTACAGGAGTGATCATCATGGGAGTGAGCAAAATCAGCTCTCATTTCCAATCCTGACACCAACTTTCCAGAATATCTGGGCCAGCATTTAAATTGTCCAAACAGAGTATCGTCCTTCACACTTGGATACTAAAATCAATAGTTTGCTCTAAAAGTCATCACATAGATTGCATAAATCCCAATATGCACAATGGGAATAGCTTTGGTAAAGGGAAGGCTCCTTTGCTTAGTTTAGCATTAATATACTTTTTCTTTCTGATTCGCTAATTGTTTTGAATTGTTGTACGAGTAACAGAGCTTTTCTCAAACTGCTTCCCTGACAATCACACTCCCTAAATTAGTAAAAGCTGGGTGGGTAAGGGAAGTCTACTGTGTATGAAATTACAGAAAAGTTCAAGAGGCTTTTATAAGGATTCATTTGTGTCATACGAAAGAGAATACAGCACATCAGATAGAAAAATGGTTGACTGGTAAGTGGTTGGGGAAGAGTTTGAACTAGTCCAGTGCTGGGAGCCTTGATTGTCAAAATATAATAATCTGGACTTGGGTTAAGACGGGGGTCGGCAACCTGCGGCTCCCGAGCCATTTGTGGCTCTTTCACCTCTGTGCTGCGGCTCCCTGTGGCTTTGGGAAATAATTGGTCAGTATTTAATTAAAATGTATTTTATGTTAGTTTGTTAGCTTTTGAAATGTAATTCTAAATTTGAAGATTATGGTGATCTTGTACAATGTAAGTGTGGCGACACATTTTCTGACACATCCGAAACGGCTCTCAATTAGCCAGCATTCCGGCTAAGGGAGATTGCCTACGGGGGTTTGTGAGTACGTGTCTTTTGCAGCATCTGCGTCCATGGGGGCTGGGTTGAGGGAGGCTTAGAAGCAAGGCTGTTTAGTTCGAATAAAGTTATTCGACTGCAGTTTACTGACTGCGTGAGCACACCGCTGCAACGTGTTTTTATCGCTATTAATATACGTCACCACTGCCAATACCTGACACCCGCCAGTGCGCGATTTCTTTAATTTTTCGATCCAAGGTAAGCCAACTATGGAGAATTCTAAAAAAAGAAAAGTGACTGAAGAAAACAGAACGTTTAATGATACGTGGACAGATTCATTTGCTTTCACTGTTGACGAGACTGGTTTACCGGTATGCTTAATATGCAATGAGAAACTAGCAAACAACAAAAAGTCAAATGTCGCAAGGTATTTCCAGAGTAAACACGCAGCCTTTGCTCAAAAATATCCGGATGGAGATGAGAGAAAAAAAGCCGTTTCGGAACTGATGCGGAAGGTTGATCTGAGCAAAAATCATTTCCAGAAATGGATGAAGTCAGGAAAATCAACGACATACGCCAGTTATATTGCCGCTCAGGAAATAGTCAGGCACGGGAAGCAGTTTACAGATGGTGAATATATAAAAGAATCTTTCATTAAGATTTCAGAACATCTATTCACGGACTTTAAAAACAAGAGTGAAATTGTGCAGAAAATCAGGGATATGCCCCTCTCTGCAAAGACTGTCAAAGACAGAACCATAAAAATGGCAGAAGACATCACAAGACAGCAAATTAAAGACATCAATTCAGCTGTGGCCTACTCGATTGCCTGTGACGAGTCTAAAGACAAAGGCGATATTGAACAAATAGCGTTGTTCTGCCGGTATGTAAACTCTGCCGGGCCACAGGAAGAACTGATTGAGTTGATACCTCTAAAAGACCAAACACGGGGGGAGGACATCTGTGAGGCTGTCTTGAATTGTTTAAGAGCCAAAGGAATAAAGACCACCCATCTGGTGTCAGTAGCTACTGATGGGGCTCCGAATATGACGGGAACGCACAAGGGATTTGTGGCTTTACTGCAGAAGTCGCTGGACAGAAAGCTGCTGACTTTTCACTGCATCTTGCACCAAGAGGCACTGTGCGCTCAAACATTTCCTCCGGAATGCACAGAAGTAATGGATGTTGTCATTCAGATTGTCAATAAAATAATGGCAAAAAGTTTAAATCACCGTCAATTCCGTTTGTTACTGGACGAGATGGAAAGCGCATATTCTGATCTCCTGCTGCACAACAAAGTCCGGTGGCTGTCCAAAGGGGAGGTGCTGAAACGCTTTGTCGCGTGTCTGGAAGAAGTGAAAACTTTCCTGGGCAGCAAAGGGCTCAACTTTCCTGAGCTGGAACAGCCAGAGTGGCTGGAAAAGCTACACTTCATGGTAGACATGACAGCGCACCTGAACACGCTGAACACAGCTCTTCAGGGGAAAGGACGCACAGCCCTGCACATGTTGGAGGATGTCTTGGCATTCGAGCGCAAGTTGACAGTGCTTGCCAGAGATTTACAGAAAGGCACTTTGTCTCACTTCCCCAATTTGAGAGAGTTCAAACAAGGTCACGACATGATAATTTCGGAGTATTTACATTCTGCAATCATCGCAATGCAAACATCGTTTGGGAAACGCTTCTGTGAGTTCAGAGAGGAAAAAAACACATTATCCTTCCCGGTCACTCCCTTAAGCATCGATCCTTCCCTACTGAATACGACTGCATTGGCAGGTGTGAGTCAACCTGATCTTGAGATGGAACTGGCCGACATAGCCGACAAAGACATATGGGTGTCCAAGTTTAGACGCTTGACAGCAGACCTTGAAGATGTTGCCCGTCAGAAGGCCGTTCTTGCTCAGAATCACAAATGGAGTGATATTGAAAACCTTCCAAATCCGGACCAACTTGTGTTTGAAACATGGAATGCTGTGCCCGACATTTATGTAAACATGAAAAAGTATGCGCTTGGAGTCCTGTCGATCTTTGGATCCACATATGTATGTGAGCAGGTGTTCTCCAACATGAACTTTATTAAAAACAAACATCGCGCATGCTTCACAGATGACAGCTTGCGATCCTGTGTAAAGATGAAGGTGACGTCATACAGCCCTGATGTGCAGACGCTGTGCGCTGAGGTCCAGGAGCAGAAATCCCATTAACCAAGTATGATAAATATTTTAATTGCCTATTATTTTATGTATATTCATATTTTTTCATTGTTCAGTGAAATAGTCCTTTTATTTTTCAGGCTGACAGCTGGCTGATGATATTTTTGGTTTGCTGCTGGCGGAAAATTTAAGTTCGGCGTTTTTCATAAATACAAGAAGGACTCAAATAGACGTTGAGTATTTTACTTAAAAGTAACTTTCAACCCAACGTCTTTTTTTCGGAGTTCAAAATGTTTTTGTTGCATGCAGAAATGTAATTTCGTTTTCTCTGCAGGAGTTCATCAATTTCATAAATGCAACACATTATAGTTTGTTTATACATAGCATAAAGGCAAAAAAAACGTTGTATGCAGTGTTATTTCATTTTAAATGTCAAACGGGTTTTGCGGCTCCCAGTGTTTTCTTTTCTGTGGGAAACGGGTCCAAGTGGCTCTTTCAGTGATAAAGGTTGCTGACCCCTGGGTTAAGAGAACATGACAATGACTTCTTATTCTTTCCCTAAAAAATTATTTTAGCCTACTGAATCTAGTCAAAGCACCCAGGTAAAAGCCACACAATTACAGAGAGAATATGCAAACTCCACACAGACAGTACCAGAAATCAGGATCGAACCCTTAGAGGTGTGAGGCTGTGTTGCTGTATCACCAATAAAACTATCAGCTTCATTAGTACAAATGATCTGACAAAGTGAGGAAGATAGAGAAAGACAGAGTGCTGGAATAGTGGACAGACAGATGGAAGACATAATTTAATTGTGATACAAACAATGATTCTAGCCTCAACTCAATCTCAAAATTTATCTAATTATACTCTTGTGAATCATCTTAAGGAGTTTCCCCATAATAAGAATGCAATATATACAATTAAGCTTGTAGATAAATGAGAGGGAATATTTTGAGAAGAAAATGGAGAAATTAAATGCATTCAATGAAAAAAAATACCAAAGGCATAAAATCAGCAAAGAGTTGAAATAATTTGAAACAGTTTCCTATAAGAATGAGCACAGTTGAGTAAAGCAGAACAAATCAAATCTACAGCATTTCAGATATTGTACAAGCAATTAATGATGATCAAAGGCTTACTTAAATCACATATTTCATATTGCTAGAGCAGAATATACTGATCAAATATGCACTCAATCAATTTCTAAGGAGCAAGAAAACAAGTGACCATCTTACCTATTTTGGTGGTAAATTGCCTATAAAATTTATACCAAAAGGAGCCTACTTTCCCCCATCCATTACAGCGGCTCGGGTAATGAAAATTTGCCCTTACAGAATTCACAAATCACTGCCCAAAAATGTGGGTTTTTGAATAAAATTTGTTCTCATCAAACTTGTGTGAGCTAAGTAAATAAACAGAAAGTTTATTGTATTTTCAATTCACATATCTTGACAGATGTGCATAGTATCATGTTATGGACCATTTCCTAGGGATGTAACTCCTGCACAGGTGTCACCTGCACGCCAGCTGTTGAAGCGGTGCACACACAGCCCACCTGTTCTGAATGATTCAGGATGAACATTTGAACATACATTCATAATATACACATGATCTGGATGACTACAGGAGTGGCAAGGATGAAAGACCCTGCTGAGCAGAAGCAGGACTTAATTTTCTTCTTAATTTCCAAAGCTCAACACCTTCTAGTAATACTCTCAATATATAATTATTGAAAAATATCACACAGAAAGAGATCTGTCTCCTTAATCACTTTGGCAGAGTCAGTAATTAATTCCCATCCCCCCTTATTTCTCCACCACAGCCCTTAATACTTCTCCCATTTTACATGAACACACCAGGTTTGAAGACATGTTCAATTCTGAAAGCGGGATTATACCATTACCTCCTTTCAGTCAAAAACAAGGATGTGACCCGCATGGGTCTATGTGGAGGAGTGGGATTAGTTTTGAATTGATCTACCAAGACATAATTCTATGCATAATCTTCTGCAGTCCATCTGAAAACATCTCTCATCATATAGCATTTTAGCTAGCTGTTTGTAGATATTTATTCAAAACTGAGCAAGAATTTTTCTGATGGAACTTCCCTCAACTGCTCTAATAAAATTGTCTCATTTTAAACTAAAAGCACCAGATTAAACAAAATGCCTACTCAATTCAGATCAATTGTGAAACTACTGCTTATATATTAAAGGAGTTTAAAGTAATACTTCAGTGAAATGATTTAAATATTAGTGGCAAAAATAGGGCTTTGATTTATTCAGGCAATTCTGGATCTTTATAAGGAACAGCAGATGGATTAAGAATATTAAAAAACAAGGTTGATACCCTGAGATCTGGTATTTGCATTTTTGATTTGGCATGCTAGGACTAATTGACATTTCAATCAGACACTCCCTGTATAATATAATTTGCTAACTAACATTCAGGAGTTGGAGGAGATAATGAAGTGAAAAGGCAGACACTGTAAACCTCCTGTGCAAATCTCTCGGCAGCTGAGCAATGAGTGAGTTGGCTGCCAATCTCACTGAGGCTTCAATATGTACTTACTGCTTATTGCATAAGGTTCATAATTAAAGTCCTTGAGTCATATGAAGAGAAATAGAACTGTCACATGAAGGAAAATTGTAGGGAGAGAATAAAATGTGCATATAGTACTCCAGTGTTTATTAATTAAATCCCAAGCTTCACACTTTTTAAAAACTATTTTGAACGTATGTATACTTGGTGGTTATGCCTTTGGCAATGTTGGCTAAGGGTGGAACATAACATTGTTGGAACTTTCCTGTCATATACAATTTTACTACTGTAGAGAGAATCTCCAAACTGTGCCCAATGGAGACAACAAAACAATTTTCTTTGATAATGTCAACTTGCAAATAAGTACAAGGTATATAGAAACACATTTAATTCACTGATGCCTAAATGGAAGACAATTTGTTTTCTATCCTTCTCTCCAATCTAACCTACACCAGACTCCAATCTGACTTGAACTGGATGGCTCTTAGTTACCCCCTGACCAAGTCACAACTAGAACCAATTGTCAACTTCAAAATAAACATAAGGAAATAAAGGTAATAGAAAAGGGGAAATAAAAGGGTCAATGACATGGACCACATCTAACATTCAAGTAAGTTCAATGCAGTTCAGTCAACAAAATAAAGTTGCAGGAAGAGCTCCACAGATATTTTTTTTTAAGTCTGTGTCAATATCAGCGTAGGTTTCACTTTCTGCCAACAATCAACCACCCCAAGAGACCTGCCCAGCAGGCAGATAAATCCGGGTTACCACAATAGTTTATAATGATGTGGTAGAACCAAAAGAGCACTTATCCTGGACAATTACCCTCAGAAAGCCACTTAGATCAGATCAACAGCGGAAACCTGAAAATTATCACTTGCTATAACTCCTCCTAAATGATATATCAGTACTCTTCTTCTTAATCACTTACAAGATTAGTGGAAAGTTAGCGCCAACAATTTGCTCAAGCGATTTCAAAACCTACAAACAAGTGACACCATTTTAAATGGGCATCTTGAGATCGTAAGTGCCGCACCGGGTTTTACTTTAGAAGATAAGGGTAGTGTGGTGTAGAGGTGGAGCTGTTGTTGCTGCTCCAGCTCCAGCAACCCAGGATTAATCCTAATCCCTGATGCTGTCCAGGTGAATTCTGTACGTTCTCCTTATAGGTGAAAATCTGAACAAAAATCAGAAAAAACTGGAAATACTCAGCAGGTCAGGCTGCATACGTGGAAAGAGAAAAAGAGCAAATATTTCAGGTACTTTATATAACATGATATATCATTTCCCAGTACCCAAAAAAATTAATTTGTTTTAACCTGCAGCAAAATAACATGTTAAACAGATACTCTGCCAAAGTTTAGCCTCTCTTTCACTAATTAAGTGGCAGCTCAGTAGATGAGTTCATACCCATTAGGATGATTCAATTCTCCCCAGAAGGAAAAAAAATCCACATTCTACACCAGAAGCTCATTAAGAAGCACGAACAAAATAGCAAAGCTTTGTATAACAAAACAGAACTAAAACTAGTCACTGTTATGTAATGATGAAAAACAGGTAGAAGCACAAAGACTTAGAGGCCGCAAATAGTCACAACACTATCATTAACTACAGTGGAGGTGATTCAATAGTTCTTTTGTCAATCAAGCATGATAAATGTCAGAAAGATATTAGCATATAATTTAAATGGAAAAATCCCTTGCTCTGTTTCTGTGGACAACGTCCTGCTTTTAGTGGGAGAAGTTGTTATACTTTATTTCCTCTTTTCTCTGAATAGATGCTTCCTGAGGAAATTATGCTTGCTGTACATTAGACTTCTATTAGTCATCACACCTCCAATGCATTACTTGACATTGTATCCCAACACACAGTAGCAAGTGGTTAGCACGACACTATTGCAACTCCAGGCCTCACAATTCTGGCATCATCTATAAAGCAGTCTGTATGTCCTCCCCATGGAATGAGTGGATTCTCTCTAGATGCTCCAGTTTCCTCCCACATTCCAAAGACATACCAGTTAATAGGTCATTTGGTCATATTAAATTGTCCAGTGATTAGGCTAGGGTTAAGTCGAGGGTTGCTAGGCGGCACAGCTCGAAGGACCAAAAAGCTCATTCTGTGCTTTAGCTTGATCAATCAATTAATAAATACACTGAACTAAAAACAAAATTTACCAGGCCACTCTGTCACAAACATTGTAAGTTTATGGGTTTGTGATTTACCACTTAGCAAACTAATTCTTTCAGTTATTGTTCACTATTAAATAAGGCAGCTCTACATTCAAATATTATCATCAATGAAATAAATTGGAATCATTGGTTTTAAACCAGTTTTGTTCCTTAATGAGGAACTTTTTTTAAAAAAAGAACCTGCAATCACCAATATCTTGTTTAGAAAAGGACTGTGGATTCTTTAAATCTGAAAAAGCAGAGGCACTGTATAATCAGATGAAATACAGTTTATTGATTTGAAACATTAATTATATTTCTCTCTGCACAGAAGCTGTCTGATCTTACAGTAATATTACATTGTGATTGCTCTAAAATCGATAACTATCAATATTACAGGTTCATAATATACTCACTGTACTTCACTATCTCTACAAAATGATCACGAATATGAACACAGTATGAATCCTCTCCTCCTCTTCACAACTCAGTGCCTCTACTCGCCACATATTATTTACACAGCACGTTATTTTATTGATTAACATCAGTCACCACACCAATTAATATTGCAACCATTATTGCAACTCTTTAACCTTTGAGATCAATTGCATACAGTCTGATTTAACAACATTTCAGTATAGACCCTGGATCTGGAACCATTATTTCCAGATTTATAACCTTTAATCTAAATCTCTAGATAGCCTAGTTATTTTCAAAGGGATTCAGAACTGCCTTTGCATTCCCCACTCAGTTGAAATTTCGATGTGATCAACAATCAAGCTTTCTTCTCCCTGGTGTCTATTTTTTATATCAATGAGTCATGAAATTAAGGTAAAAAATATCAGCAAAAACGGACTTCCAGGCTACATGATTGACAACACTGGAGCTACTTGCTCCAAAGAAAAAGAAATCTATTGCAGATGAGTCACATCTCATATGTAATGCTTCTTAGACTTGCCAATCATTGAAAATCTCCGCAAAATTCACTATCCAGCCAATCACACAAAAGATTACTTACAGTAATAAATTATACTATTATTGGTCAGAACTTTTAAAGTTTAACTTTTTTTTGCTTTCAAATGGAACTGAAAAGATAGCACAATAAATTAAGTATGCCCTTAATCAAATCTGAGCATTAAATTTTAGGTTGATTAAGCTGGCATGCCTTTAAAAACATTGGATTGTTGCATTGCAATATTGTACAATTTCTACTCAAGTCACTAAATTTATTTTTTTAACAGAGACCAGTGATAACTTTTATAGTGTTTACAACTAATTTTTTTCAGAAAATGGTTCCTCCGGGATTGAAGTACAATATGCAATAAAATCAGATTGGATTCAGTCAGTAGCTTCCTTCTCATAAAATGGGGTATTTCTGTAATCTAAGCCCTTCAACTGAATTAAGACAAGGATAAAGATAAATAAATTGTCATAATTATCTCAGTCCTGCAATTGATTATTGGCTCAAAAAAAACCTCTGCAAACGTGTTACCCATGCAGAGTGCATCAGAAGTTACAAAAATTCCTCTTAAATGGGAGGCACATAAGCATTAGGCAGTTCTAGATACTGGTATACCAACATTCAGAGTTCATTAAGTCTACCTTGTCCCATTAGTGTAACGTGAACAAATTCAGTAACAAATAAACAACACTAAGTTCTTATTCTTTCCTGTTTGAAAATCAAAGGTGGAATAACCAACCCATTTTGATAATCAACAAGTTTTTAAACAGAGAAACAAGTATTTCAATTTCATTCATTCTATGACTTTATTCTCAATTATTCTGGTCAGATCATTAAAACCAAACTTGAGAACACTGATGTTATCTGATCTGCAAGGTATTTTCTCAAACAAAATCATCATTCCAATATGAGACAATCCTTAGTTGAAGCACGCTCTCAACTGAAATAGAAGCATCGTTCACTGCAAGTCACTGCTGAAGCAATGCTGCCACCAAATCCACTCCAGTAGTGAACTGCAGGAGCTGCTGAATCTCTCTCCTGACAACACATACTCTGAAGGGTTTACACGGAGACTTCAGAGAGTAAAATGCATAGGCAAAGGAAGCTTTAGGTAAAGCAATAAAGAAAGATCACATTAACTACTTGAGAAAAATTAAAGTATCCCAAGTTGCCAAATATTTGATTATTTTGAGTACTGTATTCAAATACCTTGAATACATCTTTTGACAATCCAAAATAATCAAACGAATCAATTCTGTGACAAAAATATTACTATGAAAGATCTTTGAAACTAGAATAATCCTCTTTCGCGAGCATACCTATACTGTAGCTACTTCTCTGCTTTTATTTACAGTACAGGAATTAGAGTTTAATTATTCATCTTTATTCATGGAATTCCTAACAGCAGAGTTCCACTGGGTTTAATACAACGACTCACTAGTTTTAAGTCTGATACTCTGAATGAATAAGAATCAGTTATATGCATTATTCTGTATTACAAAATCTACTCTGCAAATAAGCAAATACAAAGCTCAGTCAGTAGGCAACAAAGATTTCTAATAGTGTAAAATGATGAAAACCTGCCCTTTCAAATAACCTTATGTATGGAATCCAGCTATTTAAAATTCCAAAGATTATAAACTGCTTAGTGCTTTGCCATCCAAGTCTGCAATGTATCATTAAACCCACAATCAAGCCTTTCTAACAAAGCATTTTGTTTGATATATTCTCTCTGTTAAAACCTCCCCCAAACACCCTGCTGAAGGAGAACAGTGATTTACCTGATACGTGCTAAAGCGAATTCCATTCTGCAGCTGAATCTTTATGGAGTTAGTCCCCGAGTTCATGTCGCAAAAAATCATACTTGGGCACTACAGGAATCAACAAATCCACAACGATAGGCAGTTGCAAAGCCTAGTTCTTTCTTCCTGTAATGTGGGAGATCTCACAGAAACTGCTCTGTATCCTTTAACTTGGAGCAGGATAACCAAGGGAAATTTGAACTCCCACAAGCGTGGGTTAGCTTTAGCTGCAGCCAGCCAATAAGCTGCTTGTCGTTGAAAAACAGTTCCTCATTGAAAGGATGGCTGATGTAAAACATGAGGAAATTATAGCTGGGACAGAGATCATGAGAGTATGTCACAGTGTAAGCAGTCAGGGAGCATAGGAGCTGCCCATCTGCTCCCACTGATAATAGTATGCCTTTATAACAGCCAGGTGACTGATTACACCCTCCTGTCAGAAGCCAAACAGACTGACAACCAATGTGAGTGCAAGTGAGCACTGTGTCAGACAGTGCTTTAAGTCATCAGTACTGCTTTAGTCCCCATTATCAAGCCTCTAATTAAACACAGGATATACTAATATGGCAGTTAATTTCAAAATTAATCATAAAGCTCTCTGTGGTTAACTGCTCCCGATATATTGTGAATTTTATGGAATTATACTGGCAGTGAAACACATGGGGTCTAGTTGTCACAATTAGATCACAGCATCAAACGTTCAAAATCTTAGCTGAGAAAACATGTTTCATCATTTTAAAGATACCATATAACATCACAATGACACTATCCACATTACACATTAACTTCTAACACAAAAAATACAAACACACTGCATGAAATCTATGGTATAACAAACCATTGAATGAGTAAGTCACAAGAGATGATTTACTCCTTCAGAAATATTCATTTAACAATCTCAAATTACTGAAGCACATCAGTGCTTTATTGAACAGAGAAGGATCGTGAAAATAAGATTTAAAATCCTCTGCAGATCCACAAGGGAGAAAGAACCACAAGATTACTGCAGATCTAGACAATGATTGATGCATCCTCACACCCTTTGAGTATTTACTTCCCACCTCAAGAGTTCTGGAAAGTTTGCTTATAATTCTAGCGATAAAGGAAACCTCTTCTGTTCAGGCTGAGAAGAGAACATGGTGTGTGATTCTTTCAGTGTTCCTGCTAAGCCAAGATTCTTTCAACCGAGCAACTATTTACATCAGCAACAAAATGTGGGTCAGGCCTGACTTGGGTTTGCAGCAGTTGTGGGCTCTGAATTTGTTGCTAGGCTAATTTGCCTCAGTGTAACCCACAACCAGGCTACGAAATGTGCAGTAAAGGCAAATAATAATATCTGCAAACAGCACAACTAGAAGCTTCGTCACAGGAAACAATTAATAGCTTTTTACTAGATACAAATAGAATCTAATCAGTATTTTCTCGTTATATCTAAGGGGGATACAATAATGGCTAACAGTAACCTATTCTATGAAAACATCACTGACACAGTGAATGATCTAAAATTGAATTCTAAATTTTCATGTGTTGATTTCTAGCTACTATTTTTTTCAGAATTATTCTACTTTAGAGTTGCTATCCATTAAGTGTATACTGTAAAATTCTCCATCTGCTACTAAACAGCATGAATGCATTGTAATTTAACTATTTCACTGTCAGCTGTGTTCCAGATTAATAGCAATACAACTGTGTGCCTGATTTAACTATGTAGTAACCTTCCTGGCTCTGGATTAGAAGTTTATAGACTCAAATCACACTTTAGGGACTCAAACGCAGATACTGAGGTTGCTATAGTGCTCAACCATCAGAGGCACCCTTCTCAGGTGAAACTCTAAAATGGAGCTCTTCCTGCTCCCAAAAATGAACACAAAAGTTTGATCCCATTACATTATAATGAAGAACATTAAGGGAATATTTTTTTGGTATCCTAAACAATACTTAGTATGATCTAAAACCAAAGATTAGCACAAATTAATTGTCATATTTCCAAAACTGCAACTTTGACCATGTAGTACTGTAGCTTACAATGAATGCTGGGGCACTGTCAAGCAGGGATGGCAAACCTATGGCACCTGTGCCCAAGATGCACATGCAAAACTTTGTTGGCATGTGTTATGCAGTGCTCTCCCTTAATTCTTTAAAACCCATCCATGAAAAAAGAAACAATGATCTTCTTTACTGCCAAATGAAGCAGTGAATAATTGTTGCAACCTAAAAGCACTGAGATGCTTTCAATGGCAATGTCTCATGCCAGTTTGGCAGCATGATCTTAGATGATACGTTTTGAAATCCTCACAGCATAGTTGGGCTAGTTGGTATTGAGTTTACTCTGCTTACTTTTCTTCAGTCAGTTTTGAGTATACACTGGATAATAATAGTAAATAAAATGTTGTATGAAATAAAAATAATGAAATAAAAAAATAGAAAATAATAAGAATAAATGAAATAAAAAATAAAATATGTAAGATAGTAATAAAAGAACTGTGATCAACAAGTTAACCTTTCAAAAATAGTTTCTATACAACTGATGATCCACCCAGCAGGATTGTTAAAGAGGCAATTCTGTCAATTCTAGCAACACATGTTGGACATCCACTGATAGGTTTTCATTGTATAGTTCACGAGGAGGATTTGTGTGCAAAAACTGACATTCAGGAAAATGAAGAAATGATTAAAATTGTAACTAAGGAAATTAATTTCATTTCTGGGCATGCTTTGAAAAACAGACTATGTTTTGCTGAGTGAGGTGAATTCAGTGTACACAGGACTGCCTACGTACAAGCAAATGTTTGCCGGCTTAGTAGAGGTTCTATCCTCAAAGCATTGTTGAGTGGATGAAATTTCTCTCATTCTGATGTATGAAAAAGGTTCTTGTCAAGAATTATATATGTGTGAATTTGTTGATTGATGTTTTCTGTAGATTTCTACTCACATTTAAATGGCTTAAATGCCAAATTACAGGGTTCTGAGAAACCATCTTATGTTTGATAATATAGAAAGCTTTAAATAAAACAAAGTATTTAAATGTGATACCAAAAATAGTACTTTTAAAATATTTCCCAAACCTTAAAAAAAAGAGATACTGAAATCTCTGAAAAGACAGTCAGAGCCTTGCAATGCCATTTTTGAGCATCATTGGATCAACCAATGAATAATTTTCTCTACAATTCACTATGCTCAGTTCATTGAAAGAAATAGGAAAAAATCATAAAGAATACAGTCAGTCCAACATCAGGCAAACTGAACTTGGAAATATATTTTGTACTGGATTGACTTGAATAATTTTGAAATGCAATTGATTGATTTAATACAACAGCTCAATTTGGAGGCAAAAAATCTGACGAATTAGGAACTGAACTTAATAATATTGAAGGAGAGTGGCAACAGACGGAATCAAAGCTTAAAAATCCAGGTAACGAGGCTCTGAAACTCTAGAATTCCATTCCTGAAACTCAACTGTCTGCAAGATGTTGCAACGGCAATATTAATAGTATTTTCTACGACATATTCATGTGAGTCATTGTTCTCAATGATGAACTTGGTCAAGTCTAATTATAGGAGTAGACTTACTGATGAAACTACTGCTACATGCAGAGCTCTCAAAATAACCAAATACAAACTGGATATAAAATATTTGTCATTGCTA
Source organism: Hypanus sabinus (assembly GCF_030144855.1). Classification (NCBI taxonomy): domain Eukaryota; kingdom Metazoa; phylum Chordata; class Chondrichthyes; order Myliobatiformes; family Dasyatidae; genus Hypanus; species Hypanus sabinus. The sequence continues at coordinate 51,976,400 of NC_082730.1, read as the reverse complement.
GTGCAGAAACAAAAGTCTCACTGAGAGCAACATGTGTTTATTTTCCTTTCCTTCATCTTTTTCAAATATTCACCAAAGCTTATAATTTCACATTAACATTTCTTATGTTATGTATGAGTTTCAAGACCTGTTCAAGAAGGACGGGTTACACTTGAATCCTGGGGGGACCAATATCCTAGTGGAGAGGTTTGCCAGGGCTACAGGGCAGACTTTAAACTAGTAAGATGGGGGACGGGAATCAAGTTGAGGAAACCACGGGAGAGGAGGTTAGTTCACCAGTAGAACAAGTAAAGAGACAGTGTGTGAGGGAGGAAAGGCAGGTGATGGAGAAGGGATGCGCTCAGCCCAAAGATGTAGGGGAGAAGAAAGAAAAGGATAATAAATTTGAATGCATTGTTAGGGATGAAAAGAGAGGAGGGGGTGGAGAGTATCTTAAATGTATCTATTTTAATGCTAGGAGCATTGTAAGAAAGGTGGATGAGCTTAAAGCGTGGATTGATACCTGGAATTATGATGTTGTAGCTATTAGTGAAACGTGGTTGCAGGAAGGGTGTGATTGGCAACTAAATATTCTTGGATTTAGTTGCTTCAGGTGTGATAGAGTAGGAGGGGCCAGAGGAGGAGGTGTTGCATTGCTTGTCCGAGAAAATCTTATGGCGGTGCTTTGGAAGGATAGATTAGAGAGCTCCTCTAGGGAGGCTATTTGGGTGGAATTGAGGAATGGGAAGGGTGTAGTAACACTGATAGGAGTGTGTTATAGGCCACCTAATGGGGAGCGTGAGTTGGAAGAGCAAATGTGTAAGGAGATAGCAGATATTTGTAGTAAACACAAGGTGGTGATTGTGGGAGATTTTAATTTTCCACACGTAGACTGGGAAGCTCATTCTGTAAAAGGGCTCGATGGTTTAGAGTTTGTGAAATGTGTGCAGGATAGTTTTTTGCAACAATACATAGAAGTACCGACTAGAGATGGGGCAGTGTTGGATCTCCTGTTAGGGAATGTGATAGGTCAGCTGACAGATGTATATGTTGGGGAGCACTTCGGGTCCAGTGATCACAATATCATTAGCTTCAATATAATTATGGAGAAGGACAGGACTGGACCGAGAGTTGAGATTTTTGATTGGAGAAAGGCTAACTTTGAGGAGATGCGAAGGGATTTAGAGAGAGTGGATTGGGTCAGGTTGTTTTATGGGAAGGATGTAATAGAGAAATGGAGGTCATTTAAGGGTGAAATTATGAGGGTACAGAATCTTTATGTTCCTGTTAGGTGAAAGGAAAGGTTAAAGGTTTGAAAGCACCATGGTTTTCAAGGGATATTAGAAATTTGGTTCGGAAAAAGAGGGATGTCGACAATAGATATAGGCAGCATGGAGTAAAGGAATTGCTCGAGGAATATAAAGAATGTAAAAGGAATCTTAAGAAAGAGATCAGAAAAGCTAAAAGAAGATACGAGGTTGGTTTGGCAAATAAGGTGAAAGTAAATCCGAAAGGTTTCTACAGTTATATTAAAAGCAAGAGGATAGTGAGGGATAAAATTGGCCCCTTAGAGAATCAGAGTGGTCAGCTATGTGTGGAGCCAAGGGAGATGGGAGAGATTTTGAACGATTTCTTCTCTTCGGTATTCACTAAGGAGAAGGATATTGAATTGTGTAAGGTGTGGGAAACAAGTAAGGAAGTCATGGAACCTATGACAATTAAAGAGGTGGAAGTACTGGCGCTTCTAAGAAATTTAATAAATCTCTGGGTCCTGACGGGATATTCCCCAGGACCTTGAGGGAAGTTTGTGTAGAAATAGCAGGAGCTCTGACGGAGATCTTTAAGATGTCATTAGAAACGGGGATTGTGCCGGAGGATTGGCGTATTGCTCAAGTGGTTCCATTGTTTAAAAAGGGTTCTAGAAATAAGCCTAGCAATTATAGACCTGTCAGTTTGACATCAGTGGTGGGTAAATTAATGGAAAGTATTCTTAGAGATAGTATTAATAATTATCTGGATAGACAGGATCTGATTAGGAGTAGCCAGCATGGATTTGTGCGTGGAAGGTCATGTTTGACAAACCTTATTGAATGTTTTGAAGAAGTTACGAGGAATGTTGACGAGGGTAAGGCAGTGGATGTAGTCTATATGGACTTCAGCAAAGCCTTTGACAAAGTTCCACATGGAAGGTTAGTTAAGAAGGTTCAGTCGTTAGGTATTAATGCTGGAGTAATAAAATGGATTCAACAGTGGCTAGATGGGAGATGCCAGAGAGTAGTGGTGGATAATTGTTTATCGGGATGGAGGCCCGTGACTGGCGGGGTGCCTCAGGGATCTGTTTTGGGCCCAATGTTGTTTGTAATATACATAAATGATCTGGATGATGGGGTGGTAAATTGGATTAGTAAGTATGCCGATGATACTAAGGTAGGAGGTGTTGTGGATAATGAGGTGGGTTTTCAAAGCTTGCAGGGAGATTAATGCCGGTCAGAAGAATGGGCTGAACGTTGGCAGATGGAGTTTAATGCTGAGAAGTGTGAGGTTCTACATTTTGGCAGGAATAATCCAAATAGAACATACAGGGTAAATGGTAGGGCATTGAGGAATGCAGAGGAACAGAGAGATCTAGGAATAACAGTGCATAGTTCCCTGAAGGTGGAGTCTCATGTAGATAGGGTGGTGAAGAAGGCTTTTGGAACGCTGGCCTTTATAAATCAAAACATTGAGTACAGAAGTTGGGATGTAATGTTAAAATTGTACAAGGCATTGGTAAGGCCAAATTTGGAATATTGTGTGTAGTTCTGGTCACCGAATTATAGGAAAGATATCAATAAATTAGAGAGAGTGCAGAGACGATTTACTAGGATGTTACCTGGGTTTCAGCACTTAAGTTACAGAGAAAGGTTGAACAAGTTAGGTCTCTATTCATTGGAGCGTAGAAGGTTGAGGGGGGATTTGATCGAGGTATTTAAAATTTTGAGAGGGATAGAGTTGACGTGAATAGGCTACTTCCATTGAGAGCAGGGGAGATTCAAAAGAGAGGACATGATTTGAGAGTTAGGGGGCAGAAGTTTAAGGGAAACACAAGGGGGTATTTCTTTACTCAGAGAGTGATAGCTGTGTGGAATGAGCTTCCTGTAGAAGTAGTAGAGGCCAGTTCAGTTGTGTCATTTAAGGTAAAATTGGATAGGTATATGGACAGGAAAGGAGTGGAGGGTTATGGGCTGAGTGCGGGTAGGTGGGACTAAGTGAGATTAAGAGTTCGGCATAGACTAGGAGAGCCGAGATGGCCTGTTTCCGTGCTGTGATAGTTATATGGTTATATGGTATGAGTTTCAACAACAGTATTATTTCAAAATTATGCTATTTTTCAATTGTGTTTTAATAAACATTAACAATTCTGAACAGGTTTTCTAAAATGCTTCATTTATATAAATCAGTCACTGCTATAATTGTATTCTCAAAAAGGCGGCACCTATCATTAAGAAACCCCTAACACCCAGGGCAGACTCTCTTCTCATTGCAACCATCAAGGAGGAGATTCAGGAGCCAGAAGACACACACAATGTTTCAGGAACAGCTTCTATAAATAAATAAGCAATAAATATTGAGAACATAAGATGATGTGTCCTTAAAAGTGAGTCCATAGGTTGTAGTAACAATTCAATGATGGGGGCTAGAGAAGTTGTGTGAAGTTTACTCCTCCGGTTCCAGATCCTGATGGCTATGGGTTTATAACAGTTACTTAGTCTGGTGGTGTGGGTCCTGAGGCTCCTATACCTCCTTCCTGATGGCAGCAGTGAGAAGAGAGTATGGCCTGGATGGTGCAGGTCCTTGATGATGGATGCTACTTTCCTGCAATACCACTCCTTGCAGCTGTGCTCAATGGTGGGGAGGGCTTTAACTGTGATGGACTGGGCCATGTCCACTACTATTTGTAGGTTTTTCAAATCAAGAGCATTGGTGTTTTCATAGCAGGCTGTGATGTAGCTTGTCAATATACTCCCCACCACATATCAATAGAAGTTTGTCAAAGATTTAAATGACATGCCAAATCTGTCTGCTTTGAAAACTAATCCTGCTGACAGAACAAACAGTTGCTGCTACAGTCTAGCAAAACAAATCAAGGTTTTGAACACCCACCAAATCTTAGATTACTTATATTAGGATGGCATGGTAGTGCAGTGGTTAGTGTACCCCTTTACATTGCTAGCTGTAAGATCAAGGTTCAATTTCCGCTGCTGTCTGTAAGGAATTTGTACATTTTCCTCATGATCACTTGGGCTTCCTCCCATATTTCAAGGATGTACGGTTAGAGTTAGTAAATGCCGCGCCGGTATCCGAAACGTAACAACACTTGTATATGACCCAGCACAATCCTCGCTGATTTGATATGACCAAACAATACATTTCACTCTATAGTTTGATGTACATGTCACAAATAAATCTAAGCTTCCTAATCTTTCTTGCTTTTTAATTGCACTTTAAATACTGAGCTGGGATACCAATGATCAAATAGCATAGAATAAACAACAAATCAAATGTGTTTGTTAGCTGTTTTGTAGGTTTTAAGAGTCAAGAAAGATCTTGTCTTTCTGTAGTGACAGTGATTGTGTGCAGGTTACATACAGCAAGAGAAGGGCCTTAAACTGAGCATCTGGACGACAGATGTTCTCAGCCCACCTGTCAAACTAGACACACTGCCCCAACCCAGAGCCCCAGACCCCTGGCATTGCATGGGCACAATGTAGAGAAATCCTGGAAAAGCATGGATCACTCTCCCTATCTGGGAAGCCATAAGTTAGCCAAGGAAGATACTGAAGACAAACTCACCATTATCTATAACCTGCCAAAATAACCTTTGGCCATCTGAAAAAAGACAATGGAAGATCAAAACTCAAAACCCATCAGCAAGTTCATGGTCTACTGAGTTGCAGTGATCCCTGACCCCCTGAATGCTTTGGAGACATGGACAATTAACAGTATGGAGTAGAAGCTACTGGATGCATCACCAAAGCTGTCTCAACAAAGTTCTCCAGCTCCATTGGCAGAAAACATGAAACAAGGTTAGGATCCTTTCCTTTGCTAACATTCATGTGCTAATGCTCTCATATCAGTCACATACCTAACCCAGACCCCCATAACAAATACACAACTCTGAGATCTATCATAGCATGACATTTCCAGCAGAGCAGACAAAATGCTTTGAGGATGTTTCAAAGCAATTAAATATAACATTACAAGTGCTACACCTGCCCTTACACCTCCTCCCCCACTACCATTCAGGGCCCTAAACAGTCATTCCAGGTGAGATGACACTTCACCTGTGACTCTGTTGGGGTCATATACTATGCCCGGTGCTCCTGGTGTGGTCTCTTGTTTATCGGTGAGACCTGACATAGATTGGGAGACCACTTTGCCAAGCACCTATGGTCCGTCCACCAGAAAAAGTGTGATCTCCCAGTGGCCATTCATTTTAATTCCACTTCCCATTCCGATATGTCCATCCATGGCCTCCTATACTGACATGATGAGGTCACATTTAGGTTGGAGGAACACATTATATTCCATTTGGGTAGCTTCCAACCTGATGGCATGAACATCGATTTCTCAAACTTCTGGTAATGCTCCTCATCCCCATTTCACCATTTCCCATCCCCTTTTCCCTCTCTCACCTCATCTCCTTGCCTGCCCATTGCTCCCCTCTGGTGCCCCTCCCCATTTTCTTTCTTCCATGGCCTTCTGTCTCTTTCACCAATCAACTTACCAACTCCTTATCTCATCCCTCCCCCTCCAGGTTTCACCTATCACCTTGTGTTTCTCTCCCCCCCCCCCACCTTTTAAATCTACCCCTCAGCTTTTTTTCTCCAGTCCTGTCGAAGTGTTGCAGCCCGAACCGTCAACAGTACTCTCTTCCCCAGATGCTGCCTGGCCTGCTGAGTTCCTCCAGCATTTTGTGTGTGTTGCTTCAATAACTTCACTGATTTATGGTACATAACTGCTCAAAATGGAGGAGGAGCTTCTGGGGAGGTACCAAGCACCTTGAGGCTGCACACAGCAAGCACACAAAGGCCAACAGTGGAAGGACCCACCCATTTCACCACCTGGAAAGTATCACTAGGCACCCTTTGAAGAAACAGTAACAACCACACAGAACTTTCCACAGGAGTGCAGTGGAACTAAGCTATCCTGGACCCCAAGGGAATACCCGAGAAGATCAGGCTTCAATTCAATGCATACATGGAAGAGGCTTGTTAGCTGTGCTACTTCAGTGAACTTAAGTTTCAATCTGTATGTAAATACCAATAAATTCATTATTCTTTCTAGTCCAGAAAGTACCTTTTTAACCATGAACAAATTTTATAGGCAATTAATAATATTTTTTTCACTGGCTTCTCTGGTTTGTATCCACATATTATTACCAACTTCACAATAGGATTTTTGAGCCATAAAGAAGTCAATTCCAAATAGCTGACACAATGGTGAAATGTTTGAATGCACTGAGCTTTGATTGTTTTATTAAATCTCTCAAACAATTTTAAACTTGAGAAAAATAATCTCAGCTTCTCACACCTTTCCACTGAAAGGACTTCTCTACCCTTTCCTTTTTCAGCTTCTCTTGCATCGTCCTGACGACCTTAAAGTGTGGTGCCCAGAATGAATGCAGTATTCCAGGTGGGGTGTCAATGATGTTTTATGGTTAACTAGTAATGAACTATGCTCCGCTACAAGGTACAGTCGGCCCTCCTTATCTGCAAGTTCCACATGCGCGAATTCAACCAACCACGAATCGCGAAAACCCGGAAGTGCTCTTCCAGCATTTGTTGTTTGAGCATGTACAGACTTTTTTTTCTTGTCATTATTCCCTAAACAATGCAGTATAACAACTAGTTTACATAGCATTTACATTGTATTAGGTAATATAAGTAATCTAGAGATGATTTAAAGTATACAGGAGGATGTGCGTAGGTTACCAAGGATCGGGATCGAAAAAAAATCTTAAGTTCTCTTACTATGCAAGTCGGAACAGGTAGATCCGGTATTATTTAGTGTCAGTTAGTCAAAGTTTGTCTTAGTATATAGTATATATTATACCTTTCTATGCATATAAAACACTTAAGAACGTATGTGTCAGTGCCAGGCTCGGGAAGTTCCTGAGCTTGATCCAGTGACAGATCGCTCTCGAGTGCGCTCTCCTCCCGTGCCGGGTTAATGTGGAGGATCAAAAACCCAAAACCCCAAAACCCAATAATTAAACCACTGTGTTGCTTAGTAATAGTTGTAGCTTTCATCGGGGCCAGGTCTTTCTCACTTTATCCTTTAAAATTGTTTCAATCGTTGACCGACTGTAGCCCTACGCTTTTCCAATGACCGATGGCGTTTCACCTCTTTCCGATCGCTCTATTATTTCCACTTTGTTTTCATTCGTGATCGTGATTATTTTCGTGAACAGAAACACTGCGGATTCAGATCTCTACCGCTGGGTCCTAATGTCCACCGCACTGACACAGATTAAATAAGGTCTGGGGTTCCGCTGGGTCCTAAGAACCACTGAATTAAGACAGGTTGAATAAGGGACTTGAGCATCTGCGTTTTTTGGTATCCGCAAGGGGTCCCAGAACTAATCCCTCGCGGATAAGGAGGGCCGGCTGTACTTCAAAAGGAAATGCCCAGGCCAGAGAGAGAGAGAGAGTGCAGAAGGAAAACCCAACACTGAGATAATGCTCAAGCATCTCCCAGGCACTGGGTTGTAAGCTGCAATTATTTATCGTCTGTTAGTTTGACACTTACTAGCCCAAAGAGCTTTCAGTGTATTAAATTTCTACACAATCTCCTTGAAGCTTCTCCCAGTCTTTATTTAGCAAATATCCTGTATAAATTCTGAACACTTTAAGTGGGTGGAGGTGTGTAGTGGTATTGCGAGTGAGACGCTCAAGCAATGAGTTTAGTTCAGCCAAAATCCATGCTATGCCATATCAAAGAGAACATCGCTACCAAATCTGACCTCCAGGGAATGCTACCAACAACTTTCCTTCAATCTGAAAAAACAGCCAAGAATTCTGGCTATCACTTTGCCAATTTCAGTGACATTTTGTAAAAGAATGAGAAATGCAGACTGGAACAATAGAACTATTCCTCCTATGCTTGTTTTGCACTGTGCGAGTTAGGCAGAGGCAGAACGACTTCTTCCTTTTCCCCTTCAAACAACAAGTTTTCCTGCTTCAAACTGTCTTGTTATATTTAAAAACTGAATTGGCCAAAATTAATTACAGATGCCAATGCTGGCTAGAGAAACCAGAACACAGGTGGAGAGGAGGAATCTTCAGATGCTCAACCATATTGTTCAAAATGCTGAGAATTTGGCAGTGAAGCCTTCTGTTAAACACCTTGGCTGGTTTCCAGACACCTGAAGTATCACTAATCTGAGGCTGTTTTATTCAATTTCAATGTCCTGTAGTCTATACAGAAATTACTAATTTGAATGAGAACTTTCAAAGGTGGTGATGTTGTTGGAACTGTGTTTAAAGATGGGATCTAGCAAATGCAGAAGAAAGTTCTAATCATGAGGTGTGCAGTGAATAATATGGATGGAGCAGATACAGCACGTGTCAATGCTAAAGGCAAAATATCGGACAGAGCTACAGGTTGGAAACAACTCAGTTGGGGAGAGAGCTTCTAAATGAATCATAAAAGCTACAAATGTGGTGGTTATCAGGGGCAAGACTTGGTCTATCTCAGCTGGCTCTGCCAAATGGAACACAGTTTGGAGTAATTACAAGGCATTAAATGAGAAGCACAATTATGAACAATATTGTAGTATTAAAGATCATTATATTTTTTAAGGAACAACTAACAAAGTACCATTTGGAAAGCTTTGGGAAGGGAAAAGGAGAAAACAATCAACATTCAACAAAGCAGAGGCAGCTGTTCAGAAAAATCTTTGCATTTGAAAATAAGAACACTCAAATCTCACATGGCAGATGGAGCTGCACAGAAGTTTTGGCTTTGGACCAATGGGTTCTTACAACATCACGTGGTGCCACAGAATTAAGGATTAAAACAATTAAGCAGTTTTTGCAAATTACAGAGCATAAACTTGCACTGTGTGCTGGGTCACAGAGCTAAACCCCTGCTACTAAAAGTTCACTCTTGCTGTTACAGTCAATGGAGAAAAGCGCAAATTTCAAGAAACTATTCAAAATAAATGAACAAGTTATTGACATGTTTAAATAAGAAGTGAAAGTATTTTGGGATCAATTTGAATTAGCACACTTATGCTGAAGACAATAAAACAAAATTTACAGCAAATCATGCACTGAACATTTATAAGTTGAACAGAGTATCACATTGCAAGTTTTATGATCAATTCATAACTCCTGTTGTCCATAAATACTGCCAATCAGTCAACTATTTGTAATGTATATTTATACTGTTTGTTAAATTTCAAGTTGCCTCAAAAAATGTTTCCTACATTCAGTGGAATAATATAATCATTAGGAAGTACGGTGTTTGATGGCTAATATCATTGATTGCTAAGTTAATATTGGAAGCAGAGATATCAATTAAGCTATGGAGTATGTATCGAGATCAAGTTGCATGATATACTCTGTTCTTAAAATGGTACACTTGTGATTTATGCACACTATGTCATAATGCCAATTAGTGAGATGTGCATCCAGTTTCTCGTTATTGAGCGACTCAAAGGAAAACAGCATTTTGACAATTCAGCTCATCAACTCCAATGCACAGAGCATGAATTAACTCTATTCTCTGTAAAACAGAACTCGGCTCCTATATTCTTTCCCAGCTCCTGCCATCTTCACCCTTTGAAGATTTCAGGAGATATCAATAAATCACTATTATCTTTCTCCATCCATTCTTGCATTATTGCATTATCTTGAAATCTTCATACCATCCTATGATCCTTGTCTACTTTCAGCAGTCTTTCCCAAGAGTAACTGGGGATGTTGTATCTTTTCAAGGAAACTTTGAGCACATTTTTGAATTTCTTTTGGCTGCCTCATAATCTCCTCCTATAATAGACAGCACCGAGAATATCTTTTTCAAAGTTCCAGTGTTAGGCCTGTGAATGACATGCCCAACCAAACAGAGGTAAATGAATAGCTAAGGCCTCGGTCTGGGGATATTAGCTTGGGAAAAACAGTAATTCTCTTAACCTTGCAGAAATTTATGTAATTTTTCTTAACTTTCCAGAAATTTGGATGATTTTACTGTGATAGTATTAGTAGTAGTTTTCCCAGAGTCTTTTGACACCCTATTGTAAGTTATCCAGGTCTCAGAATCTAGCATTAATGTTGCCCAGTAGATGATAAACTTTGAGCTAAATTTGAGGTCTTGTTATAAAATACAATTTTCCTCAACCAAAGTAAGCATTATCCAAAAAAGTTATGAATAATAATGTTTATCAAGCTCAGAGATTCAAAGCTTGAATTAATAAACTGACTGTTATGATTTTGTAACTCCAAAACTAATTGGAAAAAAAAATCGGCAAGAGCCAGAGGTAATAAGTGCGCATAAAATTTCATTTCTTTCAACATGACATGGTGGCATGATGGCATATGCCATTCACGTACTTTTACATAGAACTCATAATGAATTATGTAAACAAAGATCGATTATTAAATACTTACAATATTACTTAAATTTAACTGAAATATTAAATACACAACACTAATATAACTTGAAACCCAAAGCCGGATTTTTGTCCTATTACTCAGTAAAGGACATCTTTTGTTTTGATGATTCACAATTTTGAGATATTTTTGCTCTTCAAGGTACATTTAATACTTCTGGAGAAATTATACCTTTCACAGGAATACATCATAATGATTTGTTACTTAATAATCTAAAACATGACTGAAAGAATATTACAGTCTTTGTTTTCAAGTTGATGAACAGTAATAAATTGCATTTACAGTATATTATATATTTTTACATAAGAATTTGTCCCAAAGCATTTGGAATCAAACAGTATTGACAAGGTAAAGTTGACATTTATTTTAGATTACCAATATCTATAGATTTTTAAAAATAATTTTCAAGGTTTAAGGTATAAAGTTTTTCAAGATATGAAATTTGATAATACTTTAAGATGAAGTTTCATCGAAAGATTAGTTTTAAGAAGAATTTTATAAGAGGCAGGGCTTTTGGAAACAATTTTCACAACTTAGAGCAGAGTACAATGCAAAACAAAAATTGAGAGTAGTGGACACAGCTTTGGGGACTACTAAAACCAAATCTCCACTCCACAAAGCTAGTTTACACTGATTGCTGTCTCAGCCTCAGTCTAACAGCCTACCTACCCAGGCAGTCAATCTTCTCTTCCCTCCTACTGGGCAGAAGATACAAAGACATGGAAGTACAAATCTGCAGGTTTAAGGACAAGTTGTTACAAGACTATTAAATGATCCCCTACTATGATAAATAGACTCAATCTCAACCTAACTCACCCTTACATTTTATTTTCTGCTAGCATTGCACTTTCTCTGTAACACTATTCTAGACTATTAAAAAGTTGTCCAGTTAAAACACTCTGTTGGTTTCTTATCCCACAGGCTTCAGGTTTAAATTGCTAAGTAGATTTCAATATAGCTCAAAGGTGTGCACCAAATGACAGCGTGCATCCTAATCAAGTCTGCTTGTTAAATGATCAAGTACCCAAACATGGCTTTCTCCACAATGGGATTTCAAGATGAACTCCATGGCTGATATTTTCCTTCAGACTACAAATGGAGAAAATAGCTGGGGAAATTGGGAAATTGACGGAAAAGTGGAAAGCTTCCCTCACAAGCTGAGCTATACACATCCCCAACCTTTATACAATGTAACAGGAAGTTAGTACTTAGATGACAAAAATAGATTGTTCATTCAAAGGTTCAATAGACAAATCATTGGACAGGAAGTAAATGCTCCAGGTAAATTAGGACTGTGGTGAACTATGTGCCTGTCTGGACACGCCCCCTTCTGACTGCTCCTGTGGCTCCTCCCACAGGCCCCTGTATAAAGGCGATCGAGGTCTGATTCTCTGCCTCATTCTCCAGGATGTAGTATGATGGTCACTCACTGCTGGTTCCTTCTTCAGTCAATAAAAGCCGATATCTCGCCTTACGTCTCAGAGTGAGTTATTGATGGTGCATCAAGGACACCATTGCTTTCTTAAAGTAATGAAGTAGGATTATGGGTTCGATTCCATCAAGCAAAGCTTTTTAAGATAACAGTTGAAAGAAAAAGGCTCCAGTCAGAGCTTTCAGGGTAGCATGCACTTGCCAATGAATTAAAATCAGTACAGCTTTTCTGAGAAATACTGATGACTCCTAACTTTTGCTGGTGATGCAAAAATTTTAAGGGGAAGTTGCCAGTATTTTGAAGATAACTATAGAATCACAATTGCATGCACTGGACCCAAATCTCTGTAATCCTTTCCTACAGAAGTACTGTACTAGATCAAATGATTTTTAAATGTCGTAATAATATTTGCCTCCACTTCATTCCAAATAGTCACCACTCTGTGTGTCAAAAATTTACGCCTTAGATGACCTTTAAATGTCTCTCCTCTCACCTTAAACCTGTGCCTTCTAGTTCTAGACTCCACAGCTCTGGGGGGAAAAAGCCAGAGGAAACATCCTCCCAGCATCTAATCTGTTGAGTATGTATTTTAATGTATTTCAACCTGTTTCCTCTTAGTTGAAGGAAGAATGCTAGCCAACTCGAACTCTCCTCAGACCCACTGACCCAGGAACTAGTCTGGTGAATCTTTATACATTTCCTTCATCTGATGAGGATATTCAAACAGACATCCCATCCTGCAAAAACTCATTTCAGAGAGGTGGCACCACCACCCCCACCACCCCATATATTTGAGCAGCCTTCCCTGTGCTTAGCCTCCCTAATATGCTGTGGTCCCTAAAAGAAATTAAAGCATATGGTGTCTTCTGTAGAAAATGTGACATTAGAATATGTACTTGTATTATATTAAATTAACATGGAGTCATTTTTTTTATTCTATTACAATTTTAAGCAAGTCCACAGGGAGTTTGGCCTCATCACAAAGGACACCAATAGAGTAGATCGTTAGCAGCTAGCCAGGTAGTTTAAATAACATTAGCTATGCTAATGAATGAATCACACCTGTTAAACTCACCTCAACATGTCTTTTACAGTCATTTAACCACCATGGGCAATAGAAAAGTCACTGTTGCAAACAGTGCAGCGAGCAACACTGTCATTATTTTTGACCTCTATTAGGAAGGGGTAAACTGATGTCTGGGGTGAAGTATGTTTTATATTTTCTTTTTTTGGAACACTCTGCCATGGTGCTGCAGGACACTAAACTGAACTGATGGAATGAGTGAGAGAAAGTGGGGGAGTGGGAGAGGGAAAGGAAGAGTGAGAGAGATAGAGAGGTCAACTGTAAAGCCCGCCCACACAGAAAACTGATAGGTCTACTAAGCACAAAGACAGACCAATCAGGATGCTCTCTCTGTCACTCTCTTGCTACGTCTGTCACTTGCTCTCAAAAAAATCGATTTGTGGGATATTGTATATAATTTGCGGGCATCAGGGAGCCGCTATCAATATGCAGGAGACTCCCAGAACTTCTGGGAGAGGTGGGATGTCTGTTCAAATATTGGTTCTGGTTTCATCAAGACCCAATATTACTGTAGTCAGGCCTCAGCAATTCTAACTCTGTACATTCCTTTAAGTGTGATTTATCTTGCTTTTACCAAACACAATCTAGGATTCCAGTTACCAGATTATATACCAAGTACTTTATTATTGAACAACATGAAAGCAGCTTCAGTGACTATGCCATTCTTAACATAATCAATGCTACAGCCAAACCAGTATCATTTGCTGTTGCATTTCAGAGGAATTTCTACTTATGACTTTCATTTTATGCACTCCCTCACTTTACAAAGGCACATGCCCCCGTTTTTCGAATGTTCGCTTTACGACAGCTCACTGTTACGAAAGACCTACATTAGTTATCTGTTTTCGCTAACAGGAGGCGTTTTCACTGTTACGAGAAAAGGCAGCGCACGCACCGAGCAGCCAAGCTCCTCCTCCGGAACTGCATTCTGGCTGCCACTGCTTAAACACCTGCCTGTGAACGTCTGTGCTTTATCACAATTTATTTTGTGCATCCATTAGCAAGATGAGTTCTAAGGTCAGGGTGTAAGGGTGTAAAGCTCGTAAGGGTGTAAAACTAGGCATAATTAAGCGTTTTGATCATGGTGAACGAAGTAAGGACATTGTCCACGTGTTGAACTTGCCTGCGTCCACTATTCACACTATTTACACATAGAGAAAAAGAATCTTGTAAGCTGCCGATGTTACTGTTGGTTCTGCTCATAGCAAAGTGATCTCTTTTAGTTGGCATCCAATAATGGATAAAATAGAAACTCTATTGCTCGAGTGGACTGATGGTGTACAAAGCATGATGTTCTGTTAAATTATCTTATACTTAAGGAGAAATCAGGGAGTTCTTTTTAATAAGCTGAAACAGAAAGCACTGGACGATGGTGATGAAAGTGGAATTTATAAGTAGTCATGGATGGTTTGATCGGTTTCTGAGGCAAGGGCAGCTTCATAGTTTAACGTTTACTGGAGAGGGTGCTTCGGCTGATACTGAAGTTGCTGAAAAGTTCCCAGCAGAACTGAAGAAAATAATTACAGAAGTTGTGAAAGTTGACGAAGATGATGTTGAGGTTTTGGCATCCCATGACCAAGAACTGACAGGTGAAGAGCTAATGCAATTGCAAGAGGAAAGGATACCAATCGAAACCGAACACAGTAGCGAATGACCCGGAAGTGAAGTCGTCCAGGAACTGAGCGTGAAGCAACTGCGTGAGAGTTCCACTGCGATTGACAATGCTGCAATGATTGCAGAAAAGTACAACTTTAATTTTGAAAGAGTACGTAGATTTAGGGCATATTTGCAGGATGGTTTGAGTGCTTACAAAGAACTGTGTGATAGAAAATAGACTAAGCAGTCAAACATACTGTCATTTTTCAAGCCTTCCACATCAGCCACAGCAGACGACGAAACTTGACCTTCGACATAGAAGATGACCTGCCTGCCCTGGTGGAAACAGACGACGATGAGATGACAGCCCAGTGTCCCACCACCCCAACCTCCGACGATTCAGCCTGACATACCATCATCACTGTGCTTGCTGTCTTCCCGATTCCAGTAAGTGAAACTACACCGTACATACATTATTTCTACTATATAGGCTGTGTATTTTTATGTGTTATTTGATATTTTGATATTTGATATTTTGTCAGTTTCATAGCTTAAAGGTTACTGGAGGGAGTGCTTCCGCCGAGAGCACTTGCTTGAGATTTTCGCTATGCTACACAATGCCGCAATTATTGCAGAAAAGTATTTCTACTTTATATAGGCTGTGTATTTATCATATCATTCCTGCTTTTACTATATGTTACTATTATTTTAGGTTTTATGTTATTTGGAATGATTTTATAGGTTATGTTTTCGGTCTGAGAATGCTCACAAATTTTTCCCATATAAATAAATAGTAATTGCTTATTCACTTTACGACATTCCGGCTTACGAACCGTTCCATAGGAATGCTCTACCTTCGGATAGCGGGGGAAACTTGGTACTAGGAATATACATCATTTGTACTATAAGCTACTATATGTACCTGTGTGACTCATTTGAACACAATCTGACATTAGGGCACAAAAAGAGATAAAGCAGAAAAACTAAGTTGGAATTAAGAGTTATGGGTGTCCAAAACACAGGTTAGAGGTATAATGGAAAAAAAAGAAACAGGACTGAATTTATTGTTTAGGACATTGATAGCTACAGCCCTAAGCAGCAGCAACAAAGCAGGTTTCTAGGAACCTTTTAAGCAACAGAATATTACAGACAGGCTACTATCTGCTTTAACTGGAATCAAAACTGGAGGCACATTTTTGCTGATGCAGTCAGCTAATTATAACTTCAACTGACTCTTTCCAACACAAACCCTACCTCACTTTCCTGAGAGACTACATTACCTGCTAAATAAATCCCTCTACTAACAGCAAACATTTTCAGTCATTGATGATGGATAATAAAGCTCAACTTGAATTTAATTTCTCAATAAGTCCTGAAATTATGTTTCACTCTAACCTGAAGTGCTGATGGAGAGGAATAATTCACATCTCTGTTTTAGCATGGCTTCCTTCACTTGAACAGCTGTCATTATGTAAATTAAAACATCAAAAAAATGTTTTGCTATCCAATCTCAAAAGGTCTGAAAACCCTCTTACAGGTAATTAAAAATTTTTAAAGTACAATCACTTTGGTACATAGGAGGTGCAGCAGCCTGTTGGTACATGTTATCGCTTGTTGAAGTTTGCTTGTTACAAAATTGGCCCAGGGTCTCCAATAATTCCACAAGATAACATTGTAAAACGCCCCTTCACATGCTCCCCAAGTAAATAAAACTATCATCAGACACATAGGTAATCGACAGTCATCCTGTTATCCACCTCTTGTTCAATTGCTCTGCAATAGTTTGATTTTTGCATGAATTTTTCAGATGAAGCAGATTTAGGCTAATAATTGAATTACTAACGACAGCTGTGCGCAGAGAACAGCAATATCCTCAATGTATGGCCATGAGAGGACTGCTTCAATGAAGACAGAGGCTTTACTATTACAGTATTGTGTGTTCTTTTGTCACATGTATTGGAATGAGTCTGGGATTGAAGTTCTCAGCTGGAGTGGGGACAGGACATTGATTTGGAACTAGGTTAATACCCATCCTTCCTTCATTGAAGGTCACAACAGGTTCTGAAAACCTATTGACCAGCTCACCAGGGGAGCTACAAAAGAATCCTGGGTAACTGAAATCCCCAAAGGATGATTAGTAAGTATTCACACACCCAAGTTCAAGGTAGTACAAACATACATGAAACAAGATCGATCTCAATTTAGTTTCTTCAATCAGAGCTGAAGACTCCTGAATCAAGCTAAGATTGAATGATTATTTATTATTTTTATTTATTTAGAGATACAGTGCAAAATAGGCCCTTAACGGTGCTCTACCTAGCAACCCCCAACAACCCCTATTTAACCCTAACCTAGTAGTGAGGCAATTTACATTGACCAATTAACCTAACCGGTATATCTATGGAAACCTTGCACATTCCACAGGGAGGACGTACAGAGACTCCTTACAGTCGACACTGGGGTTGAACTCCAAACTCCAACTTAATATAACAAGGGGAGCAAGGTAGATGGGTCAGGGAATGAGTGACAGAGTGAATGTTAGGGAGGAAGATTGAGTAAATTAAATCAGCTATCAGAACAGATCCATACCTATATGCACTCCACATTGGCACAAAACAAAACTAACAAAATCATTTCATTTGATCATAATGCCCAGGGAACTGAAATAGATGTTGCAACAAAATGAAAACCTGTAGCAAAGTCTGTCTTCTAGCAATTCATATTTGCACATTTATACTCTTTTAATACTTGCTTAAAAATTTAATTTGTAAACTGCAAATAATTTTTAAAAATCAATGCTGATTGGATCATAAAGATAGACTGTAGCAAAGTCACCAGAGATGAGAAGTTCTATAGAGCATTTCAAACAAATCATGCCATTGTACACTTGAAACATACCATACAGTATCCCCCTTTGTTTTAAAGTTACTAGAGTTAAAATTACAGACCAACAATCTTCATGAAAACTGGGTAAGAGGTTAAACAAGTAAGGTTTAAGTTGCAGTGAGGATGGGGAAGGATGGATAAGGCAAAGAGGTACTGTTTTTGTTCTTCAATCAAAACCGCAAAAGCTCCTATTAAACACCAACCCAACAAATTCACTGCATACATTCAAATCCACTTAACTCTTCAACCTTTTACCCTCCTGGTTTATAATCTATATCAAACCATTCCAAAAGCAACTCACACACATTAGCCTGCTCGAAATGCGGAATCCACAAAAACCAAAAGAAAATAATTTCTTCTGTCTCTAGCTACCAAAGATGTCAATAATGTCAAAAGTAAGTAACATTAAAGCTATTCAGTTTTATTTCATAATTAATAACCTGGCAGCTTAATTGCAGAATTGTTTTGCTCTGATAGCCACTTGTAATTATCCAAGCTCTTCAGACCACATAAATACTGAAAATGCATTTCCATTGTATGTACTTTACTGACAAAAATATTACTATTGAACTCCAATAAATCACAAATTATGAATATTTGCTTTTGGTAGCCTTTTTAATCTAATAAAGTCAATATTCCTCAGAAGCAATTTTAACAGCTTTCCATTTCACATCATTTAAGTACTTAAATCTTCCCAGACAAAATTATGACTTTATATGCAAGGTAATATTAAAATTAGGAATATATATCAGTGTTAGGTTAAACAAAAATGATGCATTAATGTAATCAGCTTATACCAGGAAACATGTCGACTAATAATGCATTCTGCAATATGCAAATATATCACAATAAACTTTAACATCAATCTTTGAAATTGTTCCGTTATCTGAATTTGGCACCAGGATAAAGCTTGGAATAAATAAACACCACCTACTGTGTTGCCAAACGTAATAATTTTCTCATAACTGATTGCTGGTGACCTTTAGAAATCATTTCATGCAGAGAAAATTCATTAGAAATTTTGATTTTAACTTCCTGGTAATTGCTTGAAACATGCAGGTTGTAAGGTTCAGGAATAAGTGTAGATTACTTCTCTGGGTAGACGTCAGATTCCCCTGCACTCTTTCATTTGTTAAAATTAATTTTTACTACCTCTTTCACAAGTGTATCAACAATTGCACAGAAAGAATGTATCTTTTGTTAGGAAGCTAGAGTTTGCATAATTTTCAAATTAATGTCCTTAAATTATATTCTTCTGAAAGAAGACATTATACCCAAAATGCACACAATTATGCACAAAAATTACCTTAAATAGTTCCTAGCCTACTTTGTTTCTTCTAGTTTCTCTGTCTTGTCAACTATAGTTAAAGGGTAGTAGTGGATTCCACTTAATTGGGCCATTGGTTATCAGCTCAGCTACTTATTTAGGACAAAATAGAGAAAATAGCTGGAATTCTCTTCATTTATTTGGGACATTATGCTACTTAACCGGGACAGGAGTCTGTTGCTGTACAGTTTATACCCTGCATCAGTTGCGTGCACTAATACGGCTGTTAGACACTTCACCACGCTTGGAGCCAACAGTTTTTAAAAACAGAGACGGTTGTACATGTTGGTGTTTAAAAAGGTTAATTTATATAAGCAGCACTATAAATTGCTCTTAGTGTATAAATGAGAGGTAGAATCTTCGGAGAGTTTATGGAATTACATGGATCAATGTGGGATAAGTGTAATTGGTTGGTACAGGTGGTGGAATGAAAGGCCTGTTTCTCTGTTGTATTCCTCTCTAATAATTTACTTAAAATACGTATGTTTTTCCCAAAGCATGCACATGCAGTATGGGGTTAACTGATACCATCACTCAAATGGAACCTATTAGAAAGATGTCCATTTACTGCCCAGATCACTAAAGATTCCACAGAACAGTGAGGAAGAAAAAGGAAAACACTAGTAGGGCAGAAATTGCTTAATGCTGATAATCCTTCCTAATTGCAAATAAACTATGCACTCAGCATTTTCTACTGCCTTCAAAAATTATGGCATGTGTGTCCTATTAACAGCCAATCTTTAGAACTGTACTATTTAACTATATCATCTCATCACATCCCTTCTACCAAAACAACCTTTTGTCAAAATGAAAGTTGAGTTTATTGTTAAATTCACAAGTATGTGTCTGCAGAAGTGCAATGAAAAGCTTACTCATAGCAGTATCACGGGCACACAGCATTAAAAACTCAAAAATTACAGAAGAAGCAAACTGAACAGAAATTATACAAATTATACCAGAAGGAACTCTTCTCTGCAGTAAACTTGACCTGCCACTTTTCCATCTATCCATCAACATTCAATATTCCACTGCGGTCTATTACCACCACCTCATTGCTCCATATATGCCATCCAAGGATTTTGAAATACTATTCATATCCTTTGAAGTATTTACATTACAACAATCCCAGCAATTAGTTTTTGGGTATATCACCATCTACTATTCTCCAGTCTGAGAAACACCCATTTACCACCATATTGCTCAACAGTCCTGAGATATTATTTTAATCCAGTATTTCTAAAACACGCCATTTGGCCCAACTGGTCCATGTCTACCTCAACCACTTGCATCTACTCTCCTATTCAATGAGATCACAATTTATCTTTTACCCAAGCATCATAGTCCTGCAATAATCAATTATCACTCAATTCTGTTAATATCTATCAATTTATGACTTCAATATAACGACCAATTTCTATAGTGCTTATGGGAGAAAATTACAACGACTAACATGATGAAAACTTCATCCAGTGAAGAAACTGGGAAAACAGAAAATAGGGAAATATTGTTAGCTTGACATCAACATAATGGAAACTTGTCTTAAAGAAATGATAACAAGACCTTGGGAGGCAGTGATCATAATATGATAGAATTCACCCTGCAGTTCAAGATGCAGAAGCTAAAGTCAAATGTATCAGTACTACAGTGGAGTAAAGGGAATTACAGAGGGATGACAGAGGAACTGACCAAAATTCACTGGAAGGGGACACTAACAGAGATGACAGAAGAACAGCAATGGCTTAAGTTTATGGGGCGCAATTCAGAAGGTGCATTTTAGGTACATCACAAAGATGAAAAGGTATTCCAAAGGGAGGATGAGACAACCATGGCTGATAGGGAAGTCAAAGACAGCACAAAAGCAAAAGGGCAGGCATATAATAGAGCAACAATTTGTCAGAAGTTGTAGGATTTGGAAACCTTTAAAACCAATAGTAGACAACTAAAAGAAAACATAAAGACAGGAAAGAAATATGAAGGTAAGCAAGTCAAAATATCAAATAGGATATCAAATGTTTTTTCAGATGTACAAAGATAAAAAGAGAACCAAGAGTGGATATTCGACCTACTGGAAAACGCCACTGGAGAGGTAGTAATGGGGAACAAAGAAATGGTGGATGAAGCTAGTAAATATTTTGAGTCAGTGTTCACTGTGCTAAACACTAGCAGTATGCCAGAAATTTGAGTGTCAGAGAACGGAAGTGAGTTGTAGTTATTATTACTAAGGAGAAGGTGCTTGGGAAGCTGAAAAGTCTGAAAGTAGACAAGTTGTCTGGACCAGATGGAATACAACACAGTGTTCTGAAAGACGTAGCTGAAGTGATAGTGGAGGCATTAATAATCATCTTTCAAGAATCAATAGATTTTGGAATGGTACCAGAGGACTGGAATATTGCAAATGTTGCTCTATTCTTCAAGTAGAGAGGGAAGCAGAAGAAAGATTAACTTGCAGAAGAAAGGCCAGTTAGCCTGACCTCACTGTTTGGAAAGATGTTGGAGTCCATTATTCTTTCTTTTTACAATATTTTTATTCAGAAGAAAAACAAGATTTACAGAGTGCAACACATAGATACATCTCAACATAACTTGTGTACATTCATATATTGTGATAAAATTGATCAAAATGTTATAGCATATCACATAAAGGTTTACCACTCTGTAATCAAAAATTTAAAGATAGGTCATACATCATAAGAAAAAAAATTATATTAAAAAAAAGTCAACCCCCTACCAACTACCAAAGAAAAAAGCTGATGGATGATAATGGATAAATTAGAAAAGAAAACATATTCGCTTAAGAGGAGAAGATAAAAATATACATAAAAGTCTGTGCACTGTTAAACTTTATAAATTGGAGAAGTAATTTAGGAAAGGTCCCCAAATATCTTAAAAAGATTGTTTCGAATTTAAGACTGAATTTAAGTCCATTATTAAGGATGAAGTTTCAGGGTACTTGGAGGCACATGATAAAGTAGGGAAAATCTTGCCTGACAAACCTGTTGGAATTCTTTGAGGAAATAACAAGAAAGACAAAGGAGAATCAATGGATACTTTTTTTGGATTTTTTGAAGGCCTTTGACAGGGTGCCACACAGATGATATTACAGGGAAGATACTAGCATGGATAGACAATTAGCTGATTTGGCAGAAAGCTAAGCGTAGAAATAAAGGGGGCCTCTTGTGGTTGTCTGCCAGTGACAAGTGGCGTTTCACAGAGGTTGGTAGTGGGACTGCTTCTTTCCACATTACATGTCAATGATTTTGATGACAGAATTGATGGCTTTGTGGCCAAATTTGCAGATGATACAAAGATAGGTAGAGGGGCAAATAGTATTGAGGAAGAAGGGAGTTTGCAGGAGGACATGGATAGATTGGGATTATGGGCAAAGAAGTCGCAGATAGAACATAGAGTAGGGAAGTGTATAGACGTGCACTTTGGTAGAAGGTGTAACGGTACAGACTATTTTCTAAACGAGCAGAAAATTCAAAAATTGAATTGAAAGCTCTTGTGTACGAATACCTAAAGGTTAACTTGCAGTTTGAGTCAGTGGTGAGAAAAGCAAATGCAATGTTAGCATTCATTTTGAGAGGACTAGAATATAAAAACAAGGATGTGATGCTGAGGCTTTATAAGGTATTGGTCAGACCACATTTGGAGTATTATGAGCAATTTTGGGCCCGTTATCTAAGAAAAGATATGCTAGCATTGGAGAGGATTCAGAGATGGTTCAAGAGAATGATTCCAGGAATGAAAGAGTTAACATATGAGGAGCGTTTGATGGGTCTCAGCCTGTAATCACTGGAGTTTAGAAGAATGAGGGGTATCCTATTTAAATCTATTGAATATTGAAATGTCTAGACAGAGTGGATGTGGAAAGGACATTTCCTATAGTTGGTGATTCATGGACCAGAAGACTTAATCATTGAGGCCAAGTCACTGAGTATATTTAAAGCAGAGGTTGATAGGTTCTTATTTACTCAAGGCTTCAAAAGTTACAGGCAGAAGAATGGGGTTGAGAGGGATAATAAATCAGCCACGATGGAATGGAGGAGCAGACTCAATGAGCCGATTGGCCTAATTTCCATTCCCATGTCCCACATATTATGTCAAATATTAGGATTGAGCATAATCAATTTATGAAAGTAAAACCACATTTAAAAATGTTACATTTTTATGAGGTTGTAACTAGCAGAATATGAAGAATCATAATGTGATGAGGCATATCTAAACTTTCAGAAAGCCTTTGACAAGGTGCCACACAAGAAATCATTAAACTGAATTTGGATGCATGGCACTAGAATGAAAATCAGTCGATAAACTGAAAAGTGATTTAGATAAGAGAATCAAATGTAATGTATCTGAGTTTACGAATGATACAAGGTTCAATGGAAGTATGGAACATATGGTGATGTAGGGGTGTTTCAGAAGAATATGAACAGGTTAAATGAATTTGCAAGATGAGACAGACAGAACAGAATCTGGAAATATAGGAGTTAAGTTGCTTTGGTAGAAAATCAGAGCAAAAGACCTAGAAGAACAAATAATTAGGTTTACAATATATTGACCTTGTCTACGAGAGGAGTTCAGTATAAAAGACTGATGAGTCACACTCCATTTACACAGGAACTTGGTGAGAACACATTGAGCATAAAATGTAAAGGTCTGGGCTCTCTGGTCTCTATGGAATGATATGCTTCCAAAAAAGGTATTTCAATGACTGTTTACTTCCAAACTGCCAGGTTAGTTGGATTAAGAGATTAAGCAAACTGGGCCCAAATTCAAGTTTAGAAGGACAAGAGGTGATCTCATTGACATGTATATTTATTTTTTTTTAAAAACCCAGGGTTGACAGGGTATAGAATTTTGCAATTCAGGCAACATCTATGGAAGTGAACAAACAGCTGACATTTCGGGCTGAGACCTTTATTAGGACTGGATAGGATTGGGGAAGATGCCAGAATAAGGTGGCGAGGGGAGGGGAAGGAGCGCAAGTTAGATTGTTGGGTGGGGAAAAATGTCTAGATCCAGAATTCATGGTCTCAAAGTAAGGGGTCAATCTTTCAAGAAAAAGATAAAAAGAAATTTCTTTACCCAAAGAGCAGTGAATCTTTGAAATTCTCTACCTAAAGGCTACTCAGTATACTCAGCATATTCAAAATAGACATTGAATGTCCATTTAAATATTAAGGGAATCATTGGATTTGGGGTTTACCCAGGAAAATTGTGCTAAGATACAAGTTCAGTTACAAACTTACTGATTGGCAGTTCGTGCACAATTGTTCAAATGGCCAAGTCATGTTCCCACTTCTCAGGTTTTATGTTCTGCTAATAATTTCAATATTCAACAGTTCTCCCTCAACTTTGAAAAGCAACCTTTTGTCAAGTCTTCTGGAAGTCTAGGTATACAAGAAACTGCAGATACTGGAATCTGCACTTCATCCATCATGGACATAACTCTTCTACCTCCAAATGGTCTCAGAAATTTCTAGCCCATTCTCTCTTATACCAAGTCTCTATCACACATCAAGTTGACTAATTTTTCTATTTCTGCCTTACGACACTGAAAGCACCCATAGGTATTGTGTTCAAGAGTTATAGGTAAAGTCAAGATACGTTTTTCTTTGAGGCTGAGAACACTGAGGAAGAACTTGGAGGCACACAAAGTTATGAGGTCATAACTACAACAGATGGTGGTAAATGATTCTCCATCACTAAGATGACCATAACCAGAGGACACTGGTTTAAGACAAGGATTAAGCAATTTAGGAGAGATATAAAGAAGTTTTTTTTAAAAAAAAAAGCTCCACATACTGGTACGTGCTTGAAGTGCAATGTCTGAGAGTGTGGTGTGAACAGAGACTCTCACAGCATTTAAATTTCTAGACAAGGCATCAGAAGATCAAGTGCTGGCAAATGATATTAGCATAAATGAGTCCCTGAAGGCCAGCATGGACAGCACGGGCTGAAGGTCTGTTTCTATGTTGCATAATTTTGATTCTATGATGAGGATGACATATCTGCGAAGACTATGGAAAACTATGATTCCCTTTATTTACTTTTAATACAAAGCGGAATCTTTCTCTCCCATTCATCAACTCCTTACCATTGAAGCTGAACTCTGCAACCACTCAACTCAGGACCACTGTCAAATAACATGCAGCTGTTGGGTTTCTAAATGATAGCACAATAGTATAACTGTCAAATCAATGCTTCCTCAAAGGATGGAGGATGGGAGAGGAATTGGAGTGGGATGGGGGAATTGCAGGTGGAGTACAAAAGTAGTGGCTTTCTATTTGAAAGAAGCTCCCAATATTACCAAAGGAAAGTCCCTCAGGACTCGCACCACCAGGTTCAAGAATGGTTACTACCCCTCAACCTTCAGGCCCCTGAACAAAAGTGGATAACTTCACTCATTCAACTTCTGGTGCTCTCACAACTGATGGTCTCACTTTAAGAACTCTTTATCTTGTGACTTCATGCTCTCATTATTTATTGCTATTTATTTATATTTGCAGATGCAGTTTGTTGTACACTGATCCTGCTTACAGTTACTGTTCTATAGATTTGCTAAGTATGCCCTCGGGGAAAAAAAGAGTCACAGGGTTGTATGTGGCGACATGCATGTACTGGCAATAAATTTTACACTGATTTTTGGAAATGAATTTAAAATTATGCCAAATTGTTGAGACAGGTTGATATTAGCACTAACAAACAAAATGGTGCTGCTTTTTTAAATGCATTGGAAAAATGGGATAAAACAACTGTCAACTATATGGCGCTGATGTCTAATATGACATACAGTGTATCTTGACTTGAATGACTGCTGCACCATGAGATGTTGCTGGATGACTTTTATACCATTTTCTTTAAGATTGATTCAAAAATGGGAAGTTAAAGTGGTGAGATAGATTAAATGATTTGCAAAAGCACATATAGAGGTTTAAAGAAAAAAAAAGCAGGATTATATAAAAAGAGCATAAGGACTAGGATTTATAGGAAGGATATTAGCAATAAAGAGATCCACAGCAGACAGAAGACCAGAGCGGGTGTCCATGAAGAGGAAAAGGGTTGAAGACAGGACGAAGTGTCTCGGCCCAAAATGTCGACTGTACTTCTTTCTATAGATGCTGCCTGGCCTGCTGCGTTCCACCAGCATTTTGAGTGTGTTGCTAGGATTTATAGAACAGCTCATTTGTAGACCTGACATATTTGCAATGAAAGCTTCTTTCCAAGTTGTATGATTCTATGGTTATTCGCTTCCTTCTAGTCCTTTCGCACATTTGTGCTTCCAGAATACTACTGAGATGCAGGAGAACTTGGTGATTGTCAACTTCCTTCTCTAGCTTTAGCAATTCCTTTGAAAGGCTTTGCCAATTCATCATGAAAAGATGCACACAAGACTTTTCTTTTCAAGTCTCATCATGCAAAAGTACCATTATATGAAGAAACCAATTTCAAAATATTGTTTCCATCACTTAGTACAAAATGAATTGAGATAGGCATACCTCATTTCCAACCAAACTTAATATGGAGCTATTAATATGCAAGAGTCCTCCCACAGTAAAATGTACACTGATCATACTCCAATTACTTAGCATTTTGATGCAATGAAGCTTGTGATGAACACAGAGACCAGGTTTAAGAAAGGGAAGAAAATCCTTCAACTACATCTACTACATGAGGCTTAATTGCTGAAAAGCAACACTGGTTGCAAATAAAGTGACACATCATTTCATTACACTATCAATGGCAAAAGTACAACTCCTTCTCCCAGAGTTATACAGTGGTTTCTGAATGAATTAAAAAAAAACAAATTAGAAACCAAAATTGGTTTTAACCCAGTAACTCTTCTCCTACTATCTGTGAGAAGAAAATTTAGATTTTAGGCAGTGAAAAGAAACACCATCAAACCCATCACAATCAAATCCCCAAAAAACAATTATTTCCAGAGTCTAGTGCCTTGCAATAAGCTTCAGGATTGTACACTGGGGACTGAGCCAAGCATAATAAACTGAGACACACACCAACAGAATCAGCAGCTGCAAGATTTGCTCCCTGTACAGTCTTTACACTGCAATGCACAGATAGGTCACTGCATATATGATTTCTAAATTGGGGCTTTGCAGCTACACATTAAAAAAACTGTTTGCAATTAGCTATCCAACAACTTGCAACACAATTGTTACTAGCAAAATGCACTGAATATATATATATATATATATAAACACACACACACACACACACACACACACACACACACACACACACACACAAAGGGAACCATATCAGAAAATTGAGTAAGATCAGTCATTACACTAATGCAAAGTAATTACCGATGGCTGAGTAGGGGGGACGGGCTTGGAGGGAAGAGGTAAAGAAAATGTGTTTTATTGGTCAATAAAATCCAACAACAATGAAGCTGAACATGCTCATCATCAGGAATACATATTATGTCCACACTGTTCCCATCTCCAGCTTATTGCATGCTGGTTAAAAAAAAAGGATATCCTCTGGTTCTACCTATTGCTGCCCTGGGAAAAAGGCACCAGCTATGCACTCTGCCCGTGCCTCTTATAATGTTATAAAACTTTCATCTTCCCTCACTTAAGAAAGAAATGATGAAGGCTAAAAGAAGGCATGAAGTTGCTCCAACAGACGAAGAGAAGGAGATTCAATAGACAATAGGTGCAGAAGTAGACCATTCGGCCCCTCGAGTCTGCACCGCCATTCTGAGATCATGGCTGATCATTCACTATCAATACCCAGTCCCTGCCTTGTCCCCATATCCCTTGATTCCCCTATCCATCAGATATCTATCTAGCTCCTTCTTGAAAGCATCCAGAGAATTGGCCTCCACCGTCTTCCGAGGCAGTGCATTCCACACCTCCACAACTCTCTGGGAGAAGAAGTTCTTCCTCAGGGATTCTACAGGTTTGTTAAGAGCAAAAGGATTTCAAGGAACAAAATTGGTCCTCTGGAAGAGCAGAATGGAAATCCATGCATGGAGCCAAAACAGAAGTGGGAGATCTTAAATGCATTCTTTGCATCTGTATGGACACAGAACCTATACAAGTGAGATGAAGTGGCATCAACTTCATGGACTATGCACTGGTTACAGAAGAGGGAAGTATTTATTACCCTGTGGCAAATCAGGGTGGATAAATCCCCATGTCTTGACAAGGTACTGTTATGAATGTGCCACAACTCTGAGGGGCCGAAGGGTACAAAGTCGCCCCCTCCTTTTTGAGAATCGCAAGATCGCTATTAATTCGGGTCTGGGACCCAGGAAATGAGAGAGAGACACGCAGAATCCTCATGGTTTGGAATGTGTCCTGGCCTCAGCGAAACAAAAACCCCTGATAACGGCTATTGTCTCTTGGAGATGGAATTGTGTATTGAGTACCGTACTATTCATTGAAGCCCTCAATGGACAACCAGAGTGGGCTGGTTGACGGATTGCATCATCCCAACCTGATTGACATCTGAGACCCCGTGAGTAAGGATAAAAGAGGGTCTGGGAAACAACCCCTTCAGACGCACCAGGAGAAACACCAGAAATCCTGTGACAGCGTTTTATAGTGAACACCGGTGAGGGTCTGTGAGCGTCCTCCCTTGCCAGCGTAGTGGGCTCATCACGGAAGAACGGCTTAGCTGAAGGAGAGGCCACAAGTGAACGGCCACACCAACGAGACTCTGATGGATTGAAATCACAAAAAAGGAAAGCCGGCAAGTTTTTCCAAATCTCTCTCTCTCTCTCTCCAACAAAAGGCTGCAGCCTGCATGAACTGAGTGACTTTTATATTTCCATCGGACAATACATTAACCCCTAGGCAACGATAGAGCTATTTCTTATTGATTATTATTATACCCGCACTTTTAGATTTAGTATTGACTACGTATATTATCTGTATGTTTGCATTGATATTATTTTTGTGTATTTTTACTAATAAATACTTTAAAAATAGTACCATCAGACTTCAACGGACCTCTCTATCTTTGCTGGTAAATGACCCAGTTGCAGGGTTCGTAACAGTACACCTTCCAACCCTACAGGAGGTAAGTGCAGAAATTGCCAGGGACCCAGCAGAAACATTTAAAATATCCTTAGTGACAGGAAAGGCACCAGAGGATTGGAGGATAGCCAATGTTGTTCCACTGTTTAAGAAAGACTCTAAACAGAAAACAGGAAATTCTAGCCTTTCAGTTGTGTGAAAGTTATTGGAAGGTATTCGAACAGACTGGATGTATTTGGATAGGCATGGACTGATTAAGGATAGTCAGAATGGCTTTGTGCATGGTAGGTCATGTCTGATCAATCTTATTGACTTTTTTGAGGAAGTTACCAGTAAAGTGGGTGAAGGTAAGGCAATGGAAACAGAGAACCTGAATAATAAGGAAAGATCCAATAGGTTAGGACTGTATTAAAAGGAGGTAGAATATTGAGAGGAAATTTGTTAGAGGTATACAAAATTATGAAGGGTATAGATAGGGTAAAAGCACTGAGGTTAGGTAGAACTACAACCAGAGGCCATGGCCAAAGGAAGAAAGGTGAGAGTTTAAGGGGAACAGGAAAGGAAACTTTTTCACACAGAGGGTCATGTGTGGAATGAGCTGTCAGCACAAAGTTTTGCATGTAAGCTTAATATCAACATTTAAGAGAAGTTTGGATAGGCACATGGATATTAGGGATATGGAGGACAACGGTCCCGGTACACGTCAATGGGAATAGGCAGTTCAAATTGTTTCAGTATGGACTAGATGGGCTGAAGGGTCTGTTTCTGTGCTGTACTTTTCTAAGATTCTATGATGCTCCAAAGAAAAAAATCCCTAACTTTCCTCAGGTTGTGAAAATGCATTAGAAGAGACATATGTAAGGTTTGGGAAAAGAATGTAAATCTGGAAACTTGCAAATGTCTGAAAAGAAAACAGGAGAAAACAAAGATACATTAATTTTACTTGACTGTTCCCTCTGGACTATTAGGTCTTGGCTCGATATGTTTGACTACATTAGTTTACAGTGCAGATGAAAATTCCCACCCACTATCTACTGTTGAATGCAACTTGGTCTCTTGTAAGAGAAGGACCTAGAAGGCATACACAGCATTACAAAAGAGGCTTGCCATTTAGTAGCATTTAAGTAACCAATTCATCAGATTGAGATTTTGTTCCAGCTATAAAATGAAATTCACAGTTAATTTGGCTTTAAATTAGAAGCATCAAACTTCACATCTGCTCTCCCTTTCAATAAAATTATGATAAATGTTTCTTCTTAAATATCTCTCTCTCCACATTCCCTAGTTCCATTAACATGAAAATATGTCTCTGCACTGAATGTTGCCAGCAAAAGAATGTCTGGAGCCTCTGGGCTTGACAATCCCAAAACATCATTACTCTTTCAAAAAAGGAATTAAGTTTCATTTAAATCATGAATGGTCAGCCCTTTATCCAATGAAGAAGATCCAAGTGCTTAATTCCACAACCAGGAACACAGCATCTCGACTCTGTCCTGTCATTCTTGCAAATTCCAGGGGAACACAGAATATAGATCTACTCTTGTTCATCTTCAATTCTGGCAACTATGTCAAGTTGTTTATCAAACTTCCCTTACACTCCAGTTGAGGTACAAGCAAGGTATTATAGAATTATAAGATTCAATTCTTGTACTTTAATTATTTTATTTTGAAGGTTGGCATACAATTTATTTTGGTAATTGCCTATGCTGTTGTTCTGAATTTTGTGAACAAAGACAAGGTAACAGCAAAATCCAAAAATTCTCAATTATTCAAATAAAACAGCAAACTTTGCACTTCTCTACAATTAATCCAATTTGCTACATCTGTGCCCATTGATTTAACAAGCTGACTGAACTATTGCTAACCAAGCATGCCTGAACACCAACACAGATGTCAGGGTCAGCAGGAGGATCTCAAAGTCAACATTGACTCTTGGAGACCTGACAATTTCAAAAGCTTCTACCCAAACAACATAATTGGAATGTGATGTTCTCCAGATAAATGTCAGGTTCAAGCTTATAGTCTGCAAGAAAATATAAGCAACTATGAATAACTGGGAAGTGGCTGGCAATTTAGTAAAAATTAATTAATTTATTTATTTTGCAATACAGCGCAAAGTAGGTCTTTCTGGCCCCTCAAACAGCATTGCCCCAGCAACTTATAACTTCAATTTAACCCTAACCTAATCCCAGGGCAATTTACAATAACTACCGGTTATACCTTCGGAGCACTGAAATACAAAAGCCACAGGAAAGACATACAGAGGAAGGCAGGACTGAACTCTGAACTCCAATGCCCAGCTCAGGAATAACATCGTGCTGTGGAAGTTTGTGAAGATGCCTCCATGTTTTGTTGGTCAAGTGAGCATAAAAAGCATTGAGCTCATCTGGAAGTGAAACCATGTTGTCACATACATTGATTGATTTTACATTGTGGGAGGTGACAGCATTCAAGCCCTGTCACAGCTGTAAAACATCCTTCTATTATTCCAGTTCAGTCCAGAATTGCCATGCGAGATGGCTTTCCAGAGATTGTACCTAGACCTCTTGAATTTTACTTAGTCACTAGACCTGAACGTCACTGATCTGGTCTTTGGCAGATTGGTTCATCCAGGGCTTATGGTTGGTAGAACTCTAAGTGATTTTGTGGGGAGACACTCATCCATGACTGACATTATCAAGTCTGTGACAGCCATGCCATATTCATTCCTTGAGCCCTTGAATATGACTCAGCCCACTGACTCAAAGCAGTCCCACTGCTGCTACTTTGGCTCTTGGACCACCTTTTTGTTGTCCTTACTTCTGCAACCTCGCTCTTTAGCCTCTGCCTGTATGCAGGTAGGAGGAGGACAGGCAGATGACCAGATTTCCCAAAACACGATCTAGGGATTGAACGATAGGTATTCCTTATGGTAGTGTAGGAGTGACCCCGCATGTTAAGACCCTGGTACTGCAGGAGATAAGTTGATGATAATTGGGTAGAGATTTCTTTATGCAAGCTTGATTGAAGCCCCCTTGATTTGAAAGGTATCAGGGTAAACTGTAAACTGTTACTTATTTGTTAATCACGGCATTCAGTACATTGAGTGCTTACTTAACATTGGTCAAGATCACGGAGAAGAACTCTCTCCATAAGTACAATGGACGGCACTTAAGCATTACATGTTCCATGTGGGAAGAGCAAGAATACAACAAGGCCACTACATCTGAGCACCATCAAAAGTTTATGAGACCTAGGTCCCAACCTTTTGCCCTCTTTAAATCAGCAGTCCAGTCCCCCCCAGTGAATCAAGAAGCCCTCAGGTCTGTCTAACTGATGCATTTGGCATGTCTGAGGTGACCCATATCTCCATGAAACACAAAATGCAGTAATCCCTCATTTCCCTTCAATACAGCAATCTTGCCCTCAAGTCCTCTATCATGCTCTCCAGAGCCTGCACATTTGCCAATGATACTGGGGAGAGGAAGCTTTACACCCCTCCATTTTAGCCTGGCTTGGAATGCTCCCCTCCTTCCTCTCTTCCGGCCATGGCCATGTACCTTCATCTGCTTAAGGAAGCCGTAGCTACATTCCTGAGAGCTGAGTTTTTTTTCAGGATTCTGTAAAAATCGGTAGTTCATTGAGATGGTTTAAAAGTACATTACTTAAAGGGAAAATACAGGCAGCAATAGTAGTTCAGAAGAAGTATATGTGTTGTCTTTATGACAGTTTAGTTTATAATATTTTCGCTTAGTAATTCATTTGTTAGTATTTTCTAGTTAGAATTAGAAGTGTTTAAAGTATATTCATTGCCTGTAAAATATATCGGCATGCGATTACGTCACATCCCGTTTCGCCGCGTCTCGTGGGAAAATACCGGTTTGAGATCAACACGAGGGTGGGAGGTTCACCAAGAGGCAGACCTGAACAGGAGTTGTTTTGCAAGCATTAGAAATCACAGTGAGAGCAACGCTGTAAGTTAATAGATAATCGATATATTGAACTAAGATGTTAACGCCGATCCTGTTAAAAGTAACGACGGTCGATAATGTTTATGTTTTCGTTAGTTAAAGAGTTGCGGATAGTTTGCATTGAAGTGTATTTAAAGTAGTCAATGGCATAGGTAAACTCTGATCGGGGCTCCTTGAACATTTGAAGAGAATATACTCTGATAAAGCAAACAAGAACTTGACTTACTTTCAGTCACTTTGTAAAAGCTTTCAGAAACAGAAAGCATTTCAAAACAAGTTTGCCAGCACTTCACATCAGAACAGGGGGTTTCATGGAACATTTTATTGCTTATTGTTAAATCTAGAAAGCCTCATACAATTGGAGAACTGATTCTGTCTGAAGTAAGGGAGGTTCAGAGAATGGTTTTGCACAATCCACGAAACCAAATAATTAAAGTGATTCTGCTCAGTGACAAATCTGTTCAAAGATGAATAAATGAAATGCCTGAGAACGTGGAAGACAATCGTGCAACAGACGTAGGACAAAAGAATTTGCTCTGCAGTTGGATGAGTCAGCTTTGCCTGGCAACAAGTTTTTGCTTCTCAGTTATATTCGCTTCAGAAAAGATAGGTCAAGAGTTATCATTTGCAAGGGGTCTAGAAACAAATAAAGATGAGTCAATTTTTCAAAGAGAAAGAAATTTCATTCACCAGCATTCTTGCTCATACAACAAGCGGGCATCATCAATGACAGGACACCATCATGGAGTTATTTTCTTGAATTTTTGCCATTCACTGTGTAATTCACAGATAACATCTTGTCACAGAAAAACACAATTTATCCACTGCACAAATCATTAAATATTGTTATCACAGATGTAAATAAAATCAAGCTGCATTCTCTCAATTATCGATTATTTGAAGAGCTTTGTATAGAGAATGATGAACAATTTGAACATTTGTTGTTACAAAGAAGGCAGGTGGCTCTCAAAAGGAAACAGCCTGAGATGCTTTTATGCACTTTTTGAAATTGTGATAAAATGGGGCAAGAATATTAAGCATGGCATTTTTATTTGTCAGAATTATTCATTTAAGTTTAATTAAATCAATCTTCCATTGCAAGGAAATGATGTGAGTATTATCGAGGATAAACCAATTCTCTCCAGATTTCTGTCCAAGTTAACTCTACTCCAGTGCAACATTGGCCAACATGACCTTTCCAATTTCCAAGCCTCTGAGAAGGAAGAGAAATGAAGACTGTTAAATAATGATCTTCAAGTATACAGTGCCACCTAGGTGAGCTGCATAAAGACATGTGACAGGGAAATTGCAGGAACTTCTCTTGATTCAAACTCCAGATCTTTAAATAAAGCAATTAATGAACACTGTAATGAGGAATTAACAAGGAGGAGGGAGGAAGAACTGATCTCACAACAAAATGACTTTAAGGTTAAAAAAAATCAGGACTTTTGGTTGTGGAAATAAATCTCTGAATGTTATCTTACACTGTGGAAAAAGGTCAAGATGTTTTTATTGCATTTCCAACATCAAATTTAGTGGAAGGCAGTTTCAGTGCAGTCACCCACCTTCCTTTAAAGCAACAAAACAGACCACATTACTGAATGTGGGGATCCGAGACTCTTTGAGTGACGTTAGGCCTGATGTTGTGAGGCTAATATCACTGGACCAAACCCACCCATCTCATTGAAAAGTGAAAAAGCAATTAAGTAGTGAATAGCTGGTATTCTAATCTAACCTCTAAAATTGTTGATGAAAATCCTTTACTATAATTAAATTAAATAATTTTATTTGTAGCTTCAAATAGATTTGAATAACTTTTGCAATATTTGTCACTGCTTTGAATTTGCAGTTCCTGTCTTCATTCACACTGTATCACAAACCAAAATTCTTTATAGTTTTTATGTAATGCCCGAAAAGGGAGAAGCGTCACTGGGATGTGGTCAGGGAGCCAAAAGGGCAGTAACACAAAAAAGTTTGGGAACCACTAATCTAGACCTCTCACGATTCTGTACACTTTCAATTAAATATAGCTTCAGTGTCCTTAGTTCAAAGAAAATAACAGCTGCCTACTCAGAGTTGCTTTATTAGTGTACTTCTCAAGCCTCAGGAAAAATTCTTGTGGATCTCCTTGCACTCTTTCTAAAGCAATTATATCATTTCCAAGAATATGGTGATCAGAACTGTACATGGTATTCTAGCTGTGGCCTAACCAGTGTCTTATTTATTTCAAGCATGCCCAGAATCCTCTCTGGAATTCGCATAATTCATTAGGAGTATTTCTTCCTTCCTGTGTCAAGTCAGAATTTAAAATACTTAACCAAATTAAAATGACTATAGACTGAATCCTTCTACCTTTCTAATGAGCAGGAATGACTTCAGTTGCATGAAGCATTGCGCAACATTCCCCAATCTTGTAGTGTACTAACACTACAGGACTGTTTTTGACTGAAAGCAGGCTCAAGTCCATTAAATTTCTTTACAATATTATTAATATCATTCACCGTAAAGAAATGCAAGACCAATCAAAACCTCTAAATGCAAACAAGAGAAAATCTGCAGATGCTGGAAATCCAAACAAAACACAAAAAATGCTGGAAGAACTCAGCGGGCCAGGCAGCATTTATAGAAAAAAGTACAGTCGACATTTCAGGCCAAAACCCTTTACATGGTTCCTTTAATATCAAACGTCTAGATTAACAACCGCATTTTTCATCAGTTCTGCATAACAGTGATGTAAATTATTTTTAAAATTAATTTTACAGAAAAATTTTCATGATTACAGGATATCAGAAGAGGGCAGAGCTTAGTGATGATGGCACTAAATGGCAACTCCTTTGCTTGCATCTTTGGAAATAGCTTTATTTCTATCCTTGATATCTCTTTTTTCCCTTTCAAGATTCTTTTGAAGACCCTGACCTGGAGTTACACTTTGACTTGTGTTCATTGTGGGAATGGGACCCGTTCTCAGGGACTCACGACTGGTCACTTTTCAATATCCCAAGGGCGCAGCCTGGAGTGCCAGCGCACCTTCAGGGTACCGGATCTTCGTGGATCTGGAGGCGGGCTGATTCAAGGCTGGCACCACCGACTGATGCATCGCGGGAGAACAATGAAGATCGGAAGCAGCGGGCTTGCTGTTGGCTGTGTGCCCAGAGGCACAGAGCTCAGAAAAAGCGACACAACAGACTTTTAACATCATAAATCAGCGAGTTGTTTTGTTACGCCTCCCCTCTTGCTGTGAAACAGGGACACCTCTTTTTCCCCTATTAGGGAGAGAGACAGAACCTGTGCTGTGTTGAATTACTGGGTGAACGAGTAGTCTTTGGGGTACTGCAAGTCTGTGTCTTTATTGATGCTTTGCTGCACGCTTGAGTGCTTGGTGACGGGCGCTGATGTTTTTTGCTGGTGGGGGAGAGGGGAAATAACATGGTTTTTTTGGTACAAGCAAAAGCAATGATTAATTTGCAAACAGCAAAATCCTACAAACAACATCAATGTAAATGACCAAATCAGCTTTAGGTGACACTGACTGGCAGAGGCATACAGAACCTACTCTTATGGCCTTAATTAAATTTTTCAATAGCATTTGCAACAACAGTTTTCTCTTGGATAATACCGACATGAATCAGTCTAAATTTTGCATGCAGATTATGAAAATGAGATATAACCCAGTCTTTGACAAAGCTTTCATTTTTCAAGTAAACTATACTTTCTTAAATACACGAAGTATTGCATTTCAGCAACAACTACTGTTTCATCAGACCATTTGAAGTGTTCATCATCTCTAGTCAGTGCCTCTCTGCAAAAGTCCACTGCAGACAAGGAAGAAGCCATTACAGTGAAGAGAAAATGCCATTCTTTTCTGGGGCATCAAATCCTTAATTTATAAGAATGTAATTCTAGTTGCAACATAGAAAAATTATAGAAAAATTAAATACATTGAATGTTGCACTATTCATCAGCCAAAGAATACTAATGTATTTTATTAGTATTACAAGTTACAAATTAGAGATAACTACCATTCAGCATTGAAAACAAGATGTACATTGCTAATTTTTAAAAGAATGAAGAAAACTATGTACTAGATCTTAAATCAAAACCACTTAAAACAAAGCAATGCACTGGGTAAAAGTAATTCCAGCATAATAACAACCTTATCAACAGCAGTTAATGCAGATTTAGATGGGCAAATTGACCATGGAAACAAAGCATGTCACAACATGTGCAGTGTATTATACAATTCAGGCTGTTCAAAACAGCCATTCAATTAGTCAGATCTTCATACTGCAGATACTGGTCAGGGAAAATGATATTAAGAGGAAGGGATTAATCTTGATTGCAATGACTCAGTGGTTTTCCTTATGATCCCTAAAGTTTCCAATAAAACTAGCGGATCTAATGCTTAAAACAGCAACAGATGAAACATGGTAAGTATATAGAAGTATTTAAAGAACTGGAGGCAGGAAATACTGATCATCTAAGATCTCAAGGAGAATGTTAAAACAGTTAAGCTAGATTAAAGAGATTATTGTTGGACCAGGTTCACAGTATGTCCACACTGCACAGAAATACTTCAGATTAACAGAACACTGTGAGGAACTGAATTAAGTAAAGCACAAATGGAAGGAAATAACTCAAGATATACTATAATCTAAGCAGACTACATCTTCAGTATCATGACCAGTATCCAATTCCTATATTTATTCATGTCATTAACATTGTCCATCCTTAACTGTCCTCTAAAAGTGCAGGCAATTCTACAACTGCATTGAGGGCAGCTTTATAGATTAATCAATGATGAAAGGATGGTGATACGTTTTCATTTTTATGGCAAGTAGACTTAGTTTACCATGCATTTGGTGCTCCTTCTCATCTCAGAGGCACTTACTGCCCATTACACTGCTGGCATTTACAGCAACAATGAAAGTCCTCCAACTCGGGCGGATTTTTAGAGCTTCCTTCATCATGTCAGTAGCTTCTTCTCGGATTTCACTACTGTTGGTCATACAAGTCCTGGGTGGAGACTCAGGAATACCATCACATTCAGTCAGATGTGTTAACCCTGAGCTGAACCCCCAGACCTGGAGGATTGGTGGACCACTCATAGTCTGGGCTTGACCCTTGACCTGTTTGGCACGGGAGACCCTACCAAGAGGCAGAGCATAGAGCCCTAACTCCAGCCAGCATAGCTCTCCAAGTAATTGAGGCACATAAGCCTCTAAACCACAAGGTTTTGGTCCTCTTGGAGGATTTCAGTGGTATAAATCTTAAAATTTAGGAAACTTAGATGAATTATTCTAGAAATTGCTCCAATGCATTCTGCAGGCATTATACACTGTAACCACTGTGTCGTGAGTAGAGAAAGTAAATATTTAGAGTAAAGTATTGGATGCTTAGTAGTGTCCAATTTCAAGTCTTTTTGTAGTTACACTGTCAGCAAAGAATAATACATTATATTCCTCACTAATGCTTTACCAATGGTGAAAGCACATTGATGAGTCAGAAAGATAGTTTACACAAGCCTGTACAAAGGATACCCAATGACCAACCTCCTCTTGTTGCCTATATTTATTTGATCATTTATTAATCAAAGGTGACAACCCTGATGGAAGAGATAATGCAGCAATACTGATTAACACCAAGGTGAAGTGATTAAATGTTTTTTTAAGTGTGCACCTGTTATAAGTAACACACAAAATACTGGCGGAACTCAGGCCAGGCAGCATCTACGGAAAAAAGTACAGTTGACGTTCCAGGGCACTTTCGGCCCAAAATGTCGACTACTTTTTTTCCATCGTTGCTGCCTGGCCTGCTGAGTTCCTCCACTATTTAGTGTGTGTTGTTTGGATTTTCAGATTTTCTCTTGTTTGTGACCTGATTTAAGTGTTTGTCAATCATCAGCCATTCCAGAATGCTGTCTGAATCCTCCTGCATGCAGACAGAAACTGTCTTTATCCAAGATGTGGCAAATGGAAATAAACAACCAACTGATATTCCTACTTCAGATATTATTTAAAAAACAGAAGCCATTGTTGAATCTACTGTATAGTTGGCCTAGAATATTATTTCTGGGGTGCTCCAAAAGTAATGCCCTAGGAATAACCTCTAATAACCATCTTCCTTTATGTAAGGTGGGTTTCCAGCCTGGGCAGAGTGCTTCCTTTGATTCTGAACATTTTGGGACACTGCCTCCTTCCCTTGGCTCCCAGAGTCCTTTTCTGACCATTACATAAAAACTATAAAGAATTTTAATTTACTGTGCACAACAGCGACAAGTAATTGCACAAAAACAATTTAAAGCTATGAATAAAATGTATTTAATTACTGCAAGAACTGTTTTCATCAATAATTTAAAAGTATGCATTAGTAGCCCAACTATTTACTACTACATTCATTTTTCAATGAGATGGATGGGCTTGGTACAGTGATATCAGCTTCTCAACATCAGGCTGAGTGTCATTCATAAGGAATCTCAGATCCCCATATTCAGTAATTTGCAGTGTTTCATTGCTTGTTGGGTGACAGCTCTGAAAGTACGCACCACTATATATGTTGCTGGAAAGGAAATAAAGAACATCTTGTCCTTTTTCCACTGTGCAGGACGGTGTTCAGATTTATTTCTGCAACCAAAAGTCTTGATGTGATTTTTTTTTTGAACCTCAGCTTCAGCTCAGAGTCATTTTGTAACAAGATAGTTCTTCATCCATCCTTCCTGTTAATTCCTCATTACAGGGTTCAGGAATGTAATCATTATCCAGCTTGGAATGTGGATTGAGAGAGGATCCTGAAAATTCTGACAAATCAATATGCAGTTCACACAGGTGGACACTGTATACTTTAGGATCATCACCTAGTTTTCTTTCTTCCTCTTCCAACTCACAGATGTTCAGTAATTGGAAAAGGTCATGATAGCCAATGTTGAAAAGTAGGTCCTGCTGAGGGGTCTCAGCCCAAAACGTCGACTGTTTACTCTTTTCCATCGATGCTGCCTGGCCTGCCGAGTTCCTTCAGCATTTTGTGTGTTGCTTAGATTTCTAGCATCTGCAGATTTTCTCTTGTTTGTACTTCATCATTATAATCAGCTATGAAGCACAAAGAATCAAATGTTTATAATGAGTAATTCATTCCTTAAATTAAGCCAGTAATCCCTCAGCTGCTCCCCTAGTTACCAATTACCCCCACACCATTGCCAGAGGGGGTAAGGGAGATAGTGCCCACTTTGAGAACCCTTTCTAAAATA
Source organism: Hypanus sabinus (assembly GCF_030144855.1). NCBI lineage: Eukaryota > Metazoa > Chordata > Chondrichthyes > Myliobatiformes > Dasyatidae > Hypanus > Hypanus sabinus. The sequence continues at coordinate 51,936,241 of NC_082730.1, read as the reverse complement.
TGGTCTATCCTATAGACCACATTTTAGCATGGATTATCAATTCTGATGCCCAGAGGGATGAAGTGGAGGTAAACAGAATTGGGATAGACAGCTACTTGATGGACAATGCAGACTCGAGCAAAGGCCATGTTTCTTCATTGGATGACTATATAGCAGAGAATATCATCTTACCCCATTTTCACCTCTCCATCCATCAAGACTATAGCAGGAGCTGGAACTGAAGTAGTGTAACCCTGGGGTAGATAAACTGACAATCAGGGAGAAGTTAATTGTTACAAATGTAAGGTCATGAAGTAATTGAACCAATTTTGACCATCAGAAAACCTACCTGACAAATAAAAGCTCGACAAGAAGACGACATTTCACAAAGATAATAAAAAGCTTCTGCAATTAATTCAAATTAAAACACTTCGTCAAGAAGCCAGAGGATCAAATCTGAGTAAAATTGACAATCAACATAAACAGAGGATTTGATTAAATATAAGAACCTTTCACAAGCTGTGACCTGAAAGGCTTTGCATTTAACAAAGTACACAACAAAGTACATGACAAAGCATGCCAAGGATATCCAGGCAGGAGTGGGAAGTAGCAATTCCAAAAATTATGTGCTGAAAGGGGTTGCTCAGGATGAATTTGGATAGGCTAACCTGCCTTTCACCACCCTGTCCCAGGAATCAGATTACAAACGTTAGCCATGAGTTCTACATAAACACTCCTGCAGAATCCTAGAGCAAGGTCTATTTATAAAAAAATGCCTTAATATACAAGAAAAACAATCTATGTCCCTTTGAGTCAAGTTTGTATTATCAGTTTGTCTCAAGACCCTACAAATGATAGAAAGCTCAACTCCTGGCACCAACACTGTGTGCGGGTCAGTTTCATTGAGAGCTCAAGCAGCTTTTCTGCTTTTCAGTCAATTCGTGCACTGAAGCAAGCTTACAGCAAATATAGTCCTTCAGCACCAGCTACTGGTGAAATCAGAAACAGCTCAACACGAAAAAATTTCTGATACAAATTTTCAGGAAAGGTTACTATTATTAAAATCTAAATCAAACCACAGCTGCACCTGTGTAGCTCATCACAAAAATCAGGAGGTTTTTAACAGACAAGGTTCACTAGCATATATCGGAAACCATCTCTTGGGGAAAATAGATGATGATGAAATTCGTTAGATCATCTACAAACCAGAACAGATTCTCACTATCTGAGGGGAAAAAAAAGACTTGAAGAACAGGAATACAGTGCTGACTCAAAGTTCATGTTCTACCATGCTGCTATAACCCCTAAGCTCCATTAGATTTCTAAAACATGGACTATCTATAACAGTCACTTCAACATACCAAAGAAATAGTATGGCTGGCTGAACAAAACTCTCCCCTCCCAGACCAACATCACCAACTTGAGATTTGAATTACTCAGTTCACTGTTGTGCAGTTAATTCTGCTCATTGAGCTGTCATTAGATTCCACAACAGACTCTGTTCCTAACTTTGTCATAAACTTTTTCCTCAAAGGATAGAGCAAAAGATTCCAGGATATTCTCAAGGCCTTCTTGAAAAACTGACCTTGTGGAAATCCCTAGCCCATTCTCATTCAAAATGAAGGATTATTAGTGAGCGCACCAAGGAAATGCTTCACTTCCCTACTGCCCACATCAGCCCTGTTCAGCACCTCCTGCCCCATCTGTTGCAGAATTTGAGAGCCATTTAGAGTACAGCAGGTACTGTACTCACTAGTGCCTGCACCTGAACAGCACAACGCTTCACAGTACACACAACCCGGGCTCAATTCTAGCCGCAGCCTGCAAGGGGTTTGTACGTTCTCCCCATGAACAGGTGAGTTTCCTCTGGGAGCTCTGGTTTCTTCCCACAGGCCAAAGGCGTACCAGTTGGTAGGTCAATTGGTCATTGTAAATTGTTCCATGTTCAGGCTAAAATTAAATTGGAGGATTGCTGGGCAGCATAGGGGAGGCCTATTCCGTACTTTATCCCAATAAATTAATAAACAAAATCACACCCATTTTAATTATGCTTAAAACCCACCTTTGGATTAATTTGCACACATGGAATAAAATTAGATTTAGTTCACTTAATTCTTACCCCAGTATCTGTTGGCTACTCGCATTTTTAAATGTTTGTATCCAGCCAAAAGATGGGGGAGATCTTAAATGGATCTTTGGTATCTGTATTTACTTGAAAGATGGACACAGAGTCTACAGAAGTGAGGCAAAGAAACAGCGAGGTCATGGACCCTGTACAGATAACAGAAGAGGTGGTGTTTGCTGTTTTAAGGCTAATTAAATCCCCAGGGCCTGACAAATTGTTCCCACGGACTCCATAGGAGACAGGTGCAGAAACTGCAGAGGCTCTAGCAGAGATATTCAAATCATTCTTAGCAACAGGTGAGGTACTGAAGGACTTGGAGGAAAACTAATGCTGTTCAACTGTTTAAGAACGGCTCTAAGAATACACCAGGAAATTATAGGCCAGTGAGACTAACATCAGTAGTGGGAAAGTTATTGTAAGGTATTCTAAGGGACCAGATATATGAGTATTTGGATACATACATGCTTTGTGGGAGAAGCCAGAGAGTGGTAGTAGATGGTTGCCCTTCTGACTGAAGGCCTGTGTTGCATGGATGGGTACTGGGTTTGTTGTTGTTTGTCATCTATATCAACGATTTTGATCATAATAATAAGACCAGTTGGAAAAATGGACTGAAGAATGGCAGATGGAATTTAATGCAAAGAAAAGTGAAGTGTTTCACTTTGGGAGAACCAACCACAGTAGTGCGATAAAAGAAAGGGATCTAGGAATACAGGTCCCTATTTCAGTGAAAGTAAAGTCACAGGTTGTTAGGGTCATTAAGAAAGTTTTTGGCACATTATATAACCATATAACAATTACAGCACGGAAACAGGCCATCTCGGCCCTTCTAGTCCATACCGAACGCTTACTCTCACCTAGTCCCACCTACCTGCACTCAGCCCATAACCCTCCATTCCTTTCCTGTCCATATACCTATCCAATTTTTTTTAATTGACAAAATCGAACCTGCCCGTACCACTTCTACTTGAAGCTTGTTCCACACAGCTACCACTCTCTGAGTAAAGAAACTCCCCCTCGTGTTATCCCTAAACTTCTCCCCCTAACTCTCAACTCATGTCCTCTTGTTTGAATCTCCCCAACTCTCAATAGAAAAAGCCTAACCACGTCAACTCTATCTATCCCCCTCATAATTTTAAATACCTTTATCAAGTCCCCCCTCAACCTTCTACACTCCAAAGAATAAAGACCTAACTTGTTCAACCTTTCTCTGTAACTCAGGTGCTGAAACCCAAGTAACATTCTAGTAAATCTCCTCTGTACTATCTCTATTTTGTTGACATCTTTCCCACAATTCGGTGACCAGAACTGTACACAATCCTCCAAATTTGGCCTCACCAATGCCTTGTACAATTTTAACATTACATCCCAACTCCTAAACTCAATGCTCTGATTTATAAAGGCCAGCATACCAAAAGCTTTCTTCACCACCCTATCCACATGAGATTCCACCTTCAGGGAACTGTGCACCATTATTCCTAGATCACTCTGTTCTACTGCATTCCTCAATGCCCTACCATTTACCATGTACGTCCTATTTTGATTAGTCCTACCAAAATGTAGTACCTCACACTTATCAGCATTAAACTCCACCTGCCATCTTTCAGCCCACTCTTCTAACTGGCCTAAATCTCTCTGCAAGCTTTGAAAACCTACTTCATTATCCACAATGCCACTTACCTTAGTATCATCTGGATGTTTACTAATCCAATTTACCACCCCATCATCCAGATCATTAATGTATATGACAAACAACATTGGACCCAGTACAGATCCCTGAGGCACACCACTTGTCACCAGCCTCCAACCTGACAAACAGTTATCCACCACTACTCTCTGACATCTCCCATACAGCTACTGTTGAAATCTATTTTACTACTTCAATACCTAACAATTGAACCTTCCTAACTAACCTTCCATGTGGAACCTTGTCAAAGGCCTTACTGAAGTCCATATAGACAACATCCACTGCTTTACCACTCACTCTCCCTGACCAAACAAAGGTCATCGAGCTGCACTTCCAGTTCCCTAACACAGTCCCTTAGGAGCTGCAGCTCGGCACACCTGGTGCAGGTGAGGACGTCCGGGAGGCTAGGAGACTCCAGGACCTCCTACATCTCACACCAAGAACCACAAGCTGCCCTCTCACTCATACTTCCCCCTTTCCTCAAATGAGAGGAAAAACTGAAACCTAAACCTACCTTGCCTCGCCTGTTTCCACCTAAGCCCGTTGAGCCCAAGCCCTTAAGCTTTCACTCTTCTCTCGGCTCACTCCACTGCCCGCTGTATAAGGCTGTGTTCCTTTTAAATCTTCCGCGCTTCACTGCCCAAGGTCACACGCCAGCGCAGTCCTGCCTCTCTTAACTCCAATGAGAAAAAAATTAAAATGGCTCCTGCTGCGCTCCCACGCCGACTCTCAGCCTTCCTTCTCCAAATTAAACCCGAAACAGGATTTCTGACCTTTTAAATCTTCCGCGCTTCACTGCCCAAGGTCATACGCCAGCGCAGTCCTGCCTCTCTTAACTCCAATGAGAAAAAAATTAAAATGGCTCCTGCTGCGCTCCCACGCCGACTCTCAGCCTTCCTTCTCCAAATTAAACCCGAAACAGGATTTCTGACCTTTTAAATCTTCCATGCTTCACTGCCCAACATCATACGCCTGCGTACTTCCGCCTCTCTTAACTCCGATGAAAAGAAGAAATCAAAATGGCTCCCGCTGCACTCCCACTCCGACTCTCAGCCTTCCTTCTCCAAATTCACGGCTTACATAAATCAAAGTACTGAGTACAGAAGATGCTATGTTAAAGATGTACAAGACATTGGTGAGGCCTAATTTGGAGTATTGTGTTCAGTTTGGTCACCTACCTACAGGAAAGATGTAAATGAGGTTGAAAGAGAAAATTTATAAGGGTGTTGACAGGACTGAAGACCTAAGTTATAGTGAAAGATTGAATAGGTTAGAATTTTATTCCCTAGAATGCAAAAGATTGGGTGGAGATTTTATGAAGGAATTCAAAATTATGAGGGATATAGACAAGGTAAATACAAACAGACTTTTTCCACTGAGGTTAAGCAAAATCACAACTGGAGGTCATGGATTGAAGGTGAAAGGAGAAGTGTTTAAGTGGAACACAGGTGGAAACTTCTTCACTCAGAGGGTCCTGAGAGTGTGGAAGAAGCTGCCAGCATAAGTGGGGGATGTGAGTTTGATTTCAACCTTTAAGAGGTGTTTGGATAGGTTACATGCTTATGTTTTGGGTGGAGGTCGATGGGACTAGGCAGTTTAAATGGGTTGGTACCAGTTTAGATGGGCCAAAGGGCCTGTTTCCAAAAGGCATAAAGTTGAAGATGACATATTTCTTTAATATTTTAATCAAGATTACTTTTTTATTTCCATCTTTTACGGTTTCAAAATAACAAAAAAGGAAAAGGGCCCGAAGCAGAAGTTTGAGCACCCTGCATGGTCAGTAATTAGTAATACCCCCTTTGGCAAGTATCACAGCTTGTAAACACTTTCTGTAGCCAGCTAAGAGTCTTAGAGTCTTTCAATTCTTGTTTGAGGGATTTTCGCCCATTCTTCTTTGCAAAAGGCTTCTAGTTCTGTGAGATTCTTGGGCCGTCTTGCATGCTCTGCACTTTTGAGGTCTATCCACAGATTTTCAATGATGTTTAGGTTGGGGGACTGTGAGGGTCATGGCAAAACCTTCAGCTTGTGCCTCTTCAGGTAGTCAACTGTGGATTTTGAGGTGTGTTTAGGATCATTACCCTTTTGTAGAAGTAATCTTTTCATCCTCAGCTCTATTACAGACGGTGTGATGCTTGCTTTCAGAATTTGCTGGTACTTAATTGAATTCATTCTTCCCTCTACCAGTGAAATGTTCCCCGTGCCACTGGCTGCAACATGAGCCCAAAGCATGATCAATCCATCCCTGTGCTTAACAGTTCTTTTCATGAAATTCTGCACCCTTTTTTTTCCAAACATACCTTTGCTCATTGCGGACAAAACATTCTATTTTAACTTCATCAGTCCACAGGACTTGTTTCCAAAATGCATCAGGGCTTGTTTAGATGTTCCTCTGCAAACGTCTGATGCTGAATTTTGTGGTGAGGATGCAGGAAATGTTTTCTTCTGATGACTCTTCCATGAAGATCATATTTGTGCAGCACTCCAGAATCTGCTAAATCTTCCTGAAGGTCTTTTGCAGTCAAACAAGGGTTCTGATTTGTCTTTCTAGCAATCCTGCGAGTAGTTTTCTCAGAAAGTTTTCTCAGTCTTCCAGACCTCAACTAGACCTCCACCGTTCCTGTTAACTGCCATTTCTTAATTACATTACAAATTGAAGAAACAGCTACCTGAAAATACTTTGCTATCTTCTTATAGGCTTCTCCTGCTTTGTGGGCATCATTTATTTTAATTTTCAGAGAGCTAGGCAGCTGCTTAGAGGAGCCCATGGCTGCTGATTGTTGGGACAAGGTTTGAGGAGTCAGGGTATTTATAAAGCTTTGAAATTTGCATCACTGGCCTTTCCTAATGATGACTGTGGACAAGCCATAGCCCTAAAAAGCTAATTAAGGATCGAGACCTTGGTAAAAGTTATCTGAGAGTTTAAATCTCTTGGGGAGCCCAAACTTTTGCATGGTGCTCCTTTCCTTTTTTCACTCTAAAATTGTACAGAACAAAAATAATATACTAATCTTGCTTAAAATGTTGAAAAGAATGTTTGATCTTTAACTAAGATTTTTGGAGATCAGTTCATATTCTACTCACTTAACTATTCACAGTAACAGAAATTTTGACCAGGGGTACCCAAACTTTTACATGCCACTATATTTTATATATATATGAAACATTGTTTCTTTGAACCAGGGCGTAAAGCACACAACACACGATAATTTATGAAGGTAAGGTTAAGTTCTACAGATGAATCACACATAAATAACAAAGTAAACTGCATTAATATTAAACATTGTAAGGTACAGAAGAGATTAACCACTGACAGTTCGAATACGATGCGACCAGAAGCTCAGAAGCCTAATGGCCTGGGGAAAAAACTGTTTCTCATCCTTAACATTCTGGTTTTTATGCATCGTAATCTTCTGCCTGATGGTAGAAGGTCAAAGAGGATGCTGAGAAGAGGATGGGTGGAATCCTTAATAACACTCAGGGCTCTGCATATGCAGCGCATGTGATAAATGTCCCCAATGGATGGCAGGGAGACCCCCATGATCCTCTCAGCTATTCTCAGAGTCCTTTGTAGGGCCTTTATGTCTGATGCTTGACAGTTCCCTACCAGCTGGAGATACAACTCATCAGGATGGTCTCAATGGTGCTCCTGTTAAGATGGGGGGTGCAACTCACAGGAACATGGTGCACTTAACTCTCTCTACAGAGCAGCCATGTATTCGCAGAGGGAGATGGCTTGTCTGCACTTTCCTGAAGTCCACAATGATTTCCTTTGTCTTTTCTGCATTCAGGCTTAGGATGTTCTTCTCACACCAATTCACTAGCTGCTCCACTTCCTCTCAATACTCTGTCTCATCATCATTCTTCATGAGGCCAAACACTGTTGTGTCATCTGCAAACTTGATGACACGGTTCGAGCTAGAACCTGCGACACAGTCATGCATCAGCAGTGTGAACAGCAGCAAGCTGAGCACACAGCCTTGGGAAGCGCCTGTGCTCAGCTTAAGTATACCTTCTGATTAGTCCTTCGGGTTCAGGCTATCCATGGCATTCTTATCTGTCTCAGAACTTTATCCGTGCCAGGATAATTTGCTTAGTATACCCACAATGTCCTCTAATTTTGATCAATGGCTGTATTTCATCTTGAAGCAAATCAGTAGCTTCAATGAGATTGTTCTACCTAAAGAGATAATCAAGTCAGGTCGGTACTCAAGCTGAGTACATGGTCAAATCAGCCACATAAGAGTCATTTTTAAGTTTAAACTAAGCAGATTCTTATTTTACCAAATATATAAATGAAGGTTAATCTACTTTTGTAATTTTTTGTTATGAAACAAACAATTTTTATGTAAAGGGGGGTTTCTTCTTTTTCTTTGTTACTGTGTATGTAATCAAAAGGGCTTTGTTTTGTTAACTAGCAGGAATGTTTCTTTGTTGCGAGAGAGTGCTGGGAGAATTGTATTCCTTTGTAAACCAAATGGGAATTAATGTTCTTTCTTCTGAGTCTGTAAGCTTTTGTTGACGGGCTTTTGGGGAGAGAGAGTGTACGTAATGCTGTAAGCTGGGCGAGGAACGGACCCCAAGTGGGGGTCCGAGGCCAGGAGGTACTCTGAGGAGGGGGAATGAAGCTAGGTGTGCTTGGTTGACCACTCGGAGGGTCCTGAGCTGCGAGTCGAGGAGTTCAGAGGGGATCGAATGGTGGCCAGAAGACTTCAGTAATTGAGCTCCAACGGTTGTGCACGAAGTGATTTGGACTTTGATAAGTTTGGCGCCTTTTCTTAATTTTTTTTCCTTCATAATACTGTATCATTATTAATCACTTAGTTATAGTAACCTTTATAAATTGTACTCACTTAATCGCTTATGGTGTACTGTCTGTTTTAGGGCTAGGCGGGGACATCACACAGCATCCACACCAGCTGATTACCCAGTTGGGCGGGGCCGAAAGCTGCTCCCCCTAGACGAGAACGAGCTGAGCGAGCCTGAGGCGACCCAGGGGGTTACATTGTGATAACAAAGAAATACAGTGGAACATGGAAAACTATTGGAAACACCGATCACAAATTCGAAAGAAACATCCGCACCATCAGCTTTAATGTTGTTGTCTTTACATTGTATTCATTATCACAACTTTTGAAAAGTGGACAGTAGTCACTATAAGGTTAAAGATTTCTATATCAATTGGCACAAACCTTAAATATACTAATCCCATTACCATGAAAGGAGCACTGAAACTATGAACCAGCAAGTCCTATGTGAAATGATTCATTGGCAATGAATGGTTCAATACCCACACACTTCCTTCTCAGCTTTGACAAATTTTATTCCACTGCTTTTGAATATTATCCGCAGTGTTCAATACTGAATAAGAGGTCTTTGGGATTTTGCCCATAACCGCAAGCATGTCCTCTGTCAAAATGAACAATTAAGTTGGAACATCAACAATGTCACAATTCACCCTTAGGTTTTCCCCAGCAAGTCTGTCTAAGTATAAATGTATAGAAAGGCAGGTTCTGCAGTAACATTTCACAGCTAAAATGGGGCGCCAACCCAGATAGACTGAAAAGACAGGGTGTCAAGATCTGAGGCAAGAACAAATTCCGCTTGTTTTCTTTCCATGGTGCTGAGACTATGAAGACTGCCCTGGCTGCTGTGCTCCGTGCCCGCTAATATGATGAACTGATAAACGAGGCTTTGGGCCTGCTTGAGGCTGCTCTGGGGTTTGGATCTAAGGACTCAGTTTTGGTTCAGAATGCTGCCGTTCGCTTCAATTGTTTGCATGATTTGTATTTTTTTTCTTTTGCACATCAAGTGTTGGTCTTTTATTTTTTTTCTTCTTTTTCTTTCATGAGGTTCCTTCAGATTTCTTGCTTTGTGACTACCTATGAGCAAGCAAATCTCAAGTACCATAATTTATACATTCTTTGATAATAAATGAATTTTGAATCTTGAAGTTGAGGCAAGCAGCAGAGAAGCCTTAAAGGGAAAGCATGGGGAAGTCCTAAGCGAGAAATTAACTTAGATATATAGAGGCAGCCTAAGAAAAATAATTGGCAAAAACTTGTGTGGAGCATTGGCAGGTAGACGAAAAGACCAGTTTCTATAAACTCAATGCAACAACAACATGAACCACCAATTAAATACTTGTTCAACTCATTTTTAAGTGCAATACCCTGGTCTATTAGGCAGATTGCAATGAGATTAATATTCCATTTATAGAACTGTGGCACTTTCATTCTCCTCTTGATAAAATTACCCAGCTTATGCTGCTTACCCAGCTCATTAGGAAGGAACAGAAGAGTGAAAGAGACTGCAGTCCAACTGCTCAATTCCTAATACATCAGAGAGTTCTCACAGGAACTGAATGGACCATGGCTCCCCTGTATTAAATGATACAAAGGGAGGTACTGACGAGAGTGGATTTTTTTTTGAAATAACATGACTATCACTTTGAACATGTCACAATGTTTACTCATGCAGGCTCATACTTTTATTTACGTCTTCACACTACGGTCACAGTTGCTGCTGACTTCCTGTGATTCACAATATTAGGTTTCTCCAGAGCATCCTTTTACATGGTAAAAAGGAAGACAAGGATCAGCCAGTGATTTGACTCATATTTCTATTGAAAGAACCTTCTGTTCAATAACCTTTAAAACATTAGGAAGCTAATATAACTCCAGCATTTCAAATGTCAGAAATCTGAAACCATTGGGTGTCAATGAAGCATAATCCTTTCTGTGTTATGCCTTCTTTCTCCCTCCTGCATCAAGTCACAGAATTACTAAGGAATTCAGGAGAAATGCCTTTATCCAGAAAGCTAAAACAGATTCACACTGAACTTTCATTACCATTTTCCACCCTATCCTCACTTTCACATGGTTCATATCTTCTGCTCCCACTTTCCTATCTCATCTCAAGGAATAAATTAGCAGCCACAGAATTTGTTACAGGTCTACAAATTCCCAACAGACAGCTTAACTGCATCTACCCCACCATCTTTTGTATGAAAGCTTTGTTATATTTTCCCATGTTCTCTGACTCCATTATATCTGTTCTGATGACAAGACTTTACATACCAGTGCTTGTAAGATGTCTTCCTTTCTCCATTAATGTGGTTAACTCTTTGACACAGTTAGGGTTCTTTACTTTATTTAACCTACTTTGGGTTCTTCTTATCTTCATCTTACCACCAGTCACCATAATTTCAACATCTTCAACAATATTCAACTAACAGACCCAAATTTCCTTTCCATCTCAGCATTCTGAAGGGATGGTGCCCTCCACAACTCTCTGCTACGTTCTTCCTTCCATTCAATGCCCTCGCTATTCAGCCAATTCAGCGCATGCCATCTGGTGTTTATGATATGATCTTCTTTACACTGAAGAATCTAAACACAGATTAGTGGCTGCTTTGCATTAATCTCTCCCACCAATCTACAGGCTTGCCAGTTGCCCATCTCTTTGATTCTCGATTCCTCCCTTGCTCTGCCCACTGCTCCACTCATTGTTGACTTTCTACATTGCTCCAAAGGAGTGCCTCATATCTTCAACGTAGGCATGCTCTCTCTTGACTCAATACTGATTTCTAACAATTTCAGCTGACCAACTTTTCCAGTTTGTGTCAGAATTGACCAGTACCAATGAAAGAATATTCAATATTAACAAGTTTTTCTCTTTCCTCAAGTGTAATCTGACTATTTAATTTTCTGAGTATCTCCATTATTTTTTGTCAGATTTCCAGCAATGGCTGGGTTCCACACTTGAGAACTTAAGCACTTATTCTGCACTCTCTACTGCCCTCATTCACCTGCTTCTGTTTGCAGCTCCACCTCTGGCACCATACACATTCAGAACAACTGGCAATCTCAGTTCTCCCCAACCATAAACCTCTCCATAACTTAAGCCTTGCTTCATTTCTCTTCTTTTTTTAGTCCTGTTGAAATGTTAAATGAACTTGAACTATTAAATCTGCTTTTCTCTTTCCATATATAGACCTTCAGCATCACAAAACCACCACTTTCTGCTTTTATTTCAGAGGTCTCATGTGTACTTTTCTTTACGTTGTCCAGTGGTTGGAATATCGAACATAGCACCACAAAGAGCAGATGGGTTAATGGTATAGATACCTTGAATAAGTAGAATTACTTAATCATGTTTTGATCCAGGAATTTTCTACGCAAACTCAGCAGCAATTCAAGTGAATGGATTACCACCACCACCACCTGTTCGTTAGCAATAAATATGTTTTTTTGAAGAAAAGCCACAGGAAAAACCCTGTATTATCCCTTCATTTTAAAGCAATTATTCATATAACTAAGACAAAAAAATGTGGTTTTAGGCCCCACTCAGTGCGATGTTTATTCACTAGACCGGGGGTCGGCAACCTGCGGCTCCCGAGCCATTTGTGGCTCTTTCACCTCTGTGCTGCGGCTCCCTGTGGCTTTGGGAAATAATTGGTCAGTATTTAATTAAAATGTATTTTATGTTAGTTTGTTAGCTTTTGAAATGTAATTATGGTGATCTTGTACAACCTAAGTGTAGCGACACATTTCCTGCCACATCATAAAACGGCTCACAATTAGCCAGCATTCCGGCTAAGGGAGATAGCCTACGGGGGTTTGTGAGTACGCGTCTTTTGCAGCATCTGCGTCCATGGGGGCTGGGTTGAGGGAAGCTGAAAAGCAAGGCTGTTTAGTTCGAATAAAGCTATCTTTGACTGCAGTTTACTGACACCGCTACAACGTGTTTTTATCGCTGGCTGTCCAGACGGAAGGTGCTGAAACGCTTTGTCGCGTGTCTGGAAGAAGTGAAAACTTTCCTGGGCAGCAAAGGGCTCACCTTTCCTGAGCTGGAACAGCCAGAGTGGCTGGAAAAGCTACACTTCATGGTAGACATGACAGCGCACCTGAACACGCTGAACACAGCTCTTCAGGGGAAAGGACGTACAGCCCTGCACATGTTGGAGGATGTTTTGGCATTCGAGCGCAAGTTGACAGTGCTTGCCAGAGATTTACAGAAAGGCACTTTGTCTCACTTCCCCAATTTGAGAGAGTTCAAACAAGGTCACGACATGATAATTTCGGAGTATTTACATTCTGCAATCATCGCAATGCAAACATCGTTTGGGAAACGCTTCTGTGAGTTCAGAGAGGAAAAAAACACATTATCCTTCCCGGTCACTCCCTTAAGCATCGATCCTTCCCTACTGAATACGACTGCATTGGCAGGTGTGAGTCAACCTGATCTTGAGATGGAACTGGCCGACATAGCCGACAAAGACATATGGGTGTCCAAGTTTAGACGCTTGACAGCAGACCTTGAAGATGTTGCCCGTCAGAAGGCCGTTCTTGCTCAGAAACACAAATGGAGTGATATTGAAAACCTCACAGATGACAGCTTGCGATCCTGTGTAAAGATGAAGGTGACATCATACAGCCCTGATGTGCAGACGCTGTGCGCTGAGGTCCAGGAGCAGAAATCCCATTAACCAAGTATGATAAATATTTTAATTGCCTATTATTTTACTCATATTCATATTTTTTCATTGTTCAGTGAAATAGTCCTTTCATTTTTCAGGATGACAGCTGGCTGACGTTATTTTTGGTTTGCTGCTGGCGGAAAATTTAAGTTCGGCGTTTTTCATAAATACAAGAAGGACTCAAATAGACATTGAATATTTTACTTAAAAGTAACTTTCAACCCAACGTCTTTTTTTCGGAGTTCAAAATGTTTTTGTTGCATGCAGAAATGTAATTTCGTTTTCTCTGCAGGAGTTCATCAATTTCATAAATGCAACACATTATAGTTTGTTTATACATAGCATAAAGGCAAAAAAAACGTTGTATGCAGTGTTATTTCATTTTAAATGTCAAACGGGTTTTGCGGCTCCCAGTGTTTTCTTTTCTGTGGGAAACGGGTCCAAGTGGCTCTTTCAGTGGTAAAGGTTGCTGACCCCTGCACTAGACCAACCAGCACTGCCCATAAGAAAGACAAAAGACTAAAAGCACATAAAGTTGCTAACATTTCAAAATGCCTTCACAATACTGTCTCAGATGCCCTCTAGTGAATCCATAATGCAAATACACCACTAAACAAAGGTTGCGTCATTAGCTTTGGATTTTGTTTTGCCACAACATTGATAATTGAGTAAAACTAAAAATTATTTATTTTCTGTATTTTAAAGAAATATACATACATATGCACATATACATACATACACATACAATCTACAGCTGAATATCAGTTACAAGTGAGCACATTTTAACATATAATGTTTGAGAATAATCTGGTTGTAAAATTCAGAGCCATTCAGCCCATTGAAATTATGTCTCCTCTAAAAACAAGGGCAATATTATCAGTCCCATTACCTAACCTTCCTCCTGCAAATTCTCTCAGGTACCAAAATAAATCACTTAATAAAAAACTCTGGGCACTGAGCACAAATTGTTGGAGGAACTCAGCATGTCAGGGAGCACCTGTGGAGGGGATAACTATCTATGGAGATGTACCAAGCAAATAACTTCTGGCTCAATATCAACAAGGCAAAGAAGATGGTTACCAACTTCAGGAGAACACCCCTCTGCAGTTTGGTGGCACAGCAGTGCAAGCAGTTTCTAACTCCTGAGAGTGCCCGTCTTGCATGACCCCTCATGGGACACATCTTATACAGTCAAAGTAGCTCACCAACTTTGAGGCTGAAAAGAGCTAGGCTATGCACATCAATACTCACAACCTTCGTATGTGCAGCTGAGAGTATCTGAACATTCTGCATCACTGTGTGCAACAGAAACTGCACTGCAATTTACACACTAGATTGTTTAAACTGCCCAACGCATCACTGGCACCGGACTACCCGCCATCAAGGACGTTGTACAAACAGTGCCAGAAATATCATGAAAGATCCTACCCACACTTCCTAAGAACTGTTTGTCCCACTCCCATCAGGGAGGAGGATACAGAGCATCCACACCAGCACCACTAAACTCAAAAACAGTTATATCCCCAAGTGGTCTGCCTGATCAATACCCCCGCCCATTAATCTACCCCACCCACAACCTCTTAATCATTTCCTGTCAGCCACCTTACATACAGATACTCCTGTACCTAGTGTAATTTTATGTACAATCAATCTCTGTATGCATAAATGCTAATTTTATGTACTTACATTGATTGCGTTATTTCACTGCGTTCTTAATGCTTAGCTTTCCTTACTGTTGCCTTGGATCGGGAGAAACAATCATCTACTCCTTTATACTTGAGCATAAACAAATAACAACAATCTTGAATCTTGAATAATCAATCAGTTTATGCTTCAGATCAGGACCCCTCAATGGGACTGGAAAGGAACGGTGCAGAAACCAAAAATAAAGCTCTGTTTCTGTTTCCATCACCCCTACAGGCACTGAGTTTCAAATCAATATGGTGCCTTTGAATCAGGTCAAACAATTAATCCCCATACACCTATTACCCAACTAACAGAGTAGTGATTAGTTGATTTATCCACATCACTCTCAATTTCACCAACTCAGCCCAAACCTAATCTGACCATAGTCAATCCAAACCCAAGAATTTAAAAGCTTGTTGATATCTAAACTGAACCAGAGTCACAGTTAAACTCTTCTATGCTCAGGCTAAGTAGGCAGCCTTGACTTGCAATCAACAGTTCTAAAAGGCAAACAAAAATTACACCCTCCTCAGCTGAGCTATCATTAACAGCTTGTTTAAGGTAGCATTATCAAGATCCAGTTTGCACTGAATGCATTATCTCAAGCATGTTGGGATTCTGCATCAGTGCGCTAACCCAGGATCTGCACAAAATTCAAGAACAGCTGGACTCACATTAGATTCATTCACTGGACCAAGCAAAGTAGCCAGAATGACTATTCAACCTGGAGCATCTGTTGTCTTTGCATGAGACAAGAGTCTTGTTATTAAGATGTGGTGAGGCAAGCATTACTTCAGAAGGTTGTCCAAATGTTGACTGTTTATTCCCCTCTGTACATGCTGCCTGGCCTGTTGAATTACTCCAAGCATTTTGTGCATTGCTGGATTTCCAGCATCTGCAGGTTCTCTTGTCTTCCATCTTCTGTGGCAGTCCCTTTGTTGTAACTCCAGTCTGAGCAGAAGATAATGCACACATGTGAATTCTTTGGTGGCTGTTGCACTCACACAGGCATGGGCAAACTCCTGCATTCACTCTAAGCACAAGCAGCTGCACTCTAACCACACATGGCAACATAATCCTGCTGACAGTCTCTTGCCTCCATCCTCAACAACTACCATTCACCTTAAATGCCTTTCCTCTCAGCTTCCTCTCTTTTCTCTGCCATCCAAAGGCACTTAAATCCACTGTGATGAAGTGCTTTCAGAAGTTGGTGATGAAATATATCAACCTCTGTCTGAGAAGAGACTTGGCTTGCCAACTGGCACAACGTCAACAGCAGATATCAAGTCTATAGGTATGTGGTGAGAGTATATTCACTGGTTGCATCATGGACTGGTATGGAAACACCGATGCCTTTGAATGGAAAAGACTACAAAAGACAGATCTAGTGGAACAGCCCAGTCCATCACACGTAAACCCCTTCCCACCATTGAGCACATCTACAAGGAGTGCTTTCACAGGAAAGTAGCACTCTCCATCAAGGCCATGCTCTCTTCTTGATGTTATAATCAGAAAGGAGGTAAAGGAGCTTTAGTATCCACAGCACCAGATTCAAGAACAGTTATTATCTGTCAACCATCAAACTCTTGAACCAGAGGGGATAACTTTGTTCACCCGAGCACTTGAACCGTTCCTACATCAGATGGGCTCACTTTCAAGGACTCTTCAACTCACATTCTCAATACTTTTATATTTGCATGGTTTGTTGTCTTTTGCACATTGGTTGTTTGTGCATCTTATGTGCAGTCTTTTATTGATTTTATTGCATTTCTTTTGCTGAAAATGCCACAAGAAAATGAATCAGGGTTGTATATGGTGACATATACAGTATGTAGTTTGATAACAAATTTACTTTGAACCTTCATCAATTTAGTTCTTTCATAGATGTAACCTGAACTCCTGAGTGTTTCTAGCACTTAGTTTTACTTCATTTACATTACCTAGAGTTTGAAATGATGAAAACAATTGTCATTTCTTTTGAATTTTAACAAGAAGCAAACAAGCCCCACACCAGTCTTCAGAATTGGAAAACCAGAATAAATAACAATAAATAAAACTTGCTTGATACATCACTGCCTTGACAAAATCTGAAAACAGCTCCGAAACTATAATATTCAGAAAAGGAGGTTTCCAATATCGTCAATATTGACTGAAATCTATTCTCTCCCTGTGCCACCTACTATTCCTAAAAATTAGGACAATCAGAATTTGCTCCAAGATTTCACACTCCAAAACTAGAAATGCATTTGCTCATGGTTTTTCCACTGTGCAACCAGCACCTATATTCAGTGCCCACTTTATTAGGTAATCTACCTGTTAATGCAAATATTTAATCAGCCAATCACATGACAGCAACTCAATGCAAAAAGAATAAAACACGTGTAGATATAGTCAAAAGGATCAATTGTTGCTCAGGCCAAACATCAGAATGGGGACGAAATGTGATTTAAGTGACTCTGACCGTTGAATGATTGTTGGTGCCAGACGGGATGGTTTGAATATCTCAGAAACTACTGATCTCCTAGGATTTTCTCACACAACAGTCTCTAGGGTTTAGAGAATAGTGTGAAAAACAACAAACATCCAGTGAGTGGCAGCTCTGTGGGTGCAAATGCCTTCTTAATCAAAGAGGTCAGAGAAGAATGGCCAGTCTAGTTCAAACTGACAGGAAGGCAACAGTAACCCAAATAGCCACACGTCACAACAGTGGTGTTCAAGAGCATCTCTGAATGCAGATGTCAAACCTTAAAGTGGATACGGTACAGCAGCAGAAGACCACAGACATGCAAACAGCATATATATAGCTCAGCTCACATATCTTGCCCAGGTAAGACAACACTGAGGTAAGGATCAAGTATTTCACTCTGACCAATATGGAGTGCAAAGTTCACATTCTGGGCAGGATGAGCTCACAGGGATAGGTCCTTCTTTTATTTGCAACTTTTCAGTGGGAAATGGACTGAGAAAAGCTTGAATTTGGCTTAAACCCATCAGAAGAAAGTTCAATAGTCAAGCAGGATCAAGATGTGCTTGATAATGAAATTGCATCAGCCATTTATAAAATGCTAAAATATTTTTCAACTGTCTCTAACTATTTGACAAAAATTGTCAGCTATTGGAATCACAGCATTTGCTCAAAGGTAGCTAACAGTCTGCAAAGAAATATGACAGTCAAGCACGGTTTAATGTTGGATACTGACTTTACTGTTTATCAAAAAGGTGACACCTTTGAAGGCATAAAATGAAATTATTCCACATCATACCTGATTCAGCATTGGCATATCTCACCTGAGGAATTTTCAGGCAAAGAGTTGTCAAGAGTACCCATAAGTACTGGAAATAAACAAATGAACACAGAATGACTGCATCAAATTGAGAGAATTTTTCCTCTCCTATAAACCCTCATCCTTTCCCCCCAGTTAAACTTTTTAATGGGGAAGAAGTAGCATTTAGCTGTGGAGAACAAGTTGCATTTATGGAGGGAAATAATCCAGTGTGGGAACCAACACCTCTTCTGCCTCTAATCCTTAATCTTAAAGAGCCTGTAGGCTTTAATAAGAAACACGTTCTTTTTCCAGCTCCGTCTTTTGAAGGCAGAAAAGGTGGAGTATGCTCGATAACTAATTCATCATGTTGCACAGATATGACAGTTCTGTCTCAGTCCTTTTCAACTGAACGGAAGCATCTAGCAGTTAAATGTCATTCTTCTCATCTGCCAATGGAGTTTTCTGCTGTCAAACTGACAATGGTGTCTACTTCACCCCTGGCCAGCATCAAGCAGGCACTAATGGAGCTAAGCTCCATACTAGCAGGCATAAAACAGCACACCCTTTGCCTTCCCTGCCATTGTGGGAAATTTCAACCAGGCCAGCTTAAAGAAGTCCCTGAACAATTGCCACCAACATATCACCACAGAGGAGCCAACACACTTGACTGCTGTTATCTAACCATCAAGAATGCTTACCGTACCTTTCAATAATCACTTTGGATAGTACAATCACCAAGCTGTACCACTCCAAGCATATAGGCAGACCAAAGACCAGTGAGCACCAGTGGTGAGGACAAAGAAATGTGGTCTAGAGAAGCAGAGGGGCACTGCTTCAAGTCTGTGCACTGAACAATATGCAGGGATTCATCTTAAGAGTCTGAATGAACACACTACAGCTCTCACAGTCTTCATCAAAACCTGTGTGGATGAGTTTGTACCTTCAAGAACACACCAGACAAACCCAAATCAAAAGCTGTGGAATGACCAGGAGATTTGGAGTCTGCAGAAGGCTAGATCTGTGGTATTCAAGACACAGTGGTCCAGAATTACACAAGAAACCCAGGGATGACCCACAGAAGGCCATCTTAAGAGCAAAAAACAATTTCAATTAAGATTAGAGATAGAATTGGATGCTCATTAGCTCTGGCACTGTTTGCACGCCAGTACTTCTGACGAAGCAAAACCTAACACCATGAACGGCAGTGATGCTTCACTCCCAAATGAGCTCAATGCCTTTAATTTAAGTTTTGAAAGAGAGAATAGTTATGCTTTGTAACTCCAAACATAAAAAAAACTAATTCCAAGAAAAAGACAAGGAGAATGGGTCTTAGTTTCATTTTATATTTTAAGTGAGGTGTCCATGTCTATGACATGGTGCCATTATCAGGTATGCCATTTACGTAATTTTACATATAACATGCAATGCATCAAGTAAACAAAGAATGCTTAATCAATATATTTATAATACTAGTCAAACATTACTGGAATATTAAATACAGAATAGTCCTCCTTACTTAGCTATAAACTCCAACTCAATAAAGAATGCATCTCAACTTATACACATATATAGTACACTATGTAGTACAAATACAATATAGACAATCGATGGCATAGTAAATTTTAAATGATCCCACTCAGACCTAAAGATTTAATTGCCATGGAAGTTTTCTTACTTTCCTGAGATAACATCTTTCCTGACAAGGGAATCACACTGCTTGACAGGTGAGACTCGAGACTGTTAAACAAACTCAGTGTCTGGACTGCCTCCATGGTGGTCGTAGGAGTTGACTCTGAGAGTGGAGGGAGTGGTTCTGACAACTCTGGACACCTCCTTTTTTTGGCTTTTCTCTCTGGATCTACTTTGATCCTTGTTTCTCAACCAGAACTGGCTTCTATTTCTTTCTTACATTCCTTCTCTCTTTCACAGCTTTTTATTTCTCACTCAATTCTCTCTCCATTTCTCCTTTACGACTTCTTGTCTTTCTTTTCCTCACCTTCCCTTTCCTCCTAGCTTCTTGTCAGTAACTCTGAATTTGCTAATTTCTGGAGAAATTAGATCTCGTTTATCCTCTTCCATTTCCCTACCACTTCTGTCACCCTCTTTCTTTTCCTTTTTCTTCTTTCTAGGATTTCAATCTTGAACATGGGAAGGTACATTTAGTTCACTGGAGTATTCCCTTATTAATCTTCTATTGCTCCCTTTACTCCTTATTGTAATTTATAATTTTTATTATTACTTATTGCTGCTGCCACAAAACAACAAATCTTACTACATATGCCAGTGATATAAAACCTGATTTTGATTCTACAATTTACCACGTATTGCAACTTAATCAGCTCTATCTGGTATCATAGTGCTGAGCACTGAAAAACCTTGCAATGGCCTCACTGAAGCAGCAACTTTCAGGAAAGCTGGGATGTCGCAGACTTAACACTGCCTCCAAATGTGCTGTCTGCACAGGATATCTTCATGCATTAGTAACAATCTGTCACCACACAGTAAGGACATCATCTGCGCTTGGAACAGGAGAAGGGGCTCAGCAACTCCTTCCACATCATTAACCAGTGCAAATCTACTGCATGCACAGCCAAGGTCAGAAAAATCCCCTGGAAAAATAACACCATTTTAGCTATAAAAAATGCTGTCTGGCAGATGCAGGTTGCAGTCAATTTTATATATCAAAAAAGCATTTTCAAACAAAATCAGTTCATTGGGGTGCTTCTTCAATGCAGGAATGGTCACATTTGATCAACTTAGCACAATGAGTATGAAATGCAAATGTATTCATTTTTACAGCCTCCAACCTGATGGTATGAACATTTTAATTCCATGTCCCATTCCCATTCTGATATGTCTATACATGGCCTCCTCTACTGTCAAGATGAAGCCACACTCAGGTTGGAGGAACAACAGCTTATATTCCATCTGGGTAGCCTCTGACCTGATAGCATGAACATTGATTTCTCTAATTCTGTTAATGCCCCCCTCCCCTTCTTACCCAGTCCCTTATCTATTTATTATTCTCTCTCTCTCCCCTCTCTCTCTCTCTCCCTCCCCCCCCCTTTTCCTTTTCTCTCTCTCTGCCCCTCTCACAATCACTCCTTGCCGGCTCTCCATCTCCCTCTGGTGCTCCCCTCCCCACCATATTGCAGGTATATGATCAGCTCAGAACCCTGTAACATGACTCACCAAAGACAACTCATCAACGTGACAAAAAAAATTCGAAGAAAGAACAGCTTGTGAAGATAAGCATAATATAACACTGAGTCAGCCAGTAGTTTGAGCAACACAGGTGTAACTCCAAGAGTAGTTTTGCTTGCAACACTGAGTAATTGTTGAGAACTGCTACATAGACTGCAAAAGGAAAAAGATCATGCATGCAAGGCTTGAAAGAGAAATCTTTAAGAGTATGCCAAAAGCTAAGCACCTTGTTAGTATATAAATATAAACCCCATAGAAATAGTACATGGCTAACATCTAGCAAAGTGTTCAACACATTCACACTTCGTTTTAATCTGTTAGGTAGGACAGTGGTTCTCAAAGTGGGCCATGCTAGATTTTATAGAGGCCACAAATAAAAAACAAGAAACTGGGAGCCACAAGTTTCAGAATGGACCATCATGTTTACAATTTTAAAGAAATATTACTAAAATATATTGTATAAATAATAAATATGTAGTCTAATTGTAACCTGAATTGAAAGGGAAAATATGCTAAATGATGCAAATGAGGCAGCAAAACAGCTTAGCCTGTGTATGGAGTGTGCAGCACATTGACCTTTATCTATGCTCCTGCTTGCCCCATCATAAAAGTGCTCTCACAACCTACAGACTCACTTTGAAGGACTTATCTCAGCATATTGCTTATTTATTATTATTACTTAGTATTTGGGCAGATTGTCGTCTTTTGCTCACTGGTTGAATGCCCAAGTTGGAACAGTCTTTCACTGATTCTATTATGGTTATTATTTTATTATGTATTTATTAGTTTGCCTGCAAGAAAATGAATCTCAGTGTGGTATATGGTGACATATATGTACCTTGATAATAAATTTATTTGGAACGTTTAAACTTTGATCACGTACAAATCAGTTTTCACACCCCACAGGGCGGCCCACTGACCCCTGCTCCAGAACCAGTCCGAAATCACAAACTACAGATTGGGTGGGATTGTCTGCAACAAGGCTTATCAGCAAAGATGCAGCAGTAGGCTGGTTCTGTTTGCGTTCCACTGACCCTTGCGACCCTTACAAAACACGATTTGAAGGTTGCAGTGGGGTCATTTGCCAGAGACAGCTAAACTGCAAAGACCACTAAAACTTCCAAGAAATCCCAGATACTCTACATAACTTGAAAAGCAAGTTCAATTCACTTTTTTGGGTGAGCACAAGCTCTTTATTGCTACATAGAATTTGTATTATTAATAGTATTTTTAAAAATATTCCTCTAAAAATTAAAATTTTAAAAAATACTGCATAAAAGCTAGTTTTATTTTTACATCTATATTCAATATGGATATTACTTTACATATGATTATACTTACTATCATACTTTGGCTTTATTAAGTTTCTATAGCACCTACTCGCACAATTATATTGTTCTTAATAATGTATATATGTATGTGTGTATATACCACACACACACACACACCCGCCCCTTTATACTTGTATCAGACTTGCAGCTTGGAGAACAGGTTTGTTATTGCTAAGTCTGATATTTTACTTGTCTGATATATTTGAAAAACTGAATGCATTAAACAGCTACAGGGAAAAAAACTGCAATTTCATATGATACAAAGAGGCAATTACCACTTTCATTGGTAAACTCAAACTTTTCAACAGTAACATTAGACGTCCTTATGTGATTTCCTTCACCAGCCACTCATAAAACAGAACTGCAAGATGATGATCTGATAGTATATCTTGATCATTTGAAACAAATACATACTGATATGGAATTTCAGTTCAGAGACCTGCTGGAGATGCACATACCAAATTGGGTGGAGATCCATTTGGGGTGAAAGTGAATTCTATTGACACCACATTGGAAGAATATCTTATTAAGCTGCAGTGTGATATAACAGCTCAAGCAAAATTTCTGGATAACTAGCTACACAAAATAAGTTTCCAAGAGCTCTGGGAGAAAGCAAAATTGTTTTCAATTGAATTCCCCATCTCTTATCTAGTTGCAAAGCCACTACTGATTCTTCCATAAGATCTATTAATCAACCAGCAGGATAAGCAAGCCAATGTCAGCATCTTCTCCAAAGCCAACATCACCAACACTAGTTGCATGCAGTTGGCTCTGACACGAGAATCCAAGTCGGGGCACTCTGCCTAGGCTGATCATGGTAAGGGAGTAAACACCAGGTAGGAAAGGGGAAAGGTTCTAGTTATGTCTCAAATTCTCCCTGGGGTTGAGGGGGAAGAAATATACCTCAAATAATTTGCAGGGACACCTGACCATA
Organism: Hypanus sabinus; assembly: GCF_030144855.1. NCBI lineage: Eukaryota > Metazoa > Chordata > Chondrichthyes > Myliobatiformes > Dasyatidae > Hypanus > Hypanus sabinus. The sequence goes on along the minus strand of NC_082730.1, from coordinate 51,912,551 downwards.
ACTGATCATCAGCATTCAGGACAACATTGAGAATCTTACGGCCATTCACCAACAGCACACAGAAGCTCAAGAAAGAGTACACCACCTGGCAAACTATCCACCCGCATGCTATGCCAAGGACTTCCTGCAACGCACCTGTGGGTTCCATATTGGCTCCATAAGCCACCTGAGAGTCTTCAAAATCAGAGTGAAAACAACTCCTAAATATACAGGGAATCTTGAAGAGACAAAATAAGTGCTAATAAAGTGAAAGCATATGACTGAGGGAGCATTGTGCAAATGGGAGCTACAAGGGACTGATTCAATTAATGCAAAAAGGTACAAATCAGAGTTTACTGTACTTGGGGAAAAGTTTAATTTTCAATAATTGTACAACTCAGCAAATGGAAATTATCACAGCATATAAAAAGAGAACCTGATGGGAGCAGACTACTGCAGATGCAAATTCTACACTAAAGCAACAGCCGTCAGGAATGCAGTCCTGAAGAAGGGTCTGATGCACCATCAATAACTCACTCTGAGACATAAAGGCAAGATATCGGCTTTTATTGACTGGAAGAAGGAACAAGCGGTGGTTGACCACCATACTACATCCTGGAGACTGAGAGGCCAGGCTCAGGCCTCAATCGCCTTTATACAGGGGTCTGTGGGAGGGGCCACAGGAGCAGTCAGCAGGGAGCATGTCCAGACAGGTATATGTAGTTCACCACATTCACCCCCCCTTTGTTTTAAAAAGAGTCCGCATGTGGCGAAGTTTCTTACAGGTTAAATCTATCAGGTGGTCGAATGTGTCGCTGCGATCTACGTAGCACCGGCTGTGATTGCACAGGTGCCAGTTGAGCACCTGATGGAGGTTGTGCTGGTTCCGGCCTAACTGGAGGTGTCGGCCCACTAATCATCAGTGATCCCTCACGCGTGTGCGAGGCGCCTGATATATACGCGTATGAAACGCCCGGTATATGAGTGTCATGAGGAGTCTGTGTAGAGCCTGGTGTGCGCGGTGTCACCTCAGGTGCAGGGTTCATAGTTACTGGGGAGTGTTCGGGGTAGTGGTCTGCTGTTCCTGCGGGCACCAGGTCTCGGATGGAGACCGTGTCCTCCCGCCCATCAGTTAAGACCACATAGGCATACTGGGGGTTCGCATGTAGAAGGTGAACCCTCTCGACCAGCGGAGAGTATTTATTACTCCTCACATGTTTCCGGAGCAGCACTGGCCCTGGGGATGTCAGCCAAACTGGTAGGGTGGTCCCAGTGACAGACTTCCTGGGAAAAGAGAATAGGCATTCGTGAGGGGTGGCATTGGTGGACGTACATAACAGGGAGCGGATAGAGTGGAGTGCCTCAGGGAGGACCTCCTGCCATCGAGAGACCGGCAACCCTTTTGACTTAAGGGCTAAGAGTGTGGCCTTCTCCCTCTCCACCTGTCCATTTCCCTGGGGATTATAGCTTGTGGTCCAACTAGTAGCAATGCCCCTAGCTAGCAGGTACTGGCACAGCTCATCACTCATAAAGGAGGACCCTCTATCACTGTGGATATAGCAGGGATATCCGAACAGAGTGAAGAGCTGGCACAGGGCTTTTATGACGGAAGCGGTAGTGGTGTCGGGGCAGGGAATGGCAAAGGGGAACCGCGAGTACTCGTCTATAATATTGAGAAAATAGACATTGCGGTCAGTGGAGGGAAGGGGGCCCTTAAAGTCAACACTCAGTCGCTCAAAAGGGTGGGTGGCCTTGACAAGTTGCACCATTTCAGGACGGTAGAAGTGCGGTTTGCACTCAGCGCAGATTTGGCAGTCCCTGGTCATCGTCCTGATGTCCTCCAGGGAGTACAGCAGGTTCCGGGCTTTCACGAAATGGTAAAATCGGGTGACCCCCGGATGGCAAAGACGTGCATGAAGGGCGTTTAGCTGGTTGAGCTGTGCGCTAGCACACTTTCCCAGGGATAGGGCATCAGGGGGCTCATTGAGTCTGCCAGGCCGGTACAGGATATCATTGTTGTAGGTGGAGAGTTCTATTCTCCACTGCAAAATCTTATCATTTTTGATTTTGTCCCGCTGTTGGTTGCTGAACATGAACGCAACCGAGCGCTGGTCGGTCAGCAAGGTGAACCTTTTACCGGCGAGATAGTGCCTCCAGTGCCTAATAGCTTCCACTATGGCCTGGGCTTCTTTGTCCACCACGGAGTGCCAAATTTCAGGGCCTTGAAGGGTACGAGAAAAGAAATCTACTGGCCTGCCTGACTGATTGAGGGTAGCAGCCAGTGCGAAATCGGAGGCGTCACTCTCTACTTGGAAGGGAATAGTCTCGCCCAATGCATGCATCGTTGCTTTGGCAATGTCCCCTTTAATGCAGCTGAAGGCCGCGCAGGCCTCAGCAGAGAGGGGAAAAGTGGTAGACTTGACCGGGGGCGGGCCTTGTCTGCGTAATGGGGGACCCATTGGGCGTAATAGGAAAAAAAACCCAGACACCGTCTGAGGGCTTTGAGAGTGGTGGGAAGCGGGAGTTTATAAGTAAGGTTCAGAGCTTCGGCCACTTGGAAAAATCATTGGAGGTTGGCGTCGTGACCACAGATGGTGATGTTATCCAGATAGGGAAATGTGGCCTTCAGTCGGTACTGGTCCACCATCCGGTCTATTTCCCTCTGGAAGACAGAGACACCATTCGTGACACCGAAGGAAGTGATAGAGCCTGCCGCCCGCCTCGAAGGCGATGTAGGGGTGGTCCTCTGGGCAGATGGGAAGCTGGTGATAAGCAGATTTCAGAGTACACCTTGTACTGAGCTATCTGGTTGACCATATCCGCGATGCGGGGTAGGGGGTACGCATCAAGCTGCGTGAACCTATTGATGGTTTGACTATAGTCCACTGCCATCCTATCTTTCTGCCTAGTCTGAACAACAACCACCTGGGACCTCCAAGGACTTGTGCTTGGCTCGATGATCCCCTCCCCGAGCAGCCGCTGCACCTCTGACTGAAGGAAGGCCCTGTCCCCCGCACTGTACCTCCTGCTTTTAGTTGCCACCGGTTTACAGTCAGGGGTCAAGTTGGCGAACAGCGATGGGGGAGGGATCTTGAGGGTGGAGAGGCTGCAAGTGGTGTCGGTAGCGCAGCTGTTGGCATGGCGCTGGGCGGGACATGTGGTTCGGTGTGTGTGTGTGCGTATGTGTGTGTGTGTGTGCGCGTCTGTGCGTGTGTGTGCGTGTGTGCACGCAGTAATGGGGTATAAGGCAAAATCCCACCAAACTGAGGATTCCTGATAGTGAGTGGTGGGAGGGGCCCGTCATATGCCATAGTCACACTTTCGAGGTGGCTCTGGAAGTCCAGCCCCAATAGCACAGGTGCGCACAGTTGAGGCATGACCAGTAGCGCAAAGTTCCTATTTTCTGGGCCCTGCACCACCAATGTCGCTACACAACCCACCCGGATGTCTGTGGAATGTGACCCAGAAGCCATGGTGATCCTCTGGCTTACTGGCCACGTCACGAGTCCACAGCATTGCACCGTGTCCAGGTGAATAAAACTCTCAGTGCTGCCTGTGCCCCTCCACCCGGATGTCCATCATCGACCTTGCAAGCTGGTGTGGGGCGCTTTGGTTGAGGGTCACGGCGGCCAGAGTTGAACTGCCATCTTGGTGCCCAGTAAACACCGGCGGGTCGGGGGCGGGGCATGTTGAGGCCGACAAAGATGGCCGCCCACATCCGGGCATGCAAGATGGCAGCCCCCACGTCTCACACGCAGCGCTGCTTGACCCCGCTCGAGGTTTAGACTTACAGACCTTGGCGAAATGGCCCTTCTTCCCGCAGCTGGAGCAGGTCGCTTCTCGGGCCGGGCAGCGTTTTCGGGGGTGCTTTTCAAGTCCGCAGAAATAACACAGCTCAGGCTTTTGCCTGGCAGCCACCGTGGTCAGGTTCGGGGAGTTCGTGGAATCGCGACTGGCAGCGGCGTTGGTGAATTTGCTCGCGGAAACTGGCAGCAGCGGGGTCTGAGGTGTCCATGGAACCGGTGGGGAATTGCGCGGCTGGACTGCGTCAGTGTTGTGCAGAGCAGCTTTCAGCGTGTCTGCCATCTCGATCGCCGAGCGTAAGGTAAGATTGGCATTTTCCAGCAAACGCTGGCGCATGTAAACTGACCGAATTCCTGTCACAAAGGCGTCTCGTACTAGCAGCTCCGCATGCTGTTCCACCATGAACGTTTTGCAGTCACAAGTTCGGACGAGCGTCTGTAGAGCTCGGAGAAACTGGGCACTCGACTCTGCAGGCCGCTGTCGTCGCGTAGCTAAACAAAGTCTTGCGTAGACGGTGTTCACCGGCCGCAGGTACTGTCTTTTGAGGGTGTCCAGTGCCCCTTCGTAGGTTGACAGGTCCCTGATAAATGAATAAATTTTTGGGGTAACCCTCGAGAGGAGAATTCTGTGCATAACAGCGGGTTCAGTTGCACGAACCTCCTCCAAGTATGATTGGAAGCATGCAAGCCAGAGTTCAAAGGCAAGAGCTGCTGCAGGGTCTTGGGGGTCCAAATCCAATCTTTCCAGATGTAAAACGGTTTCCATGTTTTAAAACTTCCAGTCAATAAAATTGATGCACCATCAATAACTCACTCTGAGAAGTAAATGCAAGATATCAGCTTTTATTGACTGAAAGAAGGAACAAGCAGTGGTTGACCACCATACTACATCCTGGAGACTGAGAGGCCAGGCTCCGGCCTCAATCGGTTTTATACTGGGGTCTGTGGGAGGAGCCACAGGAGCAGTCAGCAGGGGGCGTGTCCAGACAGGTATATGTAGTTCACCACAGGGTCTCAGCCTGAAATGCCAACTATTTATTAATTTCCATAGATGCTGCTGACCTGCTGTGTTCCTCCAGCATTTTGACTGTATTGTTCTGGATTTCCGTATCAGCAGAATTGCTTGCACTTCTGATTAGCTACTGGACAAATTTGTGCATGTGCTTAAAGAAACAAACTACAGTGAAAGTAATATTTAGTGCTGAGGCTATGAGAAACAAAGCTGAACAGGGCAGAGATCATCTCAGCAGTAACCACTTCAAGCTTAGCGCGTGTGGATAAGCCCGACAAGCTGAGCATCTGTTTGAATCCACATGATCTGAATAAGGCGCTGAAGAGAAACCATTATCCAATTAAGATATTAAAGGGTCCTGATCTGCCAGATCTGAGCAGAACGAAAATCTTCAGATTGCCAGATACAGGAAGAATGCATTTTGGCCCATATACCTTGACAGCGAGAGTTTGTTTCTTCAACACACTGCCAATGTCTTTGGGGATCAGCACAACACTTGAAGGGCTTCAACAAAGGTTTACTGCAGTAGAACTTCTGCTTCACATCTCTTGTGACCTTCAGTTCTGAATGTATAGTTCCCAATGTTCGTCCTGTGACTGCCTGAGCTATCTACAAGTGCTCTGCTTTGGTAAAATAACACTCCACAGTAATGCCCCAAGGGCACAGGTGAATGGCAGAATTTGTGGGGGTTTGGGGAGGGAGGAGTTGATTGGACCATGGGGAGAATAAAATGGGAAAGATCACAGCAGGTGGCACACCACCCTCTGGAGAAGGACAGACTGCTGCAGAGGCAGAAATAGAAGTAGTACAACATGGAGAACCTCTTAAGCAAGCTAAAGGTTTCCTTGCAAGGTCACATGATTATAGAGGGTGTTATACTTGATCCAGCAAAATTAAAGAAATTGAGAGAATAATGAAATGGAGAGTACATAGAGAGTGGAATTTATCATCTGGAGGGAAGAATGAAAAGGTAGAATATTATTTAAATAGAAAATGGCTGTTGAATGATGCCATACAGAGGGTTTAATCTCTTTACAGGCCAACAGAAGCCCAACAACCTCTGGTAAGAAGCGTGGGGGAGGACTGTGTATCTATGCTAATAAGTGCAAACACTTCAGTAGTGATGATCCGTTGTTCACCTCTGGTAGAGCTTTGTGTTTTTTTTAAATGGTGAAATGTAGGTCCTTCTATTTACCGAGTTGACTGCCATTGTGGTGAGGGTGGTATACACCCCAGGCCTAATGAGATTAACCTGGATGAGCATCATGAGGTAGGCTTCTCTGCTATACATTTCTGTTTCTAAGATCCAGAGTAGTGAGATATGCAAACTGCTGAGGCAACTATCATTGAATAGTGCTGTAAAGACATACATAAGTATTCAAACCAATCAAAGACATAGTAACAACAGACCCAGAGCAATGTTGCATCAGTGATGTTGACCTTACAAGCAAGTGGCTCAGGAAAGGGTCAGGGATCAGCTATTATGCAGGACCTTGAAAAAGCAAGGAGGCCAGCCAGTAGCATACACAAGCTGAGTTCTGACAGAAGCTGCAATGTGCTTTGATCATAATCTCAAGAAATTCTGCAGATGCCTGGAAATCCTGTGCAAAATACACAAAATTCAGGAGGAAACTAGGCATGTCTATGAAGGGGAATAAATTGTAAAGACTTCCCGCCAAGACCTTGCATCAAGATTTAGTCCTGGATAGAGGACCTGTGGTGAACTACATATACCTGTCTGGACACGCCCCCTGCTGACTGCTCCTGTGGCTCCTCCCACAGACCCCTGTATAAAGGCGATTGAGGCCGGAGCCCGGCCTCTCAGTCTCCTGGATGTAGTATGGTGGTCACTCACTGCTTGTTCCTTCTTCCAGTCAATAAAAGCCGATATCTCGCCTTTACGTCTCTGAGTGAGTTATTGATGGTGCATCAGGACTTCAACCTGAAACATTAACTGGTTATTCTTTTCCATTAATGCTTCCTGACTTGGAGTTCCTTCAGCATTTTGTGTGCGTTACATAGGCTTTCATCACACTGAAAATGAATGACTGACTATGACATCTGGGCTTGACAGGCTCCACCAGCACATACACGAGTAAAGTGCATGCCAATCACAAACCCCATTTAATAAAAAACACAAAATACTGGAAATATTCAGGAAGTCAGGCAGCAGAGGAAGAAGACATTGAGTTAGTTTTTCAGGTCAATGAACTTTCAGTCTTGGATCAACAGTAGTTTTTTTTTACTTTTTGCTCCACGAATTCCTGAAGGGATTGTGATGAAGAATCTGCACCAAGCCTCATAGGGCAACAGTGACTGAACCTGTGCTTATAAATATACAATACACAAACTGTTTACCATCCTGTTAGCAAGGTCTACGTCATGGATGCACTGAGTTATGCACATCTTCCCAGCAGAAAGACGGATCCTAAAAACAGAATTAGAAGAAGTATCTGGTAATACCAAAGCCATTAATGAACAAGCAACAGAGCAAGCCATGGTACTTCAAGAAGTGCATGCAATTACAATGAAAAAATGAATAGAGAGACAGCAGAACCTCTCCCTCAGCTTTGTCCTGGTCTTCCGCATTCAAGAGGAGCTCGGTAGTTTGGAGGAGTTACCCTCCAGAACTAAAAAAGTCTACGAGAAGCCAATTGATCTCTCTATGAGGGAAGGGCAGTCTGAAGAGAGTTTGTGCATCATTGTATGGTTATGTATAAGTGCCCAAGTGAAACATTTCATATGAAGATGTGGTGTGTACAGATCAACAGGACAAAATGGAAATGGCTTATTTCAACATAAGCTACTGAATAGTGTGGGCAAAGCAGCAATTAACTTCTTTATACCTGAGATCAAAACCTAGCTGGCTGATTATTTTGCCAGTGCTGGCAACAGTCAATCACTGTTTAATCATATCTTCAGATGTCATTCTCAAGATGAAAGTTCAGTTAGCTAGATATATAATATTCTCCACAATTGTGACAGACAACTTAATCCCCTAATTTGCTGCAGGTAAATTTACAAAGTTCGAGACCAACAGAGGAGCACACACACTGCTGGCAACATACTATTCTCAATTAAGTACAAAACCAGAGGATGCCATGAGACAGCTAGGTTGCCTTTGAGAAAGAAAACAAATTGGCATGCAGAGATGCACGCCCCAGTATTATGGCACATGGAAGTGTTCAATGTGCAGTGCAGTCCAGTCCAGGGACTGGGTGAACAGCTGAGCAATGCTGACAACAGCCACAAAGCTACTGAAACCTAAACTTCCACTTCGCGTAAGATGGAGGAAAAGAGAAAAGGAAAAACAAATTTCCTGCTATAACAGGACAAGTAAAGAGATGTTAACCCAAATCCAAGTGGCATAAATTCAACTACAGCAGCAGAAAGCATTACAGTTGTCTTGGCCTGGATGATAGGGGAGGAAGAATAAATAAAGTGTGAGGTATCACAGGAATAAGTGCTGCCTTAAGAAGAATTTCAGAGACATTCAATAGTCTAAAACCAATAACAAAATAAAACCAGAGGCATCACAATATTTCTCACAAAGTAATAACAGTGCAGCTTAACTGAGCCAAAATGAACAAAATAGTGAGGGTCAGATTGAGAAGGACTCTTCTCCAATTGAAACATTTCACAGATTTATTGCCTATTGACAAAATATATTGTACATATGTTATTGCATTGGAAGTTTTGATGTTTTTGCACAGTTCATGTTAAGAACCAGTGCAAAATTATCTGCACCCTATTTGGATTCATTGACTTCTGAGAACAGACACACTGTTGCAATAGCCATTAAAATCCAAACATGGTTAGGTAATATAAAAATTATGTCAGTTATGTTGTGCTGCTCAGCGCCATCTTTTGGCAAAATAAGCATCAGAAATTTCCAGATCAGATCGAACCAGAGATGATGGACATTTGAGCAACACAAGATGCTGGAGTAACTCAGCAAGCCAGGAGGCACCTATGGAGGGAAATAGTCGACGTTTCAGGCTGAAATCCTTCTTCAGGACCTAACGTAGATGCTGCCTGACTTGCTGAGTTCCTCCAGAATTTTGTGTGTGTGCTCTAGACCAGGACAGAGCATGGCCATTCTTCAAGCCTGCAAGAAGCTCATAAACAAAGTGACTTATCAAGAACCCACAGAATGCGTTATGGAGTTTTTTTTAATTTTGAAAGAAAAATACTGCTTCTGGGCACAGTGAAATGCATTAAAATGTTGGTTGTGTGATTTACTCTTCACTGACCTGCATAGCCCATATGCCCCATCAGTCTACTCAATCATGAAAAGCCTCAAACCCATTATGTATAAACACAAAGAATCGAGGTATCGGCCATTAAACCTCTTTTCCTTCACTTTTCAATAAAACCATGATCTTTTCTTGTAGTAATCCATGATTTCCTTTACATGTAAATAACCATTGAATGTAGTCAGTCAGTGAATGGGCCACAGCCCTCTTGGGTGGTGAGTTTCAAAAATTCTGTGTGAAGAAATTTCTTCTCATCTTTGCCCAGAACCTGTCTTGAAAACTCTCAGTACCCCAGTCAGAGAAAAGTATCCACAACCAATCTATCCTGTGAAGCCCTCTAAGTATTTAACATGTTAAATAAAAAGCATCACAGCCTGTTCTTCTCCAATAGGTTTAACCATTTTATCCATTTATTAATACCACAATCTATTTGGATCAGTGCAGCCATTCTGGGATGTCTGTGACTCATTTTATTATCTTGGTTGTTTATTGACACCAAATATATATTATGCATTTCAAAAAAACTCAGTCCTAATTGTGCTAATGTTTCTTAAACTGCATTGAACAAGAGACTCAGATAATTTCTGTCAGAGAAAGATGAGCTGTGAGCCTGAGAGCTAGTTCCCATAGCAACTGGCAGCCAGCCAACAATGATATCACTTTTTGCCACAAGAATTCTGAATTCAAACTCTGTCCATAGCAATTTCATTATCATTAACTGCATTTAAGTGTCCAAACATCATTATCTGTCATGCACAAAACTGAGCCATACGCTGTACTGTTGATTCCTGTGTGATATTTAAAGCAGAAAATTTTAAACCATTGTTATCAAATCATTAAATCAAACTCAAATTATTTCTCTCCAATAATTTTGAAACACTTTTCTGAATTTTTATCACACTACCAGGGCGAATGTCCCTGGGTTACATTTATATATTGTGGACATATTTTTAAAAATCAAATATTGAGAACATTTTAAATAATGGAGTTCTCTTTTTTTACAAAAAGGAATAGCAAATAATGAAAATGCAATGTTCACAAGCTTCATGACACAGACTGACAATCAGACAGGGGCATCCTACCTAAATAGTATTGCATGTTCAAAGGCCAGCTTAAAGTAAATCACATGCATTAGTCGTAAGCCTAACCACGTAAACAGGGAGAAAAATTCCCAAAAAAGGCACAACCTTGTAGTTCTTAATTTCACCCACAAGAGGTTGATAAAACATTGGGGCAACTGTTTAGCTGAAGCCAGCAACTCCCCAGGTATCATTCAGACATTCCTGGGGAGCATGTCCTGGACTCACAAGCTCATCCAAAGGACACCGTGCATGACAGCTGCTTACACTGCTTGGTTGTACGAAGAGTTGAGCAGCACATCCTGATATGGGAGGGAATCCACCTGTCCCACCCTACACCAGTCAGACTCAGCTGGTCATGATCTCACTCATTTCAAAAGCATTCCCCAGCCCTCTGAGTGAGACCAGAGCAATTATATGCTTTAAATTTAATTTACTTCATTTTAGTACTTTAAATACGTAATAATTAAAAAAGGTAATAATTTTCATACTTTTTAAATACGACTTTAAATATCCAAAAACAAATTCCCATCCTCAGCTTTGCCTTCAGCCAAGTGCTTGCAAACTGCTCTGGGGCAGTGCTTCAGAGATAAGTCATCTGAGGACTACTTGCTAATGAGACCTTGCAGTGCTTTCCTCAATCTGCTGGGCAGCTCATTCAGCTCTGCTAATAAGAGTATGTGATTAGAGACTGTAGGTAATGTCTGGGCAACAAGCCAAATCGAGATTGATTAGAACCAGTATGATAGTATCAGCAAGTATATTAACGACTGTTTACCAAAGAGGACAGTCTGGGTTTTCCCCAGACTGAAGTCCACGTCTGAGGCATTGAAATCAGGTGATCCTGACCTCTACAAGAAATCAAGATACACTTTCCGCAAAGCTATCAGAGATGCTAAGAAACAGTCTAGAGTGCTACTCCAGCCAGCATTTATGGCAGGGCTTACATGAGGGTGAACCCACAGAAAGTACCTGGTGCAGACAGGTTTCCTGCTGATGAACTGGCTGGAATGGTCACCGATATCTTTAACCTCTAATTTTGGCAAAAGGATCAATTGCTTTCCCGCCATATATGATGAATAAACTCTTCTCAGGTTTCTACCGGGTACAGGTACCAACTTTAACCAAAGTTTTGATGACAAGCTCCACCAGCTTCATCAGGGAGTCTGAGGTACCCACCTAAACCAAGAGCCTTCAATTATACTGTTGTGTAAGAACATGGGAACCTGCCTCACTGATTATTGTCCAGTAGCACTTATGTCCACTGTGATGAAGTGTTTAGAGAGGCTGGTGATGAAACACATCAACTCCTGCCTGAGAAGCAACTTGGATCCACTCCAATTTGCCTACCAACACAACAGGTCTACAGCAGCTGCTATTTTACTGGCTCTTCACTCAACCCTCAAACATCTGGACAGTGAAGATGCCTTTCATTGACGACAGCTCAGCATTCAATACTATCATCCCCGTCAAAACTAATCAGTAAGCTCCAAGACCTAAGCCTCATTACCTCTTTGTCCAACTGGATCCTTTATCTCCTCACTTGCAGACCTCAGCCAGTTCGAATTAGCAATAACATCTCCACAATCACCACCAGCATAGGTGAGCAACAAGGCAGTGTGCTTAGCCCCCTGCTCTATTCACTTTGTACTTATGACTGTGAGCCTAAGCACAGCACCAATCCACATTTAAGTTTGCTGACTACACCAGTTGTTGGCCAAATCAAAGGAGGTGACAAATCAGCATATAAAAGGGAGATTGAAAATCTGGCTGAATGGTGCCACAACATATACCAATGCCCTTGGAACAGAAAAGCCCACAAAAAGTCATGGATACAGCCTCAGTCCATCACAGCAAAAGCCCTCCCCAACACTGACATATTTAAGAATGATCTCGCAAAAAAGCAGCATCCATCATCAAGGAGAACAACCATCCAGGCAATGTTCTCTTTTCAATGCTGCCATTAGGAAGGAGGTACAAGAGCCTCAGATCCCACACCATCGGGTTCAGGAACAGATATTATCCTTCAACAATCAGGTTCTTGGACCAGAGAGTATAATTTCACTCAACTTCACTCATCCCGACTCTGAACTATTCCCATTACTTAAGGATTCACTGTCAACGACTTTTTATTTCATGTGCTTGATATTTATTACCTATTTATTGTTATTTCCTTTTTTGTATTTGTACAGCTTGTTAACTTTTGCACATTGGTTATTTGTCCATCTTGTGTGCAGTCGTTCATTGATTCTATTGTGTTTCTTCCTATTTACTCTGAACACTTACAAGAAAATGAATCATAGGGTAGCATGTGGTGACATATCTACTTTGAACTTTGGGGCTATAAAACTGAAGTCCAGCAGCATCACTGACAATACCACATCCCTTCCTAATGAACAGAGGAGAATGGGTATGTCGTCACCCACCTCAACAGAATAAAGCCACAAAGAGCATCTGGCCCAGATGGTGCCCCCAGCTGTGTCCTTATTTCCTGTACAGATCAGCTGGAGGGAGTACTTGCAGACCTTTTTACCTCTCCCTGCTTCAATCTGAGATTCCCACCTGCTTTAAAGACAACTGCTATCATCAAAGGATCTAGGAGAAAAAAAAAGATATTGCACCAAAAAGACCACTGCTCATTGGCTCTGACATCTACCATCATAAAGTGCTTCAAGAGTTGTTTACGGTGCATGTTAACTCCAATCTACACCAAAAAAACTTGACCCACTGAAATTCATCTGCAAATACAGGTTTATTACGGATGTCATCTTCCTAACCCTATATACATCTCCAGAACATCTAGATAGAAAGACAACTATGTGAGAATATTCACTGGAAATGTTTAAAGCTTCTACTCTCTATACACTCCTAACAGCATAACCAGATTCTGCTCTAATGCCATCTGCAAATTTGCTCATGATACCACCATAGGAACATGGGACATAAGAGCAGAATTAGGCCATTTGGCCCTACATATCTGCTCCACTTCTTCATCATGACTGATCCATTTTTCCTCTCAAACCCATTCTCCTGCCTTCTCCCTGTAATCTTTCACTCTGAAATTTGACTATTCAAGAACCTATCAACTTCTGCCTTAAATACACCCATTAAACTGATCTCCACAGTGAGCTGTGGCAACAAATTCCACAGATACATAACCCTCTGATGAAAGAAATTACTCAACACCATCCTAAATGAACATTACTCCATTTGAGGTGGTCTGCTTTGGTCCTAAACTCCCCCACTATAAGAAACATCCTCTCCACGTCAACCATATCTAAACTATTCAACAGGTTTCAATGAGGTTGCACCCACTCTAAATTCCAGTGAGTATAGGCCCAGGGCTTCCTCTGAACCCTCACAACCGCTAGTACTTTTCTTAGAAAACGTGCCCAAAACTGCTCACAATACTCCAAATGCTTTCTGACCAAAGCCTTGCAAACCATTATAACCTTGTTTTTATATTCTAGTCCTCTTGAAATGAATGCTAACATTACATTTGCCTTCCTCACCACCAATTCAAACTGCAAGTTAACTTTTACGGAGTACTGCGGGAGGTATCCCAAATCCTTTTGCACCTCAAATTTTTCAAATTTCTGCTCATTTAGAAAAGAGTCTATGCTTTTGTTCCTTTTAACAAAGAGCCTGACTGACACTGTATTCATCTGCCACTTCCTTGCCCATTCCCCTGAGCTGTCTACGTCCTTCTGTTGCCTCTCTGCTTCCTCAATGCTAACAACTCCACCAATCTTCATATTGCCTGCAAACTTGGCCACAACAGCATCAGCTCTGCCATCCAAATCATTGACATATAATGTATAAAGTAGTCATAACACCAACCACTGCGGAACAACATTAATCACCACTAGCCAAACCAGAAATGGCTCCCTTCCCACTCCTTGTCTCCTGTAGATCAGCCAATCCTCTATCTGTGTCAGTACTTTTCCTGTAAAACCATGGGCTCTCATCTTGTTAAGCAGCCTCATGGGTAATACTTTGCCAAAGGCTTTCTAAAAACTCAACGTCCACCAATTCTCTATTATCTATCCTGCTTGTTATTTCCTCAAAGAATTCCAACAGATTTGTCAGGCAAGAGGGATCCCATTGGAGATGATGGAAGTTACAGAGAATTATGTGCTGGATGTGAGGCTGGTGGAGTGGTAGGTGAAGACAAGAGGAGTCTATCCCTGGTTGGGTGGCAAAGGATGGGGTGAAGGCAGACATGCACGAAATGGAAGAGATGCAGGTGAGGGCAGCATTGATGGCGGAGGAAGGGAATCCCCTTTCTTTCAAGGAGGTGAACATCACTTTAGTTCTGAAATGAAAAACTTCATTCTGAGAGCAGTTGCAGCAGAGGAATTGAGAGAAGAGGGATGGCACATTAGTAGCAGGGTGAGAGCCCATGAGTTTACAAAATACATAAGATAATCTGTCTCCAGAGACAGAGACAGGGAGATTGAGTAAGGAGGTGGGGGGTGTTAGAAATGCACCAGGTAAATTTGAGGACTGGGTGGAAGTTGGAGGCAAAGTGGATGAAGTCGACGAGTTCAGCACGGGTGCAGAAAGAGGCACCAATGCAGTCGTCAATGTAATGTAGATAAAGTCAGGGAGTGATACCAGTGTAGATTTGGAACACAGACAGTTCCACATAGCCAACAAAATGACAGGTACAGCTGGGACCCATGAGGGCCCATGGCTACACCTTTTGTTTGAAGGAAGTGGAAGGAATTGAGAGTGAGAACCATTTCAGCCAGACAGAGATAAGTGGTGGTACAGTGGAACTGGTTGGATCTGGTACCGAGAAAGAAACAGAGAGCTTTGAAGCCTTCCAGATGGGAGGATGGAGGTGTGTAAGGACTGGATATCCATAGTGAAAGTAAGATGATCGTGGCCAGGAAACTTGAAATCATTGAAAAGATCAAGAGTGTGTGAAGTGTCATGGATGTGAGTAGGAAGGGACTGAACCAGGGAATAAAATGAGGTATGAAGATCTGAATTTGGTGGGGCAGGAACAAACAGAAACAACTGGTCTACCTGGAGAGGCAGGTTTGTGAATTTTGGGTAGGAGGTTGAAACAGGAGGTGCAGAGGAGGGAACTATGAGTTTGGGGACAGTGGATGGGAGATCCCCAGAGTTAATAAGGTTGGTGATGGAATGGGAGACAGTGGTCTGGTGCTCCTTAGTGGGGTCCTGTTCGAGAGATAAGTAAGAGATGGTGTCTAACAGTTGTCATCTGGCCCCAGCAAAGTAGAGATCAGTCCACTGGACTACTACATCATCCCCTCTTATCCGTAGGTTAGATGATGAGGTTAGGATTAGTGCAGAGAGAGTGGAGGGCAGCGCGTTCGGAAGGAGTGAGGTTGAAATTGTGAAGAGGAGCAGTGAAATGGAGATGGTTGGTGTCTCATAGGCAGTAAGCAAGGAAAAGATCCAGAGCACAGTGTCCAGGAAGAGGAGGAATTTGAAGATTGGAGAAATGGGGGCTAGAGTTCTTCCCCTTCCCTTTTATCCACGACCTCCCATCCTTCCCCCTTCTCCAGCCCTTAATCTCTTTTACTAATTGACTTCACAGCTCTTTACTTCACCCCTCCCCCTCTCCCGGTTTCACCTATCACTTACTACCTAGTACTTTCCCCTCCCCTCCCCCTTCTTCTTGCTCTAACTTCTTATCTCTTTTACCAGTCCTGATGAAGGGTCTCAGCCCAATATGTTGCATTTCCCCCTCCTCCTCCTACTTTCAACTCTCTTACTATCTCTCCTTTCAATTACTCCTGATGAAGGGTCTGGGCCCGAAATGTCGACAGTGCTTCTTCCTGCAGATGCTGCCTGGTCTGCTGCACTCCACCAGCATTTTGTGTCTGTTGCTAAGATTTCCAGGATCCGCAGATTGTCTCTTGTTAGGGAAAAAGCAATTCTAGACTGGGTATTATATAATGACCAGATTTAATTAGGAGTTATTAGGCAGTTTAATGTAAAGAAATCCTTAGCAGGAAGTGATTATAATATGATAGAATTTGCTCTGCGTTTTTAGAGAAGTTAAAATCAATTGTATCTGCACTGCATCGAATAAAGGTACATACAAATACATGAGAGAGGACCTTATCAAAGTAGATTGAAAAGGGACACTAGCAGAGATGATGGTAGAACAGCAATTACGAGGTCTTCTGGGAATAATTTGGAAAATGCAGGATTATTTCACAATAAAAGTCATATTCTAAAAGGGATGATGGGCAACAGTAGCTGACAAAGCAAATCAAAGAGCATATAAGTAAAAGAGAAGACATACAATATAGAAAAATTTAGTTGGAATCCAAGGGATTTGGAAGCTTTTTAAAACCATCAGAAGACAACTAAAAAAAGCAATATGGAGAGAAAAGATGAAATATGAAGGTAAGCAAGTCAAAATATAAAAGAGGACAGCAAAAGAACGTTTTCATATAACATCTAGAATCAAAGATAAATATGCTGGGTCACACAAGAGGTAAAAGCAGAATAGATTACATTAATTTTTGAAACACAAGCTAAATATGTAATAAAGCCCAAAAATTCTGGAAACTCGTCATAGGTCAGGCAGCATCTGCAGTTAGAGCAGCAGAGTGAGGGGAAGCGGGGATGGGAATGGGGAGAAAAGGTAAAGAAAACAAATCAGCAATGTTGGAATTACAAGATGCAGAAAATATGTGTCTCTGGAAATCTAAAATCAATTTGTTTAAATACACAGTAGGGTTGGGAAATCAATTACATTGATATATGTGTTGTAAGATGACATCTCCTAATTTGAGTAAATGTAAATTATGCACACATAACACAAGAACAAAACTATTCAGCACATGAAAGAAACCATTTAAGGAGACAAAACATCATTTGGAATTGAATTTTCATCACATCACAAAGCAGCTGCTCAATGTACAGTCATTGTCAATAAAGTAAATTGGAGGAAACTGAGATGGTGATAATGAATAAACAATGTTAAGATTCAATCTGGGTCAGGTCTGGTAACCCTTCCTCAAAAAAATTCAAATTGATGCAACAAAGAATCCAATGATAGCCCTGCATTCTCCAGGTTTGAAACCCAAAACCTTCCAAGCAACTCAAGGTTAACAGTCATTGCTTACATATGCCAAAGCTCTACTGAGCTGGAGTAGATCTTCAGATTTAATCTTCAGTGAAACCAGTAAGTGCAATCCATTGGAAGCCAAGCCACACACTGAAGCTGCTTGGGGTCAGAGGGTGGCATTCACAAATATTCCAAAATTGCAAAACTAAACATGAAAATTAAAGTCTTATTATAGAAAACATTGTTTAATGCAAAAAAACAATGAAATACATTTAAATGTATTAGATCTAATTACAAAAAAAGTTAAGTTACTTTGCATTTTATTCCCTTGCACCCAGTCTTCCCTTTCAATAAGAAGTGGTCCAACCTGGTCTGGTTAAGCAGCTGAATTGCCAATATAAGAGCTGGGGAACTGTTGAACCTCACACACCACTGCTGGATTCCACAAGGTCCACCAGAGCACAGTGTTTCTGACAACATCAATCTTGCTTGCCCCGTATCTCCATCTATGTACAAGTTGTACAGTTGTACCTGACCATGAGTAGTTACAAGTAATAGCAATTTTCCACAGCCCCAGCAAAGGTTTTGGACCATAACTTAGATAAATAACAGTCATAAGCCATAAATGTAGCCTGATTTTTATTTCAAATTAAACATTATAAGAGATGTGTAATGACCTCCAGAACAGGTGCATCAGGAAAGGCCAATCATCCACTTTTCAAGCAGTAATAATTATTTTCAATACAAAAAATTCTTATCTCCCAAGCTATGTGGAAAATAAAGAAATATTAAAATGTCAGTCCAAATCGAAGCTGCAGTGTGAGGAGTGTCGTCTTTCAGGTAAAACATTTAACTGAGGCATCACCACCTGTTCTGTCATATGAACAGGAAAAATCACATGGAAATATGTCAAGGAAAGGCAGAGACAACATTGATTTTCCACTCAATATTAGTAAAGATTATCTGCCTGGTAAATAGTACACTAGTTTGAGGGAGTTTGCTGTATGAGGATTATCTATGATCTGTGCTTCAATTAGGTCCCACCCATGAAACTACTCTTCCCCTACCTAATTTGTTAAGTACCTCGAGGATTTTCTGCTTTTATTTCAATTCCTTTTTGGCTCTCCCACCTCTACCTCTTATGGATATTTTGGCCCCCAACAAAAAGCCTGGAAGAATGTGGAAGTGTTAGTCAGCAGCTAACATCAAACCATCTGTGATAGGAAATTAAAGTGGCTTGTGGCAAATAAATAAAACATCTATGTGACACTTCAGTAGCTAGTTAGAGAGAACAACTCTGAATAGTTTTAGAATCATAAACCAATAGGTGACAGATAAATACAAAGGATGGCAATGGCCCTTCACTAACTGATTGACTGGCCATTTAGTTTGCTGCTGCCATCTACCTACCTCCAAATACTACCACCCTCACCTTTACTCTGCTCAATCTACCAATCATCCTTCTATAACCCTTCCCCCACCATCTGTCCATCAACCACACCACTCCTCATTATGATGGGTATTACACATCTCCACTTGTCACCTTGATATAGGATTTCAAACTGAAATGTTAACATTTCCTTCCTCCCCACAGATGCTGTTTGACCTGCTGATTTCCTCCAGCAGATGTTTGTCAGCCCATTCATCTTCTCTGGTCAGGAAAGACACACAAGTATTACAGGCAGTAACCAGGTTACAACAGGGTTTTGTTCCTGAGAACTGAGTGCAACCAGAAGAACCGATGCTGAGGATGTTCTACGAGGCTGTGGTGGCCAGTGCTATCATGTTTGCTATTGTGTGCTGGGGCAGCAGGCTGAGGGTAGCAGACACCAACAGAATCAACAAACTCATTCGTAAGGCCAGTGATGTTGTGGGTGTGGAACTGGACTCTCTGATAGTGGTGTCTGAAAAGAGGATGCTGTCCAAGTTGCATGCCATCTTGGACAATGACTCCTATCCACTCCATAATGTACTGGTTAGGCACAGGAGTACATTCAGCCAGAGACTCATTCCACCGAGATGTAACACTGAGCGTCATAGGAAGTCATTCCTACCTGTGGCCATCAAACTTTACAACTTCTCCCTCGGAGTGTCAGACACCCTGAGCCAATAGGCTGGTCCTGGACTTATTTCCACTTGACATGATTAACTTATTTTTATTTAATTAATTATGGTTTTATATTGCTATATTTCTTCACTATTCTTGGTTGGTGTGGCTGTAACGAAACCTAATTTCCCTCGGGATCAATAAAGTATGTCTGTCTGTCTGATAGAAGTGAAGAAATGCGGTGGAGAGGATAACAGAACCAGTTGGGATGAGTGAGTGAGAAGGTACAGCAAGAGCAACTAATATTCCGCTCAATGAGTCAGCAACTGGGAGAGTAAATCTTCTCAGTGCTCCCAAATCTATTCAGTTCAACCCAGCCGTACTGCTGTAGCTCAGGTGTGTGCTGTTGGGGTGGGAGGAAAGCCAAGGAAATGCCCCATTCCCAGAAAGGTGGTACCTGCAGCAGCTGGCAAACCAACCCCCATCCATCTTGTTGATCTCCCAAATTATTATCGTTCAATTATATGGGGTGTCCATGCATTGGCTGCCTATAGCCTGGAGAGGACTAACATTGCCATCCCCTGTTGACTTATTGGATTGTTCCCTGATTTTGTGATTTCCTCTGAAGTTCACCTTCTTCATGTGAACTGCTCTTCCTGCAAAACTCTCAATTTTGTCGTAATCAATAAATGGTTCCCTCAAGTACAATCTCCCCAGATGCTTATCTGCTCTTTTTCATTTCTGCCTGTGTGGGTTTCCTTCACTACTTATTAAAGTTAGCTAGTTTTGACAGCATCATGTTTCACACCATATAGTGTTTGGATTGTGACAAAATATCCAAAGGGAATTCACAGGAGCAATATCAACAAATATTGTAAGTGAACCACGGCAAAATTGGGAAGATAACCAAAAGGTTTGCTCAAACCTTAATGGCCAAAAGTAAAGTTTCAATAAAACAATGTAAAAATAAGCAAGATTTTAAGGAACACTTTGGAGATTACATAGTAGGAGGGGCAAGATGGTAAAGGAATCCAAATTCATGTCAAAAATTTTAAACAATCTGTGTAGTGCTTGACTGAAAGCAGTTAATAATTGGCAAACAACAACTGTGGGTGAAGCGGACCTACTCAGCACTAGGACAGGAAGCAGAGCTTTGGATGACTAAATTTATAAAGAGAAACCACCTCAAATTAAACAAGAAAAACTGGCAAAACAAAGGAACTGAGACAGGATATTTTTACAATGTTAAAAAAGCAGCTTTAGCAATAATTCTGTTACAGGATTTAAAGATGACATCTGGATTTACTAGTCTTGTTCTATTTCAGTGATGGCTAGGGAGAATTGACAGCCAGCAAGATATGTTTGCAACAAAGGACAATGTTCAGAACTTTTTGCATTCCAAAATCTCCTTCAACTCATTAAGTGTATCTGAATGATCTCTCCACTCTCTGCCATCTTTGTTGATTTTTCAGTCTTTATCTATGGGACTTCCCTTTACTCGACAGCTAAGTCAATTGAACAAAAATATACAGGCTTAAGTAATACACTAACATCCCTTCTGACATCATTAATTAAATACCACTGAAGGTGTTTTGCATTAGGGAGGATTTGCATGAATTAAATTACTTGGAAGATCAAGTTAATGATTTCCAGATCCAAGTAATCAAGATTTTAAACCATATTTATCAGACAATGGGTTCACATAGTTAAAATAATATAGAATTGATTTAAGTATTCCAGCATGTGGTATATACAAACAGAAATTAAATATTAATTATGAAAGCAATGTACTATAGACCCTGAAGAAAGGACATTCACTGAAATGCTAACTCTATACACCTCTTTACCGATATTCACTGACCTGCTAAGAATTTTAACTTTGAATTCTTATTTCATAAATGAATAACTCCTATGTTTGCATTCTGTTGAGTGGCTCAAAATGGAGTTAATGTACTACTTTATTCTCCAAAAAAATGTAAACAAAACATAAAACACAGATTAAGACTTCCTCACTATCATTCAAAGTAAACTTGTTATCAAAGTGCAATATACTACCTTGAGATTAATTTTCTTGCAATTACAGAAAAAAATGACTTAAGGGTACAATGCACCCTTAAGTTAACATCAGTACTCAGTAACATTACTTATAATTAGGACTGAAGTGCTAATTTACACGATTAGTACTCAATAACATTATTTATAATCGGGAATGAGGCGCTAAAGGGCACAGAACAGCAGACAAACAAAAATCAGGACTAAGTTTCTTCAAGATTTCCACTGGCCAGATTTTGTTGGCTTAGGCCACTGTCCACAACTACCATTATAGTACCTCTCCGCAGCCCCATTACTCCATTATTTACCTGAATCAAATGCAAAAACAAAGAACCATACCTTATTGGCATCTCAAACTGCAGTAGCACAATGTAGACAACAGGCAGGACATCAAGAAACACATTGAGGAGCCAGTGAAGTGCTGAATAAGTCTGTCAGCCATTAAGATGCTACTGTTTATCCTCTCAAAGGGGGAGCCCCAGTATCATAGTAGTTAGAGTGATGTTATTACAGCAGGAAGTGACAGAATTTGGAGTTCAATTCTGACACCGTCTGTAAGAAATGTGTACTTCCTTCCCATGAGCACATGGGTTTCCTCCAGGTGCTCCGGTTTCCTCCAGGTGCTCCAGTTTCCTCCCACGTTCCAAAGACATATCTGTTAGTAGGTCAATTGCCCTGTGATTTGGCTAAGGTTAAATAGTTGGGTTGTTGGGCAGTGCAGTGAGTTGGGCCGGAAGGACCTGCTCCGCACTTTTTCTCTAAATAAAATAAAATGTTTTTTTTTAAGTTAGCATCTGAAAACAAATACAGTGGATTCTGGTTAATTGAGCCATCAGTTAATTTTATCAGTCACTTATTTGGAACAACTCTTCTTAAAAAGTAATGAAGAAAATAGCTGGCTTCCCTTTGTTTATTTGGGATTCTATACTTCTTAATTGGGACAGGGCACTGTTGAACATTTTCTAAGTAGTGTCAATCACATGCACATCATGTGCTTTGCGCAAACAGCTTTTAAATAGTGTCACTTGCTTGTTTGTGTTCAAAAAGCAGTGATTTTTGTCATTGACGATCAGTGAGTTACAGACAAGAAGACAGTTCAGAACTGTTTTCTCACTGCAGTTTCAAACATTCAGGTTTAGAGATGTCAGAAACGGCTCGAGTGAAAAATCAAACAATTTCACTACTACACCAGTTAGGACCTTCAAAGAATTAAATATCCACAATCATCTTGAATGTTACAATTAAAATGAAGATTTAGAGGATGCTATTGATGAAAGCACTGTTTGAAGGCAGACCACTTTCTGCACTAAGTGTCAGCACTGATTTTGATCATTTACAATCAAAAGAACATATTAACATACGTGAGGAAATCTGCAGATGCTGGAAATTCAAACAACACACACAAAATGCTGGTGGAACACAGCAGGCCAGGCAGCATCTATAAGGAGAAGCACTGTCGACGTTTCAGGCCGAGACCCTTCGTCAGGTCTCATATTAGCATATGCTGAATGAATTCCTCTGTTGATAACCATTAGGAATTAATACTGGTATACAGTAATGTAGTAGTTTTGGTAGTGTTCTCATTTATTCTGTATTTCATATAAATAAATTTCTTATTCAGTTAAATGGTAGTGTCTTTTTTATAACTTTTTAAAAAACTATTTGTCTGATAATTGGGGCATCCACTTCATTGGGCCAAAATGTACTGGTACCAATAAGATCCAATTAACCAGAATCCACTGTATTTAGCAATTTTAAACTTAAGTAAAGTAATTACATACCATTCCTTTTGCCTTGTAATTTCCACCTCCACAAACCCTTTTGAAATTAGTAAGGTATCAGATCGTGTACCAGGTACAACCAGGAAAGATATGGCACTGCTAATCGTTAATTAAGAATGGAACTAATGTTCTAGAAAATCTTGGACTTAATCATTGATAAAACTAAATACCAATGGGTGTATTCTAGAGCCAGCAAAATCTAGCTCTGTGCCACACCTTTTCAAAATAAATTGTTATAATTTTCATTGAATATCAAATTAATTCCAAACTGTGATGAGATTTCAATCTGGTCTAATATTTCACTAAAGTCAGCATTCTGAGCAGATTGAGGCAAGAGAGCCTGCCCCCAACCATCAGCTAGGAAGTACTATAGCATTAGAACAAGGTCTGTTAGGATGGGAATCAGCTTCTTTCCCCAGGCTGTGAGACTACTGTACCCCCTTTACCACCTTACGGGTCTCACCATGTATTAAGAACCAATATTGTTATACTGTTTGCTTTTTAACTTGTGTCATAAATGCATCTTATTATTTATTAATTTATTTATGGTGATATTATTTTACATGTTGTGTGAGTTATATGTACTTTGTTGTGCACCTTTGTCTGGAGGAACGCTGTTTCATTGGTTTTCTAGTATAAACGTTTCACTGAAAAATGCCCTATAAAATGTCCTATCAAACATAGCCAACTTCAATATTAAGATCCATTCAAGCTAAATGGTCATAAATAGAATTTCAGCCTGTTTGCTTCTAAGTCACTATCCTCCAAATAAGAAAATAATTATTTTAAAAAGTGAGACACAGATTCTGAAATCTGGAGCAACAAATGATCAGCTGGAGAAACTCAACCCTGTCCTCTTTATGCTGGCTATATTTCCTCTCCATCCTTGGTGTTGATGCAGGTTTCAACCCAAAATGTTGACAATTCCTTTCATCACCCTGGTTCTGTTTGACCTGAAGAATTCCTCCAGAAGATTACTTGTTGTTCCTTATCCGTGATTTCTCTTCACTAACATCCCACTCACAATAATCAGCAGCCTTGTGCCCTCAGTGCTGAGTTGACTCCTTGTGCGTGAATTGACTCCTTGTGCATTACCTTTAAATAGTTTCTGTTTCCATTTTGGAAGAGATGGCCAAAAATGTCATGCTTGATAACAGCATAACAAATTGGGACAAGAGTGGGGTCATTTTGCCCTTAGAATCCCTGCTGCAATTCATACAGATCATGGATGACCCAACTGAATAACATTTTCTTGTACTATTTCCATACCTGTTGATTCTCTTAATACCCTTATCAACTTAGTCAAAGTAGAGTTGGCTTCAGTTGTCTGACATGGACTTTCCACACTACAAGAATGGTATGGTTTGGAATAAATCATTGCCCTTAAATGCAAGCAGTGACTTCTCTGACCTGCCCAGCACCATTAGCAAGGCTTTTATTTAGGAACAGTAAGATTCATTTCTGATGGAGAAAATTATCCTTTCTGAGGGACAAAGTCCCCTTCTAATGAAAAAAATCTATATTAACTTTTAATTCATCACTCAATCTCCAACTAATTTCCATGTCATTGATATTGTGCACGTTAATGGAAGTGCCAGTTCAAATATTTCTTGAGGTCTCTACAGCCCTAAACAGTAATTAATACTATGATGAACATGCAGCTTTATCATACTGCATTTGCCAGTAAGGAGCAGAATTAAATTGTCATTTACTATCTCCACCCACTCCATTATTAACAAGCTGCCTCTCAGGCAACATGCTGCATACTGTCAGCAGCACTGGAGAAATGAGATCACTTACAGAAATAACATGCCATCCTCATTTCTTTAATATGCTGCGCTATTTTTGAGTACTGAACCACTGATGCAGAATGCACAGTGATTGATGTGCATGATTTCATCATGTACTGAAAACAGATGGTGCACCAAGATCTCTGTGGTCTCACCAGTGAAACTTTGCATTTAACAGATCCCACATTTTCACCAGCCACAAATGGAAATACTCTACTACATTATTTTATTTCAGTAGACATATTATGCATTGATAATTTCATTGAACAGATCTCTTGCTGCCTCAGATTTCAAAACCTGACACTCATCATCATCTTTGAATTGTACATGGTTAGAGATTGGTTATATTACCAGTATCACATTGCTCTCTCCTCAAAAACAGGACATCATACTATCAGTTAAAAATGTTAAACTGAGTTAGCAATTTACATTTCTCCACCTCTCAATTTCTTCCAAGCATGTTTTTCAGAGGAAGCACTGAGCAGAGACAGTAGAAATGGATGGCTAAGATTTTTGGTTAAAGAGGAGACAGGAGGGAGAGGAAACTATTGAGAAGGTTTCCAAGGAGTACTTGCATTATAATTGGCTGAAATAAATGATATAGTAGAGGACAAAAGGGAAGCACAGCGCTATAGGAATGAATGTCATGTGTTCTATAAAGATGCAGGAGATTACCAAAAAGTAAGGCAAAACAAACTAGCTTTAAAATGAGGACAATTTTTAAAAATAAACAATAGCCATACAATCAGAGATGGAGCTGACTACCGATGAACAAGGTGAACAAGAGGATTGTAGTATTCCAAATAAATTTGAAGCTGTTCAAAGTAAGGTATATTAACTGAGAAATGGCTAGAAAAGCTGAACTAACCAAGGACAGATTAAAATTTTCACTGCTATGCTGGCTGAGCTGGAGAAAAGGAGAGCTTTATAAAACGGTTGTGGTGTTTGGCTATTGTTTCTATAAAAGCAAAATTCATAGTTCAGGACCTTGACCTCATTACACATTGCAGTTTACATAAAGCATGTGCCAGTACCATAGATCCAAACGTCTAAATTTGATGCCGATGACCATCAATTATGTTAGAATTAATACAAATTCAAATATGTTTCACATGTACAGAAAAAGCTGTATGTAGCTGAGATATGAACTTTATAACATAATGACAGCAATACAAGTACATTAAATGACATTCATTCACATGAAAGTATTGCCAATCTTAAAACAGCTGCAAATCTGAATGGTTTTCAAAAATCTATATAAATCGTAAATGCCACGTATGAGATGTTTTTACAGGAACAGATGAGATAAAAATACTTTACTCTTTAAGCACAGTTTTTAAATCAAGGGGAGCCTGGCCATTTTCAAACTGTGTTTCAATGGAGCCTTTGTCGGCAGTTAGAGCCAGTGAAATCCTTCTGATGCTCACTGATATTTTCTGACAGAACAATAGGGGAGAGCTTCAGCAAAGCAAATGTATACTGCTGACACACAACAAACCCAAGGAGTTAAAAGTTAACAGAGAAAGGAGAAGAATTGGGGGGGGGGGGTGAGTTGATGTAGTCTACTTCTATTCCTACTTAAGGAGGAAAGTGTGATGCTATAAAGGTAGTTTGCAGTCACTGGCAGAAGGTATATAGTATGGAGTATTCACCTTAGGGTCAAATTAGATATGAAGATCTCTTCAACAGAGTCAGAGCAAAATAGCACGAAAAGGGATCTTCAATCCAACTCATTCACGCTGACTGGGATTTCTATCTACGCAAGATGCCTTTGCCCTTGTTTGACATATTCTTCGAAACCTTTTCTATACATGTACCTGTCCAAGCATCTTTTAAATATCGTTATTATATATGCCTCAACCACTTGCTCCAGGAGCCCATTCCATATAAGAAACACACTCTGCACAAAGAAGTGCCTTGTGGGTTTCTTTTATAAGCTTGCTCCTTAAACCAATGCCCTCTAGTTTTTGACTCCCTTTCCCAGGGATAAGGTCGGTGTACATTGACCCTGTCCCTGGCTCTCAACTTTATATACTTTAACAACTTCACCCCTCAGTCTCCAAGGCTCCAATGAATAAACTCCTAATCTTTCCCTATAACTCAAGTCCTGGCAACATTATGTTAAATCTTTCTTTCGCTTTTCCAACTTAATGACAATAATAACCAAAGAATGACAAAGAATAACCAAAATCAAAACCTATCCAGTTGAATGAGAGCTCTTGTGCAGGATGAAGAAAATATTGGAGTAGTCATCTGGAACTAAAAATAGTACTTTGAAAGTGCTCAACAACCCACATATTCAGTCATCCGGCGTGGAGATTCCCAAAAAATACATTTCTAAGCAATTTTTCTTTATCTCAGTTCCAAGTGGACAATCCTATATTCTCTGTTTTGACTTCCAAGTTCCCCACTGCACAACTGAGCTTTTGGCCAGATCATTCCTCATGTAGCCTTAAATATGGAAATTATTTCAGTTTGCTCAATCACGCCTCCCTGGAATTAGCCAAATGAAACTTTTTTGGATGCCCTTAAATACCAATATTTACTGTACATTTTTGAATACAAGATCAAAACTGTAAACTACCCACCCCCTCAGCCATTCCAGAAATAGTCTAATTATTTTTCTGCACTTCATCTTTTATTTGAAGGGTCCTATATAACTCTTCAGGAATGGTGCTCCAAGGAATTGTAGTAAGATTTCTTTATTCTTGTATCCTAATCCTACTGCAAGGAAAGCTAACAATCTACTTACTTTTACTGACTTCAAGATGACACTGGAGGTTCATGAACCAGTCCTCATTCAGGGGATCAGAGGTGGAGAGGCTCAGCAACTTTAAATTCTTCAGTGTTATCATTTCAGAGGACCTGCCCAAAGCCCAGCACACAGGTGTAATTACAAAGAAAGCACAGCAACCCCTACTTCCTTAGAAGTCAGTGATGATTCAGCATGACATTTAAAACTCTTGACAAATTTCTCTGGACGTGTGGTGAAGAGTACATTGACTGGCTGCATCATAGCCTGGTATAGAAACACCAATGGCCTTGAATGGGAAATCCTTCAAAAAGTAGTGAACACAGTCCAGTCCACTACGAGTAAAGCCCTTCCCACCCTTGATCACATCTACACCAAGCATTGTTGCAGGAAAGCAGCATCTATCACCAGGGATCCCGCACCACCCAGACATGCTATCTTGTCACTGCTGCCATCAGGAAGGTAGTACAGGAGCCCGAGTTCAGGAACAGTTATTACCCCTCAACAATCCG
Source organism: Hypanus sabinus (assembly GCF_030144855.1). Classification (NCBI taxonomy): domain Eukaryota; kingdom Metazoa; phylum Chordata; class Chondrichthyes; order Myliobatiformes; family Dasyatidae; genus Hypanus; species Hypanus sabinus. Next base: position 51,884,431 of record NC_082730.1, on the reverse strand, counting down.
GCCTCTTGAACCAGAGGGGGTAGATGGGGAAGAGGGACAGAAGGAGAAAGAGAGACGGACAAAGATACAGGAACAGTGACGCAGGGACAGAGACTTTTGTGCAGTTCTGTATTCATCAAGATGGAGCAGAGAGCGAGTTTGTAAATCTGGCTGGAACAAAGGATGTTGGGAATGGTAAGAGCAGAATGCTGAGGGAGGGTGTGGGACAAGTGGCGAAGGAGGAGCGCTGGGGCAGGGCGGTGTCACAGATGCAGACACCCCCAGCAAGACCATCTGATTCCATTTGGCTTATTGGCTGTGATAGAATGTCTCTTCTCTGTGCTTCCCTAACCATGATTCCCCTCTCACTGCCCCTTCCCACTCTCAGTCCACAAGAGACCCACATCAGAATCTGGTCTATCATGTCACATACATTTTACAGTGAGAGATGGGGGGATAGATATAGATTTATACATATATAGATATATATTATTGAGTTATATTACATATTATATATTCATATTATATATAATGTTCCAAAGACACAGTACTGCATTTGCATAGTTTGTTACCTTTTGTCCGCCCTGCTGGGTGTGGCCTTTCATTGGCTTTATTATGGTTGTTGGCTTACTGAGTATGTCTGCAAAAAATGAATCTCAGGATTGTATATGTTGGCATATACAGTATGCTCTTGGAAAATAAATTTACTTTGAACTCATTTCCTATACCTGTTCTTTAACATTGTGATTCACAGAAAAGAGTTCCCTCAACATTTCTGCACTTCATTAGTTAACCAAAAGTAATGTTTTATAACAAAAGCAAATAATACTATTGAGCTGACTTTCTAGCAGTTCCCATTTTTATTTCAGGATTTCCAGCATCTGCAGTTTTTTTAAAAAAACTTTCAAATGTTGCTTCATTTTATTTTTCACCAGTTATTCATGCTCTGTCAGATTCCTGCCACTGACTTACCCTTTTCACTAAATACTGCAGCCTACTTACACCATCCCCTCCATTTATTTTTCACAGCCAGATTTGAATTACTGGCAAGCATACGTAAAATACAGTACACCCATTTCTAATTCACACAGCACGACAACCCAGAAACGACCCATTTATTCTGATTCTGTTTAGACTTGAAACTAAATCACTAATTCATGCTAATATATTCCTTAAAGTTCCAGGTTCTAATCTGTTGAATTAACCTCCAGCAGCTATTAAACAACTTTTTTGAAAATCCATTCAAGTCCACTTGTTTCCCCCTTACACACTATGACATAACATCAAAAAGCACCAAATGATTTGTCAGAAACAATTCTCCTTTCATAATTCAACTCTTAGTTTGCCTGGTCATGCTGTGATTTTCCAAGTGCCCATCACTACCTTGAATAGTATATTCCAGCTCTTTTGACTGCTTAGCAGGCCTCTTTTCCCACTCTCCCTCCCCTCGTGAATATTGGTGTTACATTTAGCAAAGACTATTCAAAGCCCAGGACTTAGCTGCAATCCACTTGAAAAAATTACTTATAATTTAAGAGATAAATATGAAATATTTCTGAAAATTTGGCGCCCTTATTTACAAAAAATAGGATTAAATATATAGGTGCTCCGAAGATAAAATTATTGGTTATCTGGGGAAAGAAATAAATATACATATTAAAGCTATCATGAACTCCATCGAGCATGTGGGGATCTTCCGAAATCCAGGCATTCTTTCTTTCTTTCTTCTTCTTTTTTTCTATAGAGATATGGTAGGGGGGAGGGGTTAAGGGGAGGGGGAAGGGTCGATAATTTTCTTTTTTCTTTCTGTAACCTATTTGAAAATTCAATAAAAAAAAATTTTTAAAGCCCAGGACTACAGGGAAATTCAGAAATAATTTATCTGCTATCTTTGTTTCCAAGCTTTAGGATACAGACTTTGGTGTATTAATTTATATCTTCCCTTTTGTTTGCAAATAATTTAAATTATTCATTCTCAATGTTTTGCTCCATACTGTTTTCAGAATATGTTTTTATATTTTCTTGCAATGGAGAACAGAAAGATCTTCTTTAATATCTCAACCATTTACTTATTTCTCCATATATTTTCCATTTTCTTCACTTTGGCCCTTTCCTATCTACATACCTCTGGTAGCTTTTACAATTTATTTTTGTGACTCTTGCCCACAATAGTGGTTCAGGTGAAAGTGAAAGCTCATGCAATACTCCTAAATAAACAAGCAAATTTCCACAGACCCGAAGTATATACTTCTCGCTCAAGCATCACTAGCTAAACAAACTTAACCATCTTTCATCACTTTGATGTTTTTAACATCAAGTGGCAGCTGTATTAAACAAGATCTTTGCATTAGCCCTGGTAAGAAAACACATTATAAAAATAGAATGAAACGAAGAATCTGTTCAAAATGAGAAATATAACCTAACACTTGAGAACAAGTATGCAACAACATGTTGAATATATGATTCAGGAGGCATTTTTCCATACAATAATACCTGCAGATGCTTTCTTTTTGCAACACAGACAGTAGGTCGATTAAGACCTCCATTCTATACTTAAGGGTCAGTCATGCTGATTACTTTTTCTTCCTAAACTAACTAATATTGAATTAATTTCATTGTATTGAATTAGAAGCATTGATCCACACAGCCATACTCGAGAGATTAACAGTATGGCATCTGCCCATAATTTCCATAATAACAACATAAAGGTGCCAGTTGCAAGACTCAATGACGTATTTGCTGTTGTGCATGTGCTAACCCAGATGAGTTTCAAGTTCCTAGTTTCAGTGTGTTCAACAGTTGGAAACAAAATAATTATTGTTGAAGTACACAGCAGCTGAACCTTGGCTAACATTACAACCCAAAGTACTTCATCTTTAGTTCAGTACCATAATCATCTACTGTTTGTCAAACTAAACTGCAATTCCAAAGTTACATTGGAGAAAATCAAATTGGTTCACATTTAGCAACATTGCATACTTGTAAACCAGAAAAATATTTCTGGCAAAATATGTCAATATAAATACACTGATTCCAAGTTCATTAATCAATACTTAGTCATCACATGATCTTATCGCAGATAACCTGCATCCATCAGCACCCAAGACAGCCACATTGACGATACCTGTTGGCAGCATATACTTTGCTCATCCTTCAACTATGTTTTTTTAATTATACAAAGTGCCAAAGGCTTGTTTATAGTTTAGGTAGCAACTCAAAGTTCCTGTTACAAATGCCTTACAGGATACAGGGAAGTCATGGAGTCAGCAATAACATGTGTCAAGTAATTCTGAATAAGCTTGGGGGCTGGTAGGCAGCAAGTAGGAAATATTTCTTATTCAGCCATCAGATCCCTGATACACTTATTAAAAGAACACCGACAGGAAATTCTTTAATGCTAAATAATCTGAAGGGAAACAGGATCAAATGGATGGGGTATGATACTTTAGAGTGAGACAAATATTTGATCTTAAAATAATTAATGCAAGTAATATCATGCATATTGTTAAGGAAGGGAGGAAGGGTTTTTAATGGAGGTGGAAGGACGTAGCTGGAGGAAGAAGTTAGCTTGATCCTTTAGGAAAGATTATTGAACTGGATTACCGTTACTACACAGTTAAACCATCAATAACTTTCCAAGAGAAAAGCCTGAATTGACTTCCATGATCGTGTCATTCAGTAGAACTGGACGGCTGTGATCATGTGGTCCAGTAGGACCATGTGTACTCCTGTTTCTCAGGGGATGAATAACTTCAAGTTTCACAATTCTGTTTCTATCGTTAATACATTAGCCTGCCATCAGGCTCTCAAAAGAAATAAAACTGAAAACATGAATGAATTTTCTGTACAAGAGGAAACCATGAATTACAATTACTAGACTTGCTGGTCCCAGGCCATGCAAACAAAGGAGACAGAGGTCAAAAACACACAAAAAGATGGAGGAACTCAGCAGATTGGGCATTTATGGAAAGGAATAGAAAATGCTAAAAATTGTGTATCAGAATATATCAAAGGCTTCTAGCTTTGAAAGTACAAGCTAATCATTGCATTTTGGTTGATATTCACTCACAGCAGCACTGCAGAAATACTCTTGCATTTAATGCGTTATGTTTTCAAATCTGAGGCTGCTTTATAAGTTCAACTCCCTCCGCTCCAGAGGAGTGCTAGTAATGGCTTGAAGAACAGGAGGCAGAGCTAGATGACTCAACCTTGCTTTAAATATCAAACACTGCAGGAAAATGTTGCAGCTAAAGCAGGAGATTAAGTAGACATACAGCTATGTTGATAAAGCTCCACTTGTCATCTAGTTGCAATATTCTAATTTCAAAGAGACAAATGGGGAAAAAATGAAAGCCTTTAATTAATCAATTTGTTTTACTATATCCACACAGTACCTGTCCATTGGATACATACATGCACTATCAATATAAACTGAGGGAGATTTTGAATTCTGAATTTCGCTATAATGATAATATATCTGGACATGCTCAAACAAAGCATCATACTTTCCCCAAAGTTAATTAGTCCAATATTGGCAGCTTTGCTTTCAGCTGCCAACACCATTAAGTTCTGAAATTAGCTTCCAAAATTTTTTAGCTTCTCTTTCTATTTTAAGGCATTCAATCTAAATTTCCCATTATAGGACTTGGCATCAAACTTTGCTTGATATTTTTAATGTAAAGATGCCCTACAAATGGGAAGAATAATACACAAATCCCTTAGTTGCAGTTATAGGCCATAGTAGTTACAATAATGTAGTACATATCACTTCATCACCTCTCCTCTTCTGTTATCAACAAGTAAATATCAACCATAATATTATCTTCCATCCATTGTTCAGTTCAATGGGGCTATATTGAGTTCTACTCATAACACTCCCTTTGATTCATTTAGAAAATTCATGTTATAATTTCTCCAAGATTTAGACTATCCTAATTCTGCAGCTTCTTCCTCCTTTTACCATCAGCTCCTAGGCATTGCTTTTAAACTACCACCTATTTTAAGGAATATGTTTCAAGTTCTGCTCTCTTGAAATAACCATACTTCTTACACTGCTGGCTCATATTTCCACTTTAAAAATTTGTCCAAGATATCAATCAACACTCCTGGACTTTCCCATAATGTGGCACTTTGCTACTTAAGCATGTGGAGATATGCTGTGTGTTTAAGATGCCAGAAAAAAATGTAGGATATGTGGACAGAAAATCAAAAACTTTGCAGTTTATGAGTGCTTGCTGAAAGGTGATTCCAAAATGGTAACACCTGTACTCTCCCTCTACAGATGCAGTCTGATCAACTGAAAATTGAACTACATTAAATCCAGCACCTCCATTTTTCCACTTCCCATTTATTTTTAAGATTAGCTTTATTTGTCATATGTGCCAAATGAAATCAGTATGAATTGTGCTGGGTATCTCATAAGTGTCACCAAGCTTCTAGCACCAGCATGGCATGCCGACAACTTTTTCAGAATGTGGGATCTTTTTCAGAGCATCTGGAGGAACCTATGCAATCACAGGGTGATCTTACAAACTCTTTCAAGCAGCAGCAGGAATTGAAACCCGATCTTACAGCTGCCACTGTAAAGCATAGCACTAACTACGACAGTACCACCTCTGACTGACTATGTAATATAATGTGATAGTATATTAAGTTTTTTTCTTTGTTTGTACAGCACAACTAAAAATGTCAGGAATTACAGAAAGTATAATTTGTTATACTTCAATGAAAAGTCAGGAACCTCCCTAAAGATGTACTCTTGCTGGTACTTAACCAAAAGAATTTATTATACCAATTTTTATATTTAACCAGCCGCCCATGGCTATATTCCTGAGGGCAAAATGCCAATTCATGGGAAGACTAAGATGGGTGATCGATAACTTGGGTGAAAACGAAATTTTAGGCAAACTTAAAAGAGAAAATAAATCAGAAGTGGAGATCAGGACTTGAAACACATAAAACATGGGTGTGCTGCTCTCTGTTTCCACGGGTCTGAAATTACAAATTAGGACCAACTTCCGTTGCTGCTGAATTGCTGATGCTTGCCTTCAAGCCACACTGTTTGTTCCAGCACAGCCTCGGAGATGATCTTCCACTGGGACCCCAGCTCACAGTACTTTGGCACAAGCTGTAGCTGCACAGCTGATGAGGCCCTCTTCCTCAACTCCTGAATTCTCAAATTTGTCTAAGTAATCAGATCAGTTAAACTTTTGTGTATGTGCCTGGCATATGTTTCTAAAAAATACAATATTTTCCGCTTAGTAAAGGATAACACCGGACAATTTTTTTTTCTAAAAAGTGTTGCTTTCTCAGATTTTTTAAAAAATAGCCTGCTTGAAGCTGAAGACATAATTTCATACTACTTGTATCATGTAGGAATTTGGAGAAACAAGAAATTAACTTTTATTGAATATAATGCATTTAATTGAATAATGGTGCTGACTCTTTGCAATAGTTCAACTAAGATAAAAAATGTTTTGTTGATGATTTTGATTTGTACTCAGTGCCTGAGGCTTCTCGATTAAGTGACCAACAATAATCAGCCGGCACTGATGGATCTAGTTGCCCTGATACTGTTTCTCCATGACTGCAGTGGCCCGGTGAAACCTTTCAACATACTCTTCACTGACCGCGCCAAGATTTTCAGTGATGTCTAAATAGGAATATAGAAAATGAATCTTCATTGTTATGTCGCACTTCATGACTTTGTATGCTTGAAGCATGTTGTTAACCAGCTGTGCATAGCATGGTGTTCTATAGTTGCCAAGAAAATTTTCAGCAACTTCCTTGAATGCCTTCTGTGTGATTTTCACCAGTCCAACTAGAAGTTTTTTAAATTTCCTCTCACTGATGACCTGTTTGACTTGTGGACCAACAAAAATGCCTTCTCACTCTTGGCATAAGTTACTCTGGGAAATATCAGTCTCAAAAATCAAAATCCTTCATGGAGATTTTTCTGGCTGTTGACAGCAGTCTTGAAACCAGTAATTCTGCTTCTGCCTTTGACAAACTGAAGTCTCTAACGAGGTCATTTCACTCAGATTGAGTTATCTGATGAGGCTCACTCGACTTAAAGGGTTCAAAATCTGTATCAGTGTCATTCTCCATTCCCGGCTTGTGCATCATTTCATCCTTCTCTGCCTCCTCTAGACTCCATGTCCTATTTTACTAAAACCTGTCCTGCCACCAGTATCCTCCCTGCCCAGGCATGACTGGACAAGATAGAAAACTTTTCAGCTTGCGCTGTGGGCAACATATTAATTGACTTGAATTATGAATTGAAATAACAAATATACATGAATGATAGGAAAATTTCATGGTGAATTTCATGATTAGCAGCCACAAATTCATAAGATACAGCTAAAAGTATTTAGGAAACAGAACCTTTATAGTCTGGTATAATTAAAACTTAAAAATACATAATGAAAAGCAGCAAGCACTTGTCTTTCTCCTGGAGGTATGATGTGTTTTTGTTGTAATCCAACATCGGTTCAGGGACAGAATTCCCAGCAGGAGTGCAGAAATAAATCCACAGAAGATCATGTTGTCACCATTGGTCTCTGTAAGCAGTTCACCCAAGCAAAGCAGAAGACAAACACTAGCTTTTGAACAAGCAACTCCACATGCTAGTCCTGGCATTCGCATCAGTGTCTGAATTAAAGATCTGGTCCGTCAATATTATAGCACATGGTTGTTACTATAATCAGAAAACAAGTAGTATCACTATGTTTGAACACATTTAATGCCAATGAGGATACCACTTAAATAAAAGCTACTCCTTCATTTATTTGTGGAGCTAAGAAATAACAGAATTAATGAAAATTGAAAATATTTGAGAACCTGATGCTCATTTGCAAAGCCTGACTCACCAGAAATAATTTTCACTGGCACTTAAGGAGTATATTTATATTGTGCATAAAAATGGACCAATATGTTTAGAATGTTATACATTTTAACTCGATGGGCCCCAAAAATGTACAGTCCCTTATGCATCTGAGTAACCCCTGCAAGCCAGCAAGACATTCGATGGAATTGTTACAACTTTATAAGATCACTTGAGCCTTAAATCGTTAGTAATAGCTGAGAGATTTATATTTTACAAAAGGAACCAAAGGAAGAAAGCATTTCTGAATACATTGCAGAACTGCACAAACTTTCTCAATACTGTGATTTAAGAGATGGACTTTCTGATGCATTCAGGGGCAGGCTTATACATGGCATGCTTAGTTGAAGCACTCAAAATAGGTTACTATCTGAAAGAGACATAACTTTAGAAAGGGCATTGACCATTGCAGTATCGTTAGAGACTGCAGCAAAGGATACAGCCTAGAAAGTTTAGAATGTGTAATGCACAAAATGTCCCTGAATGGTGCAAAAAGCCGAAGATGTTATAATTTGACAAATCCTCCTATGATGCAAATGACCACTGGTTCAAAGAAAAAAAGTCTGCAGAAAGTGTCACAGACAACATCAGATGCAGAGAATGTGCAAGGCAGACAAAAAGCACAACAGAGTGAAAAGTCTCAAACGCAAAACTAACAAATGCATCAAGTTACCAAATGTAAATCAGAAACAGAGTCTGACAAAAGTGAGCTGTCATGCCTTGAACTGCACAGTATAACTGAAGCAGATCACAATAGATGGGTCTGATGTAAAACTGAAATGGAACTGGATACAGGGTAGGTTTTGTCCATAATTCCAGAGGCTGACTACAACAGACTGTTTTCTAAGAACCATTAGAGAAGACCTCAGTAAAGCTAAAGACTTATACAGGCAAAAAAAAAGCACCTTCCAAAGGCAAAGAACACTTGGGTACAGTCAAGATGAAGAGTCTCACACAGAGCTATATGTAGTGGCCGGGTGTAGATAAACAGAATGAAAACTTGGCTAACTTGAAATGTCTAATGCCATTTTTCTTCATGAACAGTTGGAATTTTTCTGGCATGTATTGTGGTCTGTTGTCACTCAAGCTTGTTCTGGTAAGCCGTTTCTGGTGAAGGCCAAAACACAACAGTTAGAGCTTTATGTATTAAAAAGTGGAAGACTAGCACTTTTCAGACATGAATGATTGGGAAAAATCCAACTAGACTGGCACTCATACAAAGCTGTCAGTGAGGCATCAATAGGGAATGGCAGCCCAAATGGTAGCGCTAACCAGAGGCTAGCACAGCTGCTTAATCCTAATGAAAAGTGTTTTGGAAGAGTATTGGTAAACTTAAAGGCATGAAGGCCAGAATTAAATTGGATGCAACAGCAGCACGAAGATCCCATAAAGCACTCCCAGTACCTTACACACAAGATCCCAAACTGAATGCTGAACTGCAAAGCTTGGAGGCGTCTGGAATTTTGTCCAAGGTTGAGTAAAGCACTTGAGCCATGCCCATTTTCCCAGTGATCACAAAAGGGAAGGCCGGCACTGTTCACATACGTGGGGATTTCAAGCTGAACATCAACCCATGCTGCATGCTGTGCAGTATCCCTGCCACAAAAAGAGGTCATTTTTGCATCTTTGGCAGGCGAGAACAGGTTTTCAAAGATTTACTTGTCACAAACCTATCTGCAAATGGAGATCGAGGAGTCAAGCAATCAACACTCAGAAAGGACTGTTCCAGTATAATTCTCTCGTCTTTGGCATTGTATCAGCCCCATCAAATTGGCAAAGAGCAATGGAACAAGTGCTCCAACATATCCCAGGAACACAATGGCACCTTGATGACATTGTTATGACTGGCAAGAAAGATGAAGAGCACCTCCAAATCCTTGGTAAAGTGCTCACCTGGCTGAGTGAGTATGGTCTGTATGCAAACAGAAAGAAACCGGAGTTCTTAAAGAATGAAATCTCATATTGTGGGCATGTCATTGACAAGCATTCCTTACACAAGTCACAAGAGAAGATTGAAGCATCCAAACTGAAAAATATGTCACAACTTAAGGTCATATTTGGGCCTTGTAAACTACAACCACCAGTTTTCTTCCAAACATTGCTAAAGTGCTACTTCCATTGAACACACTTACAGACAGCAGCAAAGTGGAAATGGTTAGAATGATATAAAAAAGCATTCATGGAAACAAAGAGACTAATAACATCCGATGAACTGTTCAACCATTATGACCCATCCCTGCCCATCAGACTGGCGTGCGATGTATCCCTTTATGGCTTTGGAACCGTTTTATCATACACAATGAAAGATGGATCTGGGGGTGGAGTTTCAAGATGGCGACGTAAGCATCTGCCTTTTAGGCGCTCTTCATTTTTTCAACTATAATCACCCTTTAATCAAATCTTTTCGAACCTAATCATATGAGTTGATACTTTTGATTATTTTTTTTCCTAAAACAATATTTGATTTAATCTTGTCAAACTTAAAATGGCTACAAGCAAAAAATCGTCTAAGGATCCTTTATCCATTGACGCTATTTCTCATCTTCTGGATGCTAAACTTGCAACTTTGGAAGGCAGGCTAGAAAGTAAATTGGAAAGTAAACTGGCAAGTTTGGAAAATAAGCTTACCACGAAAATATCTGAACTCGAAGGAATTGTTAGATCGCTTGATACTAAGCTTCAATCGTAGGCATCAGATATTCAGCGGCATGAAGATAAGATTACGACTCTTGAAAAATTAATTTGTGAAAAAGTACATACAATTGAAGTGCTGGAGAAGAAGGTACATTCGACTGTTAAAACATTAGATCAGTATAAGTTTAAAATTACTGATCTCGAAAACCGATCTCGCTGACAGAATTTGCGAATTATTGGGTTCCCTGAAAAAGTTGAGTCCGGTGATTTAACTGAATTTTTCTCTAAATTATTGTGGGAAATTTTCGGTGGTGAAGGTTTGCATACTAAACCTGTTATCGACCTCGCTCACAGAGTTGCGAGGTTTTCGGCTGCGAGTGGCAAACCACGAGCTGTGATTGTTCGCCTTCATTATCCTCGGGAGAAAGAGCTTTTAATTCGATTAGCTCGTAAAAAAGGTATGATTTCTCACAATAGCAACACATTTCGAATTGTTGAAGATTATTCATTCGAAGTAATGAGAGCGAGAATCGCTTTTAAACCAGTGATGGCAGAGATTCATTCGATTGGACTTAAACAAGCTTTAAGATTTCCAGCGAATCTTAGAATTACGTTGAACGACAACAGTCAGCAATTTTTTAATACTCCTGAAGAAGCAAAGAAATTCATTGAAGAATATCGATCTTCTAGTGCAAGTTGAACTATGTGTTATGCTGAAGATTTTTTAGAGAGAAGATGCCATTTCATTTTAAGTTTTAACCTATGAAGCTGGGTTATAACTTCTTATCCTGATCTACGGGTCTGGTTTCTTTTTTTTTTACTATCATCATCGTTTATAGATGCTCTTTTAATTTTTTATAATATCTCTTTTTTTTATTATTCTTTTTTCTGTTTCGGATATACACGTTTATATTTTGTAATAAGAATTTACTTTTTTTAAGATGTCGTTTCTTCTTCCCATAAGACTTTGCATTTATTTGTTTGCCTGCACTTGGAAATGGGACGAATGTTTTGGATTTTTTGGTCTTTTTTTATTATATGTTGTAGTGCCTATTAAATCTTTTTTTAATCCTATTTTGATAACTTTCTTTATTAAATTTTTTAATAGATTGTTGAACTTACATTTATATTTTGTAATATGGCTTTTTCAAAATGTCGTTTCTTCTTCCCATAAGTCTTTGCTTTTGAAACGTCATTTTTCTTGTATTTGAACATGGAATTTTTTTTAAGGTATATTACACTTTCAAATTTTAATGTTTATACTTTTTTATTAATGATCATTTGTTTTATTATATTATTTTTCATTCTGATTGATATATATTTTCTCTTTGCAACCCTATATTTAAATCTGGGTGTTATATAGTTGTTTTTACCTTTTTATGGAGCTGCCATCTTGAAATGGGGGTAATATCAGTGTTAGTTTATGCGCCTGCCGCTTGACTTTCTTTCAAGGGGTGGGGGGAGGGGGTAGGGATCTTTTTTCACGCTTTTGCTTTTTATTTTTTTGCTTTTAGTTCATGAGCCGACTTCAAATTATTGATATTGGTGAGCTGTTATGTTCTCCGGTTGCTCCTGTACCATTTTTCCTTCTTCCTGAATTATGGGTTATGTGTTTTTTTTAACCTTTCATGATATATACAATTAATATTAGCATGATGGATAAGTCTATTAATTTTATTTCTTGGAATACTAATGGTTTAAATCATCCAATTAAATGTAAAAAAATATTTAAAGTATTCCATAGACTAAATGCTAATATTATCTTTGTACAGGAGACCCATATTAGGAGGGAGGATAATCAACGCTTTTTTAGGTTCTGGAGGGTCAACAATTTCATTCGAATTGTACTGCTAAAATTAGGGGTGTGTCTATTTTTATAGACCCCTCAATCTCGTTTATACATCATGAAATTATATCTGATCCACAGGGCAGATTTTTTGTTGATTACTGGTTCACTTTTTAACCGAAAAGTGGCTTTAGTTAATATTTACGCTCCAAATTTTGACTGCCCTGATTTTTTTAAACATTTATTTACTACCCTTCCTAATCTAAATGAATATATGTTGATAATGGGTGGAGATTTCAATTGTTGTTTGAATCCTTTGATGGATAGATCTAAACCTATTTGAACTCTTCCGAATAGATCAGCTTTACTTATTAATTCTTTTATGGTTGATTCGGGAATTACTGAAATATGGCTGTTTTTGAACCCTAAAGATAAAGAATTTTCATTTTTTTCACATGTATATCATAGTTTTTCTAGAATTGATTATTTTCTTATTGATCATCGTTTATTAGCAGATGTTATTGATTATAAATATGATTCTATTGCTATTTCGGATCATGCACCTTTGAAGTTATCTATCACGATTTCGGACTCTTTCATTAATACTAGATCTTGGAGATTCAACGCTACTTTGTTTCAAGATCCAGAATTTATTACCTTCATAAAACAGCAAATTGACTTATTTTTTTCAACAAACTATACCGAAGAGATTGACAGAGGAATACTTTGGGACTCTTTTAAGGCTTTTATTGGTGGACAAATTATCTCATATTCTGCTGGTAAAAGAAAATAAAGATATTTAGATATAGCTTTATTGGTGGATAAAATTAAAGAAATTGATAAGATTTATTCCGTTACTCCTACCAAGGAACTTTATAAGAAGAGAGTTGAACTGCAAATGGAACATAGCTTATTGTTATCTTCTTCAATTGAGAATCAATTAATTAAGACCAGGGCTCAATTTTATATCCATAGTGATCGAACTGGTAAATTGTTAGCTAATCAATTAAAAGCTATTTCGACTAAGCGACAAATTATTAAAATTCGTAAACAAGACAGTAATCTGACTACTGATCATAAAGAAATTAATAATACTTTCCAAGATTTTTATAAATCTTTATATCAATCAGAATTTGATGGTGATCTGTCTATGATGGATAATTTTTTTAACAACTTGAATATTCCCAAATTGACAGATGAAGATCGAAGTTTATTTGATGCTCCTATTTCTATGGCTGAGGTAGGAGAGGCTATTTCATCAATGAATTCAGGGAAAGCTCCTGGCCCTGATGGTTATATTATAGAATTTTTAAAAACTTTTTCTTCTTTGTTTTCCCCTTCGCTATGTGAAATCTTTAATGATGCATTTATTAAGAAGAGACTACCCCAGTCCTTTTATGAAGCTACTATCTCTTTAATTCTTAAAAAAGATAAAGACCCTACTTTATGTGCATCTTATCGCCCTATATCGTTACTAAATGTAGACTCTAAGATTCTTACAAAAATTTTAGCTATTAGGTTAGAAAAGGTACTATCACAGATTATTTCAAGAGATCAAACTGGTTTCATTAGGAACTGATACTCCTTTTTTAATGTTAGAAAATTGATTAATATAATTTACACTTCCTCACCCACAACCCCAGAATGTGTTATTTCATTAGATGCTGAAAAAGCTTTTGATAGAGTTGAATGGACATACTTATTTAATGCCTTGAAGAATTTTAATTTTAGTTCTAATTTTATATCATGGATTAAATTAATATATTATAAACCTGTTGCTTCTGTTCTTACGAATAATTATAGATCCTCTTTTTTTCAATTATCTCGTGGTACGAGACAAGGTTGCCCCTTAAGTCCTTTATTATTTAATATTGCATTAGAACCTTTAGCCATTGCTATTCGTGAATCCCCTAATATTTTTGGTATTACCCGTAATGAGAAATTATACAAGTTATCGCTCTATGCTGATGACTTGTTGTTATATATTTCTGATCCTGATAATTCTATTCCCGCTATTCTATCCTTGTTGGTTCAATTTGGTAGTTTTTCTAGTTACAAATTAAATTTGGATAAGAGTGTACTCTTCTCTTTAAATGCACAAACTTTACTGAAGGACAGGATACCATTTAAAATTGTTACTGATAATTTTATTTATTTAGGTATAAAAATTACCAAGAAATATAAAGATTTATTCAGATTGAATTTTTTACCTATGCTTCATCAAATTCAACAACTTACTACTAGATGGTCTCCTTTATCCTTATCATTGGTTGGTCGGATCAATGCTGTTAAAATGAAGATTTTACCGAAATTTTTATATTTATTTCAAGCCTTACCAATTTTTATTCCTAAGTCTTTTTTTGATAGCATTGATTCAAAAATTTCCTCATTTGTGTGGCAAAATAAAAACCCCAGATTAAATAAAAGACAGTTACAGAAATCTAAAAAAGATGGTGGTTTAGCTTTACCCAATTTTAGATTTTACTATTGGGCGAATAATATTCGGAATTTATTATACTGGAAATTAGATTTAGATTTACCATTGTGCCCACAGTGGGTAAATTTAGAATGTAATGGTACACAAGGATATTCTTTACTTTCTGTTCTTGGCTCTTCTCTCCCTGTTGATTTAGTTAAACTTAATAAACAGATATCTAACCCTACTGTCAAACATACATTACAAATTTGGTTTCAATTTCGTAAATTTTTTACTCTAAAAAACTTCGTTCTTGATAGCCCTATCTTACTTAATTTTTTCTTTAAACCCTCTTTAACAGATCAAGCTTTTAGTATATGGAAAAGGAAAGGTATAATATGTTTTCGCGATCTTTTTTCTGAAGGTAGTTTGATGTCTTTTGATCAACTTTCTAACAAATTTAAATTACCTAAATCTAATTTTTTTTAGATATTTACAAATTAGAAACTTTTTGTATAAAATTTTACCATCCTTTCCTAATTCAACTTTGATAGATTTTTCAGATATGATTTTTACTTTAAATCCCTGTCAGAAGAGATTAGTGGCTCTTATTTATAATATGATTATGAAGATACAACCAGAGATATCAGGTAGAATTAAACAGGAATGGGAAAAAGAACTTCAATACAATATTTCAACGGAAAAATGGGAAAAAATTTTACAAATGGTTAATTCTTCTTCTATATGTGCTAAACATGCTTTAATACAATTTAAGGTTATACATAGAGCTCATATGTCTAAAGATAAGCTTGCTCAGTTTTATTCTCATGTTAATCCTCAATGTGACAGATGTCATTTAGATGTGGCTTCATTGACCCATATGTTTTGGTCATGTCCTACTTTACATAATCATTGGAAGGACATATTTGCTACCATTTCTTCAATTTGGAATATTGATTTACAACCTCATTTTATCACTGCAATTTTTGGTATACCAAATGAAGATGATAGTCGATTCTCCCCTTCAATTAGACGAATGATTGCCTTTGTAACATTAATGGCCAGGAGATCTATATTACAAAATTGGAAAGAAGTAAATCCTCCTACCACATTTCAGTGGTTCTCTCAAACTATTTCTTGTTTAAGTTTAGAAAAAATTAGAAGTACTATTTTTGATTCATCAATTAAATTTGAAGAAACTTGGGGACCGTTCATTCAACACTTTCATATGAATTAATTTGACTTCTTCCAGACCTTTACTCTTATTATTCTTGTTCTGGTATGGAGTTCCGGAGTTTTTGACACTATCATATACTTATAAACTATTATTACTGCCCATGTTAGTTTAGGTTTTTTTTTATTATTTCCTTAAATATACATTTTTTCTTATATTTTACATTTTTTTTTCTTTTGATGATTATTTTTAATCTTTTCATGTATAATCAATATAGATTAGATTGATATTGTATGATCCTTTTTCACTGATAGTTTAATAAGATATTATCTTGTTACCAATTTAATTTCAAATCTATTGTATTCATAACCTATTTAATATAATATTATGTTATGTTTTTTTAAAAAAACTAATAAAAAGATTGAAAAAAAAAGAAAAAAAAGATGGATCTGAATGCCAGATTGTATCTGCTTCAAAGACACTGACAAGCAGAGAACACAAATACGCATAGATCGACCGAGAGGCCCTTAGTCAACTACGGGGAATAAAGAAGTTCCACCACTACCTCTAAAGACAAGAGTTCACTCTATTGACAGATTGCCAGCCCCTTGTGTCCATTTTCACAGCGACACTGATGGCTTGACATATCTTCCACTATTGGCAACTGAAGAAAAGTCTTCACTCTGTGACCCAGCAGAAGCGTTGCACCCCAGATTGGTAGACTACTTGTCGGTAACAAATTCTGAAATACAAAGGGAGGCAAAGAATGACACAACATTGTCAAAAGTCTATGAATGCACCATGCAAGGATGGCTAACACATGGTAGCCCAGTTTTCTCAGCGAGACAAGACCAACTGTCAATATGCCAATGTACTCTGATGTGCAGATCTAGAGTTGTGGATCCCTCTAAAATGAGTGTTAGAGAATCTGCATGAAGAACACTTGGGTACAGTCAAGATGAATAGTCTCACTCAGAGCTATGTATAGTGGTCGGGTGTAGATAAACAGATTGAAAACTTGGCTAAAATGTGTTTGGGATGCCAAAACATTCAAAATGCACTCCCACAGGCACAGTTACACCCGTGGGAGTGCTGTTGGTACTATGGCAAAGAGTACATATTGACTTTGCTGGGCTGTTCATGGACTCCATATTTCTGAGTGCTGTGGATGCTCATTCGAAGTGGCCAGAGGTCATACCAATGAAATGAAGTACATTAGTAAATGCTGTCTCCACTCTGAGGACTATGTTCACCAGAAACGGCTTACCAGAACAAACTTGAGTGACAACAGACAACAATATGTATCAGAAAAATTCCAACTGTTCATGAAGGAAAATGGCATTAGACATTTCAAGTCAGCTCTTCACCATCCAGGAACAAATGGGTTAGCTGAAAGGTTTATCCAAACATTCAAGTTGTCTATTAAAGTGATAGTCAAAGAGAACATTTCTCTACAGCACAAGGTGGTCAACTCCTTTTTGGGTATTGGAACTCTGTTAATGTGATGACAAATCAAATACCTGCAATATTGCTTGTGAGCAGGAATCTAAGACCTCACATAAACCTCCTGAAACAAGACCCCTCCAGAGGGGTACTTCCCTCCACAGAATAAACAAACACAAGGAAATCTGCAGATGCTTGAAATTCAAGCAACACACACAAAATGCTGGTGGAACGCAGGCGGTCAGGCAGCATCTATAGGGAGAAGCACTGTTGACATTTCGGGCTGAGACCCTTTGTCAGGTCCTTCATCAAGTCCTGACGAAGGGTCTCAGCCCAAAACGTCGACAGTGCTTCTCCCTATAGATGCTGCCTGGCCTGCTGCGTTTCATCAGCATTTTGTGTGTGTTACAGAATAAACAGTTTGGCCAGTTGCCAAGTGAAGCAACAAGGAGGTTTGACATTGGACAGGAAGTCCAATCTGGACACCTAATATAAGAACTGGGTCACTGATGTACAGAGTGGATGCTGGAGGGCATCATCATGTGGACCAGATTTTGGATGCTCAACTGAAGAACACATCCGAGTCTATTCCATCTAACAAGATGGACATATTACAGTCACCGAGTTTGACTCTCAGTGATGATGTCACTGACAGCAATGTGACACCGGAAACCAAGAATATTGTCTTAGACAAGACACCTGCCAAATCTGATGCCACTCCACAGTTCCAAAGGCCCTATCCTGAAAGAAATAGAGCACCACCCAAAAGACTGAACCTGTAGAACTGTGAAGTTAGTTTATGAACTGTTTTGTGAAAGGATGTTTAATTGGAATGAGTTTGAAAGGAAATTGAATGTTTTGTACATATACAATTGTATGTTGTATTGATCTAATCAATATGTAGCTGTGCACAGACACTACATTTCACTGCCATGTAAATTCCTCTCCTCTTCATTAATCTCAATTTCACTGACAGCCCCTTTCCTCTTCTTTGCCATCAACACCTTCACAGTTCTAGATCTCGCATGTTTAAATAAAGATGGTGTTCAATTACATGTGGTTTGGTGAATAGTGGTTCAGCTGTAAAGAGAAACAATTTGTATACCTCGGCAATATCAATGCAATTCACAGTTCACTAATTTCTTCAAATAGTCATTGACATGTTCAGTAGAAATGCCAGTCAACTCAAACACTTAAAGATCCAACAAACAGCAATTTGATGACAATCAGAGTAGTTCTGACCTACATATTTACCAGGAAGTTGAAGAGAAATAACCTCCCTTATTTTTTTCAAATAACACCAAAGCAAATTTTACACAAGCCTGCAGATGAACAGACAGGGTACAGATCAACTCTTCATTTGAAAGTCTGAACATTAGGTTCTTGGAGTATAAGAAATGCAAGAGAACACTAGATGAGAAAATCAGAAGGGCTAAAAGACATGACATTTCTCAAACAAACAAGGTGAAGAAGAATCCTAAGAGCTTTTACAGATATATTAAGAGCAAAGGGATAACAAGGAACCAATAACAAAAAAATCAGTTTTATGGAAGATCTGAGTGGTAATCTATGTGTGGAGCCAAAAGAAATGAGGGGAGATTTACAATTTTTTTTTGCATCTGTATTTACTCGAGAGATGGACACAGAGTCTATAACATGCAGCAATGCAGTAGTGAGGTCACGGACGCTGTACAGGTTACAGAGGAAGATCTGCTGCTGTCTTGAGGCAAATTCAGGTGAATAAATCTCCAGGGCCTGGCAAGGTCTTTCCTCAGACCCATGGGAGGCTACTGCAGAAATTGCAGGGGTCCTAGCAGAGATATTCAAAACATCATTAGCTACGGATATGGTGCCAAAGGGCTGGAGGTTAGGTAATGTGGTTCCACTCTTTAAGAAAGTCTAAGAATAATCACAGAAATTATAGGCCAGTGAGCCTGACACCAGGGAAAGTTATTGTAAGGTTTTCTAAGGGAACAGATATACATGTATTTGGATAGACAGATTCTTGAGGTATCTTCAACATGGTTTTGTTCATGGTAGTTGTGTTTAAACAGTCTCATAGAGTTTATTGAGCAAGTTACCAGGAAAGTTGATGAAGGCAAGGCAGTGGATGTTGCCTACATTGAAGGCCTTTGACACAAAGTTCAGTTGCTTGGTATTCAAGCTGAGGTAGTAAATTTCATTAGACACTGGCTTCTTCGGAGAAACCAGTGAGTGATAGTTGATGGTTGCCTCTCTGACTGGAGGCCTGTGACTAGTTGAGTGCTACAAGGATTGGTGCTGGGTCTGTTGTTGTTTGTCATGTACATCAATGATTTGGATGATAATGCGGTAAACTAGACCAGCAAATTTGCAGATGACAAGATTGGTGGTTCAATGTACAATGAAGAACACCAAAGCTTACAGCAGAATCTGGACCAGCCAAAAAATTAGCTGAAAGATGGCAGATGAAATTCAATGCAGACAGATATGAGGACCAACCAGGGTAGGTCTTACACAGTGAGAGGTAGAGCACTGAGGTTTGTAGAACAAAAAGATCAGGGAATACAGATTCATAATTCATTGTAAGTGATATCACAAGTAGCTAGGGCTGTAAATAAAGCTTTTGACACATTTGTCTTTATAACTCAATGTATTGAGTAGAGCAGTTGGGATGTTATGTTCAAATTGTCCTCTATATTGGTGAGACCTAATTTGCAGTATTGTGACACAAACAAAATGCTGGAGGAACTCTGCAGGTCAGGAGGCATCAATGGAAATAAATAAAGAGTCACAGTTTTGGGCAGAGACCCTTCTTCAGGACTGCGAGGTAGTTTTGGTCACCTGCCTACAAGAAAGATGTAAATAAATTTGAAAGAGTGCAGAAAAAAATTCAGAAGAATGTTGCTGGACCTGAGGTCTTGAGTTATAGGAAAAGGTTTAATAGACTAAAACTTTATTCCCTGGAACACAGAAGACTGAGAGCAGATTTGATGGAGATATACAAAATTATGAGGGGTATAGATAGAGTAAATGCAGGCAGTCTTTTTCCACCAAGTTTGGGTGAGGCTGCAACTAGATGTCATGGGTGGAAGGTGAAATGTTTAAGGGGAGCATGAGGGGGAACTTCTTCACTCAGAGAGTGGTGAGTATGGAATGAGTTGCCAGTACAAGTGGTGGATGTGGATTTGATTTCAACATTAAAGAGAGGTTTGGATAGGTACATGGATGGGAGAAGTATGGAGACTCTGGTCCAGGTGCAAGTCAATGGGACAAGGCAGATTAAAGGTTCAGCACATACAAAGGGCCCATTTCTGTGCTGTAGTGTTCTGTTTTGATAGTGCAACACACCCTCAGTTTAAGCAGGGGGGAGGTCTAGATTTTATTCTTATAACTCTAGACGTTCACAACCTCTTGACTAAACTCCATCACCATTATCATAAAAAAATATTTAAGGTACAGTAGTGGTAGACAACTGAATAATCCAGGGGTACTTCAGCCTACCTCAGAATAGGTTCTTATGCATGAAGTTGCAACACAATTAAACAGATTTCAAGATATCAAATTAATGTAGCATGCACACAAAAATAAATTTTATAATTTCTTCAAATTGCAGTGAAGTTAGCATGTAACTGCTTACACAGGAGAAACAATGAAACAACTGGAATAACTCACAAACAGCATGTTATCCCAACAGGAAACATGAATAATTCACAATACACCATCAACTGAATTAATTATTCAGTACCATTAACACAGGGGTCATTAAGAAACTTAGAACTGTGCATTTTCTATCCACATGCCATCATTGTTTCTCCCAATACAAATCTCAGATTTTGTGCACGTTCTATTTTAAGTTTATCTCAGAACTGATAGCTTTTCATTTTTGGAAAAAGGAGTTCATTAGTATTCAGCAGAATACTGCTACACCAAAGACTACCTGAATAATCAACCTGCCCCCGTGTCCTAACAAAATTCCTTGTTTCCAATCCTTACCCACTTGAGAATGATGCACAATTTACCTGATTTATTTTTATTCCTTTATCCCAGCAACTCAATTTTGGCACACTTTTTTTCTCAAGTGTGGCCTAGGATGAGCCCTTCATCACTTTGCTCTCTATGTGTCTGCTGTCTCTGATCAATCACAAAAGCAAAAGTGCAATAATAGCCCCTGGAATGAAGCAGCACCATTAAGAATATTTTACAATCACCGCATTTGTGAGAAAATAATTAAGCAGAGTATCCAACTTCCTGACAATATCCCTCAGACAACAAGCCAGTCATTTTTTAACCACCCCAGAGAATTATATGTATGGAAATCTCTGTAAATACCTCACAAGCAATACCCTAAGCCTTAAATACAACAATTCCTTTAAAATGAATCCCTTCCACACTATTACTTCACACTCTCAGATTTTAGTGTAAACTAAAAATGGCAGCTTTATTTTAATGACAAGATAGCACGATTGCTAAAAAGATGCAAACTGTTCAGTACTTGTTAAGAGATTCAGTATACCTATATTGTAAGAATGAAAACTATTTTTATATATCTAAACCTAGAGGCTTTGTTTCCAGCTTTCGAATTACTAAGAGTTTTGTTCTTCAATGCAGCTCTTTGTGTACAGCTCTCTTTAAAGGTAGTATGTGCTAGATATTGAGCACCGACCATTGTTCTGCGCAGCTTTGAGAATACAGGATGAATAATGGCAAAGTCATAGACTGAAGAATACAGTGTGGAAATAGGCTCTTCAGCCCATCAAGTTTGAGTTGAGAACACCGATCAACCATCCCACTAGGGCAGGCATGGGCAAACTACGGCCTGAGGGCCATATGCGGCCCGTTAAGCTTTTTAATCCGGCCCGCAGAACTTGATGAAATTATATTAATGAACCTTGTTAACGTTTTTTCCCCGCAAATCTGTCGTTTTCCCAATAGATGACGCACTCTATATACATTGACCTTTGTTGAGGTGCAGCGTATTACTCCACATTTGCGCTTTACACTTTGTTCGGCTCGACCTATTTGTGTGAACAGGCATTCAGCGTCATGAACATCAACAAAGCCAGCCACAGATCCAAGTTAACTGACCAACACCTCAGATCCATCCTGAGAATCGCCACAACAAAACTAAATCCAGACTTTGATGCGCTGGCTAAAAAGGGAGACCAACAACACTGTTCCCACTGAAATTAAAAATAAGTTTCTTCGTTGTGTTATGTAAAAAATGTATTTTAAAATATTTTTTTCAATAAGCCTTACATGTTACATGTCATTTCTGTTAAGTGATGGACATGAGTAGTGCGCAGGTGCACGTACGTTCTCAAAATAAAAAATGCGCTCCAGATCAAATAACGCACTCCGCATACTGGCGCGCTGTCACTGTTCTGTCCTCGTGCTGTTCGTTGTTGAGTTTTGGCACAGGGGACAATTGAATAAGAAGGAGCATGACAAGTAGACCTGCATCTCCTACCGTTTTTGAAATAAAGACAGTGAGGAGGAGAGTGATGATGATAATATCTTGAAGGATAACAGAATTTTCAGTGCTTTAAAATAATAACTGTTACCATTAAAAAAAGCTGTATTTTATTCATTTAATTTTCAGTGTTTTAAAAGTCATTTCAATAAATAGCTAAATACCTTGGGACTTCAAAGACAGATATTTTGTTGTAATGCATTTGTTCATTTTCAATTGAAATAAAAGCACATGTTTTCTACATATCCCATGATATTTTATTTTCTCTTATGAGGTGTATTACCAAAACACTCCTTCCATCTGCTCCTGGTCCGGCCCCCCTGTCAAATTTTAGAACCCTTTGTGACCCACAAGTCAAAAAGTTTGCCCACCCCTGCACTAGGGGAAACTTGCATTCAACAATTAACTTACCAAACCCCACATCATTGTTACGTGGGAGGAAACCAGAGCCACACAGTCGCAGAGAAGGTGTAAATTCTACACAGGGGTAAGTCAGGATTGAATACCAATCCACTCCATTAGTCTTGGATACCAATTGTAAACTTAAGTATTTCTCAGCAACTTCCATGGCAAATTCTCAGATTGAATTTGAAACTTCACAACAAAGTAGTCAAAATTTGTTTTAAAAGTTTCTTGCATTCTCCAAATCAGAGGATCATTGTCAAGCAAAATACCGAAAGCTTGGACAGCACTGAAGCAAAACCATATCACATGATCCACTCAATTCTTAAAGTCATGCTTGCAACAATATACACTACTCTGCTTTTCCTTTAAATACACCTACATATATGTGTATACATACACATTTAATTTATAGTTTTATTTTCTGTATTGCACTGTATTGCTGCCACAAAATAACTTTCACTACATATGCCAGTGATATTAAACCTGATTCTGATACTGAGCCATTTTGAGAATGATGGAAAAAATTTGCAATAAAAAATCTCTGTGGCAAATCTTTAATTAAAGGAAGGAGAGCAATAGAAGATTAGCACATCTTTAAAGTTTGTAATCAAGGTGAGTACACACCAGCTGTGTGGTGAAAAAGGCACAACAACGCCTCCTACACCTCAGACGGTTAAGGAAGTTTGGTATGGGCCCCCAAATCCCAAGAACTTTCTACAGGAGCACAATTGAGAGCATCCTGACTTGCTGCATCATTACCTGGTATGGGAACTGTACCTCCCTTAATCGCAAGACTCTGCAGAGAGTGGTGCGGACAACCCAGCAGACCTGTAGTTGTGAACTTCCCATGACTCAGGTCATTTACAAGGACAGGTGTGTTAAAAGGGCCCATTGAATCATTGGGAACTCAAGCCATCCTGACCACAATCTATTCCAGCTGCTACCATCCAGGAAACAGTACTGCAGCATAAAAGCCCGAACCAACAGGCTCTGGGACAGCTTCTTCCACCAGGCCTTCAGACTGACGAACTCACGCTGATTTGAGTGCACTCTATATTACACTGGCTGTTCCATTTATTATAAATTATTATAAATTACTATGATTGCACATTTAGATGGAGAAGTAACATAAAGGTTTTTTACTCCTTATGTGTGTGATGGATGTAAGAAATAGCCAATTCAATTCAATGAGATGGCAACTGCACACAGGAATGGTTGAAACTACACAAATCAGTTGAGGTCATAATGAGAACAGTGTAACAAGGAAATATGTCAATGCCTCAATGCATGGTGAAGAAAGTAAAAAGTTTCATCAAGATACCAAGGAAACCAGGACTGTCCTGCTGTGAACACATCTGAAATTAACAATTGTCAAGTTGTAAGGGCAACAAAAATGTAAAATCATTGCTAATAAATAGTGAGCTAGCTATATTTTATAACTATTTTTTAATAATCTAAAATCATTACTAATAAATGGTGAGCTAACTGTATTTTGCACAGCACTATATGATGCTTACATAAGGGTGTCTCATACGAAGTGGCAGACAGAGACTGTTTACTTTTTAGGTTGCAATTATTGTTGTAAAATAAGAAAATACATAGAGTTGACAGAGGTATACATCACTTCACATTGTGCAGGAAATGCAATGGTTCTGGGCTTACTATTCTGTCAAATATTCATTACAATGTTTAAGCCCAGCTGCAAGTACTTATAAAGTGTGCAATGGTTTGCATTTTTAAATTACATCTTGCCCATTTTTAGTGGAAAATGCACATGTAGTTTACATTGCTCTACAATTAACTTAATGTGGTTGGAAAGGGAAGGACTCCTTTAAAACAAAAATTTGCTCTGTCAAAAAAAATTACACAATTCAAAGTAAACTATCACATTTAGTGTTGTATATTTAGTAACTCTAGCTTAAAACAAATAATAGAACATTTCTCTGATGATTTGGTGACCAATCAAAATGGGAAATCTACAGAATGAAAATCTTGGCCTTACACTTTCAGTGCGTGTGTGATATTGAACATATACAAAAAACAGGGTTTACTCTTTTGTTGCACAGCTGACATATTAAGCTCCATTTTTTTGTTGTACGATGTAACAACTCAGGCTATATGTTTGCAATTTTTTTTTTGCAATTTTGGCAACTACTTGCAATCAATTCTATCCCAACATTTTCATTTAATTACTGGGTGACTCAAGGCTGTCGGAAAATAAAAGGGACAATAAAAGTCATTTCATAAAATGAAGACAAGTGAATTCAAGCAGCCAAGTCGTTGAAATGCATCTTTCAGATGACATTTTCTTAAATTAATTTGTAGTTTGCTTAACATGAATATTTTAAAAGGGTCGTCAAACATTAAATGCTGCCAAAGGACAAGTGAAATCTTGCTCCAGAAGCAGCTATCAAAAGCTTAAGTCTTAAATTACTTCTCTTTGCCTACTATGCTCTACTTCGAATACAAACTCATCTCACTTAATTCAAGGACATCAAGTAGCACAATGGTTTAATAATATCCAAACATTTGTCCGATATGTACCCAAATCACTGTTTGAAAGAAATGCTAGGAACACAAATCTCTTCTCCCCCACTTCTATCAGATTACTTTGTGCAATCTTAAGCTAATTCTCAACAGTCAAAAGCATTCAGTTACAAAACTGACCAAAAGATTAAACAAAATGAAAATGGGAGACCAATAAAATAGCCAAAATTACATTGTTCAGCTACTTGAATGAAGCAAACTAAGATGCCTAATGTAACACTCTGTAATGTTTCCCTCTTAATGTAATGGTTTCTCTGTTGTGGCAGTGTTTGGGTTATGACTAGAAATAACTGGGCTTTGGAATGTGTGCCATCCAATGAGAGGCATGTTGGTTCTTTCTTGTGGGTCTGGGAGAAGGGACTCGCGGACTTTTGTTCAGCATAAGATGGAGAGAGACGATGCCAGAATGGAGAAGTCCTAGACTGTAGGACTGAGTGGACGTGGAATGGGGTCGGGAGTCGACTACACCTGGGGGAAATTGACAGAGAATGAATGGACGGGAAGGTTGGGAGCTCTAACATGCATATCAGACTGTTTCATTAAATGGGTCCTTTACTTTTTATTTTCTTTACTAACCCTCTCGTCAAATTAAGTATAAAGCTAAACTGTTTAATTGCATATGGTGTACTGTTTATTTCATGGTACTGATTTGTAACAGGGGAAAACATCACACAGCATCCACACAAATGAGATTTCATAAGTTTTGCGGGCCAGGGAGTATCTTCCCCGAGACTAACGCCGCTGGCTGTATTTGAGGGTTACAATTGCAGGAGTATTGTTCAGGAATGATTTTGTTGGATGCTGCGCGATTGCCCTGAGCATTGAACCAGTGGGTTGTGTGCTTAAGTCTGTGCTGGTATGGATGCTACTGGGGTGGAGCGGTGGTGTTCATCCACAGGGATTACCGGTAACTAACATGTGGGAGTTGAGTGGGGTAGATATTCATACTCCAGGTGAATTGTTAATTCACCTGTTAAGTACTGTTAAAACTGTGGGGCGGAGGTTTGATAAAATGGCAGGCACAGACCTCGTTTTACTGCAGACTAGCACTGACGTAATGGTAGCGGAGCAGGCCAAATCACAAGTCCAGTTTCCCATAGCTAAAGCTGTCGATACTATGGGGGCAATGGAAAAGGCATTTGGCACAACACGGAGCCCAATGGAGCTCATGACAGTGTTTCAGAACATGCGGCAGAAATGTTTTTCCAACATTTTTCAGATAGAGAGGCAGCTAAATTGCTTTCGGCGCAGAGGGTTCATTCAGGGGGGTGAGGTGGATCAGTTAGGAGTGGACCAGATAAAAGGGCACCCAGTCCCAGCACCTAATTGCTTGGGGTCTCAGACTGTCTCAAAAGTCCCTCTTTTGTTGAACTGATCAAAGAAGTACAAGAGGAGGAGAACATGTCAGAGGCATGGGAAGCCTCAGTCAGCAGGGTAGTCCTCAGTAGTGGACCCCTGCAGTGAAGTGACCGTGGATAGCCTGCCCTGGGGAGTAGAAGAGGAGACTGTGGCCGAGTTGAGAACTGAGATGTCCCGGTTGTTATCAGCAGGTGTGACGCAACCCCCCCCCCCACCCCCATATGATGGAACTGATAAGGGGGCAGATCTTCTAAGGGGACGAACAATGCATAGAGCTGCTGCCAGCCAGTGTCATGCAAAAAGGAGAGTGAGCCCCCGGGTACCTAAGCAGAGAGAGTCATTGGGAAAACTTAGAGGAGACCCATTGAGGGAATGGCCTGGTGTCTCTGAGGGAACACATTCCCAGCAATGTACCAAGGAACCCCTGAAAGCGAAAGACCCTATTCCTGAAGGCTTAGTGGGACCATGCTCCAGTGTGTCGCTACAGATAGAAGGTATTAATGCTATAGCCATACTCGGCACCAGATCACAGGTCACATTGCTGGACCGTTTGTTTTACAACCAGTATCTGATGCCATTCAGTGCACTAGAGATCTGGAGTCTAGGTATGGGTGATTATCCATATGATGGTTATTTGTCAGTGAAACTGCAGCTTTCAGAGGCCAATGTGGGAATGTCTGAGGTCCTTGATACATTGGTGCTGGTTTGTCCAGACCCTGCTGAGATGGGCGGTTTCAATCCTGGTGGGGACCAGCACTCCTCTGGTGAGGCAGCTTATGGGGGCCAGCAAGGAAAGGGCTGGGGAAAGCTTTCTGGGAACATTGTCTATGCACCCGGTGTTTCGAGCTGCTTCTGAGGAAGTGCATGGCTGCATTGGGCTGGAAACCAAATTTAGACGAGGGACTGTGTGGTTCACCCAGTCGAAGCCTAAAGTGTTATGGCCTGGGGAAGTAGCGAGAGTGATGGGGACCCCTAAATTTCCCAGAATGCTGGTGGCCTAGCATTAGTGGACACTCCAGAAGACCACGAGGGGGAGTCAGGATTTCCTGCTGGGGTACTGGTGAAGCCCAAGTTGTAGAAGCCCTCGGTTGCACAGGCGAGCAGGATGGCAGTAAGCGCTATGAAGAGGGAAGTCACCTTCAAGTGGGGGATGCCCCAGTACATCTTTTCCCAGTGACAGTAATGTCTAGAGTCACTGTGAGATATGCCAGGTAGAAACTAATGGAAAGGGGGAGGGGGGTGTTCACCACTGAGTCATTCAACCTCAGGGACTCCCCGGTTCCTGCAGGTTGGAAGAGGAGGTTGGTAAAGAACATGTTGAAGCTGGAAGGTGTCTTTTCCACTGACGAGTTTGATGTGGGTTGTGCCAAGAGCATGCGTCACACTAGCTGGGTGACTGAGGATACCCCATTCAGAGAAAGGTCGCGGCGACTAGCCCCTGCAGAGTTGGAAGACGTGCAGCATTTGTGTAAGTTGAAGGAAACTGGGATTATCACCGAGTCCCAAAGCCCCTATGTGTTCCCAATAGTAGTGGCCCGAAAGAAGAATGGAAAGGTACGGATGTGTGTGGACTATAGGACTCTGAAAAGGTGTACTGTCCCCTGGGATTCTTCCAGTTCGAAAGGATGCCCCAGGGCATATCAGGAGCCCCTGAAACCTTCCAGCAGGTCATGGAGAAGACAGTGGGGGATATGAACTTGCTTGAGGTATTGATATACCTGGATAACCTCACAGTGTTTGGGTCCACCTTGGAAGAACTTGAAGCGAGGCTACTGTTGGTGCTGAGCCGCCTGAAAGCTGAAGGGTTGAAACTTTCCCTGGACCAGTTTCAATTCTACAAAACATCTGTTAGCTAGATTGGGCACATAGCCAATCCAACTAAGATAGAGGCGGTGGCCACCTGGCCAAGGCCCCAGACTGCAAGCACTCTGCGCTCATTTGTTGGGTTCTGTGGTTACTATCGGAGGTTTGTGAAAGACTACACGAAAGTGAGTCAGCCTTTGAATTAACTTCTGTATGGTTACGCTCCCTTGGGGAAGAAAGGGAGGGGGAAAAAGGACAGGAGGGTGGAGAGTGTCTTAGCCTGTCGGAGCCATTTGGACTAAGGAGGGATGCAAAATATGAAGAGGCCTTTCAGTCGCTGAAGGAGCTGTTGACCTAGGCATCGGTACTGGCTTTTGCGGACCCCTGATTACCGTATGTGCTGCACATGGACGCCAGCTGCGAGGGCTTAGGAAGCATCCTGTATCAGGATCAGGGCACCGGGTTGAAACCCACTGCATTTGTCAGCTGGAGTCTGTCACCCTCCGAGAAAAACTATCCCACTCGCAAGTTGGAAGTGAGGACAGACAACAATTCCCTAACTTATAGTCTAACTTCAGCAAAATTGAATGCCACAGGCCATCCATGGTTGGCGGCATTGTCTGCTCATGATTTCAGCTGACGTACCAGCCGGGAAGCAGGAACATTGATGCTGATGCTTTGTCCCAACGCGTGCATGAAGAGCAGGGCAGGGACGAAAAGTGGGAGAGCGTTCCTGCCCGGGGGTGAAAGCCAAGAGTCAGTTTGCCATCACAGTGAAGGCAGACAGAAAACAGGGGCAGGATTGAGCAGAGGATCAATTGGGAGCTTCTGGTGAAGCCATTCAACAAGTTTACTGTAACCTGACTGCTCTGAAGACAAATCAGTTGCCGCAATTGAGTTCTGAGGAAGTGGCAGTGGCTCAGCAAGATGACCCGGGGATCGGTACCACTTGGTCAGCTGTTGAAAAGGGAGACATGGCTCAGGCAGAGAAGATGAAACTCACCGTGGTGCCTCCATTACTGAGGGAATGGTCCCAGGTGGAGTTGCGTAACCAGATCCTATACGGGGTCATGTCACCACCAGACCAATCTTGGCGTTCCCAGCTGGTTCTGCCGGTGAAGTATTGGAGGATTGTGTTGAAGTCACTTCATGATGATTCTGGACATTTGGGGGTTGAAACGATCTATGGATTGCTCAGAAATAAGTTTCACTGGCCCCAGAAGAAGCCAGTGGTCAAAGAATACTGTAAGTCGTGCATTCACTCCATGCATATGCGGGCAGCACTCTTGTCCCACTTACAGAGTGCAGGGCCCCTGGACCTGGTGTGTATGGGATTTCCTGTCCGTAGAACCCGATGCCAGCAATACGGCAAATGTCTTAGTCATTACGGACCACTACACCAGATATGCTCAGCCTTTTCTTACTAAGGATCAGAGGGTGTCCACAGTGACCAAGGTTTTATGGAAGAAGTATTTAATTTATTATGGCCTCCCCAGGCAGATATATAGTGATCAGGGATGGGATTTTGAGAGCAGGCTCATCCATGAGTTACTTGGCAGTAAGTAAGTCAAGGAGTCAAGAAGTCGAGGACCACTCCCTATCATCCGTAGGGTGATCCCCAGCCTGAGAGATTTAATCGAACCTTGCTGGACATGCTCAGAACCTTGGAGATCAGCGAGAAGAGCAGGTGGAGTCAACATATTAGACACCTAGTCCACAGTAACAACTGTACCTGAAATTAAGCTACCAGGTACACATCAGGCTATCTGATGCTTGGGGCAAGAGGCGAGGTTGCCCATTAAACTTTGTTTTGAGACTGATGAGGGCGACTTATCACCGAAGACTATCTGAAGTATGTGTCTGATATGAGAAGGGAGCAGAAAAGAGCTTATGTATTAGTTGGGGTCGCGGCTGCCAAGAAGAATCAAGGAAATAAGAGGAGGTATGATCAAACGGTGAGGTTCTCCCAACTCCTGCCGGGAGACTGAGTCCTCATAAGGAATCTGGGAAGCACAAGTTGGCTGACCGCTGGACAGCCACAGCCTATGTGATGGTGAGTTAGATGCCAAACCTACCAGTTTTGCTGGTGAAACCAGAGGATGGGAATGGGCCTGTCAAAGTTCTCCACTGGAACCACTTTTTGCCTCTGGGACAAGAGGTACAGGTCGACCCAGAGACCAATCTGGAGCCTACACTTCATAAGAGGACTCTGCGGCAATGCAGGGCGACTAAATGAGAGGTTAGGCTGGCCCCTGCCACTAAGAGAGATACCGATTCGGAGGATGAGGACATGGAGGTGTGGTATCTGCTGCCTTTTGCTAACTCACTACTGATTGAGGAAGAGACTCCCAACCCTTCTCATGCCGAGTCAGGTGAAATCAGGGAGGCTATCAGTGGACAGCCTGGGTTGCAGTGGGACCCTGCAAGGGATGAAGCAGGGCTTAGCCAAGATACAGAGAGGTCAAGGAGACCTCCGGATAGACTGGCCTATGTAGCACTGGGGGAATAGAGTGTGGCCTCTACTGTTTTGCGAAACTATGTGACTGCCTTTTACATCGGGGTTGGACTTTGTGCTTTGTAGGAAGGGTTGGCGAATTATCTCAACATCATGAGGACATGACTAAATATGGTGGTTGAGGGGGGGAGTATAACACTCTAATGTTTTCCTGCTAATGTAATGGTTTCTCTGTAGCAACAGTATTTGGGTTATGACTAGAAATAACGGGGCTTTGGAATGTGTGCCATCCAATGAGAGGTGTGTTGTTTCTTTCTTGTGGGTCTGAGAGAAGGAATTCACAGGCTTTTGTTTGGCGGAAGATGGAGAGAGACGATGCCAGAACAGAGAGGCCTCAGACTGCAGGACTGAGTGGACGTGGAATGGGGTCGGGAGTCGACTACGCCTGGGGGAAATCAATGAAGTCGTGAGTGCCAATGTGCACATTAGACTCTTTCATTAAATGGGCCCTTTTCTTTCTGTTTTCTTTACTAACTCTCTAGTCAAATTAAGTATGTATAAAGCTCAATCGTTTAATTGCATATGGTGTACTGTTTGTTATTTCGTAGTACTGATTTGTAACAGGGGAAAACATCATGCAGCATCCACAATAACAAGATTTCATAAGTTTGGCAAGCCAGAGAGTGACTTCCCCTAGACTAATGCCGTTGACCAAACCGGGAGCTGGGGTGCGGGGGGGGGGGGGTATTTTAATGAACTTAGTGTGCAGCTCTTAGCATTTCACATACTTCATAAAGCAAAATACAGAAGATGATCAGGCTTGCTTCCAATTCTGCAAATTCTTCCAAAGTTGCAGATATTGTCACTGTACATTGAGTTGAAAAGTTTCCCCATACAAGGTATTCACCTGCTGAGCCAAAATTCAAGGTTATCGATTGCATTATATTGGTACAATAGCTATCTGAGGAACCACTTAATGACATTTCTTCTCTCTCCCTTTCCTGCATTATTCTTTCCTAATTTCCACTGAGGCCATTTGTTTTGATAGATTGATGATGAAATTCATGTTGGAAGTCAGATGTTTCTTCTGGTAGAGAAGGAAAGCTCTGATTTTTGTTTTCACATTGGTAGTTGGAACAAAATAATGCAACAAAATTGGAAACAGGAAGTGGTCCTTTTGTTGATGGAGAAGTCATTGAAACCTATCAAATATTGAAAGGCCTAGAGAAAAATAGACATGGAGAGTATGTTTCCTATAGTGGACACTCTAGGATCAGAGGACACCACCTCAGAATAGGGCATCCCAATAGAATAAGTATAAGGAGGAATTCTTTTAGCCAGAGGGTAATGAATCTGTGGAATTCATTGCCACAGACAGCTGTGGAGGCTGTCATTGGGTAGATTTAAAGTGGATGTTGATAGGTGTTTGAACAGCCAGGGTGTCAAAGATTACTGAGAGAAGGAAGGACAAAGGGAGAATCGGGTTGAGAGGAATAATAGATCAGCCATGACTGAAACATGATAAACTCAATGGGCTGAATGGCCCAATTCTGCTCCTAAGTTTTATGGTCTCTTTGGATGTATTGTTTTGGCTCTGGTGACCACTTGTTCATAACTTGTACAAACAGCAGTTCTCTATCTTCTACTTTTCCCAACATTCATGCTAAGGAGCTTGCGTATTCCAAATTGACTATGGTTTCCATCTAATATGCCAGTTGATAGAAGAAATTGATTTTGGAGGGCTCAAAAGCATATTTTCTATTGCAAGATTTCTTTAAACAATTGAGAAACATTTTCAATAATTCTCGCACCAAACTACTTGTTTTTCCTTAAGCAAATAGCTATCTTTCAAATTACACTGGAGGCTACTGACAAAAATTATCAGCAAGTGAACTTGCACTAGAAAGCCATGGCCTCCAAGAAAACTTGCACAAGAAGCTCATTTGAGTGCAATCAATGTTCAATTTTAGATTGTCAAAGATGACACTTATTCAGAATTCTTCTTGTACTCTTAAAAATAATGTAAAGCACAATATTTGCCTCCTATCCTCTGAATGTGACAGGTATTTCACACCTTGTTCAGCTCAAAAATGAGGCAAATAGAAACAAAAGATGCCATTCTACTATACCATTTGACTGACAAATTTCCTGGAACATATGCAAATATGACATATGAGATAAAGTTGTAATTGATGTGTGATTTCCCTCTGTAGTTCACTCCCATTATGTTCTATTATAATGATCACAAAATGAAGATGATAGCTGACAGGTTTAAACAGTAGAACTAGTATAATTACTAAGGAAATGATCAATTTAAAATTGAAAGAAAAATTGGAAGGCCAATAACTACAATGTAGTCCAACATCAATGGATAGTTCATAATTTCATAGTTTCCAGTCCTTGGTTTGAAGATGCAATGATGCAAATATTTGCAGGAGTGCTTCAGAAGCTCTCTGGAGATGTCAAAAACTGAACCATTTTACAATAGAAAAGGGAAAATTAAGGAAAAATAACAAATCTGGTTGAAAACTGTCTGCTGTGATAACACTGATTTCAAGGATACTGTCAAAAGTATTTCTTGTACATGCTTTAAAAATAAACAATTCATTAAGGGTGAATACAAGATTCTCTAATCAAGTATTGTTCCACACAGCTGCTCAAAATGCTTGGCAGTGATTATGCAAACATCATAAGAGTTTTAAAAACTGTTAGACTTATGCCCTTGAAATGAATCCTGTTAGTTACCAATAAGGTCTCAAGTAATACTGCATTGCCTAATGACAACATAAATTAAATAGCACACCCAAATATTGTAAATGCCACAAAGAATTTCCCAATTAAGTTCAACCATCAGCATGAGCCATTTCTCAGATTTAAGATGTTGAACTTTAAACATTTGTTCCCTAGAAGCTTGTAAAAGTTGATGTAATAGAAGGAAATAATGGGTCTTCATTGAACTATATTTTGAATCTTGTAGTACAATGTTTCTTAAGTTTGAACTGAAATCATTAAGTTAAATAGTATATGCTTTGAATTGGAAGCCAATTGGTTTTATTACAAACTTTGTCAGAAAAATAAGAAAGTACTGATGTGAATGAAGTAGATAGACTGATACAAATTTGGAAACTTACATTGGTGTTTTAACAATTGATATATCTGGCATTTTCGCTATACTATCAATTTAAATAAGAAACAAAGAATTTGTATTTAGTGACAAAATTACTAGACAAGTTATCAACAGCCTGAACCATTGATTTCGAGAATGTAGTTCAAATCTCACTGCAACAGCTGATTCACTTAAATCAGTAATGAACCTATATTGGAATAAAAAGCTGGCCTTCATAATAGTAACCACAAAACGATTGTTTGTGTTAAACCTATAATTACTGATCTCCATCTGAGAAACAACTTACCTTCTTTAACTACTCTGGCATTTCTAGATACTAGAAATCTGAAATAAAAAAATAAAGTGTAGGGAATGTTCACCAGGTGAATTGAAAATAAAAGCAGTTTAAAAATCAAGTTAAAGGGAAGGAATAACTGTGACAACGTCAGGCCAGATTTGCCACAGGGATAAATTATAGAGATCCTTCAGTCAATGGTTTAATTGTTGCAGTTGTAGAGAAATAATACAAGTATAAAATATTATAATATGCAGGGCTTTGGCACCATGCACAAGAACAATCAAGCTGCGTCAAAGAGGAAATGAAACTGAGCTAATATGATAATGACCAAGTCTTCTGCAGAGAAATCAAGTGGTCTGAAGTTGAGCAAGTTTCTATGAGGTCTGGGACACTGCAATATACACAGATGGAAGACCAGCAGCTGACCATCACGTGCGTGTTGGACCTCATTAAAAGAACACCTGAGACCACAGACAGATAGGTCAGAATGCCAATGGAATGGATCATTAAAATGACAGGCAACAGAAAGCTCAGGTTTCACCCGCCCACCCCGATGGACAGAATGCAGGTGCTCTGCAAAGTGATCATCTAATATGCTTGATTTCCCCAGTAAAGAGATGATCACACTGTGAACACTGATTAGAAGAAATGAATCTCAATGGCTGCTTCACCTGGAAGGATTATTTGTGTCCTCAGATGATGGGAAGAGAAGTGAAATAACAGGTGTTACATCTCGTCAGATGCCGCTGACAACCAAATCCACCTCCTGGGCTTCATGTGTGGCTTAGCTACTAAGCCTGGCAGAACTGTTTCCACTGACAGGAGAAGGGGAAAGAGGGGGTTACTGGTGCCTGAAAACCAGTCCCTTCGAGCAGATTGGGCTAGTCAGCTGTGGTTGGCAGTTCATCTAGAAGGAAAACTCAGATCTCAACCTCCGTTGCCTTGAGGCTATACACACTCATGGGGAAGACTTTGAGAGTAAATTCCAAGGGAAAAATCCAGAGCAGAATCCCCTAAGGCAGTCCTACATTGAGTTCAATGCCAACTGGCAATTCCTGCGTCGCTGCTGGTTCCAAACAGTATGGGTCTCTACCGTTCATTTGGGTTCATCAGATGACTAGAAAGGGGCAGCTTGCTACATGGGCAACAGCTCACTCTCCAAGACGTACAAAAAAGCTGGATGAACTCAGCAAGTCAGGCAACATCCGTTGAAAGAAGCAGTCAATGTTTTGGGTCGAGACCCTTCATCAGGACTAAAGAAGGAGGGGGCAGGGGCCCTATAAAGAAGGTGGGGGGAGGATGGAAAACCAATAAGAGGAAAGATCAAGGGGTGGGGGAGGGGAAGCAGGGAGGGGATAGGCAGGAGAGGTGAAGGAGGAATCTAAGGGGAAAGCACTATGGGTAGTAGAAGGTGGCAGAGTCATGAGAGGGGATAGGCAGCTAGAAGAGGAGACAGAGTGAAGGTGGGATGGGGGAAGGGAGAGGGAGGGAATTACCGGAAGTTGGAGAATTCGATGTTCATACCAAGGGGCTGGAGACTACCCAGATGGTATATGAGAAGTTGTTCCTCCAACCAAAGTTTGGCCTCATCATGGCAGTAGAAGAGGCCAGGTATGGGCATATTCGAAGGGGAATGTGAAGGAGAGTTGAAGTGAGTGGCAACCGGGAGATCCTGTCTGCTGTGGCAGATGGAGCGTATCTGCTCGACGAAGCAGTCCCCTAATCTGCATCGGGTCTCGCCGATGTAGAGGAGGCTGCACCGGGAGCATCGGATGCAATAGATTACCCCAACAGACTCACAAGTGAAGTGTTGCCTCACCTGGAAGGACTGTTTGGGGCCCTGAAGGGTGGTAAGAGATGAGGAGTAGGGACAGGGATACCCTTGCAGGGATAAGTACCAAATAGTATATCTGTGGGGATGGACGTGTGGACCAGGCAGTCACGGAGGGAAAAATCCCTGC
This sequence comes from Hypanus sabinus, assembly GCF_030144855.1. Classification (NCBI taxonomy): domain Eukaryota; kingdom Metazoa; phylum Chordata; class Chondrichthyes; order Myliobatiformes; family Dasyatidae; genus Hypanus; species Hypanus sabinus. Next base: position 51,847,731 of record NC_082730.1, on the reverse strand, counting down.
GAAAAGCAGAGAGGGGTAGAGAGGGAAAGATGTCCTTAGTGGTGGGGTCCTGTTGAAGGTGGCGGAAGTTGCAGAGGATAATATTGTACTGCCCTGGCTTGCATATCTGGATAGCTAAGATGCAACATCCGTGGTCAACCCTGACTAACGGAGGTTTCAAACATCTTATTTTTGCATGGGAAACCACAGCAAGAGGAGAGGTTAGCACAAAGCAAATAGGGAGTTGAAAAGAGGATGCTCTCCTTGAACTACAATAAGAGAAGGTAAAGGAGAAGATGTGGAATCTTACTTCAACTGGCAAAAATTGTGTAGGATGATCTGTTGAATGTAGAGGCCTTGTAAGGCATTGGTCAGACCACACTTGGAGTATTGTGAGCAGTTTTGGGCCCCTTATCTAAGAAAAGATGTGCTGTCATTGGTGAGAGTCCAGAGATGGTTTATGAGAATGATCTCAGGACTTAAAGGGTTAACGGAGAAGGAGCATTTGATGACGCAGTGCCTGTACTCACTAGAAGAATGGGAGGGTGGGGGGAATCTCATTGAAACCTATCAAATATTGAATGACCTAGATAAAATAGACATGAAGAGAATGGTTCGTAGTGTGGGAAGTCTCAAACCAGAAATCACAACCTCAGAATACAAGGACATCCCTTGAGAACATGAAGGGGCAGAGCAGACTTTATGGACCAAATGTTCTAACTGTCCTCCTACAGTTCATCTTAAAGGCTAAGCCACTAGGTTGCAAAATGACAACCAGCAGAACTCAGAACAACAACAGATCAACTGGGAGAATGGAATGAAGTCCTAAGTGGAACAAGGGCAGAGGCAGTCCAGATAAATGTGGGACTCAATAATCCTGCAATAGATGTTTGCAGTCGGCCCTCCCCCTCCCCCCCAAGTTGGAGATGGAGTAGCATAATGGGAAGGGAAGGAAAAGAAAAGAGTCAATTAACGTTTTGAAAACCCTTCATCACAACATCAATGCACAAATAATTACCAACTGTTTTAATAGCAATTAATATACAATTCATGACGATATATGCAATACAGCCACAGCAGTCCTTCCAGAACATTCGCTCTTACTTTCCTCAGCATTTAGAAATTGAAATATATCTACCTTGTAGGCCAAAATCTTCCTCTTTCAAGTTATGGACTTGACTCCTTCATGACTCAAATCTACTGTTTATAAACAAAATGTAGTATGGTACATACTGTACATAGAACAGTGAAGATGAATGATGAAGCAGCTTCATGGAGTGTATCCAATTTGGGATGCCAACTACACCAGTTATTTTCTGACATAAAAATGGGAATAATTAAATAATATGTTCCGATTAAAGTTGAGAATAGTTTGTTCACAGATTTGTTCACATAGCTTTTCTTTCCACCATTCAAAAAGACGTAACAATCGACATTTGCCTTAACTTTTTAAAGTCAGAGAGATAACAACCCATCTTCTAACTCTTGTATAAAATTAAAAGTTTGCAGATTTAATGAACCCTTTGCTTTCACTGGTTGCCATTTCATCTACAGAGTTAACTAAAAAGGCTTATTTGTGTTTATATTTTTGTAGAGGACATAGTTATTGATGGCTGTCTGTTATTGGTGAACTTTAATTAATGGGAACTCTAGCAAGTTTATGAACTCCATGAAAACCCCAACACTGCAGTACAACCGGGAAATCAGCAAACCATTTTGTTTAATATTCCAATATTCAGGACTTCCATTAGATTGTTCCAATTTAATTTTGGTTTGACAATTGAAAGACCAAATGCAACTTTTTTAAAAATCAAGGCAATTCATGCCTATATTTGCTTTACACAATGTGGTTATCACTGACAAAGTTCCTTTATTACTCATCAATGATTGTCCTTGAGATGATGATAAGCTGGCAGCTTCTTAAATCATTGCAGCGAGAATGCAATTATTCTTGTGTAGCTCTATGATTGAGCTCCAACCATAATGAAGTAGTACTGACCTATTTGGGATGGTCTGCAAATTATCCAGGTAACATTTATATTTTAACTATACTTTATTAAGAAATATTATTATAGATGCAGGAATACGAATAAGCTATTCACCACTGTTTTCAACTAGATCATAATTGATCTATACCTGACATCCACATTGTAGAATGCTTAATACCCCTATCGGACACAACCCTACCAATTTCAGCTCCGGCACTTTCACTTCATCTAGTCTCAACAGGTAAGTGTTTCAAATTTCCAGTCCCCTTAGCTAAAGTTTTACAACTGTCGTATCTATATTAAAATTGTAGTATTTTAACTTCTATATCAGCACTTCCATTTTTATCACTAATTCAAACAAAGGAAAGACAGCTTTGTCAACAATATTAGTTGCAAAGTTTTGAATGACAGAATAATCTAGTAACAACATTATGATCAGAACTGTTGTTCAATTGACATCATATACTACTTGACTGAACTGAATTGTTTGGTCATTCTTTTCTTGTCACAAATGCCATCAGATCTACAAAGTTCAACAGTAGCCTTCCAGATGGCACCATGACAGGCCTCCCTTAAGTATCAAAACACAAAAATACAACTGCAGATGCTGTGGATCAAAGAATACGTACACGACGCTGGAAGAACTCAGCAGGTCAGGCAGCATCCGTCAGAAAAGAGTGCCAACGTTTCGAGCCGAGACCCTTCATCAGGAATGGGGGGGAAGAGAGGGCCGAAGCCCAGTAATAGAGATAGGGGAGGGGGAAGGGCTAGAGGGGCCAGGTGGACAACCAATCAGAGGAAGGACAAAGGGGGGAGGGGATAAGCATGAAAGAACTGTAGAGGTAAAGGAGCAGCAAGTTGAAAGGGGAGAGAGGCAGAGAGGGACCTGGGAAGGGGGAGGGGGGAGGGAATGACTGGAAATTGGAGAATTCAATGTTCATACCACCAGGCTGGAGGCTACCCAGACGGTAGATGAGGTGTTGCTCCTCCAACCTGAGTTTGCCCTCATTACGACAGTAGAGGAGGCCATGTATGGACATATCTAGATGGGAATGAGAGGCAGAGTTGAAGTGGGTGGCAACCAGGAGGTCCTGTCTATTGTGACGGACGGAGCGGAGGGGCTCGACGAAGCAGTCCCCCAATCTGTGTCAGGTCTCGCCGATCCGAGAGCACCGGATGCAATAGACAACTCCAGCAGACTCACAGGTGAAGTGTTGCCTCACCTGGAAGGACTGTCTGGGGCCTGGAATGGTGGTAAGGGGGAGGTGTGGGGACAGGTGTAGCATTTGTGCTTACAGGGATAAATGCCAGGTGGGAGTTCTGTAGGGAGGGACGTGTGGACCAGGTACTTGTGTCTGCCTACTTGGACTCCATTTTATCCCCCATAGTTCAGACTCTCCCCACCTACATCCAGGATACATCCCATGCCCTTCACCTCTTCAATAATTTCCAATTCCCTGGCCCCGATCGCTTCATTTTTACCATGGATACTCAATCCTTATACACCTCCATCCCCCATCAAGAAGGCCTCAAAGCCCTCTGCTACCCCACCAGTTCCCCAGCACCACCACACTTCTCCAGTTGGCGGAGCTTGTTCTAACTCTCAACAACTTCTCCTTTGGTTCTTCCCACTTTCTCCAGATCAAGGGTGTAGCAATGGGCACTCACATGGGCCCCAGTTATGCCTGCCTCTTTGTGGGTTATGTGGAACAGTCTATGCTCCAAATCTATACTGGCACCTCTCCCCAACTTCTCCTCCTCTACATCGACAACTACATTGGTGCTGCTTCCTGCACCCATGCTGAGCTCGTCAATTTCATCAACTTTGCCTCTAACTTTCACCCAGCCCTTAAATTCACTTGGTCCATCTCGGACACTTCTCTCCCCTTTCTTGATCTCTCGGTCTCCATCTCCAGAGACAGACTATCCACTGACGTCTTCTACAAACCCACTGACTCCCTTAACTATCTTGACTTAACCTCTTCCCACCCTGCCCAATGCAAAAATGCCATTCCCTATTCCCAGTTCCTCAGTCTCCGCCACATCTGCTCCCAGGATGAGGCTTTCCATTCCAGGACTTCTCAAATGTCCTCTTTCTTTCAGGATCACGGTTTCCCTTCTGGCATCATCAAAGATGCCCTCACCCGCATCTCCTCCACCACCTGCACTTCGGCCCTTAACCCATCCTCCCGTCACCACAACAGGGACAGGGTTCCCCTTGTCCTCACCTACCACCCCACCAGCCTCCGAATCCAACACATTATCCTCCGCAACTTCCGCCACCTTCAACAGGACCCCACCACCCAGCACATCTTTCCCTCCCTACCCCTCTCAGCTTTTCGCAGGGATCGTCCCCTCCGTGACTACCTGGTCCATACGTCCCTCCCCATAGAACTCCCACCCAGCACTTATCCCTGTAAGCGCAAATGCTACACCTGTCCCCACACCTTCCCACTTACCACCATTCCGGGCCCCAGACAGTCCTTCCAGGTGAGGCAACACTTCACCTGTGAGTCTGCTGGAGTTGTCTATTGCATCCGGTGCTCTCGGATCGGCGAGACCTGACACAGATTGGGGGACTGCTTCGTCGAGCCCCTCCGCTCCGTCCGTCACAATAGACAGGACCTCTCGGTTGCCACCCACTTCAACTCTGCCTCTCATTCCCATCTAGATATGTCCATACATGTCCTCATCTACTGCCATAATGAGGCCAAACTCAGGTTGGAGGAGCAACACCTCATCTACCGTCTGGGTAGCCTCCAGCCTGGTGGTATGAACATTGAATTCTCCAATTTCCAGTAATTCCCTCCCCCCTCCCAGGTCCCTCTCTGCCTCTCTCCCCTTTCAACTTTCTGCTCCTTTACCTCTACAGTTCTTTCATGCTTATCCCCTCCCCCTTTATCCTTCTTCTGATTGGTTGTCCACCTGGCACCTCTAACTCTTCCCCCTTCCCCCACCCATATTAATGGGCTTCGGCCCTCTCTTCCCCCCCATTCCTGATGAAGGGTCTCAGCCCGAAACGTTGGCTACTCTTTTCTCACGGATGCTGCTTGACCTGCTGAGTTCTTCCAGCATCGTGTACGTATTATCTCTTAAGTATCAACTCAGGTATTCCTGATTTTCAATTGTTCAAATTAGGAATTTTTTAACTGCCTTTATTTAAGTTCATAAGGATGAATTTAGAGACAGGGAGGGGTATTAGGGGTCAGGTTAGGGCTTAGTAACATGGTTGTGGAGGAATCAGATATCAGGCCAGAGTCCAAGTCTCAAATATTTGTTTGAAAACCAGCTATGCGGACGGGGACATCAACAATCAGATGCAGGATTGGCAGAGAGTGGACAAGAAACACCCAGGTCTTTCAGTTGTTTTCAGGTTCCAGAGCTGGAGTTCTCTGTGGGCAAAAGGAACGAGTTCTAATTACCCCCTGGGAATCGCATATCAGTGAGACCAATGCGTAAGGTCTTGTGTTTGGGATTGCAATATTGGAAAGTAAAGGGTTCAAAGCCTGGAGTTCGGTGATTGGTGTGTCCTGGGATCAATGCTGAGAATTGAGGGCCAGGTCGAATCTGCAAATTTCTACAAGTCCACTGGGGAGATCGAAGCCTGTTGTCTACAGGCCCAAGTCCATGGCCAGAGACTATTCTGGGTAACAGTACTGTATGTGTATGATATTCACTCTACCATCAGATTTCTGAATGGACAGTGAACCCATGAGCACTTCCTCAGGATTTTGTTTCTTTTTTTTAAACTATGATATACATATACACAATGAATGAATGAATGAATAAATAAATAAATAGATAAACACACACACACACACAGTGGTAAGCAAAAGTTTGGGCACCCCAAGAGATTTGAGCTCACATATAACTTTTACCAAGGTCTCAGACCCTAATCAGACCCTAATTAGCTTGTTAGGGCTTTGGCCTGTTCACAGTCATCATTAGGAAAGGCCAATGATGCAAATTTCAAAGCTTTATAAATACCCTGACTTGTCCCAACAATCAGCAGCTGCTTAGCACTCTGAAAATTAAAATAAATGATGCTATAAGAAGATAGCAAAGCATTTTCAGGTAGCCATTTCCTCAGTTTATAATGTAATTAAGAAATGGCAGTTAACAGAAATGGTGGAGGTCAAGTTGAGGTCTGGAAGACCAAGACAACTTTCCCAGAGAACTACTCATAGGATTGCTAGAAAGGCAGATCAAAACCCCTGTTTGACTGCAAAAAAACCTTCAGGAAGATTTAGCAGACTCTGGAGTGGTGGTGCACTGTTCAACTGTGCAATGACACCTGCACAAATATGACCTTCATGGAATGTCATTAGAAGGAAACATTTCCTGCATCCTCACCACAAAATTCAGCATCAGAATTTTGCAATTGAACATCTAAACAAGCCTGATGCATTTTGGAAACAAGTCCTGTGGAATGATGAAGGTAAAATAGAACTTTTTGGCCGCAATGAGCAAAGGTATGTTTGGAGAAAAAAGGGTACAGAATTTCATGAAAAGAACACCTCTCCAACTGTTAAGCACGGGAGTGGATCGATAATGCTTTGGGCTTATGTTGCAGTCAGTGGCTCAGGGAACATTTCACTGGCAGAGGGAAGAATGAATTAAATTAAATACCAGCAAATTCTGGAAGCAAACATCACACCATTTGTAAAAAAGCTGAAGATGAAAAGAGGATGGCTTCGACAACCGGATAATGATCCTAAACACACTTCAAAATCCACAATGGAGTACCTGAAGAGATGCAAGCTGAAGGTTTTGCCATGACCCTCACAGTCCCCTGACCTAAACATCATCAACAATCTGTGGATAGACCTCAAAAGTGCAGTGCATGCAAGACCGCCCAAGAATCTCACAGAAAAAGAAGCCTTTTGCAAGGAAAAATGGGCAAAAATCCCCCAAACAACTGAAAGACTTAGCTGGCTACAGAAAGCATTTACAAGCTGTGATACTTGCCAAAGGGTGTGTTACTAAGTACTGACCAAGCAGGGTGCCCAAACTTTAGTTTCAGGCCCTTTTCCTTTTTTGTTATTTTGAAACTGTAAAAGATGGAATTAAAAAAGTAATCTTGCTTAAAATATTAAAGAAATGTGTCATCTTTAACTTTATGCCTTTTGGAAATCAGGTCATCTTTTACTCGCTTAGTTATTCACAGTAGCAGAAATTTTGACTGGGGTGCCCAAACTTCTGCACGCGCATGCATGTGTGTTTGTACGCGTGATAAGGATGCCCCCATGTCAGCTACCCCACAGAGTGTAATATAGCCAGCTACATCATGGTCGATGCTCAGCTGGAAGGCAGAAGAAGCACCATAAGGATCAGATGAAGAATGCTTTAAGGAAGTGCAAGATCAGACCCGAGGACCTGGAGGATATTGCTGTTGATTGTACCACTTGGCAACAGCTGTGTAGAGACGGGGTTTGTATTCTGGAGATGGAAAGAACAACCAGAAGAGAGCCAGGAGAAATGCAGCCATGGTTGCCATCACTACCACCGCTATCACATATACATGTCCCACCTGCAATAGAGCTTGTGGGTCCAGGATAGGACTGTACAGTCATCAAAGACCTCATTGTTAAAAGAGTGGACGTTGTCACCAGATTTCGATGGACAATTGACTTTAAAAAAAAACTATATATATATATATATATATATATATATATATATATACACACACACACATACATCGTATTGCACTGTGGTACTGCTGCCACAAAACAACAAATTTCATAACATATTCTAGTAATATTCAGCTTGATTCTGATTCAAATAAACTTGAACCTTGAAGATTAATCCTCTGAGCATGCTTTGTTTTAAACAATAAACCATGAAGAGTTAAAAGCATTCTGTAGACCTGCATAAAATTGCCCAATTGAGATCAGAATCATGTTTGTTATCGCTGCCATGTCATGAAATTTCTTAGTTTGCAGCAGTACAGTGAAATACATAAAAATACTGTTACAATAAGAAATACAAAAAACAAATAAAGTGCAAAAAGAGAGCAAAATAGTGAGACAGTGTTTGTTGGTTCATGGATAGTGGAGAAACAGAGAAGTAGATTTTCTTAGCGTGTACATCTTCAGGGTCCACTGCCTCCTCCCTGAGGAGGAGGAATCTCTGGATGAAGGTCCATGATGCCAGATGTCACCTTCTTCAGGCACCACTTTTGAAGATGTCCTCAATGGTTGAGAGCCTAGTGCCCATGATGGAGCTGGCTGAATCTACAAACCTTTGCAGCTTCTGTTGATCCTTTGCGACACCAGCAGTGATGCAACCAGTCAGAAAACACTCCATGGTGCATCAGTAGCAATTTGCTAGTCTTTGCTGACACACCAAATCTTCTCAAATTCTGAATAAAGTATAGCCACTGGCATGCATTCTTTGTGATTGCATTAATGTGTTGTATCATAAAGTTTGTTACAGGTGAGTAATCAAAGTGAATATCAGTTTTCAACTGAAATTGGACAAAGTGATCATTGTTTTTTATATTCCCTTTGAAGGCACTCCTAAATGAAAATGTATGAACTTACACAATCCTAAAGTTTATTTTATAATTTACCTGAACAATTCTATTGTTCTCATTATACTTCCTCTCCTGTACCTCATCGACAAACATGATTTCAACCATGAAGAAAATCTAAAACACAATTAGGAACTATTAGTTTCATTGTTCTAATATATTAAACTCACAATTGTTCATACCATAGGTAATAGAAAGCTATTTTGAGCTAATATTCATCATTATTTTGCATACTAATGCATCAAAGAAAGGCTAACCAAGAAGTAAATAATTCTTAGAACATTGTAAACCTTGACAGCAAAACAATCTTCTTAGAATGAATAAACATCTGTATAATAACAACTACCCAGAATTTGGGCCAAATAACAGATTCCAAAGATCATCACTATTATAGGTGATGACATCATCCAATTTTTTGCTGAAAAGATATTGTAGTAATTGCAACAGTACTACAGGGAAATACTGACTGCTTCATTATTTTGTTTCTCCACTTCTATTTGCAACAATGCAAAAGGCAAAACATTTTCCTGCCTGAGAATGAAGGATTAAAATGTCTCATGGACTACCCAGTAAACTTAGATCTGTTGCTTCTTTCTAGAGAATTTTGAAGCTGACATAAAAACTGCATTTCAATTAAAGTATGTAGTCTGGCGACCCATTTCCTGGCACATCCGAACCGGCTCACAATTAGATAGCCTACGGGGGTTTGCGAGCACAGAACTTTGGAGCCTCTGCGCCACGGGGGGCAGGTTGAGGGAGGCTTAAAAGTGAGGCTGAAGATTTTGAATAAAGTTTTCCTTCGACTGCAGTTACCGACTCCGTGTCGTAATTTTAGCACTACATGTAGCACACCGCTACAGTAGCATTAAATTAACATTAATTGTACAAATCTTAAAGGTAAAATGAATGTGCAAAATGCCAACGTTTTCAAAGTCTACAGATATTGCATAATTCTTTAGTGACCTAAAACTCTGGATTATGTTATACAATGTCACAAATGCCCATTCAAGTGAATTGATCATAGACATATCAACCACCCTTCACAAAATGCAATGAAGTCGTAATGCTCCTTTTTATACAAATTCGTCTAGAAGGTACTGGAAAATAAAACTGGTTCAAATAATGAATTGCAACAAATTTACACTCATCCTTCTTTGTGAAATCCATCATGTTTAAACACACTGATTCAGAACATCTTTGTTTGAGAAGATGGCATTGCTTCACCTTACTTCCACATTCAAATCTATCAGCATCACTGAATTTTGTGTCATCAACATTCCAAGGAAGCTACCAAAGTTCAATTTATTATCAGAGTACATACATGTCACCATATACAACCTTGAGATTCTTTTTCTGCAGATATACTTAGTAAATCTACAGAACGGTAACTGTAAACAGGATTAATCAAAAATCTGTGCAAATGCAGGCATAAATAAATAGCAAAAAATAACGACCATGAAATAACAAGATAAAGTGAGACCACCAGTTTTGGAAACACCAGAAGTAGAATGAGTGTAGTAGTTATTCACTTTTGTTCAAGAGCTTAATGGTTGAGGGGTAGTAACTGTAACTGTATCCAGTGGTGTAAGTCTTGAGGTACTTGTACCTTTTACCTGGTGACAGCAGTGAGAAAACAGCATGGCCTAGATGGTGAGGATCTTTGATGATGGATGCTGTTCTTCTACAGCAATGTTTCATGTAATATTCTCAATGGTTGGGAGGGTTCTACCCATGATGTATTGGACCGAATCCACTATCTTTTGTAGGATTTTCCGCTCAAAGGCATTGGTGTTCCCATACCAGGTTGTAAATCCAGCCAGCATGGTGGAATTGCACTTTCCACTACACCTCAATAGAAGTTGCCAAGGTTTTTGATGACATGCTGAATTTCCACAGACTCTGGAGGAAGTAGAGGAGCTGTCCTGCTTTCTTTGGAATTATATTTATATAATGAGTCAGTCTAGGACAGGTCCTATGAGATAGCAACATCCAGGAATTTAAAGGTATTGACCCTCTCCACCTGACCATCCAATGATTACTGGCTCATAGACCTCTGGTTTCCCTCTTAATCTTTTCTTTGGTCTTATTGACAGAGTGAGAAGTTGTTGTAATTACACCACTCAGCCAAATTTTCATTCTCCCTCCTGCATGTTGATTCATCACCACCTTTGAAACAGCCCACAACAGTGGTGTCATCAGCAAACTTGCATATGGTGTTGGAACTGTATTTAACCACACAGTCATAGGTATAAAGCAAGTAGACCAGGGGATTATGTACACATCCCCTTGGTGCTCCAGTGCTGATGGAGATTATGGAGGAGATGTTTTTGGCAACCCAAACTGACTGGGGTCTGCAAGTGAGGAAATCCAGGATCCAATTGAACAAGGGGGTATTGAAGCCCAGGACTTGGGGAGTTTATTGATTAGTTTTGAGGGTTAAACACTGAGCTATAATCGATTAAGTACATCCTGATGTATGTATTTTTGCTGTCCAGATGTTCCAGAAAAGTTGACTCATCCAGATACATAGTGTCTTGAAAAGGTATTCAGCCCCCAACCCTTTGCTCATGTAAATAGCAATACAACCAACAAATTTGATCAATTTAACTGAGCATTTTTATTTGTGAATCACATGCTCCTTTTTTCACAATTGAACCCAAAAAAGGGAAAAGTGTAAATCATGAAAAACTAAAAATTCACCAAATGAAATGTCAACAGTTCAAGAGTTTTCATCCTAGTTGCTCAATGTTAGTTGAACTACCTTTCACAACTATGACAGCCAAAAGTCATTTTGGATTAGTCTCTATTAGCTTTGCACAACATGATAGAGCAAGATTACTCAAGATGTGCCAGGTTAGTTGGGGAATGGTGGTGGTGGTGGAAGACAGCAATCATGTGGTCTTGCCTGATGTTCAATTGGATTAAGCTAAGGACTCTGACTGGGCCTCTCAAGGACATCAATTTTCTTCATTGAAGCCACTCCATGGTTGCTCTGTCACTATGCTTTGGGTCATTGTCTGGCTGAAAGACGAACTTCCTCCTCAGTTTAAGCATTCTGGCAGAGGCTAGCAGGATCTTGCTATTTAGCAGCATTCATCTTCTCATCAAACCTGAGCAGATTTCCACTCCCTGCTGCTGAAAACCATCCCCATAGCATGATGCTACCTCCACAATACCTTATAGAAGGGATGGTATTACCTGGCTGATGCACAGTATTAGATATAAGCCACACTTCAATGTTGATGCCAAAATGTTCCATTTTAGCCTTATCTGACCGCAAGACCTTCTTTCATATCTTTACAGTATCTACTCAGTGACACTTCGCAGTCTTCATGGGCAAGGATATATTTAACAAAAAACAACTATGTGTGGCTTCCTTCCCCTTTTCTGAACCATGATTCTTCCCTCCTTGCCCCCCCAACTCTCAGTCTATAATACAGACCCATATCAGAATCAGGCTTATCACTCATGTCATGCATGAAATCTGTTTTTGTTTTGCTGCAGCAATACAATGCAATACATAAAATTACTACAGTACTTTGGAAAAGTCTTAGGCAATATAAAAAAAGTCTGAAAAGCAAAGACACTTTTAAGAGTGAAGAAATGAAAAGTTACTTATATTAAAAAAAACTATAAAAAGCAGTAAACAGTAGAAGAAAAATAAATCAAATCAATATTTGGTGCAACCACCTTTTGTCTTTAAAATTGCATCAATCTTAAAATCAGCCGGTGACAAGCATTTGGAGAACTTGTCACAGTTCTTCTGCAATCGTCAGCTGTCTCACTTGTCTGTCTCTCCATGTAATCCCAGACAGCCTTAATGAGGCTGAGATCAGGGTTCTGTGGAGGCCATTTGCTTTTTTTCTTTTCGCTGAAGATAGCTCTTTATGACCATTATCTTGCTGTAGAATGAAGCTGGAACTGATCAAACATCTTCTTGATGATATTGCGTGATAGATGGGAATCTGCTTGGAAGGGTATTGTTGGTGGGTAAGAGGCATAGGAATTTGGAAGTCAAATTTGAGGGAAAAAAAATCCAGACGTCACTTAAAACTTAAAAAGACAAAATAGGGCGGTTACAGTGGTAAAGTGTGAAATATGGCAGTAAAATAATCTGGCTTTCGTAGAGGAATCCAGGAGTTTGGAAGAACAAGCAGAGCCATGCCATTTCTAGCACTTCACTTTAAATTCGTTTCAACAGATCGGACATGGATTACACCATTGTATTACTTTCATTTGTCTTCTCTCTTTCTAACTATCTTTTAAGTTCAGTAGGCAGATATCACAAAAGACAATCTTGACCTCATCTTAGAGATATTCCTCTGATTATATCCCTCTCTCTACCATCTTCCTTGTAATTTAAAACTAACCTGTGTTCTTAACTTTCCCAGTCCTGTGAAGTACTCTTAGTCAGAAATAATACCTTTGTTGCCTGTTGAAAAGTGCAGCCTGACCTGATGCTCCTAACGTTTACTGTTTCCTAAGAATGGGGTGGAATTGTGCAGATAGATTTAAGCGCTCAAATTTTACTTTAAATTGCAAATCAGATACTGGAAATCTAAAGCTAAAACAGAAAATGCTGGAAATAATCAGCAGGTCAGATCACATCTGTTGGAAGAGAAAGTCTATATTTTAGGTTGGACGCCCTTCATTGGAAGATTATTAACATGCACCTTCAACTTGTGTTCGAAGCTCAAAGCACCCATTTAGAAAAGGTGTTTAGTGGAAGAAAGAAGATTCCAGAAGAGAAGGGAAACAAGTAGTGGTGGATTACATGACATACAAGGCTAAACAAAACAGTAATTTTTTAAGAGTTTTCATAAGGCAAACAGGGTTAGTCTTGTACCTCAAGTACATGTACTGTGCTACATAAAAGTGAACAAATTAGTTGAGGCCATTCATATTAGAACGCAAGTATTCCTGTTTGTAGTTGATTCCTTTAAAATGCAAAATGCAGACATCTGAGCTTGATCAGAGACAGAGGAGTGAGAAGCAGCAGGCTCTGAAGATCTCTGAAGCTCCAAGCAAAGCATTTTTCCTATTTTGTTTCATAGTTAATTTGAGCTTATAAACCAATATAAACTCCATAAGCTCACTGTTGAACTGGAAAGAGCAATGCACAAACATCGATTCCCTGGGGGACCATGATAACCTAGCGGTAAGTGTGACACTATTACACCTCAAGGCATCAGATTTCAATTCTGATGCTGTCTGTAAGAAATCTGTATGTCCTTTCCGTGAGCACATGGGTTTACTACAGGTGCTCAGGTTTCCTCCTACATTCCAAAGACATATTGGTTAGTACGTTGATTGGTCATTCTAAATTGTCCTGTTATTGGACTAAAGTGAAATAGGTGGGTTGCTGGGCAATGTGGCTCAGTGGGCTGGAAGGGTCTGTTCAATATTGCATCTCTAAATGAAATAAAGTCCAAACAAAATATTATTGAAGCACAGTTAGATTTGATTGGCTTTACAAATCTTGGCATTCAAGCTTTTTCAAATGCCTGTCACAATATCCAAACAACAGAAGCCCACCAGTTTCTCTCACTAACTTATGATTTTTGAACACTCAGATCCATACTTCATCATGTAATACTGCACATTGACTACAAACGTTATCTTCTGGATTGGACCCATCTGAATTTCCAGAAAATCTTGTGTTCTCTATTTCAATGAATGCATTAACAAAACTTAATGAAACTCACTTCCATCTGCTCGGTCACTAAGGCCAAGAAAAGAATAGAGAGTACACCTGAAGAACTTTCATTCTTATTTGTAAATTATTGATGATTCCTAGCAAGGCTGTGTGCTTACCCTCGTGCTTGGCTCACTTTATATCTATAATTGTGTGGCTAAGAAAGCTCTAACACCATATTTAAATTTGATGACACCACTGTTGTTGGCTGAATCAAAGATGGTGATGAATCAGCACATAGGAGAGAGATTGAAAATCTTTCTTTTTACATCTTTTTATTAATTTTAAACAAACATAAATGAAACACGAGTACAGAGAGTTTGAAAGTACATAATTAATAGGTTAAGTATACATTCATATAGATGATAATCCATATATAATAACCTCCCAAACTCATAGTAATTACAAAAACAGGGAGGAAATAAGAAGAAAAAAAAATCCCCAAAGGAAAAAAAACCTAACCAACATGGGCCATTGCATTATGTCAAATATACACAGTAGCGTCAATAACTCCGCACCTCCATCCAAATAATTAAGGATAATAGAAGCAGGGTTTAGGAAAACTCAGTTTAAATGATATGAAAATGTTGGATAAATGGTCTCCAAGTTTCTTCAAATTTAACTGAAGAATCAAACACAACACTTCTAATTTTTTCTAAGATCAAACAAGAGATAGTTTGAGAAAACCACTGAAATATAGTTGGAGGATTAATTTCTTTCCAGTTCAATAGGATAGATCTTCTAGCCATTAATGTAACAAATGCAATCATCTGTCAAGCTGAGGGGGATAAACAGATATTATCCACCATTGGTAAACCGAAAATTGCAGTAATAGGATGCGGTTGCAATTTGATATTCAGAACTGTTGAAATAATACCGAAAATATCTTTGAATATGGTTTCAATTTCATAAATTTTTTGGCTTGAATTGGTTTATCTTATCAAGCCCTATTATATCTAAGTTTTTTTTTCGACCCTCTTTTATCGATGAAGCCTTTGTATTATGGAAAACAAAAGGTATAACATGTTTTCGTGATCTATTTTTAGATAATAGTTTTATGTCCTTTAAACAGCTATCTAATAAATACAATTTACCTAAAACTCATTCTTTTTAAAGATATTTGCAAATTAGAAATCTCTTGAATAATATGTTACAGTCTTTTCCAAAATTATGTCCAATGGACATTACGGAAAAATTTTCAGCTCTGAATCCTTGCCAGAAGGGTTCAGTAGCCACCATTTATAATATGATCATGAAAACACAGCCAGAATTATCAGAAAAAATTAAGGAATGGGAAAAAGAACTTCATTGTCTTATACCCACTGAGCAGTGGGAGAAAATTTTACAATTAGTCAATTCCTCTTCTATTTGTGCTAAACATGCCCTAATACAATTTACGGTTGTACATAGGGCTCACATGTCCAAGGATAAACTTGCTCGATTTTACTCTCATGTTAATCCAACCTGTGACAGATGTCATTCTGAAGTAGCTTCATTGACCCACATGTTTTGGTCTTATCCTTGTTTGCAAAATTATTGGAGAGATTGAAAATCTGGTTGATTGGTGCTACAATAACAACCTCTCACTCAACGTCAGCAAAACCAAAGAGCTGTTTAACAACTAGAAGAGGAGGAAGCCAAAGGTCTGTGAGTCAGTCCTTATTAGGGGATTGGTGGAGAGGGTCAGCAACTTTAAATTACTTGGTGTTACTATATCAGAGGATCTACCCTGGGGTCAGCATGAAAATGCCATCACAAAGCAAGCAGAATAGCACTTATACTTTTTTTTAAAGTTTGCGTGGTTCAGCATGTCACCTAAAACTTACAAAGAATTTATATGTGCACAGTATAGAGTTTCATAGCTGGTTGCACCCCAGCCTAGTCTGAAAACACTAGTGGCCAGGAACGTAAAAGTTCCTGGTGGATGTGGTGGATGCAACCCAGTCCACCACAGGAAAATCCTTCTCCACCATTGAACATCTATATGGAACACTGTCACAGGAGAACAGCATCCATTGTCAAAAAATCTAACAATCCAGACCACGGTCTCTTTTCACTACTACCATTAGGTG
Organism: Hypanus sabinus; assembly: GCF_030144855.1. NCBI lineage: Eukaryota > Metazoa > Chordata > Chondrichthyes > Myliobatiformes > Dasyatidae > Hypanus > Hypanus sabinus. The sequence continues at coordinate 51,831,465 of NC_082730.1, read as the reverse complement.
GGAAATACAAGAGCCTCAGGTCCTCATGCTTCAACAGTCATATCATTGACAAACAGAAGGGTGAATTGCCTTAACAACTGTCACCCAGTGACACTAACATCTACTATGATAAAGTGTTTTGAGAACTTGATCATAGCTATAATCAACTTACACCCCCGAAAGGACCTGGACTTGCTGCAACCTAACAATCACCACAATCTCACAAACTCTCCAACTCAGCCTTGGATCACCTGTACAATAGTAATACTTAGGTCAGGCACTGTTTATTGACTACAGTTTAGCATTCAACATATTCCTACCCTCAGTTCTAATCAACAAGCTCCAAGCTTCCAACTAAATACTTAACCCAACCACAGCAAGACCACAATATAACAATTACGGCACAGTAACAGGCCATCTCGGCCCTTCTAGTCTGTGCCGAACGCCTACTCTCACCTAGTCCCACCTACCTGCACTCAGCCCATAACCTTCCATTCCTTTCCTGTCCATATACCTATCCAATTTTTTTTTAAATGACAAAATCGAACCTGCCTCTACCACTTCTACTTGAAACTCATTCCACACAGCTATCACTCTGAGTAAATAAATTCCCCCTCGTGTTACCCTTAAACTTTTGCCCCTTATTCTCAACTCATGTCCTCTTGTTTGAATCTCCCCTACTCTCAATGGAAAAAGCCTATCTATGTCAACTCTATCTATCCCCCTCACAATTTTAAATACCTCTATCAAGTCCCCCCTCAACCTTCTACGCTCCAAAGAATTAAGACCTAACTTGTCCAACTTTTCTCTGTAACCTAGGTGCTGAAACCCAGGTAACATTCTAGTAAATCTCTTCTGTACTCTATTTTGTTGACATCTTTCCTATAATTCGGTGACGAGAACTGTATACAATACTCCAAATTTTGCCTCACCAATGCCTTGTACAATTTGTGTGCATCGGAAATAATACCTCTTCCTTGCTGTCAATCAACACTGGTTGCCTCCAGGATGAGTGCATCTATTGCTCTACTTTCTCTACGCAAATAAGCTAAGCACAGGTCAAATGACATCTACAACTTTGTCAGCGACACTACTATTGTGGCAGAATTTCAGATGGCGACAGGGTGGTGTACAGGAGTGAGATAGATCAGTCATTTGAGTAGAGTCACAGCAACATCCTTGCACTCATCAGTAAGACCACAAAATTGATTTTGGACCAGGAAGAAGTAGTCAAGGAAATACACACAAGTTCTCATCTAGAGACCAGAAGTGGAAAGAGTGAGCAGTTTCAAGTTCGTGGGTGTCAACATATGTGAATCTATCCTGGGCCCAATATGTTGATGCAATTATAAAGGTGGCACAACAGCAGCTGTATTTCATTATGGTTTGAGGAGAACTGATATGTCACCAAAGACATTCACAAATTTCTACAGATGTACCATGGAGAGCATTCTAACTAACTGGTTGCATCACCATCTAGTATGGAGGGGCCAACGCACAGGACAGGAAAAAGCTGCAGAATATTATAAACTCAGCCAGCTCCATCATGGACACCAGCCTCCCCAGCATCAAAAGGCAATGACTCAAATAGTGGCATCCATCACTAAGGTCCCCTCCACCCCACAATCACACAGTACATGGCCTCTTATTGCTAATAACAAGGAAGTGGTTCAGGAGCCCGAAGACACACACTCAATGTTACAGGAATAGCTTCTTCCTTTCCACCATCAGATTTTTGAATGGACAACGAACACAAACACTTCCTCAGTGATTTTGCCCTCTCTTTTTGCACCATTTAGTTTATTGTTATATTAACTTTTACTGTAATTTAAAGCTTTTATTGCTATCTATTGCATTGTACTGCTGCTGCAAAACAACAAATTTCATGCCATATACCGATGATATTAAACCTGATTCTGAGATCCCACAGCACCAGTTTCAGGAGCAGTGATTACCCTACACCATCAGGCCCCTGAACCGACGTGGATATTTAGAGTTCAAGTTTAGTTGTCATTTAACCATACATGAATACCCAGGAATATAGCCAAACAAAATTTTGGGGCCAAAGTGCAAAACTCAGTACAAACAGTCCAACAACACATAGAAAATGAAAGTAGAATAGTCACACAAAATAAATGTAGTCCGAGGTCAAGTCGAGTCCATGAATGTTGCAGGAATCTGCAGTCGAATACAATACAGCTTATCTTCTGCTGGGTGAACACTGTGTGGCAGCACGGACTCCAGCTCGGACACTGCGTTACACCGCTTTTGGTGGAGCACACTTGCTCCGACACCCTCTCCTGGATGTCTATAAACAGGTGACACTTCGCTCACTTAACTTCCATGGCCTCAGCTCTGAACAAATACTACAACCCACAGACTCACTTTCAAGGATTCTACATCATTTTCTCATGTTTGCATTTTTTTTTTATTTACACAATTTGTCTTTTTTCCCCCTACTATGGTTGCTTGGCAGTATCTGTGCATAGCTTTTCATCAATTCTGTTATTATTTTTTCCTGTAAACGCCTATAAGAAAAAAAGTCTCAAGGTACTATATGACAATATAAATATACACCCACACACAGAGAGATAACAAATTTAGGATGAATTTGAACAAGGGACCAAGTTTTATTACGATTGGTGCAATAATAAACCACACACACACACACACACACACACACACATCTTGTTTGTTGGTACCTACAGTAAAAACAAATGAACAGTTGTTACTCATCTATGGATTTAAGTGCACATAGTTTACAATAACAAATAAACCAAAGGCTTTATGGTATCACTTTATAAACACAAAACAAATTTATAGAATAGAACCATATATTAATCATTCTGTTATGGATAATAATGCACAGTATGCAGTATCTTCTTTTAATAACCGATCTCTGAAAAGCTAAACCACTAGTACATCTACAGAACTCTCTTGGGTCAAACATTACTTACACTATAATAATATTAGTCAAAATTTAATAAAGCATAATTGCCCCTCCTGAGTTACCAAAGTTAAGAATGTTTGAGAGAGAAGTAAAGAACTTTCCATAATAATTCTAATTGTCACACTCATGAACTAAAACTTCATTTAAATGGAAGTTCATTAGAATTGAGCAAAATCATAAGAGGATTGTTAGACTTGGAATATGACACAACAGCATAAGGTCTTCAAATTACTTTCAAGGTACACTAGGCTCACCTCAAATATTAATTAAAGAGGTAGGAATATAGATATAGAGAGTTGGTATCACTCAAAAATTTGAATCACACCATGGGATTTGGGTCCTTAATACCCTTGCTAACAATACGTCTCCCTGAATAGAAACACACATGACTTGGCCCCTGAAAAGCACATCCCAAAATATCAAAGAAACTTAAAATACACACTGCACTGGGGTTACGGGAATGCAGTGTGGTGAAACTAAAACCTATTTGTGTTTTTAAACACAGTAAAATTGAACAGGTTTACATTACTATACCAATGTCTTTTCCTCTTTTCTTTCTTCCCATTTGTCCACTTCTGAAGGTTTTACTGTTATGCAATTCTACATTCTGGTCATCATCCAGCATTTCACCCAATTGCCATCAATTGTTTTTGTTGTCTGCTGATCCCATCAATAGGTTATTCCTTCATGGGAATCAGAGCCGACTTCAATATTACCTTTTCTTACCATCTCAGTGGCCTTTCTACACAAGCCATTTAAATCAAATTGTACACCTAAATGTTGAAAAAAAAATTTCAAAGTCAACCTGACTGAACGTGGTTTTGGAAAGTCCCTCCATGTGGTTATATAATTCAAAACTTACTTCAACATTTTAATTTTATTTTTTATTTTAAGAAAATATTACTCCATTACCATGCTGTAAAACTTGTAGTTTAAGATGGTACTGGTGAAGCCCAGTGACTACTTACTGGTGGCAAACAAAACAAAGAATACAACTACGAGGAAATCTACAGATGCTGGAAATTCAAACAACACACACAAAATGCTGGTGGAACACAGCAGGCCAGGCAGCATCTATAGGGAGAAGCGCTGTCAATGTTTCGAGCCGGGACCCTTCGTCAGGATCCTGCAAGGACTGGAGAACCTCATCAACTGGGGAAGGATGAATTTCAAACGTACAAGCCCACAGTGAAGAGCCTTGGCAAGATGTTTGACAGCAGCCTGAAAGACATGTCATTAATCCAGGCAACTTGTCAGGAGCTGGAGGACTGGTTGAAAGCAGGTCCCTGGCAAGTTCAAGGGACAGACGTATCAGCACAGCTCTACCAGGGATTCTTTGGCCACTGCTGGTATATGAAGTTCTAAATTCCACTGTCAAGAACCTAAAGAGAAAGGCCAGCAGCTTTCTCCAGGGGTGGCCGAGATTACCTAGGACTCTCAGCAGCACCACCCTCTGCAAAAGAACACTGTAGCTGCTCTTTAAATCTTTGGAGGAAGAGTTCAAGGTGACAAGAGCGAGAGAGTTGATATAGTATAGGGAGTCTAGCAACTCAAAGGTCGCACAGACAAAGGTCATTGTGAAGACTGAGAGGAAGTGGAGAGCAGAAGAGGCCATGCAGCAGGCTGAATCTTGGCTGTGCCACAATATACCGGTGGGAGCAGTGACCTATAGAAGAGCTGGCCTGGGAAGCTTTCCAGTCCCCAGGAGTGACAGGGCTAAGGGGAGCAAGAAGTATAGGCTCAGCCAGGAGGAGGTTAGAGCAGCCATGGATGAAGAGAGATCCACCAAAGCAGTGGGCATGAAGCAGCAGGGAGCTTGGACCAGGTGGGAGCCGGCTAGGGAAAGTAGTGACATAGACTGATCTCTGGTGAGCAGAAACATACCAAATCAAGTTCTTTCTCCAGGCAGTGTATGATATCTTGCCCAGTCCACCCAGCATCCTACAGAGGAAGGCTGATGCCCCAGACTGTCTGTTGTGCTCCAGGAGAGGAACCTTACAGCACATCCTGATCTGCTGCCCAAAGGCTCTAGGAGAGGGCCGATAGCACTGCGGACATGACCAGGTATTGAAGCCTCTTGCAGAAGCTATCTTTTGAAGAATCAGTAACAGCAAACATCAACCCTACAATCAAGCCTTCATCTTTGTGAGAGCTGGGGAGAAACCAGAAGCAAAAATAAAGCCACCCACGGGGATTCTGGCACCTGCTCATGACTGGGAACTCATGACTGACCTGAAGAAACAACTGAAGTTCCCACAGCACATCAAGACCACCTCGAGACCAGGCATGCTCCTGGTCTCAGAAGCAGCAAAATATATCATCCTGCTGGAGCTGACAGTGCCTTGGGAGGAGAGTCTGTAGAAGGCTCATGAGAGGAAGTTTGCCAAATATGAGGAACTAGTCAGCGACTGTCAGAGGCAAAATGCATACCCATTGAAGTGGGCTGTTGGGGCTTTGCTTCATGGAGTCCTCAATGCATTGGGCATCGCTAGCACAAGGAGGCAGAGAGCTACCGGCAACATCACCTTGACAAGATGGCTCTGATTGAAGAGGGCAAGTCCATGGGGATCTGCAGCACATGCTAACTGAATACAAGTCATGGCTTGATCAACCATGGCTGGGTTGCCTGGGCGAGGGAGTCTGATGTTGAAAGAATTTAAACAATAGATGACCTCAGGTTACATCACTGAAGTGTTCAGAGCATCATGAAATGTATTCTTCAAATCACTCACTAGACAAATTAAGATTCACTTTCCATTGTTAAATTAAAATCCTCTTAAGGCCAGTGCCAGATAATGGAGAAACTTGCTGCAAAATTGGTGCAGTTTAAACCTTCCAGCTTTCCACTCAGCTAAGCTGACTGAATGTGAGAGCGGAAGGGCACTATTGGCAAAAGTGTAGATGAGACTTTCTGACAAATACAGAAGCAGAGACACTGCAAGAACTGGCTTCACAAATAACACACCAATCACAAAATTAAGTAGGATAATATTTTTTAAACTATCACCATTAGGAAACAAAGGTATAAAGCACTAGATCCTTTTTCAAAAGTATTGTTTAGTCTGCTCAGACAAGCAAGTTCATTCATTTTTGTGTTTTTTTCCCCACAGGCTAAGGAAACAAACATCATGGCCAAGTTGGACAGAAATCCATCCAGTTACCCTCCCTATACCCTTGAAAACCCGATGTTTCTGACTTTTTAGAAAGATACAGAAAAAAATGTATTTCAGTGAGCTAACACGGCCCAGAATAGGACAAAACCATCGTGCTGTGTGCAGGTCAGTGACATATCCCTAAAATCCAGTTTTCAGTACTGAAGGCAACCAATTATCATTGCACACAATATACGATGTCAATTTTCTCACTAGTCAATGTTGAGACTAAGGAACTGTAAAAATGATTTCTAAAAATATGATCTAGTTACATTTCATGGATTAGATTTCAGATGGGGCATTTAATTCCAAATAAACAGAGACAGTGGGATGCTTTAGTAGTCCAGTTAAGAAAAATACTTCCACGTTGAACTCGTGAATGTCCAAAGTGAAACAACACTTGTAGACCATCTGCAGTTCAAAAATTTACCTGAGTATTTTATTGCTGAATGTTGTTTGAAACACAATAACAAAATACTTCCTTTTACTAAAAGGGAGTGAAACAGAGGGTCAGAAGACTTCTACAATAACTTTGAAATACTGCACAGATAAGACCATAAGACTATAAGACATAGGGGCAGTATTAGGCCACTTGGCTCACCAAGACTGCTCCACCATCCCATCATGGCTAATATATTACTTCTCTCAACACCATTCTCTTGCCTTCTCCCTGTAACAAATGATACCCTTACTACCCAAGAACTTATACCTCCACATTGAATGTATTCAAAGACTTGGCCTCTGGGTTCCCAACATGGGGTCCACAAACCCTTCCGTTAATGGTAAAGATCCATGGCATTAAAAAGGTAGCAAACCCCTGCATAGGAAACATCCTTTCCACATCCACTATAGCTAGGCCTTTCAATATTCGATAGGTTTCAATGAGATCCCTCCTTATTCTTCTAAACTCCAGCGAATACAAGCTCAGAGCCAAACGCTCATGTGTTAATTCCCAGAATTATTCTTGTGAAACTCCTCTGACCGATTCTGGTGCCAGCACAAATTTTCTTAGATAAGGGGTTCAAAACTATTCTCAATACTCCAAATGTACTTATAACAGTGCTTATAAATCCTCAGCATCATATCCTTGCTCTTAAATTCAAGTCTTCACAAAATGAATGCACTGAATGAAGATGGTGCCAGTGAACAAGGTGACCAAAGGCAACATCCTCTAGAGGATTCATGAAACTACTTCTTTCACTTCATTTCCTTTCAAATGTGATTCTGCTACTGCTGGAGCCTGTGATCTACATTTTGATGATGTGTTATCGGGCTGATTGAGCGATCAGGTGTTTTGCTGTCTCCAATGGTGTTTGGCAAGGTTTCAAGCAAACTGTGCAGCCTCGAGGCCAAAAAGCCTGGAGATCAGACGCAAGCCCATAATTGATTCCATTTCTCACTGATCTCACTGAATGAAGCATCAAGGAAGACTGAAATCATTGAAGCAAGTGGGTTTGTCCTCTCCCATTCGAAGCTGCCAGAGCATTTTGCTGGAGCCCTGGGTCTTTAGGAAGGTTTAAACAACACAGTTTGAGGATTGGACTCCGTAGTTCATGTTAAGAAACATTTATCATCGCTCCTCTTTTTGTTGTTATTTTGGGCATTTTTGATTGGGGTGATAACACAGATAACACAGATAACAAACAACACAGTGCAAGATTGAACAGAACTAAGCTGAACTGAATATCTGCACTCTTTTGATTTTGCATTTTATATTCCGCATTTTGCTTTTTTTTGTTTCAGAATCAGTTTATTATCACCGGCATGTGTCGTGAAATTTTTTAACTTAGCAGCAGCAGTTCAATGCAATACACAATATAGAAGAAAAAAATAGTAGTAAATAAGTAAATCAATTACAGTATACATATTATGAATAGATTAAAAATTGTGCAAAAACAGAACTAATACATATTAAAAAAGCGAGGTAGTGTCCATGGGTTCAATGAACATTTAGGAATTGGATGGCACAGAGGAAGAAGCTGTTCCTGAATCGCTGAGTGTGTGCCTTCAGGCTTCTGTACCTCCTACCTGACAGCAACAGTAAGAAAAGGGCATGTCCTGGGTGCTGGAGGTCCTTAATAATGGACTTTCTTTCTAATAATAGACTGCCTTTCTAGGACACCGTTCCATGAAGACATCCAGGGTACTTTGTAGGGTAGTGCCCAAGATGGAGCTGACTAAATTTACAACCCTCAGCAGCTTCTTTTGATCCTGTGCAGAAGACCCCCACCCCCATACCAGACAGTGACGCAGCCTGTCAGAATGCTCTCCACAGTACATCTATAGAAGTTTTTGAGTGCGTTTGTTGACATATCAAATCTCTTCAAACTCCAAATAAAGTATAGTCACTGTCTTGCCTTCTTTATAAATGCATTGATAGGTTGGGACCAGGTTAGATCCTCAGATCTTGACACCCAGTAACTTGAAACTGCTCACTCTCTCCACTTCTGATCCCTCTGAGGATTGGTATGAGTTTATTCGTCTTACCCTTCCTGAAGTCCACAAGCAGCTCTATTGTCTTATTGATGTTGTGCAAGGTTGTTGCTGCAACACCACTCCACCAGTTGGCATATTTCGCTCCTGTACTCCCTCTCGTCTCCATCTGAGATTCTACCAACAATGGTTGTATCATCAGCAAATTTATAGATGGTATTTGAGCTATACCTAGAGTGCCTACAGGATGCATTCTTGGAACAGCTTGTATGAGAGCCGACCAGGGACAAGGCTATTCTGGATTTAGTGTAATGTAATGAACAGGATTTGATAAGCGATCTTGAAGTAAAGGAGCCATTAGGAGGTAGTGACCATAATATGATAAGGTTTTATCTGCAATTTGAGAAGGATAAAGGCAGCTCGGAGGTGTCATTGTTGCAATTGAACAGGGGAAACTATGGAGCCATGAGGGAGGAGCTGGCCAAAGTTGACTGGACAGATATCTAACCTCTCTGCATAAGACAGTCCTGACATCCCAGGAATTAACCTTGTGAATCTACGCTGCACTTCCTCTACAGCCAGGATGTCCTTCCTTAACCCTGGAGACCAAAACTGTACACAATACTCCAGGTATGGTCTCACCAGGGCCCTGTACAAATGCAAGAGGATTTCCTTGCTCTTGTACTCAATTCCCTTTGTAATAAAGGCCAACATTCCATTAGCCTTCTTCACTGCCTGCTGCACTTGCTCATTCACCTTCAGTGACTGATGAACAAGGATTCCTTGATCTCTTTGTATTTTTCTCTTATCAAACTTTACACCATTCAGATAATAATCTGCCTTCCTGTTCTTACTCCCAAACCTCACACTCATTCACATTAAATGTCATCTGCCAAGTGTCTACCCACTCACCCAGCCTATCCAAGTCACCCTGAATTCTCCTAACATCCTCATCACATGTCACACTGCCACCCAGCTTAGTATCATCAGCAAACTTGCTGATGTTATTCACAATGCCTTCATCTAAATCGTTGATGTAAATCGTAAACAGCTGTGGTCCCAATACCGAGCCCTGTGGTACCCCACTAGTCACCACCTGCCATTCTGAGAAACACCCATTCACTGCTACCCTTTGCTTTCTATCTGCCAACCAGTTTTCTAGCCATGTCAGTGTCTTCACCCCAATGCCATGAACTTTGATTTTACCCACCAATCTCCTATGTGGGACCTTATCAAATGCCTTCTGAAAATCGAGGTACACTACATCCACTGGATCTCCCTTGTCTAACTTCCTGGTTACATCCTCGAAAAACTCCAATAGATTAGTCAAGCATGATTTACCCTTGGTAAATCCATGCTGGCTCGGCCCAATCCTATCACTGCTATCTAGATATGCCACTATTTCATCTCTCATAATGGACTCTAGCATCTTCCCCACTACTGATGTTAGGCTGACAGGTCGATAGTTCCCTGTTTTCTCCCTCCCTCCTTTCTTAAAAAGTGGGATAACATTAGCCATTCTCCAATCCTCAGGAACTGATCCTGAATCTAAGGAACATTGGAAAATGATTACCAATGCAGCCGCAATTTCCAGGGCCACCTCCTTTAGTACCCTAGGATGCAGACCATCTGGACCTGGGGAGTTGTCAGCCTTAAGTCCCATCAGTCTACTCATCACCTTTTCCTTCCTAATGTCAATCTATTTCATTTCCTCTGTTACCCTATGTCCTTGGCCCATCCATACATCTGGGAGATTGCTTGTGTCGTCCTTAGTAAAGACAGATCTAAAGTACTTATTAAATTCTTCTGCCATTTCTCTGTTTCCCATAACAATTACACCCAATTCATTCTTCAAGGGCCCAACATTGTTCTTAACTATCTTCTTTCTCTTCACATACCTCAAAAAGCTTTTGCTATCCTCCTTTATATTCCTGGCTAGCTTGCGTTCGTACCTCATTTTTTTTCCCCTTATTGCCTTTTTAGTTAAGTTCTGTTGTTCCTTAAAAATTTCCCAATCATTTGTCCTCCCACTCACCTTAGCTCTGTCATACTTCCTTTTTTTTTAATGCTATGCAATCTATGACTTCCTCTGTCAACCACTGTGGCCCTTTGAATCCTTCCTTCTCCGGGGGATGAACTGATTTCGCACCTTGAGCATTATTCCCAAGAATACCTGCCATTGCTGTTCCACTGTCTTTTCTGCTAGGATATCCGTCCAGTTAACTTTGGCCAGCTCCTCCCTCATGGCTCCATAGTCTCCTTTGTTCAACTGCAACACTGACACCTTTTAACTGCCCTTATCCTTCTCATATTGCAGATAAAAACTTATCATATTATGATCACTACCTCCTAATGGCTCCTTTACTTCAAGATCGCTTATCAAATCCTGTTCATTACATAACACTAAATCCAGAATAGCCTTGTCCCTGGTCGGCTCTCATACAAGCTGTTCCAAGAATGCATCCTGTAGGCACTCTACAAACTCCCTATCCTGGGGTCCAGTACCAACCTGATTCTCCCAGTTCACCTGCATGTTGAAATCCCCCATAACTACTGCGACATTACCTTTGCCACATGCCAATGTTAACTCCCTATTCAACTTGCACCTAATATCCATGCTACTGTTTGGTGGCCTGTAGACAACACCCATTAGGGTCTTTTTGCCCTTACTGTTCCTCAGTTCTATCCACATAGACTCTACTTCTCCTGATCCTATGTCCCCCCCTTGCAAAGGACTGAATCTCATTCCTCACCAACAGGGCCACCCCACCCCCTCTGCCCACATTTCTGTCCCTACGATAGCACATATACCCTTGTACATTCATTTCCCAGGTCTGATCTCCCTGCAGCCATGTCTCCATTATCCCAACAACATCACAGTTACCCATTCGCACCTGAGCTTCAAGCTCATCCGCCTTATTTCTGACACTTCGTGCATTCAGATATAGAATTTTTAGCCCATTCCTCCTCTCTCTGTTTGAATCGCTGCCTATTGTGCTTAACCCAGCTCCCCAAACTCCCATCGGGCTACACGCCCTTAGAATTTTGTTGTCCTTCCAAATTTTATTTATTCTTTCTGCACATTTAACTCCATGTTCCATCAGACCATCCCTCTGTACATGTGTCCTCCTTATCACTTGTTCCGTCTCACCTTTCTCTACTACACACTTAATATTCTGGAACCGTTTAGTCCCCACCTGTCCTTTATTCTTCATCTTGCTATCCTCTCTCACGTTCTGGATCCCCGCCCTCTGCAAATTTAGTTTAAACTACCCCCCCCCCCCCCCCAAGAGGCACTAGCAAACTTCCCTGCAAGAATGTTAGTACCGTTCCAGTTCAAGTGTAAACCATCCTGTGTAAATGATGATGACAATGACGACATCGACTCAGGCCTGAGAGGCCAGCGTTGGGCACTTTCTTGCCTTACAAGGCGTGGAACAAAAGACTGTGTGGTGTGCCACTCCTCACACAGACACTTCACAGTATTTTTCTTTATTTTTACGAGGGCGAGTTGCAAGCTCAACACTCAACCTGGCATGGATAGAAAGCGTACTCAGGAACGGCCTGACTGAATTCAAACCGGGAACCTCCGTTCCGGAGTCCGGCACTGATGTCACTGCACCACCAGCCAAGGAGCCATCAAACCCTCTTCCTACGACAAGCTATTTAATCTTGGAACTATTTTCATGAGCCTCCTTTGAACTCTCTCCAGTTTGAGCACATTCTTTCTTAGATAAGGGGTCCAAAACTGCTCACAATTAGTCTTTATAAAGTCTTATCATTACTTCCTTGCTTTTGTATTCTAGTGCTCTTGAAATGAATGCTAACATTGCATTTGCCTTCCGCACCATAGACTCAACCTGCAAATTAACCTTCAGGGAATCCTGCACAAGGACTCCTAAGTCTCTTCTGTAACTCCGTTTTTCGTATTTTCTCTCCATTTAGAAAATAGTCAACCCTTTAATTCCTTCTACCAACATGCATGGCCATACACTTCCCAATACTGTATTCCATCTGCCATTTCTTTGTCCATTCTCTTAATCTATCCAAGTCCTTCTGTAACTTCTCTACTTCCTTAACCTATCTGTATATCGTCTGCAAACATTGCACAAAGCCATCAATTCCATTATACAAATCTTTGACATATAACATAGAGAACTGATCCCAATACAGACCTCTGTGGAACAACACTAGTCACCAGCAGCCAACCAGGAAAGACTCCTTTTATACCCACTCTTTGCCTCCTGCCAACCTGCCACTGTTTTATCCATGCCAGAATCTTCCTGTAATACCATGGGCACGTAGCTTGTTAAGCAGCCTGGTCTGGCATGTTGTCAAAGGCCTCCTGAAAATCCAAGTACACAACATTAACCAATTCTCCTTTACCTATCCTGCCTCTTATTTCTTCAAAGAATTCCAACAGACTTGTCAGACAAAATATTCCAGTGAAGAAACCATGCTGACAATGGCTTATTTTATTATGTGCATCTGTTACATACCTCGTGGGTATCTTGTGATTGTCTTATGACCATGATGTAATTGAGTATCTGGTAGGCATGATGTAATGGTCTTGTGATGGTGGGGTGATGTATTTTCCCGTCAGTGTGAGGTCACATGATGTAATTTTCCCGCCACTGAGGTCTTGTGATGGCCTGTTCTAATAGGTGTAACATGGGGAAAGCCTGTTGTGATGCAGGAGTTTTTGTTGGGATGTTGGTTAAGTTGTCCATTACTCCGTTCTGCTGTGATTTTGGTTTCATGACGCAGTTTCATTTTAAAGCGGAGTTTTAATTTCTACTGCCAGTTATGTTTGATGTATCTTTGATTTAATGTTAAAGTCTAAGTATTGGAGAATGAAGATTTATCAAAGTACAGAAACCCGAAGGACCAAGTAAAGTTGGTGTCATTGGCGGTTTAATACAGGATCGACCTTACTGGATCTTCATTCAGGAAATAGTAACCTGCATCCGAGATAGCCCCTGCCTTATGAGAGCAGAAAGGGTTGTGCGCAGTGTTATTCACCAAGGAAAATGTCAGTTCCTTTAAGCCGTTTTAATTTCCTTCATCGTGAATCCTTCAGGCAAGGCATATTTTGGCTGGGATCAGCAATAACATCACATCGTCGAGGAATTCATTACTTCAGGAAAGTCCCTCCTAATTGACTGTATAAATTATTTGGACTTTCGCATTTATCACTTTAAGAACTGTGTTCGCATTTATCACTTTAAGAACTGTTTGAGTTGCCATATAGCAGTTAACTTCCAGTTAAGTTAGTCGTTTGTTTACTTTTCATTTTTATTGAGCAGGGTTTAAATAAATGCTTATTTGTTTATAAAAAAAAACCTGCCTCAATTCTATATTCATTGTTGCCATATCGTAGCACATCCAATACACTGAGGCCTTATCCTTACTAATCGACTCCAACATCTGCCCAACCACTGTGGTCAGACTACCCGCACTATAGTTTCCTTTCTTCTGGCTCTCTCCCTTCTTGAGGAGTAGAGTGACATTTGCAATTTTCCAGTCTTCAGGAAACATTACAGAATCTAGTGATTCTTTAAGGATTATTACTAATGCTTTCACAATCTCTTCATCCACCTCTTTCAGAAGATGGGTTGCACACTACCTGGTCCAGGTGACTTATCTACCTTCAGACCTTTCAGTTTCCCAACAACCTTCTCTCTAGTTATGGTAACTTCCCAGATTTCATGACCCTTGATGTCTAGAACTTCCACCATACTGCTAGTGCCTTCCACAGTGAAGACTGATGCAAATTACATATTCAGTTTGCCCGCAATTTCCTTGTTCCCCCATTACTACCTCTCCAGTAATGTTTTCCAGTAGTCCAATATCCCTTCTCACCTCTGGTTTTCACTTTATGTATCTCAAGAAACTTTTGGTATCTTCTTTAATATTATTGGCTAGCTTACTTTTGTCTTCCATCTTTACCTTCTTAATGACTATTTTAGTTGATTTCTGTTGGTTATTAAAAGCTTCCCAATCCTCTAACTTTCCTCTGATTTTTGTCTGTTATATGCCCTCTCCTTGTCTATTATGTTGGCTTTGACTTCTCTTGTTAGCCATGGTTGTGTCACCTTTCCTTTAAAATACTTCTTCCTCTTTGAGATGTATATATCCTGTGTCTTTTGAATTCCTTCCAGAACTTCCAGACATTGCTGCTCTGCTGTTATCCCTGCCAGTGTTCTTCTCCAATCAATTCTGGCCAACTCCTCTCTCATGCGTCTGTAATTCCCTTTACTCCACTGTAATACTGATATATCTGACTTTAGTTTCTCCTTCTCAAATTTCAGGGTGGATTTGATCACATTATAATCACTTCTCCTCAGGGTTCTTTTGCCTTAAGCTCTCCAATCAATTCTGGTTCTTTGCACAATCCAGAATAACTAATCACTGGTGGGCTCAACCACGAACTGATTTGAAAAGTCATTTCATAGGCACTCTAGAAATTCCCCCTCCTGGAATGTAGCACCAATCTGATTTTCCCAATCTACTTGCATATTGAAATCCCCATGGTTATTGTAACATTGCCCTTTGGATTTGCATTTTCTATCTCTGAATTGCAATTTGTGGACCACAGCTTTACTACCGCTTGAGGCTACATTTATAAATCCCATCAGGATCGTTTTACTCTTGCAGTTCCTGAGCTCTATCCACAATGATTCAACACCTTCCAACCCTATGTCATCTCTTTCTAATGATTTGATTTGATTTCATTTTTTTTAAACCAACAGAGCAAAGCTGCCCCCTCTGCCTTCCTGCCTGTCCTTTCAATACAATGTGTATCCTTGGACATTAATCTCCCAGTTATAATCTTCCAGCCATGGTTCAGTGATGTCTCCAACACTATATATGTCAATCTGCAACTGTGCTGCAAGTTCATCTACCTTATTCTGTAAATTGCGCAAATTCAAATATAACACCTCCAGTCAATATTGTCACCCTTTTCCATTACAACACGTCCTGTTTTCTTTGCTTTGTAGCTGTCTGAGGGAAAGCGAATATTAGGGTTGTATACTGCATATAAATTTTGATAATAAATGTACTTTGATCATTGTATTTGCCTTCCATACCACTGACTCAACCAGCAAGTTAACTTTTAGGGACTCCCTTTGCACCTCTGATTTTTTAATTTTTTCCAGATTTGAGAAGTAGTCTAATGCCTTTATTCCATCTACAAAAGTGCACGGCCATACACATCCCCACACTACATTCCATTTGCCACTCCTTTGCCCGAGTAAACAACATCCATTGATTCTCCTCTATCCTGTGTACTATTTCCTCAAAGGATTCCAACAGATTTGTCAAGCAAAACTTCTCCTGAAGAAAACCATGCTGACAAAGTTGTGCCAAACCAGCTAAAAAGCATATCAAGAACACCCAAACTAATCCTTCCAACCAGCATCATGTCCATATCCCTCCATTTCCTTACAGCCATGTGCCAATCTAAATGTCTCTTAAAAGCCTCTAATGTATTTGCCTCTACCAACATACCAGACAGCTCATTCCAGGCATCCACAATTCCTTGAGTCGAACTCTTACCCCTCACATCCCCTTTCAGCCTAATAGATCATGTGTCCTAAGTAGCCTGTGACCTCATCCATGACATCAGGCTAACTGGCTATAACTTCCTTCATCTGCCTTCCTCCCTTCTTAAAAATTGGAGTAACACTGGCAATTTTCCAGTCCTCCAGAACCATTCCAAAATCTGGTGATTCTTTAATAATCATTACTAATGCCTCCACAATCTCGTCAGCTACCTCCTGCCGTTACACCTTTCAACTTTCCAAGCACCATCTCCTTTTAATAGCATCAACACTCATGCCCATCCCCACTCTCAAATTTCTGGCATACTGCTAGAGTCTTCCATAATGAAGACTAATTGAAAATATTTATTCAATTGGTCTGTCATTTCTTTGCTCACCAAGACTACCTCTCCAGCATCATTTTTCAGCAATATCTATTCTTGCCACTCTTTTACATTTTATACCATTGGCTTGCTAAGTTCCATATTTCATCTTTTCCCTCCTCATGGCTTTTTTAGTTGCCTTCTGTAATTTTTAAAAGCTTTCCAATCACTAACTTCCCACTAATTTTTGATATATTATATGCCCTTTTTCTTTCACATTAAGCTCCCAACTATGATCTTCTTTCAGTCACAACTCAGAGAATGCCCATGCATCATACCTGCCAATCCCTACCTATAAGATTACCTATCTTTTTCAGTAGACTGTGAGCATTCAAATACAACACTTTCAGACCTCTATTAATCACCCTTTTCGATTTTGCCCTTACGTTGCATTTCAACTCATCCTGCTGACTTCAATTTTGGCCTATCATTTGCCTGTTCTTCCTCAGTCTCAATACACACTGGACCAACTGCCCCATCCTCAGCCCCCATCAAATTAGTGCTAGATTCTGCACGTGATAAATTTTGGATTTATATTCTCAGCTTTAGGAATTAAAACAATGCAGATAGGATGAGCAAATTTCCTTAGAAACACTGTAAATCAAATGGTAATATTACATTGTGGAGTTAATTAAGTACTACAATAGTTGTTGCTCTTTTGACCATCTCTAAATATAGCAAATACATTCAATTAGTCTTTCACTGAAGTCAGAACACTCCACTTCAATTAGCGGTCAAATAGAAATACTTAAACAATGATAATTGCCAATTCTGACACATCTGCAATGTCCTCCTGTACAACATCTCAGTATGCTTAGATGTTGTACAAGGCGACATACTCCACCCAGAATTTTCAACAATTTTGAATCCTTTCTACTTGTATATTGCCAAAGATAGCATCTGCTCTAAACTCATGTTATTGGTACTGTGTTTCCTTGAACTATTCCGCAAAATAAACATGTATATTTTCAGTCCACTGTTGTAACAATTGGCCTTCACCTAACTGATAACTCTAACTTATCATGTCTTGCATATTGCCGTGCTCAAATTTTTGTTTTTAATTGTATTGAGGTATCCAGATTGGCACAAATTGACCTCACAGCCATTCTAAAAGACATTCGAGGGTTCTAGAGTTTGTACATTCTCCCTGTGGCCATCTGGGTTTCCTCTGGGTGCTCCAGCTTCCTACCACAGTCTAAAGACGTACCAGTTGGTAAGTTATTTGGTCATTGTAAATTGTCTCATAATTTGATAGGATTAACTAAGGGGATTGTTGGATGGAGAGGCTTTAAGCGCTGGAAGGGTCCATCCCGTGCTGTCACAATGAATAAATATATAAATAAATAAGCATTTTTACACCAACTATTTGTCAATTTAAATAGAACCTTTTCCAATATCCAGCACAGTAATGGAAAAGGTCAGAAGTGGCAGAGCATGAACCCATTACTTTATCTCATTGCTCCAAGTGAATACAGAATTATGCCTTAGTTGACTCGCTGCCTTATTAGTAAACTTGTTAAACACAATTAGATCACTTAAGAACATTTGTGCTTCCCTAATTTCAAGAACTGTCCAATTTATAAATTAGATCTCTTTTGAATATAGCCCTAAGATAAGACACACATAATATAAAGGCATACAAATTCCAGAGCTGGTCAATCAGATTTCAAAATGTAATCACATGTCTGGAATTTGATTTATCAGCCTGACTTTCAAAATATGCCGATTTGAAGGCCAACAACTGTTGGAAGCCAACTCCGTGCTATTATCCCAAAAGGTTAGATTTCATTCTAAACATGCAAATTAACAGCAAAAGAGGCAGTATTTTAGACAGGTTTTGAACAAATCTCTGAAATACAAGACCCATTCCACAATGCTTTTCTATATCAGGTTTTCCTTTAACAGAGTACTATGCAGTTCTATTTAAGTCTGCATGAAGTTAGAAGATTCAAACGTTCATTTATTATCAAAGCAAGTATCCACAAACAACTCTGAAATGTGTATTCTCCAGATAGCCACAAAGAGAAACATCAAATCCATCCCACCCCCATACAAAAAAGAACAGCATCCTGATCATCAATCCCCCCCTGTACAAAACAGAACAGGAATGTCAACACCAAAAAAAAGGACCACTTCCCTACACAAAAACCAAACTAACAGAACATCAACTCCCAAATTCCCCCCTGTCACACAATAAAATAGTAAAAGAATGGATGATAAAAAAAACAGAATACAAAAACCACAAGTCTGGAAAGATCCATGGTCCCTAAATGCAATAGTCCAAATCATTAAAGCACAACCACAATATCACCGGCTTTCATCGAAAGAAAGGGACACCACACGATGCAGTGGCCGACCCACCTGCCACAGTGATAGGCCCCTCACAGACTCCTTCTCCAGCAGTCAGCGCCAAAACTCTCACTCACCTTCTGCATTCGCCTCGATGTCTCAGTCTTCAACGCTTCAATTGGCAATTAATGGATGCCTTAAATGGCGAAACAGAGTCAAACATAGGTTCACGCCCAGTCTCAAAGTTTTGTTGCATCGAGACTAGAGTATGCGCTTGCTTCCTGGAGCCAGCAAAATGCTAGATCACTCAAACAATCTCCAAGCTGTAAATTGCAAGAGGTTCTAACAGTCCCAGAAACACATTTAAGGTGAAAAACAAACATAAAAATAAAAAGTTGTTTTCATGAACTGTCTGGAAGATGTTGCCTGAGGGAGCATTGGATACTGGCATCATCTTTGTTAAGTTAAGCCTAACATTCCAATAAAATAAATGCAATAGGAACATTATGTACTAGATAAGAGGACCCTCACTGGATTTTCTACCACAAAAGTAGGTTCAAGATTTTAGGATTCAGGTTAAATTTCTGAAAAAAAAATTTTTCACAAGCTATATGTAAAAGCTTCGATGAATGATGTAGTACAGTATAAATGGACTACACACAGAACATAACGTTCTTTAATTTGCCTTTCCATTCATTATATTTTTTGATCTATTCAAAAAGAGTTAATTTTTTCCAGCCGTACAAAAAAGCTGGATTATCCAAATTATCCCTGATGTGGAAGGAAGAGTTTGCAGTCAAAATTGCTGGTTAAAATAGATACTTGTACCCGGCTGGAAACCCAAGTCAAGCTTATTCATCATATACGCCAGGAAAACACGAGATCCTGTTTTTTAAACTCAGCTTTATATTCAATATCCATTGACTTTTTAAATAAAAGATTTGCTTCAATTGGTGAGGCAGGAAACAGCAGTAGCTACCAATGGGTCAAGGTTCATAAAACAGTAAGCACTTCTAGACCTCTGATCTATTTGTATGTGTATGAACATATCACATAACCAAGGAATTTACAGTCAAATAGCAAGTCAATCAGAAATGAAAAGAATCATGAAACTACCAGACTGTGATTAAAAAAAGTGTTTCACTAACATCAGACAGGGAAGGTAATCCGCTATCATTTCTCGATCTGGCTCAATTGTGACTCAACATCCAAAGAGATTGATTTTTATCTGCCTCCTCTATTCAGGGATATTTAGTAAAGACCAATAAGCATCAGCATTGCCAGCAAACTCATGAACAAATACATAAACTCGTAAGTATGGCAACATTTTGTGTATTTTTTTAAAATCAATAATGATGCAATTCCTTAACCAGGTAGACAGAACTGTCCATTCAAAATCAGATGGTCTAACCAGCTTTCATGCAAGCTCTTACATCACTAATCTAATTCCACTGTTAGCAAAAATGTGAATCATTTGATGATCGAGATTGTTTGCACAGTCAAACATCAATTCATTAGAATTAGATTATACACAATGCTATTTTCCTTTACTAGACCTCCCACCACTGGAATTACAAGGACACAAATAAGAACTTGACTCTCATAAGATGAAAATAAACAGCCAAACTATGGTTCTCTAATTTAAGGAGTATGGTCATTGGTTCAAGTTAGTCTGCAAAGTAGTCATTCCAGGTGTAAACCGATGGAATTTTGAAGGGCTCACAAAAGGTGGTCATTGAGGACTCAGTGAAAATTACCTCCTCAAGCAACATATCTCTGACAACTGTAATACATCAGCTGTCAATTTTTCTATTCCTTTTGGAAACAGACACATTTATTTCAATTCCTCACTAATCCTACAAAAAACATAAAAGTAGGAGACCAGAATCTGGAATGTGTTGCCTGAAAGAATAATGGAAGCAAGTATTCTAACAGAATTTAAGCAGCATCTAGATAACCACCTGAATTACCAAGGCACAGAACACTTTAAGCCTATTAGTATGGATGTATGTCAATGCCAAAAGGGCCTTGTTTTCCACCCATAACTGTACAAGCCCTTCCAAAATTCTATGGTACAGATCATCAGGTCCCTCAGGGTTTAATGCTTCTCAGTTCCAGAAATTTTCCAATAATTTTTTCAACTAATGTTAATTTCTCTGAACTCCCCATTCACCCCAGGCTTGTCTCCTGAAAACTTTTGTGAAATGAGGGAACAAGATTTGCTTAATTTCTCTGCTTTCTTTATTCCTAATACAATCCCACTTGTCTCAGTCCATAAAGAATGCATGCTGGCTTAAGCTATTTCTTTGTTATACTTTAAAAAAAGTCATTAAAATCAATTTCACATTACTCAACTGTCCTTCTGCTGAAAGTTGAAATATTTCTAATCCTCCACTAACTGCTTTCTTTGCACTTAATATCTTCTGAAGAATAAGGCAGGTTGATCAACTTTGCTTCAATCAATCTGTACATCCCAATAAACAGACACTCAGATTTCAAATGTGACTTCAATATTTGTTTGTCTAAAGCAATATTTTCTCAAATAACAATGTATACGAAAAGGAAAATGGAAATAAATTAGATTTCAAATTCAACCTCAAATATGTGATTATAGTTCAATCATAGAATTGTGTAAATAATCCAAAATCATCTCCCTTCCATCAGCATACAAGTACCATGTTCCCAATATCATACAATAAAAAACAGAAGGACTCAGAACATGCAAAACAAATTTACAACAGAGATGTCAGAGCTGAGGAATTATGAGCTTATATTCATTTTTAATAGAGTCATACTATAAAGAATTCAGAAGGGTAAATATAGTGAATACATTTCCACTCATGAAAACAGAAAACAAGGGACCATATATTTAAAGCACACATATTAAGACTACAAAGGAATGCAGATAAAACATCAAAAAGAATTAAGCATATGGAACTCACCACAACAGGGAATAATTTCAATAATTTATCTTAGTGCAAAGAATCAACATTGTTTATACTAATAATTTCAAGTGTTAAATTAATATAATCATTTGCCGGCAAAATGAACCATACAGTTAATAACCCTTGGATTGACTTTTAGGAACAATGCCACAGATTATATGAATAACTTTCCAGAAAACCATTTTCAGCAGAACTTTTGAACTCCAGCTATTCTGAGAGAGCAACAAAAATGAAAATTTATTAAGTATTGGTTACCTCTAGAAACCAGAAATTAAATCCAACAACAAAACATTTACTTTAAATGAGCTACAAACTAATTGTAATAAAATTAATTTTAAGTTACAGATTTGACAAGTTTTCCATTTTCAATCATATTCTTTTAAAATTATATTTCACCTAGCTTGCATGATTGTTATCTCTGTATGTTCAGTTTTCTCTTGAAATTGGTAAACCCACCATGATCTCCTGGAAACCGATAGAGGGGAATCAAAACCCAGTAGACGAGAAGGGCAGTAAGCACAGGGGATTTCTAAGCCTAGTGGACCAAAGCAGACAGAAACCACCAACACTATCAGCACCCACCCCCCACACTACTTTATCTCCTGGTATTACTGTCATTTGTTGCATGATTATTGCAGCTGTTCACTGCAATGGCAAGTTATTTCCAGGAATCTAAACACTGATCCTGAAGGATGCTGATACCTTCTCCAATTAAAATAACCTTGTGCTGCATCTGTCCTTTCTAATTTATCTCTTTTCCCATGACTTTTCTAATTCCTTTGCTGTGCAATATACTTAAAACAATAAAGTGCTCATATTTCATAGAAAATGTATTTGCTTGGTGTATCTATTATTCCAGGCTTCAATCTGAACAGCACCCTTAAGTAGTCCCAACTATCTTGGCTATACAAGCTTGTGTCATCTAATGCAATTTTGAAAAAGTCAAGCACTCTGAAATACTGCTCCTTAAACCTTCAAAGCATTTCTCAAAAGAGTCGTATTTTGAGGTTACAGCCTTATAAGTTAAGCAATTCATGCAGCTAAGGCAAAAGACAATGAATTGGAATGTTACACAAAGTATAAAGGCTGGACAAGAGAATTATATTGCAGTATTTGACCTTTTAGCTTCTGAGTGGCATGACCTTTGACTCAAATCAAAACATGCTGTGTGCATTCACTCTGTCAATTTGAGCTTTGTTGAAAAGATCATTCATCTTCTATCACTACTTCTCATAAAATCTTGAGGATTTCAATAAATCTATTTTTCATCCATAATACTTCTTGCCAACTGTTTTACAGTATCAAAATAAATATCTGCTTATAAGGTGTTATTAATAGGACTACTCATCTAGAATTCCAAATTAATGATTTACAGATGCTTGCTCAAACCTCACCACAGAAGCCAATGGGAAAATTTATTTTAATTAAATAATGATCCAAAATAACAATCTAATATCAACAATTGAGAAATCTGGTGTATACTAATGCAACACAAACAAAATGCTGGAGGAACTCAGCAGGCCAGACAGCATCTATGGAAAAAAAGTACAGTCAACATTTCAGGCCGAAACCCTTTCCATAGATGCTGCCTGGCCTGCTGAGTTCCCCTAGCACTTTGAGTGTTGCCAGTCCTGCTGAAGGGTTTCAGCCCAGAACATCGATTTGTGCTTTTTTCCATGGATGCTGCCTGGCCTGCTGAGTTCCTCTAGCACTTTGAGTGTTGCCAGTCCTGCTGAAGGGTTTCAGCCCAGAACATCGATTTGTGCTTTTTTCCATGGATGCTGCCTGGCCTGCTGAGTTCCCCTAGCACTTTGAGTGTTGCCAGTCCTGCTGAAGGGTTTCAGCCCAGAACATCGATTTGTGCTTTTTTCCATGGATGCTGCCTGGCCTGCTGAGTTCCCCTAGCACTTTGAGTGTTGCCAGTCCTGCTGAAGGGTTTCAGCCCAGAACATCGATTTGTGCTTTTTTCCACGGATGCTGCCTGGCCTGCTGAGTTCCTTTAGCATTTTGTGTGTGCCGCTTGGATTTCCAACAGCTGCAGATTTTCTCTTGTTGGTGTATGCTAACGTTTCCTTATCCATTCTGGTCTACAAGTAACTCCCCTGGAAAGGTATAGGACATCACTTCATCGAAGACCAGTAAATGATGACCAGTAAATGGTTGCCTTGCTGGAAAAAGGAGTAAACCAATGAAAAAAAAGTTAAAGACAGTAAATTCCTAAAATAATCAGATGAGTGCATGATGAAATGGTATCACATTCATCTGTGTAATATCAGTTGTTCCAGAAACTACAAATATTCCAAGGATGTTCATATTGGTCATAAACCTGTTAGGTAAACATAGTTGTGTATTTAATATTTCAGTAGTATTTCAGTAATATTGTAAATATATTGTTTGATTGACTATTCTTGTTTGCTTAAATAACGCACCATGGGTAACCTGTAGAAGTACAGAAATGGCATGCAACATAACGCCACCATGCGATATGTGGACATAAAAGACAAAAATAGACTTGTATTCTCTGGGCTCAGGTCTTTTTTTTCAATTAGTTTAATGTTTTAAAGTTACAAAGCATAACAATAGCACTGAGTAAGTTTCAAATGCACCTGAGACACTACATACCTGCTGAACTGCAGCGTGAGGTTCCAGTTTTTACAAAGCGCAGCGGACAGTCAAGAAAAACTTGCATTTTTTTCCTTCAGTGCAGCATGTTTTCTTCACAAAAGGAAAGATGATAAAGTTTTAAAAATGTCAGAAAATAAAAGAATACATGGGTTCATAAACAGTGAGTTCCTGGTGATAATCATCAAAAAGAGCAGAAATGGCTGGCATCATCAGAAAGATTGGTGCATTTGATTACACAAACAGATAGCTGGACATTGCATACTGAGTAGTTTACCTTGGCTTCAGTAAGAGTATACATCAAAATAAACAGGCCCTCAACTTCCAATAAAATAATGTAATTTTCAAAGAAAAAGATTGAAAATAGAAAAAATCTTGCTAGCTCTTTGACTGAAACTTAATTTTAGTACCAATTAGTTTGCAACTCGTTTAAAATAAATGTTTTTTTTTGTTGGATTTAAGTTCTGGTTTCTAGGGGTAACCAAAATTGAACACATTTTCATTCACGTTGCTTTCTGAATAGTTGGAGTTCAAAAGTTCAGCTGAAAATGGTTTTCTGGAAGGTTATTCATAAACGTGCAGCATTGTTTCTAAAAGTATATCCAGCGGTTATCATCTGTATGGTTCATATTACTGGCAGGTGATTTTATTAATTTAACCCTTGAAGGGTCTCAGCCCAAAATGCTGACGTCCTCTTTTCCATAGATGCTCCCTGGCCTCCTCAGCTCCTCCAGCATTTTGTGTGTGTTGCTCATAATTTCTCAGCTCTGATACCTATTGTGAATTTATTTTGCATCTTCCCAGTCCCACTTTATCTTCTTGTATGATATTGGGATTAAAATTCTACATGGTACTTTTGTGCTGATGGAGGGAAAATTATTTTGGATTATTTACATAGTCTATGATTGAACTATAATCACATAGGCATGGGGTGATGCCACAACAGTGCTCAAGGATAGCACTGGAAAACTCAAGCATATCAATGATAATATAGTGTTGAAGGAAAATGCAACAACCTGATTTGGCAAACCCTGCCCAACTCCTTGAACCATCCACGATAAAGTAGCCAGTGAGCTAAATCACATGAAGGCTGAAAGAATTCTTTCCAAGGTTGTGTGGAGCCCATGGACAATGCCAGTGGTCCCAGTGTCCAAGAAGAATGGGTTCATCGGGATCTGTGGTGATTTTAAGGTCACCATCAACCGAGTATTGAAACTACATCAATACCCTCTGCTCAGCATGGAGGATATCTTTGCAAACTTTACTGGAGAAAAACACTTCAGCAAAGTGCACTTAGCTGAGGCCTACCTCCAGATGGAGATGGAAGACAGTCTGAAGTGTTTCTGACCAGAAACACTCACCAAGGGTTTTATCACAATAATGGGCTTATTTTTGGAGTAGCATCTGCACTTTGGCGGAAAACTATGGACCAGGTGTTGCAAGGCTGTTCAGGTACTCACTGCTGTCTGGATGACATCATTGTTACTGGTAAGGAAGACAAGGAACATGTCCAGAATCTCAAGATAGTGTTTAGAAGATTATGAGCACAAAGCACGATGCAATAAGTGTGAATTCTTTAAATCAAGCATTACTTACTGTGGTCCAATTATTGACACACAAGAATTACTCAGGTATGCTGAGAAAATTCAAGCAGTGGTGGATGTCTCAAAACAAAAGGACATCTCAATGCAACAGTCCTTTTTAGGATTTGTCAATTACTAAAGCAGGTTCCTCCCAAACCTGGCTATTGTGCTCCACCTTTGAACTCATTACTATAGATAAGGAAGAACTGGCAATGGTCAAGGCAGTGTGAGGTGGCTTTCAAAAAGACAAAGTGATGTTAGACACTGTACTCACACATTAAGATTCACATAATCAAGTGAAGCTTGCCTGTGAAGCCTCATCTTATAGTACAGGTGCAATCATGTCACGTTTTGAGTGATGGACATGAGTGCCTCATAGACTTTGCATCACATTCCCTTAATGCTACAGAGAAAAATTATGCACAAATTGACAGAAAGCCTTGAGTCTGGTTTGGGGTATAACACATTTCAACTAGTACTTGTATGGGAGGGAGCTTGCCCTTGTTACTGATCATCAGCCACTTGTGTCCATTTTAATCCACAGAAGAGTGTTCCACTAACAACAGTGGCACAAACATATGAGCCGTTTCTTGAAGGACAATTACAAGATTGAGTTACAAGAGGACAACTAAGCATGGAAAGGCGAGTGGATTGTCCAATGTATCTTTGCAAAAGGAAATACATGAAACATTTACAAAGAAGACATTCCTTTTGACATACTCTCCATAATGAAAATCATAAGTCTCCCTATTATGGCAGAGATGATCCAAAGGGAAACCAGCAAAGACCCCACATTGTCTCAGCTCTACATGGCCACCCAAAATTACTGGAATGTATGGCAGAAACTATAGTTCTCCCATTTTTACCAGTGCTAAGATTAATTTGTCCCTGACAGACGTTGCCTTATGTGGGGACTGAGAGTTAGTTGTACCATCCAAACTGAGAGATAAAGTATTGCAGAAGCTACATACCAGTCATCTTTGCATGGTCAAAATGAAAGATTTGGCTTGCAGCTTTGCCTGAAGGCTCGGGGCAGATCAGCACATCGATCAACTTGCCATGCCCTATACAGGATTCCAACACAACCAGAAGATGCTGAGAGTTGTGGTGGAAACGGCCAATCCCTGGAAATGTTGGAAATCCCCGGAAACGGCCTGCATTGCCCTGGCAGAGGATTCATGTGGGTTTTGCCAACCATTCATAGGCACATATTTCTTGGTAGCAGTGGATGCAGCTACAAAGTGATGAGAAGTGTTCCCAGTCACATTCACTACACTCTTGAACACTGTTGCTGTGTTGAGAAGCATCTTCACGAGAACTGGTGTTCCAGAACACTTAGTCTGTGACAATGGACCAGTTTGTGGTGGAACAGTTTCAGTCATTCCAGAAGATAATCAGAATAAAACATATTACATCTGCACCATACCACCCAAATACAAGCGACAGAAAGGTTTGCCCAGAGTCTAAAGGATGCACCACAAGTAATGCCAGCAGAAGATACTACACAGACACTGAACCAGAAGCTTTTCAATTTCCTCCTTGTATATTACAATGCAGCACACTCCACAATAACTCACCAACTAGGCTGTTCCTGGGTCGTCCTTTACATTCCACACTTGGATCTTCCCAAACCAAACCTCGGGCATGCAGGACAAACAGCCTAGACAAATTGAGGGTTCCTCAACATGGAGATTCAAGTTTCAGTCTTGGACAAGCATTGCTGGTGAGGCACTATAGAGGAGATCAAAAGTGGGTACACAAAATAAGGATGGAACTGGACCACTCTCCTACACAGCAGAGGTTGTGTCTGGCATGATCTGGCGATGGTGCATCAATCAGCTGAGCAAAACAGAGGAATTTGTTAGAGAAGAAAGGTAGTCAGATCTGTCAGAACCACACAGTCAACACCTACAACCACCACAGAACAGATCCTAGAACCTGAGATTGCCTGATAGACATGTTTCACCTGCCAAGCAGACTGATCCCCTTGTCAGGAAAGACATAATCCCACAAGAGTAAGGAGACCTCCACAGTGATTAAATCTTTAGGCCTGAATGGGACGATTTAAAATTCACTGTGCCATGAATGTCTGTACTGTACAGTAGTTGTATTATATAGCATATTGTGTATACAGGTGAGATGCATTCTATATTGAGTTGGAGCTTGTAGCTAAACAAGTATTTAATATTTCAATATTCTTTGAATAATATTGTAAATATATTGTTTATCTCAGCATTTTTGTTCATTTAATTAATGCGTGGTGGGTTATCTGTAAATGGAATACATTATCACACCACCATGTTACGCGCATGCCTTGCTTAAAGTAAAAGACAAAGTTAGACTTGCATTCCCCAGGCTCCCGTCTTTTTCATCAAATAGTTCAATGTTTTGGAGTTATAAATCATAACAATAGCATCCATTATTTTAGAATACTAGATTATATTGCTGCCAAATGTACCAAGATACAGTGAAAAGCTTGTCTTGCAAGCTGTCATATGGATCAAATCACTACATAGTGTACTGAGCTACAATAAAAGTAACAACAATGCAGAATAACGTTTAAGTTAACAAAAAAGTACAATACAGGTGAATGATAAAATGCAAGATCATAATGAGGTTCAAAGTAAATTTTATTACCAAAGTACATATGTCACCATATACAACCCTGAGATTCATTTTCTTGGGGATTCAATAAATCCAATAACCATAATAAAATCAATGAAAGATGACACCAAATGGGCATACAACTAGTGTGCAAATACAAAAATAAATAATAATAAATAAGCAATAAACATCGAGAATGCAAGATGAAGAGTCCTTGAAACTGAGTCCATAGATTGTGGGAACATTTCAGAGAGGGTAGAAATGAAGTTGAGTAAAGTTATCCCCTTTTGTTCAAGGGTCTGATGGTTGAGGGGTAATAACTGTTCCTGTACCTGCTGTGTGATTCCTGAAGGGCCCGTGCCTCTTTCCTGACGGCAGCAGAGAAGGGAGCATGTCCTGGGTGGTGGTGGTCCTTGATGATCAGAATGTTTCAGGAGCTGCCCCCCTGTCAAATTTCTGAATGGACAATGAACCTTACTGTTTTTTGCTCTGTTTCACACTACTAATTTAATTTATTTTATACATATTTATTATTACAATTTATTTTTTATTATGTATTACAATGCACTGCTGCTGCAAAACAGCAAATTTCATGACATATGCCAGTGATATCAAACCTGATTCAGATTGTAATTCAGCACAAACTCATTTCCTCTGGTTCCATTCATAAATTCCTTCCTTTGTCCTTGAATGGACATACTCGTCCCCTAACTTCCTTGTGTATAAAATGACTTAGGATTTCCTTAAACCTGCCTGCGTTGGACATTTCATGACCCCTTTTGGCCATCCTAAACTGTATCATTATTCACTGTTCATTGGAGGAATAAATTCAAATAATGAGATCAATTTGCAGATCACTTGTTTGGTCATTGATTAATTCTCAACACCACTCCATTTTTTTCAGTCCTTACCCTTTTGCTTTGTTCCAATGAAGTTTAAGGAATGGCTCACCATTACACATTTTGGAATTTTACAGCCCAAATAGAAACTTCAGCAATCTCAGAATTCCTCCAAAATGAAATTGCAAAATTGCATTAAAATATATCTGTAATACAAATATCTAATGCTTCAAGAAAAAAGGCTTAATAAAAATTGTCAGGCAAAATTGGAAGATATTAGACAAGGTGCCGTGAAGCTGTGGTCAAGGAAGGACAGTTTAAAGCTAAAGGGATATAGAAACACGCATGTTCGTGAAGACACCAAAGCAACTGAAAAATTTGAAGGTATATTTGAGTAATAGTGTTGTTGGTTGTGTGCCAGAGAGTAAACGAAAAACACCGAGAAAGTAGTAGCAGTAATATTTATCGTCTGATGTTGAAATGATTTAACATGGGTGGCTTTCCTCCAGGTGCTCCAGTTTCCTCCCACAATCCAAAATGTACCCACTAGTAGGTTAATTGGTCATAGTAGATTGTCCTGTGATTAAGCTAGGATTTATTTGGGTTGCTACGTGAAGCTGCACAATGGGCCAAAAGAGGCTATTCCATGCTGTATCTCCAAATAAATAATTAAAATAACAATAAAACTTGGCATTAGATGGCTAGAAATAAAACTGGGTGCTGATGTATCTGTTGAAGTACTCATTTAAACTCCCTGAATAAAATTTAAAGCTGTTTTTTCCTGCCTAAGTGTATTAGATTTTTCTACAAAAATAAGTTATGCTAAAATAACTACGTTGCAGAGGATTCTCACTTATTTATATAATTTGTAGTATCATAATACAGTACATCCTTGTCACCTTTCTCAGTACAAGCAGGACATTCTACTTCATGCAAGATTTACAATCTAATAGCAGATCTCTTTTATATAATTTCAAAGACCAAACACTGAGGAATTTTTAACTAGGCTCTGCCCACTCAAAGTGCAGCAGCAGGAGGGCCTTAAACAATGGCTTTTCCCCAGAGTTGTGTGGCAGCTGCATGAGGCATCAGTGCATCCCCAGGACTTTGAAATGCGCCAGTCCACAACAATCAGTTCTGAACACCTCCTTACACTGAAGGACCCACAAGTTTTGGATAGACTAAAGAGCATCTCTCCTAAAACTTTCAGCATCAGCTGATGCTTGTGTTGATGTACATCTCTGAGAACAGCCGATAAAACACTGCTGCGCAGCTGTACGGGCTCTGCAAAGACCCTCTGCATTCCTTCTCAGACATTCTGGGAGAGGGAAGACGTGGAAAATATATGTGGTACTGCTGACACTGACTTCATGAAAGGGCCTGTCAGATCCAGAGCAAAAACAGCAAATGTTGGAAATACTCACCGAGCCAAGCATCACTGTGGAAAGAGAACCACTGTCAACATTTCAAATCTCTGACTCCGTCTGACACAGGGACTCTCTTTACATGGCCATAGCCTGACCCGATGAGTGCTTCCAGTTTCCTTTCAGACGACGAACAATTGCTGTTCTTTTTGATATCCATATGTTAATAAGTCCAGATCTTCTCACCATGAGCCAAACAAAATCTTGGTGCTTGTTTGGAAGTTCTGGCAAATAGCTTTGGCAGTCTCCAACAGAATCCAAGTTGCCAAGGGCCTCAGGGATATGCCATACTGCAACAATGACCTGTGATCACAGATGTCTCAAACAGGTGACACAGCAACTAAATAGAGCATTCCCCGTGGCAACATTTGCAATGACAGCTGCAGATGGAGCCCAAGCAGTGACACTTGATATTTGCATACCCAGAGAATATCCACAGCTTGAGGCAGCCCAACACAAAAGATGACATTTGGATAAGAATCACATCGGTACAGAACCGAAGATAATCTGGGAAGCAGCCCAGATGACTGCTAGAACAGAGAAACAGACCACAAATCTAATCTGTGCTAGCAATACGAGGAACTCACATGTTGAGAAGATCCTTTTCCAACATGTGCC
This sequence comes from Hypanus sabinus, assembly GCF_030144855.1. Lineage (NCBI taxonomy): Eukaryota > Metazoa > Chordata > Chondrichthyes > Myliobatiformes > Dasyatidae > Hypanus > Hypanus sabinus. The sequence continues at coordinate 51,800,100 of NC_082730.1, read as the reverse complement.
ACAATCACAGTTTCTGTTTCACCTTTTCTGATTGTTCCTTCCATTTCTTGGTGTTTAGACATAGTTTCACAGCAGGTCAGCTAATTGGAACTGACAAAGAAGAGGACGAGAGATCAACTGGACCAACTGCGATAGAAAATGGCCTCACATTTGTTGCAATTAATTCTGGTTGCAGAGGCCAGTTTGATTTGGTTACAGGCATTCCATCTGTGGACTGAAAATGAAGTCATGCAGAAAAGTGCATCATCAAATACCACCTCTCTTTGATGAAGCCAAGGAGGTAATTAGTATCCTACCAAAATTCCAAGCTGCAATCGCCTGACTTAATCATATTGAATTTATTACTCAGCAAAACCAACAAGTACAGAGTGAACCAAGAAGTAAAACCTATTGTGACAAATCTGGAATAAAAACTGCAAAATGGGTTAAATGCTTAATGTGGTTACATGTTGCATGACTCTACAACATAATACCATTCAGTATAAAGAAGTAACAGTACAATAACATACAAGACACATATTGCCTGTTCATATACAGGTAGTCCCGAGTTACGAACATCCGACTTACGGACAACTCGTACTTATGAACTGAGGAAGGAGAACGCTGTCCGCCATTTTAAGTAAGAACGCGACGCCATCTGCCATTTGAATTTGGATCACGATGGCATCTGCTATTTTAAGTCGTTGTTGTTGACACTGTGTTGAGTGTTTAACTTTGTATTTGGCTTAAATTTTTCTTAGTAAGATTTGGGGTACCAGTGCTGGTGATTATCCAGACGACAGTTGTTGGTCAGTGAAAATAGAGTTCTTAGAGGCAAATGTGGAGGTGACTGAGGTTCGTGAATCATTAATGCTGATGTGTCCGGACACTGTTGAGACGGGCAGCGTTTCTGTTCTAGAGAGAACCAATATCCTGCTGGTGCGCTTGGGGGCCTGCCCGGAGGAGGCGGGTGAGCACTGTTTGGAGGCATTGTCGACACACCCAGAGTTTCGAGCTGCTTGTGCGGACGTGTGTAGCAGCATTGGGCTGATACCGAATTCAAACAAGAGCCGGTGGTGGTACGGCCTGGGGGAAGTATCTAAGGGTGAGACCCTCTTCGTGGATGCTGCGAAATACCACGAGGGAGGGGAGTTGACCGCTGAAGACACCTCGGAGAGAGACAGGTTGCGGCGACTGGCCCCTGAAGCCGTGGAAGACGTAGGCAGCGTGTGTGTGGATTATATTGCGCTGAAGAGGCGCACTGTCAGTGACCAGAATATGGCCCTGAGGGCCAAAGAGGCGATGGCCTATCTGAGTGGTGCAAAGTGGTTTAAGGTGCTGGATCTGAGGAGTGGATGTTGCCAGATCCCGATGAGTGGGGCCGACAAGGAGAAGACGGCCGTTATAAATTCTCTAGGAGTCTTCTGGTCCGAAAAGATGCCACAGGGCATATCTGGAGCCCTTGCAACCTTCCTGACGGGCAGGTGGAAGACCATAGGGGATGTGGAGGCGTTTGGAGTTTTGGTGTATGTGGATGATCTCTTGGTATTTGGATTTGCCTCAGGAGAATATGAAGGGAGGTCGTTGCAAGAGCGGCTGAGAACTACAGAGTTAAGGTGTTTTCTGGACACTTGCTAGGGCTGGCGAAGGTCGCAGCTCATGAGTGACTGTCTCCACAGAATCAAGTTTGAAATGAAGACGGAGAGACTGGAGAAAGTTGGTCTGGAAAAAGTCATGAGGAGGAAAAAGCTGGAGAAAAGTGCCATGAATAGTGAACAGGAGGCTGAAGAGACTGCAGGAGCAGTGCAGGCCACGTGTTTCCATTTGGAGAAGATCAAACAGCAGCTATCGATCGCAGAAATGAGGAAGAATACAGATTCGATGGATAATGTGCTGGATGTGTGGTACATGCTGCCTTTTGCTTACTTTCCCTCGATTGAGGAAGAGACCTTTGGCCCTTCTTCCACTGAGTCAGGTGTAGTGGGGAGGGTTAGCTCTGTGCAGTGGGGGGCATGAGTGAGAGGTTGAGAGAGGAGTTGGTAGTGAGCCCAAGGTATCCCCAGTTGTGTCCTAGCCTGAAGGGTTTAGGTGAGGGGATACGGAAGTCTCAGAAGGGTTAGGGAACTCCCAGATAGTTGGCCTATGTAGCACCTGAGGAACAGGGCGTGAGGTTTACTGTGTGGGGAGGAGATGTCACTGTTTGTGCTTGAGTTACGGTGTGTTGGCAGGAAAGGTGGCGAGTTATTTAATAGCCATGAGGACATGACTTTTATTTGGTGGAGGGAGAGTGTAAAGGGGGTTTCTTCTTTTTTCTTTTTTACCGTGTATGTAATCAAAATGGCTTCTTAGTTTTGTTAAAAGCAGGAATGCTTCTTTGTTGCGAGAGAGTGCTGGAAGCTTGTTTGGGTTAAAATTTACTGATAACGAGAATTGTATTCCTTTGTAAACCAATTGGGATTAATGCTGTTCTTTCTTCTGAGTCTGTAAGCTATTGTTAGCGGGCTTTTGGGGAGATTGGCGTGAGGGGTTGACAGAGAGGACACAATGTTGTAAGCTGGGCGAGGAACGGACCCCAAGCGGGGGTCCGAGGCCAGGAGGTACTCTGAGGAGAGGAGATGAAGCTAGATGTGCTTGGTTGACCACTTCGGATGGTCCTAAGCTGCGAGTCGAGGAGTTCGGAGGGGATCGAATGGTGGCCAGAAGACTTCAGTAATTGAGCTCCAACAGTTGTGCGCGAAGTGGTTTGGACTTTGATAAGTTTGGTGCCTTTTTCTTTATTTTTTTTCTTCATATATACTGTATTGTTATTAATCACTTGTTATAGTAACCTTTATAAATTGTACTCATTTAATCGCATATGGTGTACTGTCTGTTTCTGGGTGAGGCGGGGACATCACACAGCATCCACACCAGCTGATTACCCAGTTTGGCGGGGCCGAAGGCTGCTCCCCCTAGACAAGAACGAGCTGAGCGAGCCTGAGGCGACCTGGGGGTTACATACAGCTTATCTCACCAGTTTTTTTAAAATTTATTTCAAAACATGTACATAACCCAAACATGAATATTTCAATTTAGGTGCACAAACCATTTAGTAGAAAATTGGTGGACATTATAATGTCTTCAACAACATTGTTCTCCTACAAAATGGTTTGAACATTATAAGAGAAAAAAAGCTGATGTGCAATTGAAGACGCTTATTTAGTCTAAGTTTTAGAGGACATTTACAAGAGGCAAGCTAAAGTTGACAGAAGTCTGTCACAACATAGTAGCTGTTAGCATGCTGCTATTAGAGCACCAGCAACCCACTGTGTTTCAACATCTCTTAACAAAATGTTCAGTTAAATCAGCCCTTGACCATACTATTCAAGATCATTTAATGCCATTTCCAGTACACAAGTGTAAAGTAAAACAAAATAATTGTTACTCCAGAGCAGATAGAGCACAACAAAACAAAAGCAATAAACATTAAATAAATATAAATAGATAAGATAGCTTATATACAGAGATTGATTGCATATCCATAAAGAGACTCTAGGTACAGGAGTGCAAGTATACTAGATGACTCAGACAGGAAATGATATAGTATTGGTGGTAGGGAGTGTGGAGAGGTGAATTAGTGGATGGAGGTGCTGATCAGACTTACTGCTTGGGGAAGCTAACTGCTTTTGAGTGTGGTCGTGCTGGTGTGGATGTTCGGTAGCCCCCTTTCTGATGGGAAGGGCACAAACAGTCTATTAATGGAGGTTGGGATCCTTCATGATGTTACTTGTCCTTTTCCATCACCTTTCTAAATGCACATTGTTAACGGCAGGTAGGCTGGTGCAGGTGATGAGTTGGGTAACTTTGACACGTGTTGCAGAATCTTCCTTTCTGTCATAGTGCAGTTTCCATACCATACTGTGTTGTGGGGGGGGGGGTTGTGTGTGTGTGTGTGTGTGTGTGTGTGTGTATACACGTATGTACGTACACACACACACCCGCATAGACACACACACAAACACACACACCAGCTCTCTTCAGTTCCCTCAGAAAGTAGAGGTGCTGGTGGGCCTTCCACTTGTATAGAATGTGTTTGGGGACAATGACAGTTGTACAAGATGTGCACTCCTAGGAGTCTGAAACTGCTCAAAGGAAAAGGTCTAGAAGGATAGAAGTAATTAAAATGACAAAATGATAATGGTGCAGTATAAAAGAATGGTAAAAAACAAGTAACAAAACAAAAGAGCATAGAGAGACTGTATCAGCATTATCACAAACAACTGCTACTCACAAGTGGAAGCTGTGGTCATGTCACGAACACTATTAAGCGTTGAAATGAAAAATGACATCAGTTTCTTCAAGTTAACATCAAGCTTCATGGAGTTTGTGGAGTGCCTCCAAGATGGGATTCTTAGAGCAGCTTGTACTGGAGCCTACCAGGGAGAAGGCAATTCTGGATCTAGTGTTATGTAATGAACCGATTTGACAAGGGAACTCAAGGTAAAGGAGCCATTAGGAGGTAGTGACCATAATATGATAAGTTCTAATCTACAATCTGAGAGGGAGAAGGGAAAATCGGAAGTGTCAGTATTACAGTTGAACAAAGGGGACTATGGAGCCATGAGGGAGGAACTAGCCAAAGTTGACTGGAAGGATACCCTAGCAGGGATGACAGTGGAACAACAATGGCAGGTATTTCTGGGAATAATACAGAAGACGCAGGATCAGTTCATTCCAAAGAGGAAGAAAGATTCTAAGGGGAGTAGTGGGCAACCATGGCAGACAAGGGAAGTTAAGGACAGTATAAAAATAAAAGAGAAGTATAACATAGCAAAGATGAGCAGGAAGCCAGAGGATTGGGAAGCTTTGAAAGAGCAACAGAAGATAACTAAAAAGGCAATAAGGGGAGAAAAGATGAGGTACGAAGGTAGATCTAGCCAAGAATATAAAGGAGGATAGTAAAAGCTTCTTTAGGTATGTGAAGAGGAAAAAATTAGTTAAGACCAAAGTTGGGCCCTTGAAGGCAGAAACGGGTGAATTTATTATGGGAAACAAGGAAATGGCAGACAAGTTGAACAGGTACTTTGGATCTGACTTCACTAGGGAAGGCACAATCTCCCAGATGTAATAGTGGCCAGAGGATCTAGGGTAACGGAGGAACTGAAGGAAATTCACATCAGGCAGGAAATGGTGTTGGGTAGACTGATGGGACTGAAGGCTGACAAATCCCCAGGGCCTGATGGTCTGCATCCCAGGGTGCTTAAGGAGGTGGCTCTAGAAATTGTGGACGCCTTGGTAATCATTTTCCAATGTTCTATAGATTCAGGATCAGTTCCTGTGGATTGGAAGGTATCGAATGTTATCCCACTTTTTAAGAAAGCAGGGAGAGAGAAAACAGGGAAATATAGACCAGTTAGCCTGACATCAGTGGTGGGGAAAATGCTGGAGTCAATTATAAAAAATGAAATAACAGCACATTTGGATAGCAGTAACAGGATCGGTCCGAGTCAGCATGGATTTACAAAGGGAAAATCATGCTTGACTAATCTTCTGGAATTTTTTGAAGATGTAACTATGAAAATGGACAAGGGAGAGCCAGTGGATGTAATGTACCTGGACTTTCAGAAAGCCTTTGATAAAGTCCCACATAGGAGATTAGTGGGCAAAATTACAGCACATGGTATTGGGGGTAGGGTACTGACATGGACAGAAAATTGGTTGGCAGACAGGAAACAAAGAGTAGGGATTAACGGGTCCCTTTCAGAATGGCAGGCGGTGATTAGTGGGGTACCACAAGACTTGCTGCTGGAATCTCAGCTATTTACAATATACATTACTGATTTAGATGAAGGGATTAAAAGTAACATTAGCAAATTTACAGATGACACAAAGTTGGGTGGCAGTATGAAATATGAGGAGGATGTTATGAGAATGCAGGGTGACTTGGACAGGTTGGGTGAGTGGACAGATGCATGGCAGATGCAGTTTAATGTGGATAAATGTGAGGTTATCCACTTTGGTGGCAAGAATAGGAAGGCAGATTACTATCTGAATGGTGTCAAGTTAGGAAAAGGGGAAGTACAAGAAGATCTAGGTATCCTTGTTCATCAGTCACTGAAAAAAAGCATGCAAGTACAAAAGGTAGTGAAGAAAGCTAATGGCATGTCCTTGGCATGTTGGCCTTCATAACAAGGGAAGTTGAGTATAGGAGCAAAGGTCCTTCTGCAGTTGTACAGGGCCCGGTGATACCATACCTTAAATTTTGGTCTCCAAATTTGAGGAAGGATATTCTTGCTATTGAGGGAGTGCAGCGTAGGTTCACAAGATTGATTCCCAGGATGGCGGGACTGTCATATGTTGAAAGATTGGAGCAACTGGGCTTGTATACACTGGAATTTAGAAGGATGAGAGGGGATCTGATTGAAACATAAGATTATTAAGGGATTGGACAAGCTAGAGGCAGGAAACGTGTTCCTGATGTTGGGGGAGTCCAGAACCAGAGGCCATAGTTTAAGAATAAGGGGTAGGCCATTTAGAACAGAGTTAAGGAAAAACATTTTCACCCAGAGAGTTGTGGATCTATGGAATGCTCTGCCTCAGAGGGCAAAGGAGGCCAATTCTCCGGATGCTTTTAAGAAAGAGTTAGATAGCGCTCTTAAAGATAGCGGAATCAAGGGATATGGGGAGAAGGCAGGAACAGAGTACTGATTGTGGATGATCAGCCATGATCACAGTGAATGGCGGTGCTGGCTCGAAGGGCCGAATAGCCTACTCCTGCACCCATTGTCTACTGTCTATTTATTAGAATATGGTGGAAGGCCAAGAACATCGTGGACAGAAGACAAGGGCACAGGGCCACACTATGGAGACTGACTGGAGATATTCCACAAAGTTATCAGCCATTCTACATGTGCATACAAGAGGCTGCATTGTGAGCAGCAAGTGCAGTGTACCAAATTGAAAATGTATATGCAAGTCCTTTTCATTAGGGAGTGGTTAGTGACCTGAAAGTGGCAGAAAAGGATATAAAATTATAACTATTACATCTGGTTAGCAAAGAACAAAGCCTGTACCAAAGTATCAAGGAGGGAATGGCCACCTTGTAGAATACAGGAACAGAAGCTGAAGGTGGCATCATACTGGTGATAACAGATGTTTCAAAGATCATTTCCCAATTTTTAAAAAATAGAACATTTATCTGAATCAACAGTGAACTTCCATGTCTGAAAATCTCTTACTAGTTGCACATGAAGTGCTTATGAAGTAAGTTTGCCAGTTTTGCATGGTCCTCTGTCGATGTCACTAACTATTCAGCTTACAATGGGCAATCTTGAATCAGTATTCAAACCAAGAGGGAGAGCAAGACCAGTGGTCAAAAAGGCTGTATTTGTGTACTTTAATTGAGGTGAAGGCATACAGCAGAAATAATTCTGCTCCTATGCCTTATAGTCTTATCAGGAGGAGCTTTTTTTTGTATGCATTCCAAGACACATCTGATTTGGGAGTACCTGCCTCAAACAACAGGTTTCAAAAACAAAGACGACTTCCACTTTCCTGCACTGATAGGCTCATCTTGATGAGCTCTAAATAGCTTTTCTTCAGAATAAATTTTAAAAATTGATCTTTTTTTGTTCTGAAGATAGATCGTTGTCACTGCAAGCATATTTTCATGCTTTGATTAGTTCATGTAAACACTCACTACTGTAAAAATTGGAACTGCCAAAATAACTATTTCATCTTAAGTTTTTATTTGCCCCATGCTGCCATATCTGTTAAGATTTCATCTGAACAGCACATTCTCTCAAATATTTTCTTGAGTACCATGAAGAAATAATATTGCTTGCAAGTATTCTCCTTCCACAACTTTTGGATGTTACCCATAATACAAAATTGAGCTTTAAAATAAAAAATACAGGCACTTCACACAAGTTCCATTGTACTTACAATATTCAGTTAGAAATAAAGTTTATTTTTGTGCTGTCTGAAACACCCATATTCACAGAATTAATAGCATGAATATAATTTGCAGCCATTCCTAAAAGGCTGACTCATACTTCGAAAGCCGATTAAAAGGCACAGCTGACAGCTCAAGCACAGCTGCAATAAATATTCTAACACGTATACTGATTACTTGCCTTCATTCTCAGCTGGACAGAGCCTACCTAATTATCAATTGCATTTTTAACACTCATTCAAGTCAATAAGACTTTTAAGCACTTAAACCCTTTTTAAGTGAGCATAATTATAAAATTTGAAATATTCATCTTTTGATCTGGACAGGCTAGTTGCACGTGTGTTCATTATAAGGAAACTCACCATACACATGACAAAACCTAGCTGATTCAAACCCTAATACTATTCAATTGTTTGCCAAAAACAAATCATCAGCTGTGCAATTAAGCTAATAAATTTACTGAAACATCTCCAGAAAGTCCAGTTGTTTCACTTCAAAAAACAATTGACATAAAGAGTAATGCAGTAGACTAAGTGCAAAAATGTTCCTTTGAACTAAAATATGTACTCCCTGTACTCTTAAAATAATTACATATTTGTTCCCATTAGATCTCCAGCTTGTATCACAATGTACAGCTATCATATGTACAGTCAGCCCTCCTTATCCGCGGGTTCCGCATGTGCAGATTCAACCAACTGCGGATCGGGAAAACCCAGAAGTTCTCTCTCCAGCACTTGTTGTTTGAGCATGTACAGACTATTTTTTCTTGTCATTATTCCCTGAACAATACAGTACAACAACTATTTACATAGCAATTACATTGTATTAGGTACTATAAGTAATCTAGAAATGGCTTAAAAGTACAGGCAGACCCCAGGTTATGAATGAGTTCCGTTCCTGAGTCCGTCTTTAAGTTGGATTTGAAGTTGGAACAGATACATCTGGTATTAATTAGTGTCAATTAGTCAAATATTTTTCTTAGTATATGGTACCTTTCTACCCATATAAAACACCTAAGAAACATACGTATTTCAATAATTAAACCACTGCATTGCTTAGCAATAGTTGTAGCTTTCATCGGGGCAGGGCCTTTCACATGCTCCATTAAAATTGTTCCGATCGTTGACCAACTGTAGCTTAACGCTTTTCCAATGACCGATGGCATTTCACCTCTTTCGAATCGCTTTATTATTTCCACTTTATTTTCAATTGTGATTGTGATTATTTTCGTGAACAGAAACACTGCAGATTCAGAGCTGCACTGCCGGGTCCTAATGTCCACTGCACTGAGACATGTTAAATAAAGTCCGGGGTTCCGCTGGGTCCTAAAGACCACCGCATTGAGACAGGTTAAATAAGGGACTTGAGCATCCGCGTTTTTGGTATCAGCGAGGGGTGGGGGGGGGGTCTCGGAAGCAATCCCCCACGGATAAGGAGGGCCGACTGTACACCATATATACAGATCCATTGATAAGTCTATGTTCATCGATAAAATGACCCAAAAATTCAAAGTCATTGGAAATATACAGCAACAATTTTGAGAAAGGGGTACTCTCAAGTCTAACCAACCTCTTCTCTCTGAAATATTACTGTAGCGCATTTATTGCTGTTTGAGTTTCCAAGAATTAATATCATATAAAATGGAAAATGAGTGGAGGCCTCCTTATCAGGACTCAGGGCAAACCTGGCCAGACTGACAATCCTCATTGTCTACATTTCTCAATGTGCTTATATAGCAACTGACAATAGGAATCACTTCTGAGGCCTGGAATTTCTAAAATTCCAAAAGAACTTTGCTACTATTATTCTGACTTTGAACACCCCATAGCGATCAGCAATTGAAGGCTAGCTTTGCGCAGCTTTCCAGCAATTACAATGGAAAGTCTATTGGCTGATGTCCAGCAACTCCATCTCAATGGAGAGAAATAGATGCAAGTTTCAAATCATTTACAACCTTAAAACACTGAAATTGCTTTTTAAAATTTATAACTTTGAATATTTAATCTTCCAAAAATAATGATTTTCTATGTGAATGTCAGAGAATCCATAAACATTCCAAATTGTTTTGACATCAAACAAGTCTAACAGGATGTAAAGGACCCCACAATTGACAGAGGGACGGTTTTACCTACTGATCAGAACTTCGGGAACTTGCTAAAATGGTAGAGGACTTTGCAAGCTGCTCAGTATTTACATTTGACAGCATCAGCTTGTGCAGAAGTACAACCCGTCGGACACAATTGTATCCTACTGACCTAATAATACTAACCACCTTCTTGTTGATAGCAGGATGTTTTCACCTCATTAACATTATCTGGTTTTTACAATGAAAAAAAAACAAGTACCAGTATGAAAATGGATCTGTAGTTATAAATATTTCTAATCCTCTATAAAATAGGATTTATATACTCAGTGACACTTTATTAGGTACACCTGCTGGTTAATACAAACATCTAATCAGCCAATTAAGTGTACAGCAACTCAATGCATAGAAGATTGCAGACATGGTCAAGAGGTTCAGTTGTTGCTCAAGTATCAATGGGGAAGAAATGTGATCTTAGTTATTTTCACTATAAAATGATTGTTAGTACCAGACAGTATCTCAGAAACTTCTAACTTCCTGGGATTTTCATGCACAACATTCTCAGAAAATGGTGCGATAAACAAAAACCAAAATCCATTGAGCAGCAGTTCTGTAGGCAAAAATGCCTTGTTAATGAGAGAAGTCCCAGGGGAACGGCCAAACTAGTTCAAACTGACTAATTCAAACAACAACGCAATACAAGTGGTGTCCAGAACAATGCTGAACACATGTTGAACTTTGAAGTGGATGGACTTCAGCAGCCCAAGATCACGAATATACACACAGTGGACAATTTATTAGCCACAGGAGGTACTTAAAAAAGTAGCCACGGAGTGTATAACCACATAGCAGTATATTACTTAATGAACTTCTGACACCCCTCTCCTTTTTCATGATCTGTCTCCATTTCAGGAGACAAGCTATCTACAGGTATTTACTATGATCACACTGACTTCTACAGATACCTTACAAGTCCTCACAACCAGCCTTTTGTAAAGATGACATCCATTTTATATTTTTCCATCATGACCAGATCTGTTCTCAAGAGGAGGCTTTCTGTTTCATTACAGCTAAGAAGTCCTCCTTTTTCAGGAAACGTGTCTTCTCCTCTCCAGCTCTACTCTTGCATACCTGCCCCCCCCCCACCCAAATCCAGAAAGACTAGATAGAGTTCCCTTAATCCTCAAATTTCACTTTACAAACCTTTACATTTCACACATCCTTCATCATTTGTGTCAACTGAAACGGGATCTTTCCACCAGTCTGATATTTCACAAGGACCAACTTCCAATTCTCTGATTTACCCATCCCTCAACACCCACCCCTCCCTCTCTCCAGTATTATTTTCCTGCAATTGTATAAAGGGCAAACTTGTCCATTCACTTCCTCCTTTTACACAAAGAGCCTCAGAGAAGCTTTTCAAGTCAGACAAAGATTTGTATGCATCTCTTCCACACCTGTCTAGTGCAATGTGGCCTGTACATCAGTGAGACCAGTAGAACACCTGCACTTCGTCCACACTGGGTAACCCGATTCATGATTACATGCCATTTCAACTCCTTTCACATTCCCACATTGACCTGTTTATCCTCGACCTTCTTCACTGCCAAGTGAAGCTAAACAGAACCAAGGAACCTTGCATTCCATCCAGGTTACCTCCCACCCAATGGAGTGAACAATGAATTCTACAACTTCACCTAATTCACACTCCGTGCTCCTTTCTCATGGTTTTAGCCCCCTCTCCCCAACATTTACTTTTATTCCCTCCCCCAAATGGTTCCATCTGCCACTTGCTGGTTCTCCTATCACTTCCTCGACTGATTCGCTCTGTCCATCATCCCTTTCTTATCTGGTTCTACTTATCACCATTATTACTTATCAGATTCCAACAACTGCAGCCATGCGTTTCCACTTAATAACTTCCAGCCTCCATGTTCCCCAGGTCCACCTGTTCCCCCATCCCCTTTTTTCTCTCTTATCTAACTCTACCCATCACCTTGCAGCCACCATCCCTCTCCTCTCCTCCCCCACTTGACTCCATCTGCCCATCCCTCTCCTCATGTGGTTCCACCCATCATCAGTTTTCCAATGAGTCACTTTTCTCTACTTTTTAATTTACTGCTATGAGTTTGATTAGGAGGCTATGTTATTTAAACCATGGACATAGCCAGCAAAAGTCATGATAAACGGATTAAAAAGATTTCTGGCTAGGAATACGTCCTCACTATATTAAGAATCTGGGTAACCCTGTTCTCTTCTTGACAACATATCACTGCAGACTTTTGTTACTCTGCAATTACAACAAGCTACTTTGTTCTCAGGAGAATGATCTTCATACCATGAGCTACAATCAAGCAGGAAGCTAATTTCAAGCTATTATGCATAGATATTATTATAATCTGCCGCCATTATTTGTGAAACAAAAATTCATAAAAGCAGTACAACAGCAATATCCTCACTGGGAGCAAATATATGCCTAATGCACTGTATCAACTTAATGTTTTAACAACTCATACCTGCATTGTACTTAAACATATACACAGAAATCCTTCTTCAGCACAAGCTTATTTTCCAGGTTAGTCTGCTGCTGCCAGTTTGAGTTGCAGCTTAATAAAGAGATTTTATCAGTTAGGAAAAGCACTGCTTGTGGTTAGATATATATAAGCATGGTTTTAAATAGTTAGGAATCAGGATGCCTGTCTGCAGTTTCAACAGATAATTTTGGATAAGTTCATAAGCAACTAGAGGTCCACTGAGCCTCATGACATTCAACACTATATAGTATCAAAGTTATATAGTGAGAAAAGTCCAGAGGTTTCTAAAACTTGTCCAGAAATTACTTTAGGGCCAAGAGTTTGGATGTGCAATACAAATTTAATGTCTGAACATTTATAATATACATATTTTCAAACATATTTTATATATTTTAAAACTGCCTGCTCAAAGGCCAAAGTAGAACTATTTTCATTCAACCAAGCTATAAATGAAGAGTGAACCTGTGCAGTCAATCCCTGACCAAAATGTGATTTGCATCTATAATAACCTTTTTATTCCTGTGACATTGCACGACTAAGCCAAGGAAAGTGTTGAAAAGTGTTGAATCTAAGTAGTTATCAGTCACTAGATCGGAGAACCATAGCAGAGATTGGCTCAAAGACACCAAGGGTGCCAGCTCCCTACAGTGGCCAGTCCCACATCATATGAATATGGTGGTGATTCAGAGTTGCAGCCTGTGTGGGCTGGGGGAAAAGAGCCTGTTAAGAGATGAGAAGAGTCATGGGCAAGTACTCAGGGTGAAAGGAAGATCAGTGGCCAAGAGGTGATAAGCAAAATTAACAAGATAATGCAAGTCAAGCTTATTAGGAGGACTGGATAGAAATGGGTCTCAGGGCAGAGTTGGCTTTGGGCAAGTTTACATGTGAATAATTCACAAAAGAATTAGAGGAGGACATGGGAGCAAATGTTAAACAATTTGCATGGACATTATGCAATATTTTATTTTTCTTAAATTCTGGAAATAATCAGGCCTTCATCTGAAAATGCTTCTTATTGAGTTCCTAAGAATCAAGCAAATTTTACAATGTACAGAAGGCTACCTAGCTATTCCTTCATGCCAGCTTCTTACCCTCCATTATCCTGCATCTTCTTATATTTCAAATGTTCATTTGTCTTAGGTCATAAATATCTCCATCTCATATCTCAAGGGGCAGCATAAAAATATAAGAGCATCTACACTTCTGGGCTCAAAACTGCAGACTGTTCCAAAATAACTAGGGTACTGCAATTTTACTTGGGCCATCTAAAGAAAAACCCGAAATGCAGATAATGGCCTATCTACATTCATTTGCAGCTTTATGTTTAGATTTACAACAGTATAATTTCGTCCCATGTATTTTCTGAGACTTTGCATATGTCATTGTTCCCACCCTTAGTCTACTCCCATTTTTGCTCCTGCTTGTGCAGCTCATAATCAATGCCTTTTGTTATGAAACCCCGTAACTGGGACACTTACCAGCAAAGATAGAGAGGTTCGTTGAAGTCTGATGGTACTATTTTTAACAATATTTATTGATAAAGGGGCACAAAAGTAAGATTAATGCAAACATACAGATAACATACATCATCAATATTAAATCTAAAAGCATGAGTATAATAATAATCAATAAGAAATAGCTCTATCGTTGTCTAGGGGATAATGTATTGTCCGATGGACATATAAAAGTCACTGTTAGTTCGTTCAAGCTGCAGCGCTTTTGGATTTTAGAGAGAGACAGGTTAAACTTGCCCAGGCCTTTTATGATGCCAATCCTTTGAGTCGTGGGGAGTTGGTTTCCCCGTTGTTAGCTAAAAGCCGTTTTCCGTGGTACAAGCCACCAGTTCTGGGCAAACGGAACTGAACGCACGTGGCCTCCTTCCAATGGCTTCCGCGATTATGGGATCAAATTTATGTTTTTATTATTAATGTTCAAGTACATGTACGCACAGATGGAAAGAAACTTACTTTCAGCTGAAATCGGTCACGGTCCTGAGGAATGTAAAGTAGATAATTTAAACAAGGGATCAGGAAGGCTATAAGGGTTCATGAAATGCCTTGGGCAAAAGAATCCTATAAATTTGTTGGAAGGACCACGCCAGGGAAAAGGAAGGTTGTAGCTGGAAGTTTGTAAGTTTTCATCTGGAGTCAATGAGGTATTAAATGAATGCCTTGCATTGATATTCAGCAAGAAGGACACAGAGGACAGTGAGATCAAGGAGGGGGGGATACTGATATTCTGGGGCAGTTGATATCAAGCAGCGTTGGGACTCTTAAAGATCATTTGGGTAAGTCCCCAAAGTGATATTGGACCTATCCCAGGTTATTGAGAGGAGCAAGAGAGGTTACTGGGACCATGATAGAGATCTATGTATTCTCTCTAGTTATAGCTGGTACTCCAGAGGACTGAAGAGTAATCAATGTTGTTTCTTTGTTTGTGTAGGGCATTAGACAAAAATGTCAGCCTTATATTAGTGATAGGGAAATTATTGGGGATTCTTAGAGATAGGATCTCTTCACATATGGAAAAATAGGGATGGTCAATAGGTCGCTATCAGGAATGAAAGTGAGAGTGAACAAAACTGCAATGTCGCAACTGGACCATCATATAAATATAATTGCAAAGAAAGCATGACAGCATCTCTACTTCCTCAGGAGTCTGCCGAAATTCAGCATGTCATCAAAATCCTTGGCAAATGTCTATGGATGTGTGGTGGAAAGTGTGCTGACTGGCTGCATTATGCCCTGGTAAGGAAACACCACTGCCTTTGAGTGGAAAATCCTACAAAAGGTAGTGGATTCAGCCCAGTACCTTATGGGCAAAACCCTCACAATCACTGAGCACATTCACATGAAACATTGCCAATAGAAAAGCAGCATCCATCATCAAAGATCCTCCCCACCCAGGCCATGCTCTTTCCTCACTGCTGTCATCAGGTAGAAGGTACGAAAGCCTCAGGACTCGCACCACCTGGTTCAAGAACAGTTACTACTCCTCAACTATTAGGCTCTTGAATAAAAGGGGATAGTTACACTCATTTAAGGGCTCTGTTGTCTTGTTATTTCATGCTCATTATTTATTGCTATTTATTTATATCTGCATATGCATTGATGTTTACAGTTTTTAGTCCCTGATGTTTACAGTTAATGTTCTATAGATTTGCCAAGCATGCCCACAGAAAAGGAATGTCAGAGTTGTAAGTGGTGATATGTATGTACTGTTACGAAGCCCCATAACTGGGTCACTTACCAGCAAAGATAGAGAGGTCCGTTGAAGTCTGATGGTACTATTTTTAACAATATTTATTGATAAAGGGGCACAAAAGTAAGATTAATGCAAACATACAGATAATATACTTCATCAATATTAAATCTAAAAGTGTGAGTATAATAATAATCAATAAGAAATAGCTCTATCATTGTCTAGGGGATAATGTATTGTCCGATAGACATATAAAAGTCACTGTTAGTTCGTTCAAGCTGCAGCGTCTTTGGGTTTTAGAGAGAGACAGGTTAAACTTGCCCAGGCCTTTTATGTTGCCAATCCTTTGAGTCGTGGGGAGTTGGTTTCCCCGTTGTTAGCTAAAAGCCGTTTTCCATGGTACAAGCCACCAGTTCTGGACAACAGAACTGAATGCATGTGGCCTCCTTCAAATGGTTTCCCGCTATTACGGGAGTGCTAGTGTTTCTTCTGGTGCGTCTGAGGGGCTGTTCCCACAGACCCTCTTTTATTCTGACTCGCAGGGTCATAGATGTCAATCAGGTTGGGGGTGTTGCAATCTCTCCCTCAACCAGCCCACTTTGCCTGAGGGCTTCCACGTAGTACAGTCTCCAATCCACAACTTCGCCTTCCGGAGACAACGGCCATGTCTCATAGCTTTATATCGCCGGGGGAGCGAGACATTCCGCACGTCTCTCTCACATTTCCTGGGTCCCCTGACTCAACCCAACAGTGATCTTGTGATTCTCACAAAGGATGGGGCTACAGGCATAACACTCCCTTTCTTCAACGTGTTTTTACCGGCGTTTAAAACGAAGTAGTGCAGAATCTTACAGGATTGTAGAACCTAACACAATACAAAAGCTTTTCCTTTTCACTACAGAGTAATACAGTTATACATTCAATTCAGCATCTAAACAGTTAATGATTACAGTGTCACTTCCTTTAATATCTTAATGTCTTGTACCTTACTAAAGTCTTGTAGCATCAGACTTCAATTTAATAACCACCTATTTTTATTTCCTCCCTTCAGCAACAAAACTAAGGAGTTGTGATCTTAGCTTACGTGCATCTACAAAAGTTTATGTAAATACTAATCTTTCAGTCGTTTTCAAACTTAACAGGGAGGCTTCCATGGGGTTGTCTTTATTATTCATATGCTTTGTCGAAATCCTGTACAACCGGCTTTGCTATTTAAAAATGGCGTCCCCATTAACCGTCACCTCTTTTCCGGTTCGTTCCCACGTGGGGAGCTTGGGTACCCTGGCAAAATAAACTCTCGCCCGCTTCTTCCATAGGAGTTATTTTATCAACACCGTGTCCCAAACTTAGACCATCTTCTGAATTTCCACGCAATTCTTTAATTTTACACAGGTGGCCAGCCCTCTCTTCAGGACCCTTCAGGCTATGTGTTTTCAGTTCGAACTCTTGGTTCAAGAAGCATTTCAAATTCTGCCTTTTCACACCACACTCTGGAATAACAATAGCACGGGGGGCCCCGTCATCTCCCGACTTAATCTGTAAGCGATCCACAGGTTTTAAAATTTCTTCATTCGATTTGGGAACTACATATTATCTGTTTCCTTCAATAATAATATTTATCTCCCCATTTTTGAGCTCTGCATTAACTTTAACACACCTTCGAGCACAAACACATGGGAACTCTCACTTCCCACTATTACCAAGGTTAACCCTTTCTTCACTGAACCACGTCTATCTGACCCACAAGGACGGCCTTCCCTGTCAACGGAATCAAATACCTCAGACTTTTTCTGAGCTCCAGGACTAGGTTCAGTACCACGTGCATCCACATCTTTGACACACTCAAACGGGACATTTGCCTCTTCCAGGCTTTCAACGCCCATACCCTTTTCAAATTCTAAGTTCCCCTAATCCTCCCAGTTACTCTCTGGGCGACTCCCTTCCGTAGTAAACTCAACCCCGCGGGCTGAAACAACCTCATCTGCCAACCCAGCAGACTTCTTCAAGGCAAGGGCACCCTTTTCATCTAGGACTGCCTGCATTTCATTATCGGGAACACCTTTTGAATTTCCAACTTCTTCAAACAGTTCTGCCAAACCAGACAGATCATCCCTGTCCAACTCTGGACCTCTTAACCGCGCAATCGGTTCCTCATCTTTATTTTCTGCCTCTAGAACTTTTCTCCTCACTAAGGAAAGGTCTACCTCCTCTCCCTTACTCTCTTCCACTTTACTATTCTTCATTTTTCCACCCTCTAAACCCTCGTGATACAGGGTCGGTAAAAACATCTCGGCCAAATCGAAACTGGCCAGATTTAAACTGCTCTCGTTCTCAGCTGCCTCTCTCGACATGCTGAGAGTGATCGCGCATGCGGGATAGATCTTGGAATCTAGGGGTGGGGCTGCAACACTCACCAGCCGGCTTGTAATCATCATTGCTGCCCAAACCTTGCCACCTGCTAAATCGTTACAGAGAAGGACATCCGCATCAGTTCTCGGGAAGTCTGATCGCACCCCTATTTCAACTGGTCCAGACACCAGCTTACAATCCATAATGACCTTATGTGAAGGCACCATTTCTTCCCTTTACTTATTCCTTTCACAGCTACCATTCTCGTCTTACGACCAAACTCTAGTACCTTACTGCTGATCAACGACAGCTCAGCCCCCGTGTCTCTCCAGATCCGTACGGGAACTGGTGTGTCTCCCTCCCTCAGAGACACGGTTCTGTGTGACAGACAAGTCTCAGACCCTTCTCGTACTCTGTCTACCAGGGGCTCTCTTGTCGATTTACTGATTACCACTGCACATCTGATAGGGACTGCTGCTTTCCCTTTTCCTGTCACTTTCCTCGGAGCAAAGCACCGAGATGCAATATGCCCCCCCCCCTTTCCACAATTAAAACAGGTCAAGCCCGGAAATCTCTGGCCGTCTGGCCTTTCCCCCTCAACCTTACCACTAGCTCCCGGCAGGACCTCTGCCTCAGCCGGTGGATTTTCTCGATCGTTCCCACAGTCTCTCTGGGAACTTTTATTCGAGGAAAACTTTGTCTTGTGGGCTAGAGCATATTCATCTGCGAACCTACCAAATTCTGAGAAGGACTTATTCAGCTTCTCATTCAAATACATCTGGATATCCTCCGAAACACAACCTTTAAATTCCTCAATCAGAATTAACCCCCTGAGACGCCAATAATCCTCCTCCACTATCTCTGCTGTGCACCAACAGTCCAAGAGCACACCCTTCTCACAGGCAAACTTGGTATACGTCTGATTCCACCCTTTCTTTAAAGTTCTGAACTTTTGTCTATATGCTTCCGGTACTAGCTCATAACTCTGGAGAATGGCTGCCTTTACTTTGTCATAACTCTCCTCCTCTTCCTCCTCCATGGCCAACGCCATATATGCCCGCTGTGCCTTCCCTTTTAACACGCTCTGTAACAGCGCCACCCACTGATCTCTGGGCCACTTCTGATTCCCTGCCACCTTTTCAAAGAGCAAGAAATAACTATCAACATCCATCTCCTCAAACGGAGGTACTAACCTCAACTCTTGACTAACATTGAACCGCTCCTCTCGGTCTGACCTCTGAACTCGTGGCTCTTGCCGTAACTTCTCCATCTCCAAGTCATGTTTCCTCTGTTTCTCTGCCTCCCCATACTCTCTCTCCTTTGCAGCTCTTTCTTTCTCTTTCTCAGCTGCTTCCAGCTGTTTTAACTGAAGTTCATGTCCTCTTTGTTTCTCAGCTCTTTCCTGCCCCTGTTTCACCTCTAACTCCTTTAGCTGGAGCACACGCTCCCTCGCTTTCTCTCTCTCAGCTGCCTCCAGCTGCTTTAACTTAATTGTCTGTTCCAACTTTAATTTCTCCAATCTAACTGAGCCATCCCACTAGCTGGTACCTTTTCAGGGATATTTTCCAATACCTCAGCTGCAAACACATTCTTCCCAATATAATACTGAGTTATTGCCCTTCGCACCTCCCACTTTTACACTGACAACCTCACCTCTGCGAGGTTTAACCCATTCGCCAAACTTATCAAGTCTGATTTGGTGGCCGCCTCTAGCGCCTCCAGAATCGGGTTTTCTATAAATTCACCCATGTCCATATTTGCTGGTTTCCTGTCTGGCTACCCACGTAACCAGATCCAAGTTTTGGATTTACAAGCCCAATTCACTGGCCTCCCAGTTTAGTGTCAAATCCCGGATGAGCCCCCACTTTTGTTATGAAACCCCTTAACTGGGTCACTTACCAGCAAAGATAGAGAGGTTTGTTGAAGTCTGAGGGTACTATTTTAACAGTATTCATTGATAAAGGGGCACAGAAGTAAGATTAATGCAAACATACAGATAATATACATCAATATTAAATCTATAATAATAATCAATAAGAAATAGCTCTATCTGTCTAGGGGATAATATATTGTCTGATGGACATATAAAAGTCACTGTTAGTTCGTTCAAGCTGCAGCATTTTTGGGTTTTCGAGAGAGATGGGTTAAACTTGCCCAGGTCTTTTATGGTGCCAATCCTTTGAGTCATGGGGAGTTGGTTTCCACGTTGTTAGCTAAAAGCTGTTTTCTGTGGTACAAGCCACCAGTTCTGGGCAAACAGAACCAAACGCACGTAGCCTCCTTCCAATGGCTATTACGGGATCGCTAGCGTTTCTTGTGGTGCGTCTGAGGAGCTGTTCCCACAGATCCTCCTTTATCCTGACTCACAGGATCTCAGATGTCAATCAGGTTGGGTGTGATGCAATCCCTCCCTCAACCAGCCCACCTTGCCTAAGGGCTTCCACGTAGCACAGTATGGCAATACACAAGTTTGGCTTCAAGAGACAATGGCCGTGTCCCGTAGCTTTACATCGCCGGGGAACGCGACATTCCACACGTCTCTCTCTCATTTCCTGTGTCTCCTGACCCAAATTAATAGTGATCTTGCGATTCTCACAAAGGAGGGGGCTACAGGCGTAACACTTTCAAACATTACTCAATGACAATAAATCGAGTGCATTCCTTCATCAGAACTTTCATTCATTTCTCAAACATTTATGGCTTCTGAAAGCATTAACACCATAGGAAACCTTGTAAACTCATCGCGAATTAACAGCTAAGAAATACACCATTCGTTTCATCAATGAAATGCAAGTGATCTTAGTTTGCAAAGAGCCACATGGCAGATGCATCTAAAGGGATCCATAACATGAAGGCAAAATTTACTCCTTGACCTTTGTAATCAGTGGAACTAAAGTTTTATTTTATTATTTTTTTTATAAGTTTCTACCTTTCTACAATGCAACAAAAAAAAGTAAAAAAGAGGTTTATACAGTGCAAGACAAACTTATCAAATCAACAGTTCATAAGTTAAGGAAAAGCACTCATAGTAGAATCGTACAAAGTTAGTTACCACTCCACCCTCCCACTACCCAACTCCAAGCCAACCTTACTATATATAGAAAAGTTAATCAGAACTTTTATCACCACAGAACTGTATTTATAAAAAGGTATATTGCCTACAACCTGAGCTATAATATGCTTACACATAAAAAACCCCATAAATCTCAACTGAAAAAAGAGATCTAAATGCAAAAAAAAGGAGGGATGAACCCTTAATCTAAATGGGAATTATGAAAATATTCAAGAAACGGTCCCCACACCTTTTGGAACTTAATGTCTGAAGTAAGAAGTGAACAATTAATCTTTTCAAGGTCTAAGCAGGACATAATTTCTCTGAGCCATTGAGCATGAGTGGGTGAGGCAACATCTCTCCACCTAAGAAGAACTGCACATCTGGCCAAAGGAGAGGCAAAAGACAATGTACGACGTTTAGTCGGACTCAGATGTGTGTCAACCTCTCCCGAGGTACCGAAAAGAGCAATCAGAGGGTTAGGTTCCAAGTAGCAATTAAGTATATGGGATAAAATTAAAAAGACATCTCTCCAAAATTTCTCCAAGCTAGGACAAGCCTGATACATATGAATAAGGGAAGCCTCGCCCCCTTTACAGTTGTCGCAACAGGGACTAATATCAGGAAAGAACCGCGATAATTTAGTTTTAGACATATGAACCCCATGTACAACCTTCAACTGTAAAAGGTAGTGGTGAGCTCATGAAGAAGTTGAATTAACCGACTTCAGAACTGAATGCCAAACCTCATCGGACAGAGGAAAATTTAAATCATGTTCCCAGGCAGTTTTAATTTTGTCAAAGGGGGCTCGCCTCAAAAATCACTAACATATCTTGAATAATAGATATTAAACCTTTACCCAATGGTTTCACATGAAGAAACAAGTCCACAACGTTTTTTACGAGGAAATCTGCAGATGCTGGAAATTCAAGCAACACACACAAAATGCTGGTGGAACGCAGCAGGTCAGGCAGCATCTATAGGAAGAAGCAGTCGACTTTTCGGGCCACTAGCATTTTGTGTGTACTACCACAACATTTTAAATCGGGTGCCTCAGGAAAGTTTGGTATTAAAGGGTTGATAAAATGTCTTAATTTGAAGATATCTGAAGAAATGAGTATTGGGTAGGTTGAACTTTACAGACAGTTGTTCAAAAGCTGCAAAGCGATTGTCTATGAAAAGATCTGCAAAGCACCTAATGCCCTTTCTGTGCCAGTGTTGAAATGTAAAATCCTGCACAGAAGGCTGAAGAAGATGATTATGCAGAATAGAACTAGAGAGAGAGATACTGTGAAGACCATTATATTTTCTGAACTGAGCCCATATTCTCAGAGTGTGTCTGATCACAGGATTAACAATTTGTTTAGGCAGATGGCAAGGAAGTGTGGATCTAAGAAGTGAGGAGATGGAGAAATTACTATCAGAGTTCAACTCCATTGCCACTGACATTGGGCAGTTAAACTGATTATTAAAGAAAGACCAAAAGATAAGATAACGTATGCTAGTTACCCAGTAATTTAGGCTTTTGAAAGAGAGCTTTATTTAGTCTGGGATGTTTGCCCTTCCATAGATAGGACAAAATAATAAAATCTAACGAGTCAAAAAAAACTTTAGGAATAAAAATTGGTAAAGATTGAAGTAAGTATAAAAATTTAGGAAGGATATACATTTTAATGACATTAATTTGACCTATCATAGACGTGGATGGGGTGACCACTGTACTAGACTCTGTTTTGTATGAAGTGGAACTAAAGTTAATGCTCTTCATTCTGGTCCTGATCCATTACTGTTAACTTAGGTTGAGAGACATTCCTGATATTTGCTCAGTCTCAGGCTTAGACTGAATGGTTGCAATGCAAATACCTCTGCAGATATCCTGTAGCTTTTTGATAGCATAAGATTCTTCAGTTCAATGTTCCATCAGATGACTGTATTAAACTACTCTCCTCTAGAACTTGTCCAATTACAAGGCTAATCAGCTGAAAAGCATGTTACAAACTGGCTGCAATTCAAGTACAGAAGATAGTTATTGCAAATTGCATTAATGTCATGGAAATTGCATTTACTGGCGCATCAATCATTGCAGCTGCCTGAAAGAATCATTAATTAAAGTGTTTAGTTGAAATCCTTAAAGATCTCTATTGAAATCGAATGCTTGCAATGATTGAATGTTCTGATGGGGTCATCATAAACTCAAGTGCAATTAATATAAATAAATAAGGTCTGAACCAAGTATGATTCCCCAATCATGGACTAGCCTCTCAAAGCATAGAAAATTGGAAAGGTTAAAAACTCTGAATGAATCCCAATTTCATCTTCTCTTTGCCACATTGAACCAGTACTTGCATGCTCCCAATTTGAAGCTCTCCACAAAGTACATCCAGCTCAACTAAGGTCTTTTAAGAGACTCCTGGATAGGTACATGGAGCTTAGAAAAAAAGAGGGCTATGGGTAACCCCTAGGTAATTTCTAAGGTAAGAACATGTTCCCTACAGCTTTGTGGGCCGAAGGGCCTGTATTGTGTTGTAGATTTCCTAGGTTTCTGAATTGCTCCCTACAGTTTAGACCAAAAACTTCAATCTCATCAAATTGTTGGGAACTGACTCTACATTGGCTTTATTGGTCTTTAACAAATGCTAGAGATAGGTACAACCTGTTCATCCACACAGAACAATTTTTATGACTGAGTACAATATATGGTTCATTCAGAAGAATCTGCAGAGGCTTTAGTATGCTTCCAGAAGACACACTACTTGCTACAATTATTACACACTTCCACCAAGTATTCATGATATGATCCCTCCTTTTCATTCAAGCATTGAATTCATTATGTTGGTGGCAGCAGATGACTAAGTATGAAAGGCCATCAGATCCCAGACCATCAGGTTCAGGAACAATAATTACCCTTCAGCCATCAGTCCCTGAACCATCATGGACATCTTCACTCACACAACATTGAACTGATCATTGAACACAAGTTATGGATTCATTTTCAAGAACTCTGCAACTCAGATTCTCAGTATTATTTATTTTTTGTTATTGTTTCTTGTTTCCTTTTGTATTTGCACAGTGTGTGTAGTTTTTGTTCTGCATTTGCTCTGCTGTGAATGCCTCCAAGAAAATGAATCTTGGGGTTAGTATTTGGTGACACAGTATACGTACCTTGATAATAAATTCAGTTTGAACTTTGAAGAGGGGGAGATGATAGGTGGAAAAGGTAAAGTACTGAAAGAGGAATCTGATAGCAGAGGAGAGTAGACCATGGGAGAAAGAAAAGGAGGAGGGCATCAGAGGAAAATAAGGGAAAAGAGGGGAGCCAGAATACTGAATGGAAAAGGACAGAAGTTAAGGGGGGGGGGGGGGAGAAGAGAACCCACTAGAAGTTAAAGAAATCAATGTTCATACTGTCACTTCCAAGGCTACTCAAAAATTGTTTTATAAAATTGGCCAAAAAAATTCTGGGAGAGTCAAGACAAAACTTTCACCAACTGACATTTCATAAATGGCACTTCCCAGTGATTTATGCTGGAACAATACAGAATAATTAAGAGGTGTATAAACAAAGTTTCAGATTGTAGGCAAGGTGGCATATGGAAGCAGGAAGCCAGAAAGGACTAAAGGTATGGATAGACAAATCAAATGGAAAACAATAAAAAGGTGGAATTACCATCCACTGTGCATGAAATGAAAAGTAGACAATTTTCTAGAGCTGGGTAGAGTCACAGATTCTATGAGATAACATGCAGAAAACACTGAAAAATTTACTGAGTTACAAAAGTAATTACAATGGCCAATATCCCACATGTCTTTATTTCGGAAAGTTAGAACATAACTGCAAGGAAATGTTTTTAGCTGTACAATTGGTCAGATCATATCTGCAGCTCTGGACTAAATAGGAAAGGTATTAGCTTAAGAGGATAGCTGTGCAAGGGCTGTCAAATATTCCATTATCAGAATAGGTAACTGTGCTTCCCTTCCGAAAGAGTGGATGACCTACTTCAGCATTGAATCAAAAACATATAGTGAAGCTACTTAATCTGGTAAAGGAATCCAAAACATGAGGTCACAATCCTAAAGTGGAACTAGGACACACAAGACCAAATCAAAGGCTAAATTCTTTACACAATAGGGTTCTGGACGATTAGAACACATTCCTCTAAGCAGCTATAAATGTTGAAATTTCCAGGATCAAGACCAATTAATTTTTATAGGCAGCAAAACTGTTACAAATCAATCATAAAGCACATTCAGCACAAGGCTGAGCCAGCTGCAAAACACTATCAAGTAGCCCTGTTCCTCATTTAATTCTAAAATGTACTTTTTCTACAGACTGGGGCGACCCACTTTCTGCGCAGGCTCACAAATAGCCAGCGTGCGGGAGAGACTTTGGTACTGCACCTCATTTCCGCCCGGAGAGGGCGGGCGCTAGGGATTAAATGCCAGCACCGCGGTTTGAATAAACTAGTCTCGAAATGATTTACCGACTGCATGTCATTATTTCAGCGCTGTGTGTAGCATGTTGCTACAATACATACATTTCCAATTCCCTTCGTAATGATTTCTGAAAACTCCCTCAGGCAACAACATTTCAAATCATAATCCATTTTCCTTTTGCCTACCATTTTTATACATGTGCTTTAATTAGCAAACACTCAGAAAAGTGAACAATTTACCTTTACTTATTCATTCAAAACTATGCTGAATTCATAACCCCTTGAATCATTCCTTAATCCTGGGGTTATGCTAAGGGTTATTAACACGTCCACTTAAAAGCCACTACAAATGAAATGTTACTGTAGCTATAATTTAATTGAAGTGCATAACATTGAGGGGCTAAATACTATTTCTTCCTATAGATACTACGGAACTTATTATAATCTTTCCAATATTTTCATCCACAGTAATTACTTTCTAATCATAATCACC
Source organism: Hypanus sabinus (assembly GCF_030144855.1). Classification (NCBI taxonomy): domain Eukaryota; kingdom Metazoa; phylum Chordata; class Chondrichthyes; order Myliobatiformes; family Dasyatidae; genus Hypanus; species Hypanus sabinus. Next base: position 51,774,043 of record NC_082730.1, on the reverse strand, counting down.
TTGAACATACCTGAACATTTTACCCTCCACACCCTCACACCCAATCAGGAGATCTCCTGATTATATGAGAGTCAGAATCAGGTTTATTACCATAAAAATTACCTTAAGTTACAAATCTAAATCGTGCAAAAGAGGAATGAGGTAGTGTTCATAAACCTTTCAGAAATCTAATGGCAGAAGGGAAGAAGCAGTTCCTAAAATGTCAAGTGTTGGTCTTCAGATTCTGGTTCACCTTCAGAACTATAAGGCATATGCTGCATTCTTCCAACTCAGCATTTTCAAGAGTGAAATCACTCACTTCAATTTTACTTCTTTCTCCTTTTCATGTTATCACAGGTCTCCAACTATGGCTCCAAGAACTTATTTCAATATTAAAAGGCCTTCTGCCCCTGCCACACCTTCAGACAGTAAGTTTACAAATCTCTACCATGTCTTGGTGAAAAAGCTTTTCTTTACCATTGTGGTGAACTACATAAACCTGTCTGGACATGCCCCCCCCCCCCCCCCCCCCACCGCTGACTGCTCCTGTGGCTCCTCCCACAGACTCCGGTATAAAGGCGATTGAGGCCTGAGCCCAGCCCTCAGTCTCCAGGAGGTAGCATGATGGTCAATTGCTGCTTGTTCTTTCTTCCAGTCGATAAAAGCCGATATCTCACCTCACATCGCAGAGAGTTATTGATGGTGCATCAACCGTCCCTCTAAATTATCAAATACTTCAAATCACCCATGTTTTTGACCCCTATTTCTCAGTCTAATAGAATTAGCTTTACCTCAATTTAGAAGCTATGCCATTTACAAAGCGCTGTGGTCTCTACAAATTTGATACTGAGTGTATGAGAATAACTAAAATCTATTACTATTCTGACCAAGTGCTTTAATGCTTTGTCAAAAATTTGCTAATAAATTACTCGATCTCCGTCCACTGTGATCTATAGTAAACTCCCTTCAGTGTAATTGCCCCACATGTTCTTCAGTTCATTTCATTTGATCTTATTTGATGAATATTTTGAAATATGGATAATCACAGCAATCATCTGATAATCCAATCCAAATTTTTCATTGCTATCATGACCATCTAAACTCTAAATATAGATAGATCAATCCTGCTGAGAGTCAAAAACAGGAAAAATCCATCAAGGACAAAGACTATCAGCACATGTTGGAAAGAATACCTTGACCATAGCCCTGTCCCTCATAAGACTGTCCTTAATACCATCTGACAGGAAACTCTCTCATCCTCTCTCACACTCGCAGCAAATGGACAAGGGAACAAAATAGTCACACATCTGAAGAACAAAACCTCTGAAGCAGACATGGTGATGCAGACATTCCAACACTGGTGGTCGAAAACCTTCAAGCCAAGTTCATAACCTCATCTTTCTCAATCTTGTGGATACAAAACTAGATGGAATTGTGAGTAGAGAGGGGAATGTACAGACAGACAGACATACTTTATTGATCCCAAGGGAAATTGGGTTTCGTTACAGCCGCACCACCAAGAATAGTGAAGAAATATAGCAATATAAAACCATAAATTATTAAATAATAATAAGTTAATCATGCCAAGTGGAAAAAATAAGTCCAGGACCAGCCTATTGGCTCAGGGTGTCTGACACTCCGAGGGAGGAGTTGTAAAGTTTGATGGCCACAGGTGGAATGACTTCCTATGATGCTCAGTGTTACATCTCGGTGGAATGAGTCTCTGGCTGAATGTACTCCCGTGCCAAACGAGTACATTATGGAGTATATGGGAGTCATTGTCCAAGATGGCATGCAATTTGGACAGCATCCTCTTTTCAGACACCACCGTCAGAGAGTCCAGTTCCACCCCCACAACATCACCGGCCTTACGAATGAGTTTGTTGATTCTGTTGGTGTCTGCTACCCTCAGCCCACTGCCACAGCACACAACAGCAAACATGATAGCACTGGCCACCACAGACTCGTAGAACATCCTCAGCATCGTCCGGCAGATGTTAAAAGACCTCAGTCTCCTCAGGAAATAGAGACGGCTCTGACACTTCTTGTAGACAGCCTCGGTGTTCTTTGACCAGTCCAGTTTATTGTCAATTCGTATCCCCAGGTATTTGTAATCCGCCACCATGTCCACACTGACCCCTTGGATGCAAACAGGGGTCACTGGAGTCTTACCCCTCCTCAGGTCCTTAGTCTTTTTCACATTAAGCTGCAGATGATTCTGCTCACATCATGTGACAAAGTTTCCCACCGTAGCCCTGTACTCGGCCTCATCTCCCTTGCTGATGCATCCAACTATGGCAAAGTCATCAGAAAACTTCTGAAAATGGCAAAAATCTGTGTTATAGTTGAAGTCTGAGGTGTAGATGGTGAAGAGAAAGGGAGACAGGACAGTTCCCTGTGGAGCCCCAGTGCTGCTAACCACTCTGTCTGACACACAGTGTTGCAAGCGCACGTAATGTGGTCTGCTAGTCAGGTAAATCAGGTAAAGATACTTAAAGACAGAGACAAGGTGTGGACAGAAATATAGCTGATATAATTTAAACTGCAAAAATGTGCACAAAAATGGATAACTTCACAAAACAGAGAACTGGAGTTTTGTTTTAAAATCAAGGGTTCCCAACTTCAGATTCGTGGACCCCTCAGTTAATGATAGGGGCCCGTGGCAGAAGGAAGGTTGGTAACTCCTGAATGTTAATGTTCAGAAGGCACCCTAGTGACATAAGTCACAGAAAGACAACATACAGGCTTAGTGGGGGATATGGAAGGAAGGCAATTAGTATGTTAGTCTACCAGAGGACTGCAGTATTAAAATAAAAGGGGTCCATTGCATTTATAGTTTTGGTCATGTTAGCTACAAAAAAATGCCACATTAGGAGAGATTGTGCAATTATTCTCTGAAGTTTAGAAGAAAGATCTGAACAAAATATAAAATATTCTTAAAGGATCTAAAAGACCAGATACAAGGAAGATGTTCATCTTGCTGAGACTCTCAGAACCAGGGATCCCTGTTTCAGAGTAAGGAGCAAGCCAATTCACACTGAAATTAGGAGGAATTTAATCACGAAGTTTTGGAATTCAGTACCCCAAAACTCCATGGAGACTTGGATGTCATCCATTTACAAGAGAAATCAGGACAAAGAAAATCAAGAGATATGGGTACATTGCAGCATGCCTTGTTCTCAGGGCTGAGGTTTTCTCGGGTGCAAAATGACAGAGAAAAAATGGCAATGACCTTGCTGAATTATTGAGCAGCTCAAACTGCCTTTAACATACTGCCCACTCCCTTTTCTTTGAGATACATTCCTGTTCTATGTCTGTAACATAATAGTATGCAAGCTATGATTCTCATGATTCAATTGGGTCAACACAGGCCAAATCCCAGTGCAAACTAAAACAAAGCTGTACAATCAGAGCAACCTTCTCAATCTTTCTTGCAGCTATATTGTATCTCACATCCACTGGAGTGCAGCTAAGCTACAAGATATATGTAAAATTATTAACCTTCCATCACTTCCACTCCAGAACAAAGTTCACTCCTACCTCAATAGTCAAGATGTTGTGGTTGAGTTCACTTTTATATGTGCATATTTGAAATTCAAACCACAAGCCAGCAAAGGGACTCACTAAACACCTGCAAAACAAAGCTCCATTTTTAACCCACCCCTCCTACACAACATGTAGCCCACCAAGATTTACAATCAGACCTTGGTTTAAAATGAAACCACTTTCCACAACCGTGCTTCTACGTCTCAGCAAATGCTCAAACACAGTATGTATACAACCTCTGGAGGCCTGGTACTGCAAAGCAAGGTAGTTCATAGTTCAAGTGTACTCAACCAACCATGAATGTATGTATATGAACCATGTATGTATTAGACCTCCGTTAGTCTCAACCATGAATACAGCCAAGCTAAATAGTGTTATTCTGGGGCCAAGATGCAGCACACAGTTGAACAGCCACACAGAACAGAAAACACTTAAAAAATAGCAAGCATGTAAAGGTATTATTAAAATACAGTCACGCAAAAAAACACAGTCCAAGACAAAATCTGCAGTCAAACACAATAGGGCTTGTCTTCTGCCAAGTGAACACCAGGGGACAACACCAACTCCACTTGAATGGCACACCATGCCACATCCAGTGGAGTGCACCGACTCTGACACCTCTCTCCAAGGTGGCTGTAAACACCTTTGGTTGACTCTGCAGAAGCTGCTGCAATCAAACACACTGCCATCTTACCGGAAGTAAGATGGGGTTAAATAATGACCTTATAGTCAAGGCACTCCTACTCAAGTGATCGCAATGATTGAATTTTACATTCAGTTTGAAGGAAAGAAGAAAGCATTATAAATTTAAATAGGGGCATTTATGAGGGGCATGAAAGCAGAGCTAACGGAAGTGAACTGGAAAATTAGATTACGTGACCAGTCAATCAAGATGCAGCAGCTGACATTTAGCGGATCTTTCAGAACACACAGAATGACATATTCCAACAAAAAATTAAAGAGAATAATCTATGAGAATAACTAAAACAATGTATAGAACGCAAATACACAGAAAATTTACAATTTACAATTTGCATATCACATGTGGTGTGCCACAGGGATCAGTGCTGGAGCTGCCACCTTTTATAAATACATGAATGACTTGATCAAGGCAATGACATTACTCCTGCGAAATTTTATGAAGGTACAATCCAATTGCAAACAGGAAATAAGGAAGCTACGAAAGAATATAAAGATTAACTTAGCAAAAATGTGGCAAATTGTGTGGCAAAATACTAAATGTTCCATTTTGACAGGCTGAATAAACAAAAACTAAATGGCGAGAAATTGTGTACCTTTGAGATGCCTGGGTGTGCTGCATGCAATATGATTGACTAAAGGGTAGAATGCAAATACTGCAAGTAATTAGAAAAGCTAATAAAACATTTACTGCTAGGGGAGTTTAATGCAAAACCAGGGAGGCATGTTTCACCTATTAAGAGCGCAGCGTCCAAGCTTGAATCATGGTCTCCTTAGGGAAGGATGCAAATGCATTGGAAGCAGTTCAGAAGTGGTTTACTAGATTCATACCAGGAATGGGTAAATTCTTTTATGGGGAAAGGTTGTAAAGCTGAATTTTAGCTGCTGGAGTTCAAGAGAGCAAGAAGCAACTTAATTGCAAAATAGGATTGAGAGGTGTTTTCACAAGGTAGATGTGAAAAGAATGTTTCTTCAGCTGGCTGAATTTTAAATTAAGTGTCACCATTTAAAAAGCCCATTGAAAACTGATGAAGACATTTTTTGTGACTGTCACAAATATTTGGAACATTCTCTTACTTAAAACAGAATTGGGATATATTTAAGGTGTAGTCAATTAGATTCTTGATCGGCCATGAGGCTAATAGACAGGTTAAAATTAGATCAGCAATGATTTCACTAGTTGGCAGAGTAGGCTCAAGGAGCCAAGAGACCCATTTCTGTTTGGAATACACAGTTATGCAAGGCCTTGGTGAAACTACATCCTTAAGTCATGTGCACAGTTTGGTCCTCTTAAAGAAATGTGGCTTATTCCCAGAGAAGTAATGTAAGAAGTTCATTAGTCTGATTCTAGAATGGAGGACTGATTGATGAGTAACTAATTATTGGGTTGAATGGGCCTGTATTCACTTGAGTGTAGAAGGAAGAGACCATCTGTCATTGAAATATAGAACATTTTGGAGATCATATTTCCAGAATTATTATTTTTTTTTAAGATTGGGATGAGGATATACTTCTTTACTCAAAGTATCTTTAATCTATCATTTTCTACCTCAAAAAAGCTTTGGAGCTCAAGACAAACATATTGAAGACAGATTCTGGGAGACAAGAGGCATTAATAATGAGGAGACAGCAAGAATATGATATTGAAATCAGGCATGTTCAACTGCAAAATTACCTCCTTTTGATCCTACTTTTCCATTTTCTGACACTGTCCATACTTCCTTTCTGTCCCTTAATATCCAGAAGTGAACCCAATAGCTGAAATTCTAAACCTTTTAGATAGAGAATATCAGATAGAAGAAACTTCATAACTCAGAAAAAAACTAGCTTACCCCCTTATTCTGAGACTGACTACTGGGTTTCAAGACTCCTTAACCAGAGTAAACATCCTCCCTATGTGCAGTCTTCCAGCCATCCCTGGAAACTGTCCAGTGATTCATCACCATAATCCCTCTACATCAAGTATTTTTTTGTGTGTAAGGAACTCAAAACTCTGCACAATACTCCAGGTGCATTCTCATGAACGCCCCATATAACAGCAAGGCACTTTTAATTCAAATCATCCCATAATAAACATCCAAATATCCTTATTTTATTTATTTATTGAGACAGAGTACAGGTTACACCAATGGTTCCCAACCTTTTTTTGGCCATGCCCCACCTAATCACCTCTAAAATCCTGATGCCCCCTGTGGTGATATATAATTCTTATTATTCAAAAAGTGAACTCCTATTCACCTGGATGAAGCCTAAAAGACCATTAACTCGGTTTAAACAAGCTTCCAAAGAACATGGCATTCATGAAAGAGAAAAATAAAAGAACCAAAGGACTGTTAAAGTTCTGAGGAAGAAATTACTAAGAAATTGTAAAAAAAAGAACATTAAGTGATAGTAAAATAATAATAATAAATAAATAAAACAATGCCGATTTGTTTCTACAGCATACAAAGACAGATGCACCGTTTAAAAGAGATGACACAATGTACACACCTTCACACCACCAAGAACCGAAAGCTACTGCAAAAAGCAGCATTGGCGCAACTTCGTACGAGTTTCTTACGTGTTTGGACTTGTTCATTCGTTCCTTCCTACATCAGTCAATTCATTAATTTAATTATGAAAGCCATTTGATGGTTGTAATGATGGCAATACACTATATATACAGTACATACGCAATTACACATGTACATACAAGTATTTTTATGTATGTATACTGTATATACACATATGCATTAACTCACACACACACACTCGTACTCACACAGACTTACTAGAAAAAATTTACTGTTAATAACTCATTCTTGAATTGCCCCCCTTAAAAATCAAATTGCCCCACATTGGGAACCACTGGGTTACACCATTCCACCCCTTTGAGAAAACGCCGCCCAGCAACCCGAGCCATGGGACAATTTACAGTAACCAATTAACCTACATATCAGTACATCTTTAGACTGTGGGAAGAAACCAGAGCAGCCAGAGGAACCTCTCACAGTCATTGGGAGAAGGTATACACTCCTTATAGACAGCGGCAGAAACTGAACCCTGGTCATCAGTACCGTAAAGTGTTGAGCCAACCATTACACTAACATGCCACCTCAGCATGCTGACTTTCGATGGCTCAACCAGGGTGTCTAAATACATTTTGATCATTTAACAGTAATATCACTTTTCTGCTTTATTTGGTGAAGTGCATAATTCCTTATTTTCCCAGATTATATTTCACCTACTAAATTCTTGCCCAGTTCCTCAGTTTGCTTCTCTTGGCAGCTTATTAACAACCTTTTCCCTATTCCCAAGTCCATCTTTTTGCATCAAGTTTGGTATCATTAGCAACCTTAGAAATATGCCACTCAGGCTACATCCACACTACACCGGATAAATCCGTAACCGAAGCTTTTTCTCTTCGTTTTTACCCTCTGTCCACACTAAAACTGCATTTTTGTCCCCTGAAACCGGAGCTTTTCAGAAAGCTTTCCAGGGTGGGTATTTTTGAAAACACTGCTCAGGCAGATCAGTGTGGATGGAGTAACCGCAGACTTTTGTAAACACTGTCAGACAGCAGCGCGCTATTTCATTGTTTTCTTGAATGCAACCTAACAATTTCAGAAAAGACAGCAACAAGACTGAAGCCAGAAGAGTTAGAAATGTACTCACCAAATACTGTGACCTATAACTTACTGAATAAATAAGTATACTGTACTCACTTTGCTGTTTTCTGTCCTTGCTCGTAAGAAGGTGGTTTACCTATTTATGCAAGTACTTTTCTGACAATGGATGTGTAATAGCCTAATGTAACATTGTATGGAAATACAAGATAACACTGATGCAGACATGTTTTATACATTTAACAAAGGGCTTTATTAATGCAACAGAGTTAGTCAGTTTTTCAATGTTCATCGTCAGCCGGGTCATACAGTCCATGAATTCCCTGTCGGTTGCCTCCATATGCTCCAGTATTTGTTGTTGTTTTTTTTAAGTTTTAAGTTCTCCTGCGTGAGAGCCAACAGCTGTCCATCGTTTTAAGTTTTTCTAGTCTGTAACTACACAAACGCGCACTTTTACGGCAAGATTTGACACCAAACATGTTGCTTGTTTTCGGTAGATGTGCCCTGCACATGCGCAGCAGGAGGAGATTCGCCGGAATCTCCATTTCAGTGTGAATAGAGATATTTTCAAAAACGCATAGTGTGGACACCTATCGTTTTACACAAAACCGGCGTTTTCAAAATTATCCAGTCTAGTGTGGATGTAGCCTCAGTCACTTCAGAGAATTCTTTGATAGGGATCAAGATAAGCTGAGACCTAAATATCAATAAGCTTGGTACCCACTTATCACCTGTAAAAAAAATCTATTTATTCCACTCTACTTTCTGATCGAGTAATCTTCAACAAACAAATCTTCAATCTTGCCTTTTATTTCACCTGATATTTTGCAGATGTTGTTGGAGTAGTGTAATGCACAAGGCTCAGCATGTTCCAATGGAATTAATCAATCATTACCACCAATATAAATTAACGGATGACAAAGAATTTGGATATCAAATTAACTATAAAGCTTTTATGTGATATTTATCCTGCAAATACAAAGGGTGCCACTAAATTTGGGGTGTAGACAGGTATCATTTTCTTGAAGCTAACAAACTCCGAGACAGGTTTTCTATATTTAATCAAAATTCACTTTTGGCTCAAGTTGCTAAAGCATTTGCACTTGAATGATGATGATGCTCTGAGCCTCACTGTTGCCTTGACAGCAAACAGGATCTTGAGTATAAATATAGTTTTGTCAAGAATTAACTGAAGCCTCAGATTTTAAATCACTTAATTTTTAATTAGTTGCAAAAATATCAATATAATTTAAGAGCCTAGGAAGACAAGGAGACATTTTAACAATTTTATATGTCCTTGATAACATGCTGCTGCAATATGGCATAATTCTGGAAAACATTAGGGCTATCATTATATGCTCCTTCATCAATACCGGACATCCAGCTGGATTCCTGCTTATTAATGACTGAGTGATTGAAAAGCCATTAATGCTTCAAAGCAGTTGTACATAAGGTGTGATAATGACTAAAGCACTGCTATTTTTCACAGATGCTACATCCTTCCTCAGTTCATTTTTCTGGATCTTGATTACTTTTGAGTGATAAATACCTCACCTTCCCACACAAACAGCATGGCAACATCAAGCAGTTCTGGGCAATGGTGGGGGGGGGGGTTAGGTAGTAGAAAGCTATTATGCACATTACCACAATGTTAAATTCCACACAATCAGCTACACATATGCCGCCAAGGAAACAAATATGATTAATTTTCCACGCAGATATTCAACAGACTTGACTTAAGTCAAATGGCTAAATTGGAAGTCACCTTTCTCACACAAAATCTACAGAGGTATATTTAGAGGAGCTTTCAGACTCCATTCACACTGCAAATATAGAAAAATTGACTGCATACCATATCTAGGCTACAATAACTTTTCCCTCCATTGCTTTTCAATGACTTAAACTTATAAAATTATTACAAGCAATCGTTTAATAAATATTCTTCAACCTACGATGGCCTTCACCACAAATTCAATAGTATGTCTGAAAACATTGCAATGCCTAAAAACTCTTCTGAACCGAACTATTTCCAAATGGTTTGCTGCACAGAAACACCTAATATTTTTTTTTTTTTTTTTTTCACAGCATCAGCAATTAGAGAAACAAGATGAGAGCTGTTCAATTCAGATCTGGTTGTTCTATTGCAAAAGAGCACCAATGCTTCTCTGGAAATTCAGTGCCCTGGTGCATTGATAACTGAAATGTCCATATAAATCACAACCAGGGGAAACTACCACAAGAACAAAGTTGCATTGACAACTCAATCTATGAAAATTTATTCATGAATTAGGTATTTAACAATGTGTCTTCCTCCCCACTCAACCCTAAAGTCACTAATAGCTTAATGCATCCGTAGCATATCTTCAGCAGACATCATATGTCAAGTGTGGCTGCATGTTCTGTTTCTGAAAGTTCATTCTGACTCAAATAGTCAAAAGTAGAAAAGCTTTGTATTAATAAAATGCTATTTATAGGTTTAGCAGATCTGTAAAGTTTCAAATATGTATCCAATTAACATGTAGTATGTAACAATTAATGTAGTATGTAACAATTAACGTAGTATGTAACAATTAACGTAGTATGTAACAATTAATGTAGTATGTAACAATTAATGTAGTATGTAACAATTAACATAGTATGTAACAATTAATGTAGTATGTAACAATTAACAGTTAGTATGTATCCAATTAACTGCTGGAAGTGCATGATTGGGAGCAAAGGGATGGATGGTCCAAGTTCAGGTCTAGATCATGGGTTCTTACAGAATACATCTTTTGCTCCGGATTTCAGCATCAGCAATCTCGTTAGGAATGCATCTACTTGCTTAACTCATCGCAACATTAGGTTTATTGAATATTATGTCACAAATAACTGAACAAACACTTTCAAAACTTTCTCAGTGTTATCATCCATTTGATATCACCTTAAAACTAAATGCATTCTCAATTACATCCTATACTTCGGGGTAGCGGGGTGGAGGTACATCTCTACCAAAGGGGAAAGGTGCGCCTTCCGTCCATAGCCTGCAGGTGACCCTTGGGCAAGGTGTAGCATCTGCTTAGCCCCCTGATCAAGGTCACATGAAGCCATGGATAAAGGCAGCAGATGGTCAATAAACAGTTGGTGCATATCTCAAGCCCTGATTATGCGACCACTGAGGCCAGTCAAATGTTGACAGTGGCTGGTTCACCCATCTTGATAAGACACTCCCCAGAAAAGGCTATAGCAAACCATTTCTCGTGAAAAAATTGCCAAGAACAATCATGGTCATGGAAAGACCATGATTGCCCATGCCATACAACATGGCACAATTCGATGATGATAACTTTGTTCCTGTATTTATCTACATATAGAAATGATATGGATGCTTTGGAGAGTGCACAGAAGTTTAGTAGGATGGTGCCTGGATTAGAGGACTTCAGCTACAAGGAGAGGCTGGTCAAATTAGAGCTGTTTTCAGTGGAGGCAGAGGGAAGACCTGACAGAAGTTTATAAAATTATGAGAGGCATAGATAAATAGTCAGAGCAACATGTACAACAAGCTGGAGGAACTCAGCAGGTCCGGCAGCATCTGTGGAAACGAGCAGTTAACATTTCTCCACATGTTTGAAATGTCTAATAGTGGATGGCATGCATTTAAGCTGAGAAGGGGAAAATGCAAAGGAGATGTGTAGATAAGTTTTTGTTTTTATTTATTTATTTTTACACAGTGATTGATACTGCAAGAGGTGGTGCTGGAGTCAGATATGATGAGACGTTTAAGAGGCACTTAGACACAAACATGGAAAGAACAGAGATGTAGACCATATGCAGACAGAAGGGATTCACGTAATTAGGCATGATTAACCTAATTAGTTGGGCACAACATTGTGGGCTGAAGGGTTTGCTCCTGCACTGTACTGCTCTTTGTGCTAAATCTGCCAGTTTAAAGTTTATTTCAGTTGTGTTGAGCTTCTTGGTTGCCCCAGACTTAACCAGAACACCTCATGCTTTGCATCAAGTGCAAATTGTATTTTAGACCCAGGGCACTTGTTAATTATGAATAGATTTCCAACCCATATGAGCCTTATAGTGAAACTACTCTTCTTTATATACCTACTTCAGCATGAACAATCCAGATGTTTTATAGCTTGGTATGGCAACTGCTCTGCCCTAGACTGCAAAAAGCTACAGAGAGTTGTGTTGAGAAAAGTCCATATCATGAAAACCAGCCTCCCCTTCACGGAATCCCTCTATGCTTTTTATTGCCTTCGTAAAATAGCCAAAATATTCAAAGACACCACAACCCCAAATGTTCTTTCCTCCTCTTTCCCAACAGGAAGATAGAGAAACGTGAAAGCATGCAAGATCTTTCCTCCCATGGTCCACTTTCCTCTTCTATCAGATTTCTTCTTTAGAACTTTACTTCTTCCACCTATCTCCCAGCTTCTCACTTCATCTCCCTCCCCCACCCATTTATCGTCCCCCTTGCCTGATTTCACAGATTACTTGCCAGCTTGAGCTCCTTCCCCTCCCTCCCCCCCAAATTTATTCTGGCTTCTTCCTTCTTTCCATTCCAGTCATGATGAATGATCTCAACCCAAAATATCAACTGTTCATTCCTTTCTATAGATGCTGCATGACCTGCTCATTTCCTCCAGCATTTTGTGTTTGTTTGTTCCTCTGAATTTCCAGCATCTGCAGAACCTCATGTTTATAATCAGGCTCAAGGACAACTTCAATCCCACTGTTACAAGACCATTGAACTATCCATTAATAAAATAAGATGGATTCTTGACCTCGATCTCCTTGGTATGATTTGCACCTTACTTTCTCTGTAACACTTTTGTACATTAATATAATAAAAATGTGGTAACTTCTACTTTACAAAAAGACCACTCGACAACTTGATGGCCAAAAGAACATCTTTATCAGGGATGGCAAATGATATTTACAATACAGAGGCTTCCAGGTATCTCGTGCAGCATGGGTGGAGGAACTATGTACAATGCATACTGGGAGTAAAAAGAGCGGAAGTAAAAACCCCGCCAATCCTGGATCCCGCCTCTCAGTACCAACACCTTCCCAATTAGTATTAACTTACTCTTTTGCATCCTTTGATTGTTTTCCCTTATACTACATCAAATTACTGACATGGTGAAATAATCTCTATGGATGATATGCAAAACAGTTTGTCACTGTATCTTGGTACATGTGATAATAATAAACCAATTTACTAAGCTGACTTAAAGTTAAGGGCTAATGAATTTTGTACAAACTGATTCAATTATAAGATTATGCTATTTCAAATAAGAGCTTGTAACCTTTTCAATGATATATCTGTGAACCAATAAATTACTTTCAGTTTCAAACACAATGCCCACTGGTCGGATGGCATCTATGGAAAGAAAAACATTTAAAGTTTCAGATAAATGATCTGGCATGAGAACTGATGACCATTAGGAGGCCCAGGAACAGTAATGCATATTACTGTTCATTAATATTTGTGAAAGATTCAAATCAACACTTCAAGGCACAGCTTTATCATTCATTCTTAACATTTATTTAAACAATATCCAGCTATTATCCAAAGGGTGCTTCACTCATCTACAGCACTTTGGTAATTCATTGTCTAAAAATGAAGCTATTGGTTAGGATCCTGCACTAAGAGAACAATTGATATTAATTTTATACTGAAGTAATTGAATAGAAAATCCTGGAGTCCATACTTGAGCAGATAGAACACAGAAATCAAAAAACTGTTACCCATGTTACCCTGCTCAACAGTTGTCCTCTACCAGCATCTTGTTGAAAAACTTAGTTGTGAAACTAGTTTACTATCCTAGTAAATAAAAATAGACAAGTTAACATAGTACATTTAGATTTGAGTGAAATTATTGTGTCCAATCGTTAATGATAACTGTCAGGCAACCTTCTCCTTGTTACGCCTGTGCCCAACTCTGAGGGGCCGAAGGGTCCCAAAGTAGCCCCCTCCTTTTTGAGAATCGCAAAATCGCTATTAATTCAAGTCAGGAGACCCAGGAAATGAGAGAGAGAGACATTTGGAATGTCCTGGCCGCTCAGCGATACAAAGACGGGAAATGGCCATTGTCTCTTGGAGACAGAATTGTGTATTGAGTACTGTGCTATTTATTTGAAGGCCTCAGGGAATGACCAAAAGTGGGCTGCTTGAGGGGAGGCATCCCTCCACCCTGATTGACATCTGAGACCCTGCGAGTCAGCATAAAAGAGGGTCTGGGGAACAGCCCCTTCAGACGCACTAGAAATCTCGGAATAGCGACAGCCGGTGCAAAGCCCACGTGTGTCCTTTTCCATTTGCCTCGGAATTGGTGGGCCTTACCACGGAAGAACGGCTTTAGCTAAAACAACGGAGAAATCAGCCCCAACGACTCTTGAAGGATTGACATCATAAAAGGAATGGGCAAGTTTTAAACTCTCTCTCTTGACTCCAACCAAAGGCTGCAGCTTGCATGAACTTGAGTGACTTTTATATTTCCATCGAACAATACATTATCCCCTAGACAACGATAGCTATTTCTTATTGATTATTATTATACCCGCACTTTTAGATTTAGTATCGACGACGTATATTATCTGTATGTTTGCATTGATATTATTTTTGTGTATTTTTATCAATAAATACTGTTAAAAATAGTACCATCAGACTTCAATGGACCTCTCTATCTTTGCTGGTAAGTGACCCAGTTACGGGGTACATAACATCCTAAGATTAAAAATTTAAGTATTTATAAGTGTCTTCGGCATTATTGACTAATTTAACAGGTTTGGCGTTAAACTGTGGGCAAAAGAGCCTGTTCCTCTGCTGTACTTCTCCATGTTATATGTTCTAATAATCTCCCTTGCCTTACCAGCCGCCCATTTCTCTTCATCTCATTTTGCAACATGATTTTACAATACAAAAGATTTAAATTTATACCACTTAGAATAAGCTCCATTTCAGTGAGGAACCTTCAAGCTTAATTGCTGGAACAATCACATGCCATATATTTCCTGCATCAGTCACCTATGGACAGCAAATTGTACGTGACTGAAACTCTGGCAATTTGCAACCACTGATACCTCATTAAAGCCTTTCGCTAATAAATGGATTTGCTGCAAACTACAACATCCTATCAGAATCAGTATGCTCAGTATAATTTTTTATTGATCAGCTGCTTTTGCATAAAGAAGAATGCCCCAGATTGTGTATACTGCTAATGTATACAACATGAGGCCTAGCCATCTCACATTAAAAATTAGTTCAATGAAATCCAACGGCACTACAGGATGTGAAGTTAAAGACCTGCATAGAAACACAGCAGCCATTCACAAAATAACCTTGACTAGACAAATGATTTTGTACATTTCTAAGATTGTATTCAGAACTAAATCAAAGGTAAGTAAGAAAGGCCAAAGACTAACTAAAAATTTGTCTGCCAACATTTATTCTTGATGCAGGTAGATCAAAACTCTTGCAGTTCTGGAAGTTACCTCCTATCAAGACTGCATGGCAGAGACAAGAACAATTATTCTTTGGCACAGAGTGACAGCATTCTGATATTAATATATTAATCATCAATGTGATCTTTTCCAGAAAGTAGGAAATGTCATATGCAAAAAAAAATTGGTTTCCAAATAATAAATAATTATATGGTACAATAGACTATAAACAATAATTATAAAACAAGGGTGCAGTCTTTTATTGATCCTGTTACGGTTATTCTGTGATGAATTTTTGAGTATGCCCACAAGAAAATGTATCTCATATGGTGACATAATGTATATGGTGACATACATGAACATTGATCCAAAACAGTTTGCAAGGAGAAAAAAAATCAAGCCTCCTACTTTGTCCTTAAAAAAAAAACTCAACACAAATGTCAAGGAACAGTACTCTCAAATGGGCATATTATAACTTTCCAGACTCTTGAGTTTAACAATCCTGGTGGCCAGCACCTTCATTTACATTATTTTCATATACAACTGTACAATTTCAAATGATGTTTCTTCCATTTACACCTCTTCCAAAACTAGGTGGAGGTGATGGTGACATAAACAATTGGCTTCTACAGAGCTCTGCGCATATCCTAGGAAAAGCAGGAGAAGAGAAAAAGAACAATTGTTACCATCTCTTTTTTTGGAGGGGGGGCACTGATGTGCTCTATATTCTGCTAACAAATAATTGTTTATCCTTCCATTTTTTTAAAATCTTGTCAAAAAAAATTGCTACTTGAGTGATGTACTCTGTTGTAAACATGAAACAACGGAACAATTTGTAAGCAACTTGATACTTAAAGGAAAAAGATACTGATGCAGTTAATCCTTCTCTTCAAGCTAATAAGTAGACTTTCCAAAACAAATCTTCTAATGATGAATGATCTTGGAATTGTATACATCAGTAATTATTGATCAGGTTAATGCCCCACTAGAAAGGTTACAAATTTACTTTAATTTAAATCGAAATTACTTAATTGAAACTGTGAAATCAACATTACTAGTGAAACTACACACTTTCCATATTATCCCTCTTACAAATGTTCAAAGCAAATTTATTATCAATCTCTGTGTTACCATATACTATCTTGAGATTCATTTTGTTGCAGGCATTTACAGAAAAATAATAGATTATTATGAAAATCTATTCATAAAAACAGACTCAACCAACGAATGTACAAAAGACAAACTACAAATAAAAATACTGAGAACATGAGTTGTAAAGAGTCCTTGAAATAAGTCTGTAGGTTGTAGATCAATGAATGAAGTTATCCACACTGGTTCGGGAGCCTCACTATCCCAAAAGTAAAGTTTTCTCCCACATCTTTAAGACACGTTGGTGTTATTCAATTGCCTACTGCATATTGCTCAATGCGAAGATAAGTGGTTGGAGAATTGATAGTCTATATAGACATGTGTGATAGAAAAGATTGTAGAGAAAATGCATTGTAGAAAATGGGAGAATAGAATTGCCCAGGTTTCAGCATAAAGTTAATTGGGCCAACCAGCCTCCTATTATGCCACAGGAAATACAAATTCATACCAGATTGATAAAACAACATGAAAAATTGCTTAAAAGCCCTTTGAAAGTGCTTAGATGCCTTCAAACCTAGAATAAAAAAAATACTGAAACAACATTTAGTGAGCTGGGATACTTTATTCTCAACAACTGACACAGATGACTGCTAAATGTTATCTTACCAAAGCTAGATATCTGAAGGAGATGATCTCACAATAAAAGGCTGAAGCAACATTATGCACTGCAACTGAAATAGTACTTCCAAGAAGAGTGTTTAAATTCATTATAAAAGTTCAATGAGGAGAACTTGGATAATAAAACCCTTACATGCAGAAATTTTACGCCCTAAATCTAGCTTACCTGATTTGTTTCAAAGCTGTACATTGCAAATTTGATTGTTGGGAACTCAATATGAAGCCAACCTTCCCAATAAATCAAATAATTTGTAATGATCATGTAAAAGAATGCACATATCCAACTCGTTTATTTCACAAAACAGCACATTTTACAATGTGTAAGCTATAGCATCTACCGACTGATAATAATATGGAGATTAATACTCGATGTTCTTTTATCACCTGGATTTTTTATGTACATCTTTACTCATCCATGTAGCTGATCTATTGTTTTTATTATTTCTCCCAACCTTGGGCACAAAAATTTCCTGCACTGCATGCATCTCTTTAAATCTGCCCCATTGTTCCACAACTGACTTAACATCAAGCAGTTCCTTCCAGTTTACCTTCTGAAGTCTTTGCCGCATCTGCACAAACTTTCCCCTTCTGAAATTCAATTTAATGGCTTTGTTTTTTTACTGATACTGAGGGTATACTGATACCCTCTCCCAAAAAACTTCAAGGCTAACAATGTTATAATAACTTGTTCCTGAGTCTCAACAACTTCAGTACTCAAAGAGTCTATCCTGATTGTTACAGAATATCAAATCTAGACAGGCTTCCCTTCTTGTTAGTGTATTTACATACTGGGTCAAAAAAAACAATTATTCAATAACACAATCAATTCACTTTACTGAAATCCACTAGTCACTGGGTTCGCCCACTCAATATTTGAGAAAATACAGTTACCCGTAACTATAACATCATCCTCAGAAATTGCTTTTTTAATATTCTGATATAGTTATTCACCAAAATCACATTCAGCATCAACCAATGTTATTTTTTATCCTTATAGCTTTCAGTTCTCACCCTGATATCTTCACTGTCTCAATTTAGCTGCTATCATAAGCAGCGTCATATTTAAATTATTTCTTATGTATATGGCTATTCCTTCACCTTTACGATCTTGCCTATCTTTGCTAAGTACATCCTTTAATACTATATTCATCACCATCAAGGTCAGCAAGGTTTCCGTTATTGCTATGTCATACTTTATACACTTGCATGTAATTCCAGCTTGTTAATTTTATTCTTAATACTTCTTGCACTTATACAGGACATTCTTAGACTATTACTAACTTTGTTTCATCCTATTCTGACCCATTTTTATATTTTTGAAGCCTATATTCAGTTTATGTCCTAATACTTTATTCCCCACCGAGGTGTTTAAACGGTTGAGCCTGGCCTATTCTAAGTTCCCTGCCCTCTGGTTTAAAAGGTACTCAACTAACTGAAACATACGCCTGCCCAGTACATTATTGCCCCTCTGATTCAAATGCAACCCATCCTGGCAGTACCGGTTCTACCAGTCCCAAAAGGCACCCCAATGTCCCATAGACCTATGCCCTTCTAACATACACCATGATTTGAGCCACACTTTAAATCTTCCAACCTCCTCCATCATACCTGGACGGACGTGTGGCACAGGAAGAACTTCCAAGACGACCACCTTGTCAGTTCTGTCCCTCAACTTCCCACCGAACTCTTTAAATTTGTCATGCAGAACTGACAGCCTGCCTTTCCCTATGTCATTCGTTCCGATGTGGACAATGACTACTGGATCCAGCCCAGCTCTGGCTAGGAGCTTATCTACTCATCCAGAGAGATCTCCTACTTGTGCTTCTGGTAGGCAACACACCGTACAAGACTCCTTGTCAGTACGCACCTGATTCTCAACCCCTGATCACTGAGTCCCCTACTATCACTACATTAGGTTTAGGATTATTATTATTAGAGAGGGTCCTCTGGAGCTCCTCTGTCCTGCCCACCACCACAGAGGTTTTGTGGTCATCATAGAGCATCGCTAGATGCTTAAAATGGTTGGACATTTCCAACACTGGGGTTGATGCCCTCAGACAGTGTGCACCTCTTACCCTGTGTTTCCTTCCCACTGTCACCCACCTCTTTCTTTCTGGTCTGGGGTCTCGACCCATGGCTCTCTTGGGGTGCACACTATCTCCTAAAGGACATCTGGGCTACATCTGCCGATCCTCTACAACATCACAGGTCAGCTGCCTTGTCTCGAGGTGTTGGATTAGCTGATATTTCTCACACATGAACTCTCCAGGGGAGCAAGTTTCCGTGAGTCCGAACACAAGGCAAGATTAACATTGTAGAGGCTACATTATTATACTTTTGGTGGTGGGGGGGGAAGAATTACTGAACTAATGAAGATGAAGTGATTGTATTTATTTAAATTCTTAAAAGTAAACAACTACTTATACGACCATTCCTACTTTGCTCCCAATGGACCAGATAGAGCCGAGCTAGTACTTGGACTTTCTATATTTGTGTTCCCTGATCGATTCGCTTTCTCTTCCGGTGAACTATACCACAAAGCGACTCTTGGACCTGCCTTGTTAGCCCTACAACTTCACCACTTTTCTAATTATCAACTCACTATTTCCATTAAGGGTCATTTATAATTCCTTAAATAATGTAATCTGGTGCCTGCATACAGCAAGATCTGACTACTAATGAAGTGAGAAGCAATACAGTTGGCCCTCCTTATCCGCGAGTTCCGCGTCTGCGAATTCAACCAACTGCCAATCGCAAAAACCCGGAAGTGCTCTTCCAGAATTTGTTGCTCGAGAATGTACAGACTTTTTTTTCTTGTAATTATTCCCTAAACAACACAGTACAGTGACTATTTTACATAGCATTTACATTGTATTAGATATTATGAGTAATCTAGAGATGATTTAAAGTATAAGGGAGGATGTGTGTGGGTTATCATGGATCGAGATCGGAAAAAAAAAAATCGGAAGTTCTCTTACTAAGTAAGTCGGAATAGGTACATCTGGTATTATTTAGCGTCAGTTAGTCAAACGTTTGTCTTACTATATATTTTACCTTTCTATGCATATAAAACACTTAAGAATGTATGTTTCAGAACCGGGCTCGGGAATGGAAGTTCCCAAGTTCAATCTAGTGACAGACCGCTTTCGAGTGCGCTCTCCATCCGTGCTGGGTTGATGTGGAGGATCAAAAAACTCAAAACCCCAAAACCCAATAATTAAACCACTACATTGCTTATTAATAATTGTAGCTTTCATCGGGGCAGGGCCTCTCTCACTTTATCCTTTAAAATTGTTCCAATCATTGATGGGCGTAGCCTAACACTTTTACAATGACTGATGGTGTTTCACCTTTTTCCGATCGCTTTATTATTTCCACTTTATTTTCAATTGCGATTTTTGTGAACAGAAACACTGTGGATTCAGAGCTCTACTGACAGGTCCTAATGTCCACCGCAATGAGACAGGTTAAATAAGGTCTGGGGTTCCGCTGGGTCCTAAGGCCCACCGCATTAAGACAGGTTAAATAAGGGACTTGAGCAACCGCGTTTTTTGGTATCCGCGAGGGGTCCCGGAATCAATCCCTCGCAGATAAGGAGGGCCGACTGTATTTGTTTTGCTTTTATGCCAGTAATAGATAATGGTTTGGTGCCATGTCATTAAGAAACCTGGGAACACCTAGTCCAGAGAATAAAAATCGAAAGATGAATGGGATCTCCAAACCACATACACCTTTACTTTAAAATAGTGGTCACCAACTTTTTTAAGCCCAAGATCCCCTACGTCAGCCTTATTGAAAGGCGAGATCGACCCCAAAATGATTAGTTACAGGCATGCACACCAGGACAGAAAAGACCAGAAGTAAAACCCCACAACCCGGAAGCAGAAATAATATATGAACACCAGGAGTTACCACCCTTTTTTTGCACCGCAGACCGGTTTAATATTGACAATATTCTTCGGACCGGCTGACGGGGGGTGGTTGTTAAACATGATCGGAATACAGTAATACTTGAAGCAGGTTCCTTATGTCCAGTCTATTCCGCTATTTAGTTTCCATGGCTCTCAGCACTTAGCTTCTGTCCCACTTGCTCACATTGTTTTCCAGTGAAAAAACTCAATGGGTTTGTCTTTAAGTGCAGGGCACTTGGACTTAAGGTACCAAAGCAGTTTTGAGGGCTTCATTGGCTCATTTGGCAGCTTCCGGGCCCGAACTCCAGCTTCCCACCTGCCCACCGCCAGACACCTTGGCCAGGTGCAGCTGGTTGCGGGTGGGGTGAGAGGACAAGGTCATGCCCGAGCTCCCCATACTGGGGCCGCGCTGGTTGCAGTCCGGACAGAGTGACTGACCGAGCGAGTGTAACAGGGCCCGCGCCCACCCCCCTTGTAGGATCTATCGGCCGACAAAAGTTTGCTTCAGCAGATCGCAGCGAGGTAGCTGCTCTGTTACTTACGAAACCCCGAGCCCAAATTAGGTCATATGCAAATATTTTAGCACCAGATTCCTCACGAACATTCAGTGTGCTAAACAGGTTTAGAGGCAGCGCCCATCTGTCCGCGCTCCAGGCCAGTAGCAATGGCAGTTTTTGCCAGCCGTACGAGGCGTCCAGCCACGCGAGGCCAACCAGTGATCCCTGGCGCGAGGGTATCACTGCATTTAGGCGACTGATGACCTCGCGTGTGTTCAAGTTCAACAGTGGGCGTGACAGGGAATGAGGAAAGGTGCAGCTGACTCACATCGGTTCCTCACGGCCTGGTGGTTGGGGACCACTTAAGTACGCTGTGTGGTCAAATGTGTGGCAGGGGAGCTACACGCATGCACACTGGGCAGAAAGAACTGAACTAAAACCCCACAACCCAGAAACAATCTCTCAACAGTATGTGTGTATTTATTTTTCATTTTTTTCAGGATCATGAGGGAGAACGAGAGGTCACAGTTTAAGGATAAACTCCGCTTTTTAGGACTGAGATGAGGAAAAACTTCTTCACACAGAGAGTGGTGAATCTGTGGAATTCTCTGCCACAGGAAACAGTTGAAGCCAGTTCATTGGCTATATTTAAGAGGGAGTTAGATATGGCCTTTGCGGCTAAAGGGATCCGGGGATATGAAGAGAAAGCAGGTACAGGGTTCTGAGTTGGATGATCAGCCATGATCATACTGAATAGCGGTGCAGGCTCAAAGGGCCGAATGGCCTACTCCTGCACCTATTTTCTATGTTTCTATGATCTACTGGGAAAATCTCAAAGATCGACGGGTTGGCAACCACTACTTTAAAACATACTGCTAATGTTTTCCACTTTACCTAACCGTACTCTCCAGTTTCCACAGAAACTAGTTTCAAGGAAACTGCTCACCATTGCTTTCTCAATGACATTTGTTGCTGGTGTTAACAGTATCACCCATATGATATGAATGAATAAAGAATCAATATATGTAACTTTAAGCAATGTATCACTATACATAAAACTAATCTATTTACTGCTGCTGTTAGCATAGCTGTGAGTCATAACATGCTCTTTCTTCTCTCCCCTATAATTTCCTACATAGCTTAACACATGCCCAGAAATTTATGGAGAGAAAAATCAAGCATTTCTTTTTAACCGTATTTCAACACATATTACTATCCAAGGAATCAAATATTAACATATTTTAAGATAACAACAGCACTGTCAAGAAGCAGAAAATATACTAAGACTTAATTTATTGTGACAATTGTTCAATAATGTTGTTCAATAATGCAGTTTTGAATCTGTATCAATCAAAACCAGCATAAAGACATGGTATGAGATACCCCACTTTTGGCAGATCCTTAAGCACAGAATATGATTTAGACTAATCAGTGTTAAGACTGGGGATGAGGGGATAAGTGTTACTGTTTAAGTACAAAGATACATACATGTTAGCTTTTGAACATATTTTAATTTATTTTATTGTAGAATGAGGTTAGAACAATCCATGATGCTGATGCATATAAATTTTAGAAATAGAATAATCAAAATTGGACTTCCTATGGTTCATCTAAAAGAAATTCAACTTCAACCCAATCACAAACAAGCGAAAATCTGCATCTGCTGGAAATCCAAGCAACATACACAAAATGCTGGATGAACTCAGCAAGCCAGGTAGCATCTATGGAAAAGAGTACAGTCAACTTTTCAGGCCAAGACCCTTCAGCAGGGCTGGAGAAAAAAGATGAGTAGAGTTAAAAGGTGGTGGAAGGGGAGAGAGAAGCAAGGTGATAGGTGAAACGGGGCGGGGGGGGGGGGAAGAGGGTGAAGTAAAGAGCTGGGAAGTTAATTAGTGAAAGAGATACAAAGCTGGAAAAAGAGGAATCTAATAGGAGAGGACAGGAGACCATGGAAAGGGGGAGGAGCACGAGAGGGAGGCAATGGGCAGGCAGGGAGATAAGCTGAGAGGGTGGAAAGGGAATGGGGAAATGAAGGGGGAGGGGCATTACCTGAAGTTTGAGAAATTGAGGTACATGCTATCAGATTGGAAGCTACCCAGGCAGAACATATGGCATTGTTCCTCTAACCTAAATGGACAAGGGAGACTCTAGGAAGCAATCCCTGCAGAAAGTGGAAAGTGGGGGGGGGGGAGAGGGGGTTGTGCTTGGTTGTACGACCTCATAGGAGATGGTGGAAGTTCTGGAGTATTATGTGCTTGGTGCAGAGGCTGATGGGGAGGCAAGTGAGGACAAGAAGAACCCTATCCCTGCTAAGGTGGCGGGAAGATGGGGTGAGAGCAGATGTGCATGAAATGGAAGGCGCAACTTTGATGGTGGAGGAAGGGAAGACCCTTTCTTGGAAAAAGGAGAACATCTCTTCAGAAATAAAAAAAAAGCCTCATCCTGACAGCAGATTCAGCAGAGATGGAGGAATTGAGAGAAGGGGATGGCATTTTTACAAGTAACAAGGTGGAAAGAGTCCGGGTAGCTGTGAGCATGTTACAATTTCAATCCAAATGCTGGTTTTCATTTAATTTCCTCATGCCAGAGGGAATAAAAGTATCAAAGAACTTGATGGCTTAAAGGATACAAGGTAAACTTTGTGAAAATTTAACTTTCCCTTAAACCACTGCAGCTGATTACATAGAAGCATAGATGCTATGTGTAAAACATGATAAATTTTATCATGCAATAGTCAAGTTTAATTTATCAATTAAAATCTAATCATGTTTACACATAACATTTATGGTTCTATGTAATCAGCTGCAGTGGCTTAAAGGAAAGATAGATTTTCATATAGTTTATCTAGTATCCTTTAAGCAACTTAAATACACAACAGTGCATTACTGCCTTTGGATAAGAGGAACTACAGTACTACTTGTATTTTTATAGATATGTAGATTGTATGACCAACAATAAAGTTTCAATTTCCACTGTTTAGCACATTCAAATTTCCTTGATTCTGATCTGTAGCTTCTATGCTTATTAAATCCCAGTATATCTCTGAATTTGACATTACCCTCAAGTTAAATCAACAAGCATTCTTTCTTCACAAACAAGAGAAAGTCTGCAGATGCAGGAATTACTAACAACACACACAAAATGCTGGAGGAACTCAGCAGGCCAGGCAGCATCTATGGTAAAGAGTACATTCGAGGTTTTGGGCCAAGACCCTTCAGCAGGACTGGAGTTAAAAAGGTGGTGGAGAGGAGAGAGAAACACAAGGTGATAGGTGAAACCTGAAGGGGGAGAGATGAAGTAAAGAGCTGGGAAGTTGATTTATTTTTGTCTTTGACTAATTGTTACAAAATAATGGCCAGAGATATTAAAGTACTTTAAGTTAACTTCCCAAAGTCTTATTCCTTCCCCACAGGTATGGCATTCTGTTCAACCAATGTCAATTTCCTTCTACACTTCAGACAATGCCCTCACTTTTACACTGGATCACTTAAGTTGGAACTTAATTAGTTACATTAGCTGCATGTATTTCATCCATATTCAACTGATCTGCCTTGTGGATTGTTACAGTGATTTTTATAAATGACCTGGAGGAGAAAGTGGAGGAATGGGTAAGTAAATTTGCTGAAAACACAAAGGTTGGGATTGTTGTGGATAGTGTGGAGGGCTGTTAGAGGTTACATCGATAGAATGTAAAACTGGGCTGAGAAGTGGCAGATGGAGTTCAACCCAGGTAAATGTGAGGTGGTTCATTTTGGTAGGTCAAATATAATGGCAGAATATACTATTAATGGCAAGACTCTTGGCAGTGTGGAGGATCAGAGGGATCTTGGGGTCCAAGTCCATAAGACACTCAAAGCTGCTGCACAGATTAACGCTGTGGTTAAGAAGGCATACGGTGGATTGGTCTTCATCAACCGTGAGTCTGAGTTTAAGAGCCGAGAGGTAATGTTACAGCTATATAGGACCCTAGTCAGGCCCCACTTGGAGTACTGTGCTCACTTCTGGTCACCTCACTACAGGAAGGATGTGGCAACCATAGAAAGGGTGCAGAGGAGATTTACAAGGATTGGGGAGCATGTCTTACAAGAATATGTTAAGTGAACTTGGCCATTTCTCCTTGGAGCGACAGAGGATGACAGGTGACCTGATAGATGTGTATAAAGTGATGAGAGGCATTGTTTGTGTGGATAGTCAGAGGCTTTTTCCCCAGGGCTGAAATGGCTAACATGAGAGGGCACAGTTTTAAGGTGCTTGGAAGTAGGTACAGAGGAGATGTCAGGGGTAAGTTTTTTTGTTACGCCAAGAGTGGTGAGTGCGCGGAATGGGCTGCCGGCGACGGTGGTGGAGGCAGATACAACAAGGTCTTTCCAAAGTCTCCTGGATATGTATATGGAATTTAGTAAAATAGAGGGCTGTCGGTAACCCTAGGTAATTTCTAAAGCAACTGCATGTTCATCACAGCATTGTGGGCCGAAGGGCCTGTATTGTGCTGTAGGTTTTCTATGTTTCTATTCTAAACAAATGCACAATGTTCAGATTCCTACATCTCAAAGCTTAGGTTAAGTTTAAAACTTGGGTGAAGATTTCCCCGCATGGAAAGAACAATTCAAAGTCCACTAAAATGTTCTGAGAATTTTCTGGCTCTGACTTGAATATAACACTTTAGTCATAGTACTAGCTGAATCATCAATGGCATATTTTTTTCCAAAGACCATAAGACACAGGAGCAAAATTAGCCCATTAAGTCTGCTCTGCCATCCCATCATGTCTAATCCCGGATACCAATCAACCACATACGCCTGCTTTCTCCCTATATCCTTTGATGCCCTGACTGACCAGGAAATAATAAACTTTGTATTATTATGGATTTGGCCTCTGCCACAGTCTGTGGCAGAGGAGTCCACATATTTACCACTTTCTGGCTAAAAAACTTCCTCCTTACCTCCATTCTAAAGGGTTGCCCCTCAATTTTGAGGCTATGCCCTCTAGTTCTGAATAACCCTGCCATAGGAAACATCCTCTCCACATCCACCCTACCTAGTCATTCAGTAGATTTCAATGAGATTTCTCCACATTCTTCTAAATTCCCATGACTACAGGCCCAAAGCGGCCTAATGCTCATGTTAACCCCATCATTCCCAGATGTATCCTTGTGATCCTCCTCTAGACTCTCTCCAATGAGAACACATCCTTTCTGAGATACGAGGTCCAAAACTATTGACAATACTACAAGTAGGCCTAGCTAGCGTCTTATCAAGCCTCATGGTAACATTGCTATTTTTGCTTTGAAATAGTAAGCCAATTAAAAAAGGAATTTTATTTGATCCATACATTAACTTTTTGCCTCATGGTCAAGTGTCAGTGCTGTAGAGTGCAGTGGGAGGAAAAGCATACAGTCTACTTGGAAATATAACTGCTCCTACCAAACCAGCCAAAATGAGCTTTGTTGATATCAGGAAAGTAATGCAGGAACATTTAGCACCAAAATCATTGTTGATTGCAGAACACTTCAGGTTTCATAAACACAATTGAAAGGAAGGGGAGTCCTTTTCAGTTTATGTGGCTGAATTGAACAAATTGTCCAAGCATTGTCAGTCCAGTGATGGGCTTAATAATGCACTGAAAAGTCATTTAGTGTGTGGAATATTACAAGAAAGCATTCAAAAATGGCTCCTAACCAAAGCACAACTCATATTTAGAAGAGCAGGTGAAATTGCTGTATCAACAGAAACAGCAGAAGCATTGAGTTCAGTCAGAAGTGAAAGTAAGCGTGAACAAAATTACAATGTCTAAAGAGAAACCTGCATGTCCAAACAAATTGTGTAACCTTTGTGACAGGGGCTCACATACATTAGACCAGGGGTCGGCAATGTTTACCACTGAAAGAGCCAATATGGACCCATTTCCCACAGAAAAGAAAACACTGGGAGCCACAAAACCCGTTTGACATTTAAAATGAAATAACACTGCATACAATGGTTTTTTTTTGCCTTTATGCTATGTATAAACAAACTATAATGTGTTGCATTTATGAAATTGATGAACTCCTGCAGAGAAAACGAAATTACATTTCTGCATGCAACAAAAACATTTTGAACTCCAAAAAAACACTTTGGGTTGAAGGTTACTCCATAGTTAGCCTACCTTGGATCGAAGAATTAAAAGAAAGTGCGCACTGGTGGGTGTCAGGCATTGGCAGTGGTGATGTATATTAATAGCGATAAAAAAACACGTTGTAGCGGTGTGCTACACGCAGCGCTAAAATAAAGACACTGCAGTCAAAGCTAACTTTATTCGAACTAAACAGCCTTGCTTTAAAGCCTCCCTCAACCCGTCCCCGTGGGCGCGGATGCTCCAAAAGACACGTACTCACAAACCCCCGTAGGCTATCTCCCTTAGCCGGAACGCTGGCAAATTGTGAGCCGGTTCGGATGTGCCAGGAAATGGGGTCTCCACAACGTTTTATTTAGATTGTACAAGATCACCATAATCTTCAAATTTCGAATTACATTTCAAAAACTAACAAACCACGGGGAGCTGCAGCACAGAGATGAAAGAGCCGTGGGTTGCCGACCCCTGGATTAGACCAATGCAGGTTTAAAGGTGAACCTTGCAGAAAATGTAACAAAGTAGGGCACAAGGACCATGTTGGGCAGACAAAATTACATGCGCTGCACTGACAGGAGATAAAGATAAAATGTCAAGGTGCAGTTCTGAAAAGAGCATGGTTGTTGAAAAATAAGAAAATGATGAGTGTGACACTGGACTGTGTAGCTTTGTGATTTGCTATGCAAAAATTAACAAGACCCAAACAATATGACTTACACCAGAAGTGAACAGCAAATTAATTAAAATAGAATTGAGTTGAGTTTATACAGCATTTCAAAGCTACTGATCTGTAGCCTACAGATATCCAACTGGATGACTCCAGTGAGAATGACATTGTAACAATAGGATCTGTGGCGATTTTAAGCCCAGCATCAAACCAGTACCGAATGTAGATTATTACCCTCTGCCCAGAATAGAGGATATCTTTGCAAACCTTTCTGGAGAGAAACATTTCAGCAAAGTGCAATCAGCTGATGCCTACCTACAGATGGAGATGAAAGCAGAGTCCAAAGTGCTCTTCACCATAAACACTCAAAAGTGCTTTATCCCTTTAATAGGCTTATTTTTGGAGTAGCATTTGCACCTGCACTATAACAGAAAGCTGTGGACCAGGTGTTGCAAGGCTGCCCAGGCACTCAGTGTTACCTGAGTACATTATTGTTCTTTGTCATCCTTACTGGTAACATCTTCAAAATCTCAAGACATTTAAAAATATTAGAAGATTATGGGCACAGAGCATAACACAGCAAGTGTGAATTCTTTAAACCAAAGGTCACTTATGGTGATCACAGCATTGTCACACAAACAATACACAAATGCATTAAGAAAACTAAAGGAGTAATGAAACACCCATGCTCAAAGGATATGTCACAGTTGCAGCACTTTTTAGGATTTGTCAATTATTATAAACCTGGTTATAGTGCTCTACCCTTTGAACTCATTACATGAGAACAGGAAGAAATGACAACGGACAAAGCCATGCCACATCATCCAGTGAAGTTTACCTGTGACGTCTTGCCTTATAGTATAGGTGCTACGATGTCGCATGCTAGGAGTGATGGAAGTGAATGCCCTGTAGCTTTTGTATCATGTTCTTTTAAGAATGGCCTCGAGTCTGGTTTGTGGTGTTTGACATTTCAAACAGTACTTGAACGGGAGAAAGTTTACCCTATTACTGATCATCAACCACTGGAGTCCACAGAAGGGTGTCCCACTAACTGTAGAAACACAAATGCAGAGATGGGCTCTGCTTCCTGGAGGATAAAATAAGATAGAACTCAAAAGGACAACTGATCACAAAAATGCTGATGGATTATCCCATTTACCTTTGGAAAAGGAAATACCTGAAAAATTTATAGAAGAGGACACTTCTTTTGACATATTTTTCCTCATGCAAATTGAAAATCTCCCTATTGTGGCAGAGAAGATCCAAAAAGAAATCAGAAAAGACCCAACGCTGTCTCAGGTCTACATGGCAACCCAAAGTGGCTGAAATGTGCAGCAGAAATTCCAGATCCCCTATTTTTACTAGTGTGGGGATGAACTTGCCCTTGACAGAGATTGCCTTATGTGGGATTGAAGTTATTGTACCATCCAAGTTGAGAGCTAAAATGTTGGAGGAACTAGATGATTGGCAGTGAAATGAAAGCTTTAGTTCAAAGCTTTATCTAGTGGCCTGGGATGGATTGAGCAGCTTGCCATATACTGCAAGGATGCCAACATGTCTAGAAAATGCCAAGAGCATTGCCGGGAAAGGCCTGCCTTGCCCTAGCAGAGGATTAATGGGAATTTTGCCAAACCATTTATGGGCACATATTTCTTGGTAGTAGTGAATACAGCAAGGTAGTGGCTAGAAGTGTTCCCAATAGCCTCCACTACAGACTCTTTTACTTGGAGTTACAAAACATAATTAACTAACAGTTCACCCAAATCTCCTTTCACACTTAGCCCATACCATTTTTTAGAAGAGTTCCTGGATTACAAAAGAATACTGTTCAGGCTACTGAACTGGCCATTGGGAGGTCTCAACTAATGATCCCAAAATAAAAAAATTCAAATACCACCGAAGCAAGGTGTTCTAATTCAGTTATCTGAATAATTCCAGAATACGATGATGCTACCAGTAACAGTAATCAATAAATGCACAGATTGTGGTAAAAACCACTATACCTTTGAAAAAGTCAAAACAAACCTTTCACAGCCAATAAACAATTACTACTTGCTTTATCAGATTTAAGAGAGCACAACAAATTTAAGATGGCACAAACTGCTGACTTAGCTTATCCTTTCTGAGGACAAAAAATTGATGAAAGGTCATTAACTTGAAATGATAGATTCTTTTGCTCATAGATGTCACCAAAGCACTTTCAACATTTGGTTTTGTTTCAAACACTGCAAACTGTAGATAGTTGCAT
Source organism: Hypanus sabinus (assembly GCF_030144855.1). Lineage (NCBI taxonomy): Eukaryota > Metazoa > Chordata > Chondrichthyes > Myliobatiformes > Dasyatidae > Hypanus > Hypanus sabinus. Next base: position 51,743,576 of record NC_082730.1, on the reverse strand, counting down.
CACTGCAGTTTATGCTATCTAATTCAGAAAATCATTGAACACAATTCAATTTGACCTCTTGTGCCCTAAACTACTGGGAACAGTGGCAAGCTCTACTATCTGTATGACTCTACAATCCTTGTTTGATGCCTTCAAGTTATGGAATTCATGATTAATCAATGGAAGAATATCATCCCAATTTCAGTAATTCTAGGAAATCATCTACAAAATTAAACATGGCCTGCCAGCAACCCCAAAAATAAATCTGTAAAATGTTATAATTCAGACCATAATACCAAACAGTTCCTTTGACCATGTGTATTTCCTCACAAATCTCAGAAATCCTACAAATTGATCAGTAAACTATCTCCTGTAAATTCCTACTTTTGTGTAGATTACTGTTAGAATAAAGAGTTAATGGGATGGCTGTAAAGAAGTCAGTGGACTAAAGAACCTGTTTCTGTGCTGGATTATGCTATGACTTTAAATATCTGAATGAGCATTTAAATCGCCAGGATACATAAGGCTACAGACACCCCAGGCTTTAGCATACAGTTTGACCAAAATCCTCGGTTTTAATTTACACTTACACAAGTGTTACTAGCATTTTAGTAGCAATATATCATTAATAATGACAACAGTCAGGCAACTTGGACCCAAAATCTGGAATTAATTCAAGCTAATGACAGAATGGGACCCTCCCATAGCATAATCTACAAGTTGACAGCATAGTGCTTTCAATATATTCTCACTGCAGTCACTGCATTATAGTCCTTTCAGAGTAATATTTGAAACAATAAAAGGAGGACAAGCTTTATTCAAAACAAAGTATCACTTAAGGAAAAATTATACCAAACAGATTTGGCAAACATCCGTGCAATCAGACTATAAATCTTTAGGAAACCAAGAAAAATAGGAGCTTGCAAATGTCCAAGATAAGTGTATCAAGTCTTGCAGCAGATTAGTAAATTTTTGTCAATTCCATCTACTGAATATTCTCAGTGGGGCAGAAACTGTCATTTAAAGTGAGTAAAGGAGAAGTTAGGCAGCAAGAGACAGCTAGTACATGGATTGTTGATACAGAACGAGTATGCAAGAGTATATATTAATAAATTACCAAGTGAAACAAATAGAGCAAATCAATATACAAATGCTAACCATGCCAGTGAAACTCAGCACATTGACTTTTAAAATAATGTCTTTGAGCACAGTCAACAATCCAAGCATAATAGGTGCAAAAACTTATGCAGAGTACTGGCATTTCATTTGGGTAATGAAAATTCATCCTTACAGATTTCACAAATGACTCCCCAAAAATTTGAGATATGGAATAAAATTTGCTCCCAGTACTGTGAGAAAAAACTAAAATCTTTCTTTTTCAAGGATGCACGCACAGATGACACAACATCACATTACAGAAAAGAGCATTTCATAGGAATGTAATGCCCCCACTCCCTCCCAACATCATAGGGAAATGACTGTACTTTGCTCACAATTGCATGGCATGGGCAGCGGTTATTGGAGAGCTGTGCTGGGAGCAAGAAGTGTGCACTACAGTTCCACCTGTTGGCTAAAATGATTTGGTCATTAGACTGATATGAGTTGATATTAAAGTATCTTTTTGTCTTCACTACATAAGCAGGGAAAGCCACTGAGCATGTTAAGGCCGTGCATTTTATACAAATGTTTACCCAACAGTTCACAACCTGTAATAACATCTTCTAGAGAGTTTGTGCTTTCCTTACCATTTCTGACATAATCTAATAAAGATTTCTTGTGATCTCTTTTCAATCTTTTGACAGTTCTATAATTTTATTTTATAATTTTTATAATGCAATTCAGATGTTGTCTTATTTAAAATAAAACCACATATTTTAAAAAACAGACTTAAGAGGGACAAAATATATACAGAAAGACAGCACATACTCAACTAAGAAACCTGTAACAAAAAACTCCTCAGAAAAGTTATGAATAATATCCATTTCATCCATCTAGTTATGCAAGCACTTCTAGCAATCAACTATCCAAGGTTTTGGGTTCAATAGAATAGAAAAAGAAAATTGTGAACAGAAGAGTAGCAGCAATATATATTCATATACTTTAGATGAAGCCATGCGGACTTTATCATTTAATAATTATGGCTGACTTGACTAACATCAATTCCATATTCCTGTCCACCTGCAGTAAACTTTTGCCCCATTGTTTAACTAACTCTGCCTTTAAAATATTCAGAGTCAGCTTTCACCACTCTTTGGAAGAATGTTCCTAAGACTAAAGACCCACAGGACAGACTCACCTCACACATATCTGAACGGTGACCCTCATTCTCAAAGTGAGAAGGTCAATGAACAGCTGAAGCATCCACACTACATGCACCCTATCAAGGCACTTCAAGATCTTGCATATCCCAAGAACCATTTTCCTCTTCTAAACTATAAATATAGGGCTGCATGCCCAACTTGGTCAAAAATATCAGCCTAATAAACCTTCCCTGAAATGTCTTCAACGATGTTACATCTGTTCTTACCTACTCTAGACAGTGCTGATGGTGTAATGTCACCAAAGTCTTAAGTAAGTGACACATAACCTCCTCTGCTTTTGTATTCAATTCTCCTAGCAATAAATGGTGTTATCTTTCATAATTATTTTCAGAACCTGCAAACTAGCACATAATGAATGGTGCACTGGAACACCCATATTCCTCTGCAGCATCTCACCATTAAGGCAATATTCTGCTTTTCCAGCCCAAAATGGCCAATTACACATTTTCCTTCATTATACTCCATTTATCAGATCACTACACTCATTTAATCTAATTATACTAATACCATATTAAAGCAGTGAGTACAACTGATTTCATAATCAAGCAGTGGAACTGATCTGAACACAACTAACAAAAAACACCGATAGATGACAAACTTGCTGCTGACAGCTTGGAATGAGAGAAGCTTGGAAGTCAAGTAGCATAAACCATCAGTAGAATTGGTCAACCTCCAGGAGGACCACAACCTTGTTGTGGTTTGGAGATGTGCATGCCTCAATGACCCAAACAGCAATGGTGATTGAAGTCAAGGCCTTGCACTTTTTTTTCTTTCTAGGGTCACCCATGCTAAACAAGTCAAAGGGTAGAACCAGACCTCCAGGTTCAGGGGTGAAGCTCAGGGCTAACAATCCTGATGGTAAATCCAAATTGTTATGGAGACAGCAATGAGTTCTTGTACATTTGAGTGGAATGGTATTCCCGAGCCTCCAACTAGGATTTGCTTGACTGACAGTAGTGAAAACCAAGAGGAAAGTACTGACATGATGAAGGAAGCCCTGAACACTGACAGTGATGGAGGGCCTTCATTGCTGCCCTAAATGCCAGCGGCACAATGGGAAGCAAGAAAGAATTGGTTAAACTAAACTTTCGGAAGTTTAATAATAACTGAAATGTTCAACAGTTATAAATATTCATTAGAGCACTGGTAAGACAAAACCAAGCATGTATCGGTAAAAGGCATGATTGGTTAAGTAACTACGGTCAATAATTGAGTAAAATTGCATTTCCAAACTAATCAACTTTTCAATAGGGGAAAAAACAATTGTGATAAGACTCATGGTGAATAAAAACTATAGAAAAAGCAAGCACAGATTCAAACAACATAACCAACAAGAAAAAGACAGACTTACTAAATGAACATTTACTGATCACTTTTATAGAGATGGAGTGTAAAAAATACAAAAACGTGTTCAATTAACTTCATAAATGGAGACAGAGTAGAAAAGGCATGCCTCTTTTTCTTTGAAGCTCAAAATTGAATAGAAAAAATGAGGGGGTTTAAAATAAACCTCATCATTCTCAAAAGTTTCCTAGCAATGGAAAGCCTACTTTCACATCAGTAGGTAACAATCTTCATTCCATTGTTTGGGGAGGGGGGCATGGGGTGCTGTGGGAATTGAAGTTACAAAAATTTAGCAGTATTACAGATGAACTTTTGCATATTTAGACGTTGACAATATTTTTACAAATTTTCAGCATCTGTCAGATCAAATTAAATCTCATAAGATTGTCACTAACATAGTAATTAGGGGAGTGTCTGCTTGGAAGACTCAAAAGAGTTTTCATAAGTACTCTGAGTACAGGAGTTGGAAATAGCCAATTATCAACCTATGTCATGAAACTAAACTAAGGACAAAGGAGAAAAACATTCGACACACGATTACAATAAATGGTGTCTTTCAAGCAACTGGGTCCTCAGCTTTCCATTGTGAACTTCAGTGTTTTGTATTGAGTTTTGATGACTACTTCTCAGAGTGCAAACTACATGAGAAGGCACAACAAGATGAAAATAGGTAATGAAAAGACAGAAGCTGAGAGAGTGATTGAGAATAATAAGGAGCTCGACTGACTAAAATGGGGTCATCACTTTGGATCCAATAAAGAAAGAATAGAATAATGACAGAATGGGAACTTATCAGAAACAAAAGGTTATGGCTGTCAGCTATACAAATCAACTTCATGGCCACAAAGAGACAGACCATTCATCTTCATTGAGGAGGTCAAACTTCAGTCTGAAGAGCAATCAAATTAGCCCTAATTTTCCAAGCATTTCCAAAACACCATTCCACTTACATTTATCTCAAGATTTTAAACTTAATGCATCTGATATCATCAACTATTCTGACATACTGTATATTTGACACTTTGATATCTCTTTCTATAGTAATAGATTTCCTCTGATACAGAATTAACCAAAAGTAAAGCAACAGATGTTCCTTACTTAGTATACAAAACCATCTGGGTTTTGAGCACCATTAACTCCAGTTAACTTTCTCTAGGTGAAATAAAATATTTCCATTTTTCCTGGGTTCACTTGTCCCACTCCAAGTAAAGAAACATTCTTTACGTCAGCTGCTGCTCTCATGAATAATCTTTGGATCTTCTCCAATGTTTTGTTATATTTAAAATGTATTAATCCAAACTGGTCACAGTACCCTTTCTGGGATCTTACCAGTTTTGGGATTATTTTCTGTAAGCCATGCCTCTACTTTGTAAAATCAAAAATCACAAATCACATTAATGGACTCCTCCTGTCTTCCAGAGAAGATATATACAACTCATACTCCTAAAGTCACTCGTGTATTTGCCTTAAAATTGTATCATTCCTCTCAGTCTCCACGACAAAAATTGATCTTTCTTCCCCACAATTCTCTTGGTTAAACTTGATCTGCCACCTATCTGTTAATTTCTCCAGTCTCTTTAAAATGTTATCAATATTATTTACAGCTTAAAAATCCAATTCTATCTAAAAATTCAAATAAATTACAAATTAACAACTAAAGACCACTTAATTCTCATAATATACTTTCTGCTACCACTGATTAATTTACCCATCTAACCAAATAGCCACATGGACATTATGTCAGTAGTTAATCTGTTATACTTGCCTCACTCTGAAATTGCTCTGCATGCATGCTAATGAGCATAGCTGAGGGAAAACAAAACAGTGACAAAGACAATTAATACTACTCGGACACCCCCCCCCCCCCCCCCACAACACACACACCACCAATAGTTCAATTAAAATAGACTGATGAAAAGCATCTAACTGGGGCATTCAGGTGATGGCAAAATTCAATTTTGAACCTAGCCATTAGAGGAATAACTATTCTTGTTTGCTAGACACGATAAAGCCATTTGTTTCACAATGGTCTGTCAAGTGCAATAACAGCAACCCATACTTATAAATTGAGTCAATTTCAATTGCCTGCTAGCTTTCAACACAAGATATTAAATGTACATAAGAAAAAACATTTATATAAAAATAATTTACTCTAATTACTGCACATCCAATTAAATGAACCAAAACTGTAGTGTTGCATTTCCAACACTTCTAATGGATACATATTGTATCAAACTTCAATGCACACTTAACCTCTTCACTAACCATTCCAAGTGAGACTTATGAGTTTCTCCTTAATTGTGATTTAGCAATTAAACTGCTGTATAAACATTTATAAGGCAAGAGACACCTTAGTGACAATACAGACATTACTCCATCACAGCTAAATAACAAAATGCCAAAATCATGAAATTTGTTTGTTACATTAAGGAGATGCACTGAACTCCTTATTTGCACCGTTCTACATTCCTGAATTAAAAGAGCTAGAAACTTACCCTGTTTCCCAAATTAGTATTCACATTAAAATATTCAGAATCAGATTTTATATCACTAGCACACGTCTTTAAAGTTGCTGTTTTGCAGCAGTAGTACATTGTGATACATAATAAAAATATCAATCACAATAATATACAAAATTAAATAAGTAAAGCAAAAATACTGAGGCAATATACATGGGTTCATCATTCAGAAATCTGATGGCAGAGTGCAAGAAGCTGTTCCTAAAATATTGACTTTGTGTCTTCAGGCTCCTGAACCACCTCCTCACATGATGACACATTATACTGTCAGTCTGGAGTTTCAGGAGGAAAGTTAAGAAGTTTAATAGATCAAGTCTAAAAAACATTAAATTAAAAAAATAATTTAAGCTATTTCCCAAAGTTTGCAAACCACTTCAAATTTTATTTTAGTAGACTTGATCATATTAACTTATGTAGAAGAAAATGTGAATCAAGTTCAAACTCAAAATTGTCTGTTAACACCCCAATCTCACCCATTTTAGCCTGCTTACATGATGTAGAATATATGAAAAGTGTTTATTTAAAAGGGTTACTGAAAAGGGATTCTCCATGAATTATGAGAAAAAATCTGTTTCTCTCATTCCCCTTTTTCTAAGGCTCAGACCCAAGTCAAACTCTTTAGATCATCTTCAAAGGTATAAAACATTGTGATTTATAGAAATGTTATCAAACAAAATTTGATACTGAGCCACTTGGAGAGACATTATCTCAGATGATAAGTCTTCAACAAACAGCTTTTGTTTGGAAGCATCTTAATTGTTAAAATGAAAGTTAGGGATTTAGCATGATAAATCTACAGCTGAGAGTTTACAAGTTTTTATAGCCTGTATTTCACCAAGTAATCATGGTTGAAGATCAACATAGAAACAGATCAATGCAGCATCAGATAATCTTCAGTATATAAGAGATGTAATTATGCTGGTCGTGATTAGTGAAATAGCCGAAGTTGTTAGTTCCACAAGCATGGGTATCATTCACTTTCATCAATATAAACATAGAATTTTATCATTTGGACTTACCTTCAAAAATGAAAAAAAAAACGACATTTTACATCTGTTGGTATTAACCATGAACAAAGAATACAGATAGATGCCATCATGGAAAGAAACTGGCAGGCAACGATTCCTCAACCATTAGGTCAAAAAAGCTAAATTCAACAAAACCTATGTAGTGTAAATCAACCACAAGATTTGGAGATGCATCATTTATGAATTTTATCCTTTGAACTTTCTAGTTGATTTACACCCAAATAACAATGCACTATTAACACATTTTCCAGCAAAGTTTCACCTACTATACAATTCCCTTTGTGCAAGTTTACAAAATATTGCTCTTTGTGCTACCTAATGACCAACACACTTTTGTGTTTGTTATCCAAGAACACAGCATAAAGAGGCAGGAGGGAACCATACTATATACCTCATGCTGCTCACTATCAATACAATCATAGCTATTCTCTTACCAACTCTGTCTTCCTTGATTCACAACTTGTTGATTATACTAGCACTAGAACTAAGCCTAGTATATAAAGACAGTATAGCCAAAGCAGAGCCTTCTTTGGTTGAAATTTCTGAAGATCCTCCACCCTTTAAGTGAAGAAATTTCTTCTTATCTTTGCTCTGAATGTCCAATTCCCCATTTTGTCACAATGATTCTAGACATCTTAGTTAGAAGAAACATCAATTCTGCAACAACCTCGTTAGGCCCTCGAAGAAATTTCCATCTTTCAAGGACATTTTCTCATTGATGTTCTTATTGGTTTTTCTTTTAATCAATTACTTCTGAAAATTAAAATACAAATTTAAACTAGGCCATTAAAAAACTGAAACTTTTCCTTCTTCAAATAAAGTGTGGAGAATATGTGTCACCTCATACAGGATAAGAGTTATATATTCGCAAAAACAAAATTGCATGGCCATTTTACAGCACAAGTATAACTTAAAATCAATATATCAGAATTGAAGGATTTGTTTATCCTCCTTAACAAGGTTCATGAAATAGCAACATAGCTCCTCAAATGCATAGTCAACCGCCTAAAAGAACTTGCAGTACCGTAATATGCAAGGCAGATCTCAGAACCGTACAATTAGCATAATGGCTCATTGAAAGATTACACCATGTGCTTTTGGGTATTTGATAACAATATATCCCATTTCTATACACAGCCACAAAAGCAGTTTTAAAAAAGTACAGAAAACACATTACAAAGTGACAACCCAATGTTGCTTTGTATGTCTGTTCCCTTCGTAAACATTTTTCTGACGCCTAAAATGCCTAAAGAATCAAATCACACCAAACATTTGCATATTAGATGACAAAGTCGAACTTAATTATGGGTTTCACTAAAATCTGAGCAAAATGACCAAATATTTCTTTACTCTGCTTGTAAAGTCCTCTAATACACATACCAAATTTCCAGATGCTAAGCAATTCTTAGTTGTAATTCTGTCTAGTTCGCTGCATTGTCAATATCTGATCCTATACTTACAACAACATCTTTGTATTGTTCTGTTTAATTGGATTAACAAAGTTTTTCCACTTTAGTCTTGGAAACAGGCCATTCTAAAGCATTTAAGCAGCATCCAGACCTTGGCATTTCATACCCCTCCCATCCACGTAACTATCCATATGTCTCTAAACATCAAGATGGAAATAGCATCCACTTGTGCTGGCAGCTCACTCCATACTCTCACCACCCTCTGAATGAAGTTTCCCCTCATGTTCTCCTTAAGCATTTCACCTTTCACTCTTCTTGACCCATGATCTCTAGTTGTAGCCTCAACTAACTTCAGTGGAAAAAGCCCACTTGCATTTACCCTTCCTAAGCCCCTCATAATTTTGTATACCTCTATCAGATCTCCCCTCAATCTTCTACGTTCTCGGGGATAAAGCTCTAACCTATTCAATCTTGTCCTGTAACTCAGGTCTTCCAGTCCCAGCAACATCCTTGTAAATTTTCTCTATACTCTTTCAATCTTATTTACATCTTTCCTGTCAATAGGTGATCAAAACTGCACACAATGCTCCAAATTAGGCCTCAGCAACATCTCCTACAACCTCAACATAACATCCAATCTCCTGTACTTTGATCCAAAAAATGCCAAATGCACAAAAAGCTTCCTTTATTACCATATCTACCCATGTTGCTACTTTCAGTGAATTATGGACCTGTATGCCCAGATCCCTTCTGTTCTACCCCACACCTCAGAGCCCTACTTTGGTTGGTCTACCCAAAGTACAACACTTCACACTTGTCAACATTAAATTCCATCTGCCATTTTTCAGCCCAATTTTCTAGCTGGCTGGATCCCTCTGCAAGCTTTGATCCTCTTCCTTACTCTCCACTACACCCCAATCCTGGTGTCATCCACAAATTTGCTAATCTAGTTAACCACATTATCATCCAGATCATTGATATTGATGACAAACAACACTGGACCCAGCATCAATTCCTGCAGCACTCCACTGGTCACAGACCTCCAGTCAGAGAGGTGACTTTCCAGCTTCTCCTACAATGCCAGTATCTAATCCAATTTTTTAACTCATCTTGAATCTTCTTGACTAAACTCCCACGCAGGACCTTATCAAATGTCTTGCTGAAGTCCATGTAGGCAATATCCATTGCCTTGCCATCAACTTCCCTAGTAACTTCCTTGAAAAACTCTAAGATTGGTTAGATATTACCTACCACGCACAAGGCTTGCTGACTATCCCTAATCAATCCCTGTCTATCCAAAAACTCATATTCGGTTTCTTAGAATACCTTTCAATAACTTTTCCACTACTGATGCAAGGCTCACCAGCCTGTAATTTCCTGGCTTATTCTTATAGCCTTTCTTAAACAGTACAGCAACAAACTGTCCTGCAATACTCTGGTATCTCACCTGTCGCTAAGGATGATTTCAATATCTCTGTTAGGACTCCTGCAATTTCTTGCCTCCCAAAGACTCCAAGGGAACACTTTGTCAGGCCCGGGGATTTGTCCTCAAGACAGCAAGCACCTCCTCCTCTGTAATCTCTATGGAGCCCATGACCTCTCTGTTACTTTACCTCTCATCTATAGTGTGTCCATCTCCTGACTAAATACAGATGCAAAAAATCCTTTAATATCACGCTCTCTTTTGGCTCCATGCATAGATTACCATTCTGATCTTCCAAAGGACCAATTGTCCCTGGCAATCTTTTTGTTCTTAAAAATATCTGCTGAAGCCCTTAAGATTTTCCTTCACTTTGTCTGCTAGCGCAATCTCAAAACTTCTTTAAGCCCTCCAAGTGTTCTCTTGCATTTCTTATACTCAAGTACCTCATTTGTTCCTACCTGTCTATACCTTCTAGCACCTTTTTTTTTTGTTAACCAGGGTCTCAATTTCTCTTGAAAAACAAGGTTCCGGGGGACGTCACGTGATGACGTAGGATCAAGGCGTGGAAATCCAGCTCTCCCGTAAAAAACCAGTAATATAATGTTTAAGTGAAGAAAAGTTAGTAAATACTTTTTAAAAATTACTTATAAACTACTCAGGATTGTCTTAAGAAATGTCTCCTAAACAGAAGCAGAAGAAAGCTACTACTTTGAAGACAACACAAGTTGGAAAAGCATCAAGGCCGGCCACCATGAAAGAGCCTCGGGCTCAATTGCATTTTACCTTCGGCGATACAGAACATGAAACTGCAGCAACATCAACCGTTTCCAAAAAAAAGAGCAACAGGAATTGCGCATGCATGAAGGAAGGGGCATGTGCAAACACGAGCAACCCAAACTACAAATCCCGGCCATGATCGGAACTGAAAGTGAAAGTGAATATGAGGTGGAATCAGATTCTCTGGATAAATCAGACGAAGATGAAGAGACAAACAAAGAAGAGCAACAGGAAGAGGTTGGAGGTGATATTGGAGACATAAAAAAATCTTTGGTGCAAATAATGCATGAATTAAAAGCATTAAAAGTAATAAAAAAAGATATTAAAAATATGAAGATTATGTTTGATAAAATGATGAAAAGACAGGAAAAAATGGACAAGAACATTAAAAACTTGGAAGAAACAACGGGAGACACCATTGATAGAGAGAATAAAATGGAAGATAATATTTCTGCCTGGAGATCAAAAAGAAAATGGTTGTTGGAAGAAGTGGATGTACTTGAAAATTTTAGCAGACGAAATAATATTAAGATTGTCGGACTTAAAGAAGGTATAGAGGGAGAGGATCCAATAATTTTTTTCAAAAATGGATTCCAGAAGTTTTGGAAATGGAAGGAACCCAGTTAATTGAAATTGAAAGGGCTCACAGAGCCTTAAGATCAAGACCTTAAGTTGATCAAAACCCACAATCAATCTTGATAAAATGCTTAAGATATCAAGATAAAGAGAAGATCTTGAAGATGGCTGCCCAACGTGCCAGAAAGAAATAGATGATATTGATGATAGAAGGGAAAACAGTTCTTTTCTATCCTGATATAAGTTAAGACCTTTTGAAGAGAAAGAAAGAATTTAACCCAGCAAAAAAAGTTTTATGGGAAAAGGGTTATAAATTTATATTGCGTCACCCGGCAACCCTGATAATTTTATTGGATGACGGAAAAATAAGATCTTTTACTGATTATCGGGATGCAGAAGAATTTGCACAAGAACTCCCAAATATTCGCTAACCGCAGCCAAAGATTTAAAAGTGAAACGAATTAAAGATGAAAGGGACAGTGAATGGAGTTGATGGATGTTTAAGGACAGAAGAATATTTAAATATACTCTTAATTATATGATACAGGGGGAGAAAGGTAAAAATTTGAGAAATATTAATCGAGAATAGTGATATTTTTTCTTCTCTTATATATGCTTTTTTATGTTACAGGGGAGCTGGGGGAACTTCAGATCGTTTGCTACAGGATTCACGTGTGTAATCATGGTGATTGCCATGACCCATACAACAGAGGGGTGTAAAGTTGTGTGTTTTTTTATTCACAACATTAGTAGGGGGGTATTTTGTTTTTTTTTCTTTATAATCTATTTTTCTTTAATCTTTCTTTCTTTGCCTGGACAATTGGGGGGGGGGGAGACACATAGCAACACGGAGAATTTTAAAAAGATTCCCCAAGGCACTACGAAAGTTGAAAGGTCAAGTTATTACTATAGACTGAAGTAACCCTGTTAAAAATAATGACTAATTCACTGAATTTTTTAAGTTTTAATGTTAATGGGCTTAAAGGACAAGTGAAAAGAAAAAGAATTTTAACGTACATCAAGAAAATGAAAATTTTAGCTGCATTCCATTTGAAAAAATTACTTATAATTTGAGATAAATATGAAATATTTCTGAAAATTTGGCACCCTTATTTACAAAAGATGGGATTAAATATATAGGTGCTCCGAAGATAAAATTATTGGTTATCTGGGGAAAGAAATAAAAATATATACTAAAGCTATTATGAACTAAATGGAGCATGCGGGGATCTTCCGATATCCAGGCACTCTTTCTTTCTCTCATTTTTTTTCTTTTTTTTCTTTCTACAGGGATATGTTAGGGGGGAGGGGTTAAGGGGAGGGGGAGGGGTTGATAATTTCTTTTTCCTTCTGTAACCATTTGAAAATTCAATTAAAAAATTATTAAAAAAAGAAAAACAAGGTTCCGTAAACCTCAAAATATGAGAAATATAGCAAAAGACAATCAATCTTGAGCCATGCCTCAAGTCTGATAGTCACATCATTGCAAAACTCCAAATAACTATTTTTGTCACAGAAATCTAATAATTTTACTGTCCTCAAGGCTCAGCATCAACTCCAACCCATAAAAAACCTGTCTGTCTTTCCTGCCACTGATTATTACACTCACTTTACTGTCATTTTGGAATCTGGTTTATTGTCACTGTCTTTTAGGATGTAGAATTTGTTGCTTTGCAAAAGTACAATGAAAGACAAATATCATCGTTAATTACAAAATAAATAAATAGAGCAAATGAATAATGAAGTAATGCTCATAGACTGTTCAGAAACCTGATGGTGTGTGGGTGTCGGCAGCTTTGTAAGAAGCAGTTTCTGAATTGTTGAATGATGGAGCTGGATAAGTCTACAACCCTCTGCAGCTTTTAGTGATCTTGTACACTTGAGCTTCCATAACATGGTGGGATGCAACCACTCAAAATGCTCGTTACCAAACATCTAACCTCTGAAAATCTCCTCAAACTCCAAAGTAGTGCTACATCAATGTTTTGAGCCCAGATCAGATCCAAAGAGATGCTGATACCCAGGAACCTGAAGCAGTCACACTCCCCAACAAACTCTCAATGAGGATTTCAGAGTGTTCTCCCAACTTCCCTTTCCTGGAGTCTACAAACAACTCCTTGGTCTTACTGATGGCGAGTGCAAGGTCATTGCTGCAACTCCAATCAAACAACCAGCCAATCTCACTCCTGTATGCCCTTCATCACCATCTGACATTTTATGAACAGTAATGTCATCAGTAAAATTATAGATGGCATTTCAGCTGCACTTAGCCACACAGTTGAGAGGGTAGAGCATTGGGCAAAACACATATCCTTGTGATGAGTCTGTGCTATCTGTCAGAAAGGAGTTATCACTGATCCACACTGTGGTCTCCCAATGAGGAAGTCAAGGATCTAGTTACAGATGGAGTTACAGAGGCCAAGGATTAGAAAGTCTGGCTATTAATACTGAGGGGATCATGGTATTGAATGCCAAGTTGTAATTGCTAAACAGCAGCCTGACATATATTTTGTTCTTTTCTGGGTGTTCCAAACCAGAATGGAGAGCCATTAAGATTGCACCCACTGTACACCCGTAGGTGAATAGTGGTGGGTCTATGTTCTTGCTCAGTAAGCAGTTAATTCTAGACATAACCAACCTTTCAAAGCACTTTACTATAGTAAGTGTACTACCAGTTGATAGTCATTAAGGCAGATCACTCTTCTCATCTTGAGCACCTGCCCCTTTGAAACAACTGGGAACCTTACACCACAGCATTAACTAGATGCCACCCTTGAATGCTCCAGCCAGTGGCTTGGCACAGATTTCCAGTACCTGGCCAGGTGCATCATCAGGGCCTGATGCTTTGTGAGGATTGACCCTCTTGAAGAACGTTTGGACATCAGAATCCAAGACAGAGATTGCCAGGTGCTATGGGATATTACATAGGTGTAGTGTTATTCTCCCTTTTAAAGTGAGCATAAAAGACGTGAACCAATCAGGTCACTGATCATTTCTAATGAGTTTGCAATTTTCACATTAACTTATTTTGCTACAATCTCCTTTTCTTTCTCAAAACTTCTCAACCCCAAACTTATCTACTTCTATCTACACATCTACTAACTTTTCCCTGCTTAAATGTGTTCAGTAAACTTCTTCACAATGATAATTTTTCCTCTGCCTCATAAAAGCTCTTCAGAATCTCATGATTGCCTTTGGTCATCCTGCAGCACTTCACTTTTCCTGATTACTTACATTGGACTTTTTTTTGGGATATGTCATCCATCCCCAACTGCTCACTTGTACTGAGTCAATTTAACTTCATTAGCATTTCGTAATAGCTTGAAAGGTATTGTCCTTTGAAGAAATCACATTTCCCCTTATAAATACTTAACTGGAGAAGAGATTCAGATTAACTTTTATGTTATACTTATCCCCAGATAGGAGTCGAGTGAAAACAGAGGACACGTTAATTACAAAAGGCAAAAAATAAAATTAGAGAGCAAAATAGTAAATCATTCCCCTCTTCCCCAACCACCAATAATAGACTCATGGGCACAGTAAACTGTTTTCAGATATCAGAAATTTATGTTCCATAACCATAGGCACAGTTCAACCATTTATTATTTTATATATGTGTATTGTGCTGTAAGTTCTCACAATAGTTGTTTGCGCTGTTGCTCCATTTGGTGCAAGCTAACATCACGGATTCATTGTTAACCCAATGTCCATCTCAAAGTGATATCCAATTTAATTTTGCTTTCATTAAACCTTACAGAAAATAACTTACTAAAAACAAAACCACAATTACACAGAAACCATATTAAAAATAATATGCTTTACACGAGATATTCGACTCCATTACTGCCAGTAACTGCACAGAAAATGTTTCATTAAGATTATATATAAAAATGACACTGCAGTATGATCAATAGGACAGACCTTGATTATCTTTGTATCACAGATAGACTCTTGCAAAATATGGGTGCTCAGTACAATTTTTTTAAACTCTCAGGTTTAAACGTATCTAACCCCCCCCCCCAAAAAAAATAAAAGAGAATAAACAATAATTTGGAACGTTAAATAAATGTTCTTGGTCTAAAACTCAGCCCCCTGGTGGTGACGCGCAAACATACTGCGGCCAGGTATTTAACAGTTTCAAAACCGTTACGTCTCATCCGCTCTCTCATTTACCTGAACACAGGTGCAAGACTCCTTGAAACCGCATTCGGAGTTCCCTACATTTTTTCAAGATTTTTTTTTTTTAAAAAAGAATAGGTTCTCTTACATAATTAACCTAGAACTCGCACTCGTTTTGCAAAATAAATCAGTGCTAAGAAAGCTAAGCAAGTGCTTTATTACATGCAACACCCACGTTATCGCCCCATATTGATTAGACGGTGAACTGTAATGGGTGTAACACAAGATCATTTTTAAACGTTATATAATTATGAACCAATACACAAATAACAAAAGAATTCCCTGGCGATTGGCACACCCGCTTACAATCCCAGGAGAAGGTTTTACTTAATAAAGCCTTTTCCGCTTTTTCGAGACGTGGCTGTTTTCCCCTCTGAAGACACACCGGTGCCTTTACGCCCGTTACCTGAGGTAGAGCCGAATTAAGCTGGCGCTGCAGTAGATCCCTTTCGTGAGCCACCTCTTGCATCTTCTCCTGAGTGACGGACAAAGTTTCCTGCGTTTCCCGCAGGGTCTCCATCAACTTGTCCCGCTCGTCCAGCATGTTGACCATCAGCTGCTCGAAATTAGCGTCCTCCGAGCCGTTCTGCGAGCCCCTCTGGTTGAGGGTATCCTCGCTGATGGTGGGCATCACCTCGCACATCATCCTCCAGAGCCACTCGGAAACTAACCAGGTGAAGCTTCTTCCCCACACAAAAAGGCGAGCAAGGTCGCAGCGCCGGTAGGTGACCCCTGCCGCCCGCCCTGAGGCCGCCGACCCAGCGCCGCTCCCAGTCACTCCGGCAACCGGGACTCACGCTCGTGCTCCTCCAGTGTTCTGCCGGCATCGGCTGCCACTGCGCCTGCGCCTCCCTCACCGTTGCGTCATCGTTAGCTTCAGAGTCTTCTGCGCAGGTTCACAGCTCCTCGCTGTCTGACAATGCGAGTGAATGGGTGAGGAATTTTCCCCTTTGCCTCGTAGGCAGTGGCATGTACTTGCCAACTGCAAGCACAAAATCAATATACCACTGTTCAACAACATATAAACAGATGCAATCCAATTAAGTTTTATTTGTGTCTGTCTTCTATTTGAAAGCGGCTGATTTTAATTTCCCCACGAGTGGAAACACAAGAAATTCGATAGAGGTGTGTAAATCATAACTGATTGAATAGGGCACTTAGGGAAACGATTACCATTAGAACCGATAGGCAACATCTTAATATTTGCAGTAAAGAATACAAAGCAGTTTTAAAAAGAACCAAATAGTACCTTCGAAGGTGAATTGTAGATGTACTTGAGAATAATTTGCGAGAGGAATGGGTGAAGGAATTCGCAGGATTGCTCTTCCAGGAGCAGGCATAGATTTAACAACCTGAATAGTTTCCTTCAATGCTAAAAAAATTCTATAATTCTACTCCAAAGTATGCCTTGAGACCCAATCCCTTGGTATCTATCAGTGTAGGCATTAAATATACTGAGTCACTGAGAGTCTATGGTCCTTTGTGACAGAAAATTCCAAAGATTAATGGCTTCAGAGTAAAGAGCTTTCTCTGCACTTTGTTGCCTATTCCTTATCCTGAGATTACATTGCCCAGTTCTAAATTCTCTGAATTTGAGACAGTCTCTCAGCATCTACACCAGTATGCCTCCTTCTCCAAACTCCAATAAGTTTATACCATTCCAGGTCAATCGCTATTCCCAGAATAAGGCCTTCACTCCAAGAATCAACTTGGAAAATCTTCTTTACGTTGTATGCTGTCTCTTTCGCTTTTGCCTTGTCTTGTTGGCTGTGATTGCCTCATCCTCCCTCTGGGATGCTTCTTCTCCTTTGGGCTGTAGTTATCCTGCACCTTCTGAGTTGTTCCCAGAGATTACGGCAATTGTAGTTCTACTGTCATCCCTGTTTTTGTCTCCTTGCGGTTAGCTTTGGCCGGCTCCCATCTCCAGCCTCATTGGTTCCCTTTACCCCACTGAGGTGCTGTTTCATCTGCTTTTTGCTTCTCTCTCTCTCTCCCCCTCTCCCTCTCCAGGGTGGATTCCATCATTTTGTGATTGCTATAATCTGAGGTTCTTTTGAATTGGGCTCCTTACTTGGGTCTGATCCAGAGTTGTCTTTTCGCTCACTGGCTGATCTAAAATGCGGTGTTGTAGACATTTTGCAATTTCCTTTCCTTGGAACCTGTGTCTAAGGAAGGATGTGCCGCCGTCGGGGAGGGTCCAGAGAAGGTTCACAAGAATTCACTGCACATAGGCACTACGGTAGCATAGTGGTTATCACAGCGCGATGACAGCTCGGGGTATGGGGAGTTTGTGGTTCAGTTCCAGCACCATTCTGTGGGGAGAATCTGTGTTTCCTCAGCATGGAGTATGAGGGTTTTCCCCGGTGCTCTAGTTTCCCCCTACAGTCCAAAGACATACCGGGTAGGTTAACTGGTTGTTGTAAATTGTCTTGTCATTAGGTTAGTGTTAACCAGGGATGTAGGGTTGCTGGAATGACATGTCTCGAGAGGCCGGGAGGGTCAATTCCATGGTGTATCTCTAAATAAATAAATTATCCTTTGGAATGAAAGGGTTAACATATAAGGGGCATTTGATGGCTGTGAGCCTGTACTCATTGGAGTTTCAAAGAATGAGGGGGGGATCTCATTGAAACATCCATTATTGATAGGCCTAGTAAGAGTGGGTGTGGAGAGGATGTTTTCAATAGTGGGGATGTCTAGGGCCATGAGGCACAGCGTTGAAACGGAAGGATGTCCCTTTAGAACTAGAGGAGAGGAGGAATGTCTTTAGCCAGAGGGTTGTGAATCTGTGGGATCTGTTGCCAGAAATAATTGTGGAGGTGGGGGGCAAGTCTTTGTTTTAAAAGAGATTAATAAGTTTCTTCATTAGAAGGCAGGAAAATGAGGTTGAGAGGGATAGTAAGTCAGTCATGATGGAACAGACTTGATAGACTGAATGGTGTAATTATGCTCCTATGTCTTATGTGTTATGTTTAAAATGGAGAGAGTGCGTACATGTGAGGGTGGGGGGTGTGGATTGGGACATGGATTTTTGCCATGGCATCATCCTTTTCCCTCAATTCCCAGCTCCCCCCCCCCAAAAACTGCATGCTAATTTCTATGTACTGTAGGAATGCCCGTGTTTGAAAGCTGGTATCTGATAGAAAAGATTTTAGGGAAAGTATGAATCCTATAAAGTACAGCATAATCGCAAAACATTCATTTTAACAAAAACTGTACAAGGCTATATTCACAGGACTATCCATTGTAAAATTGAATATTGTATTAGTTAAAACTCAATTTGATAACTGTCCAGTTTTGGTTTCTGACATAGTATTATTAAGCTACGGAAAATAGTCATTCCATGGTCACAGGAATGTTTTCCAGATTAAAACAACTGAGTTGGTAGCAAAGGTTTAAACATTGGATTGATTAATTTTCTGAGAATTTTTGGAAAAAATTATTGAAGTCTATTCCCACCTCTCTGAATGACAATAATATATTGAAGCTACAACACACACAAAATGCTGGTGGAACACAGCAGGCTAGGCAGCATCTATAGGGAGAAGCGCTGTCGACGTTTCAGGCCGAGACCCTTTTGTACCTATCCAAATTTCTCTTAAGCATTGAAATCAAGCTCACATGCACCACTTGTGCTGGAAGCACTTTCCACACTCTCACAACCCTCTGAGTGTAAAAGTTTTACTCATGTTCCCCTTAAAATTCTCACCTTTCACCCTTAACCCATAACCTTGGATTGTAGTCACACCCAAGCACAGTAGAAAGAGCCTGCTTGCATTTATATCCCTCATAATTTTGTATACCTCTATCAAATCTCTGCTCAATCTTCTGCATTCTAAAGAATACAGAATTACCTGCTAGATCTTATAACTCAGGACCTCCAAACTTGGCAACATCCTTGTAAATTTACTCTGTACTCTTTCAACCTTATTTACATCTTTCCTGCAGGTAGGTGATCAAAACTGCACACAATACTCCAAATTAGACCTCACTAATGTCTTGTACAACTTCAACATAACATCGTATCTTCTGTATTCAATACATTGATTTATGAAGGCCAATGTGCCAGAAGCTTTCTTTATGACTTTAGCTACCTGTGACACCACCTTCAATGAGTAATGGACCTGTCTCCCCAGATTCCTTTGTTCTATCACTTTCACAGTGCCCTACTTCCATTCATAGTGCAATACCAACCCTGTTTGGTCCTACTCAAGTACAACACTTCACACTTGTCTCCATTAACTTCCAACTGCCAGGTTTCAGCCCATTCTTCCAGCTGATGCAGATCCCTCTGCAAACCATGATAGCCTTCTTCATTGTCCACTATATCCCCAGTCTTGGTATCATCTGTAAATTTGCTGATCCAGTTAACTGCATTATCATCCAGGTCATTGATATAGCTGACAAACAACAACAGACCCAGCACCAATCCCTGTGGCACAACACTAGTCACAGGCCTCCAGTCAGAAGGGCAACAATGTACTACCACTCTCTGGCTTCTCCCACAAAGCCAATGTCTAATCCAATCTACTATCTCATCCTGAGTGCAGAGCAATTAACCTGCTTGACCAACCTGCCATGTGGGACCTTGTCAAATACCTTACTAAAGTTCACGTAGTCAACATCCACTGCCTTCAACTGCTTTCCTGGTAACATCCTCGAAAAACTCTATAAGATTGGTTAGACATGATCTACAATGAACCTACCAAACTGACTATCCTTAATCAGTCTATGTCTATCCAAATACTTACACTATATATCTGGACTCTTAGAATACTTTCCAATAACTTTCCCACAATTGATAGCAGACTCACCGGCCTATAATTTCTTGGTTTCCTTTTACAGTCTTTTTTAAAAAGCGGAACAACATTGGCTATCCTTCAATCCTCTGGTACCCTCCTGTCACTAAGAATGTGTAAGTATCTCTGCCAGGGCCCTGGCAATTTCTGCACTTGTTTCCTGTTGGGTTCAAGGGAACACTTTGTCAGACCCTTGGGATTTATCCACCCTGATATGCCTCTAGAGCAAACACCTCCTTCTCTGTAATCTGTACAAGGGCCATGAAGTTGATTGCACTTTGCCCCACTTCTATAGACTCTGTATCCAACTCCTGAGTAAATACAGATGCGAAGAATGCATTTAAGATGTTCCCCATCTGTTTTGGCTCCACATATGGATTACCATTCTGGTCTTCCAGAGGACCAAAGAGCAATCCTTTTGCTCTTAACGTATCCTAGAATTCCTTAGAGTTCTAGTTCACCTTGTCTGCTAGAGCAACTTCATGCCTTCTTTTAGCTTTTCTGAATTCTTTCTTAAGTGTTCTCTTGCATTTCTTCACCTCGTTTGTTCCTACCTGCCTATACCTGCGATGCACTTCCTTTATTCTCTTAATTGGGGCCTCAATATCGCTGAAAGCCAATGTTGCATACACTTGTTATCTTTACCTTTTATTCTGACAGGCATCTATAAGCTTTGTACTCTCAAAATATCACTTTTGAAAGCTTTCCACTTTCCAAGTACACCTTTGCCAGAAAACAGCCTATCCAATTCACACATTCCAGATCATTTCTGATACCATCTAAATTGGCCCTTCTCCAATTTAGAATCTCAACCCAGAGACCAAGCATATCTTTTTTGTATATTTACTTTGAAACATATGGCATTGTGGTCACTGGATGCAAAGTGTTCCTCTACACAAACTTCTGTCACCTGCCCTGTCTCATACCCTAATCGCAGATCCGGTATCATACACTCTCTTATGGGAATTCTACATACTGATGAAGGAAAGTTTCCTGAACACATTTGACAGACTCTATCCCATCTAGTATGGGATGCCCAGTGAATATGTGGACAGTTAAAATCAGCTACTATAACAACCTTGAGTTTTTTGCAACAGTCTGCAATCTCTTTACAAATTTGTTCCTCTAAATCCTCGAACTGTTGTGTGATCTGTAATATAGACCCATTAACATGGTCATACCTTTCTTATTTCTCGGTTCCACCCGTAACACCTCTCTAGTCCAGTTCTCTGGTCTGTCCTGACCGAGAACTGCAGTGACATTTTCCCTAACAATAATGCCACCACTCCTCTTTTGATCCTTCCCACTCTGTTATGTCTAAAATAACAGAACCCCGGAATATTGAGCTGCCTGTCCTGCCCCTCTTGCACCAAGTTTCACTAATGGTTACAAAGTTAAAATTCCAGGTGTTGATCCATGCCCTGAGATCATCCACCTTTCCTACAATACTGAAATATATGCAGCTCAGTCGCACCACGCACAACCTTTTGATTCCCAACTTTGTCCGAAGTCTTACCAACATCTGGCTGCACAACCTCTCCACTCTGGTTCCCATCCCTCTGAAACTCTAGTTTAAACCCCACGATGCAGCTTTAACAAACCATCCCACTAGGATATTAAACCCCTTCTAGTTCACATGCAAACCATCCCTTCTGCACTGGTCCCATATTCCCTGGACAAGAGCCCAGTGATCTAAAAACATTATGCCCTCCCTCCTACACCAACTCATTAGTCACGTGCTATACTCTATACTCTTTCTAGTTTGGGCCTCACTAGCATGTGGATGGGGAGCAATCCTGAAATCACAACCCTTTAACATAGCACCTAACTCCCTAAACTCCCAATGCAGAGCCTCATCACTCGTCCTTCCCGTGTCACTGGTACCTACATGAACCACGACTTCCGGCTGTTCAACCTCCCAACTAGGAATGCTGAGGACTCGATCTGGGATGTCCCAGACCCTGGCACCCGGGAGACAAAATACCATCCAGGAATCTCATTCTCGCCTGCAGAACCTCTTGTCCATTCCCTTACTAATGAATCCCCCATCACCACAGTGTGTCTCTTCGCCCCTCTTCCCTTCTGAGTCACAGAGGCAGACTTATTGCCAGAAACCCAACAACTGTCTCTTTCCTCTGTTAGGTCAGCTCCCCAACACCATTCAAAGTGGCATACCTGTTGTTGAGGTAATGGCCACAGGAGTGCTCTGCACTGGCATCTTAACCCATTTCCCCTTCCTGACTGTCACCCAGTTTCCTGTGTCTTGCACCTTGTGTGTAGCTGCCTCCCTGTATGTTCTATTTATCACCCCCTTCTTCTCCCAAATGATCTGGAGTTCATCCAGTTCCAACTCCAACTCCTTGATGCATTCTGTTAGAAGATGCAGCTGAATGCACTCCTCGCAGTTGTAGTCATCAGGGACACAGGAGGTCTCCCTGCCTTCCCACATCCCTCAGGAGGAGCATTCAACTATCCTGCATGTCATCTCTACTGTCCTGCTGAGCAGATATAAAGAAAGGAAGGAATAAAACTCTACCTAGAGCTGTTCTTTTATGCTTTTTCTGACTAAAGCCTTTCCTTGCTGAAGCCTTGAAGAGCTAAATCCTGAAAATCATGTCCATTCAGACGACAACCACTGCGCTTGCTCTGCCTCCTTTAGTTTGCTCTTGCTAATCAATCCCAAATGCAGACTGGTCATTAATCAAAACTCAATTGCGCAGCCGTGACCTGCTGCTGCCTTCTTCTACTTGGGCAGTAGACCTGAGTGAAATCCCCTGCTTTCAAACTTCTGATGCCCCAATGGGTTGCTGGTCAAAGATCAACAAGAAAAAGTTATTTTGGTTTCTTAGACCTTTTACAAAATAATAATAAACATGCTAGCTAAACCTTTTACAAAAGATCTGGATTATTCTTTCATTTGAATGGACTTGCAGGACCTGAAAACAAATGTGGGTATAAATAGAAACATATAACATGCAAACATGGAAAACCTACAGCACAATACAGGCCCTTTGGCCCACAAGGCTGTGCCAAACATGTCCCTACCTTAGAACTACCTAGGCTTTACCCATAGCCCTCTATTTTTCTAAACTCCATGTAGCCATCCTGGGGTCTCTTAAAAGACCCTATCATTTCCACCGCCACCACCGTTGCTGGCAGCTCATTCCGCACACTCACCACTCTCTGCGTAAAAAAACTTAACCCTGACATCTCTTCTGTACCTACCTCCAAGCACTTTAAAACTATGCCCTCTTGTGCTAGCCATTTCAGCCCCAGGGAAAAGCATCTGACTATCCACACGATCAATGCCTCTCAATATCTTGTACACCTCTATCAAGTCACCTCTCATCCTCTGTCACTCAAGGAGAAAAGGCCGAGTTCACTAAACCTATTCTCATAAGGCACGCTCCCCAATCCAGGCAACATCCTTGTAAATCTCCTTCACACCCTTTCTATCATTTCCATGCCCTTCCTATAGTGAGGCAACCAGAACTGAGCACAGTACTCCAAGTGGGGTCTGACCAGGGTCCTATATAGCTCCAACATTACCTCTCGGCTCTTAAACTCAATCCCACGATTGATGAAGGTCAGTGCACCAAATGCCTTCTTAACCACAGAGTCAACCTGTGCAGCTGCTTTGAGTGTCCTGTGGACTTGGACCCCAAGGTCCCTCTGATCCTCCACACTGCCAAGAGTCTTACCATTAATACTATATTCTGACATCATATTTGACCTATCAAAATGAACCACCTCACACTTATCTGGGTTGAACTCCATCTGCCACTTCTCAGCCCAGTTTTGGATCCTGTCAATGTCCCACTGTAACCTCTGACAGCCCTCCACACTATCCACACCTCCCACCTTTGTGTCATCAGCAAACTTACTAACCCATCCCTCCACTTCCTCACCCAGGTCATTTATAAAAAATCACAAAGAGAAAGGACTGCAGAACCTGAGGCACACCACTGGTCACCAGTCTCCGTGCAGATTATGACCCATCTATAACCACCCTTTGCCTTCTGTGGGCAAGTCAGTTCTGGACCCACAAAGCAATGCCCCCTTGGATCCCATGCCTCCTTTCTTTCTCAATAAGCCTTGCATGGGATACCTTATCAAATGCCTTGCTGAAATCTATATACACTACATCTACTGCTCTTCCTTCATCAATGTGCTTAGTCACATTCTCAAGAATTTCAATCAGGCTCGTAAGGCACAACCTATCCTTTACAAAGCCATGCTGACTACTCCTAATCATATTATACCTCTCCAAATGTTCATAAATCCTACCTCTCAGGATCTTCTCCATCAACTTACTAACCACTGTAGTAAGACTCACTGGCCTATAATTTCCTGGGCTATCCCTACTCCCTTCCCTGAATATGGGGACAACATCCACAACCCTCCAGCCCTCTGGAACCTCTCCCATCCTCATTGATGATGTGAATATCATCGCCAGAGGCTCAGTAATCTCCTCCCTCGCTTCCCACAGTAGCCTGGGGTACATCCTGTCCAGTCCTGGTGACTTATCCAACATAATGCTTTCCAAAAGCTCCAGCACATCCTCTTTCTTAATACCTACATTCTCAAGCTTTTCAGTCCACTGCAAGTCATCCCTACAATCACCAAGATCCTTTTCCGTAGTGAATACTGAAGCTAAGTATTCATTAAGTACCTCCACTATTTCCTCCAGTTCCATACACACTTTTCCATTGTCACACTTAATTGGTCCTATTTTCTTATGTCTTATCCTCTTGCTCTTCACATAGTTGTAGAATGCCTTGGGGTTTTCCTTAATCCTGTCCGCCAAGGCCTTCTCATGGCCCCTTCTGTTTTTCCTAATTTCATTCTTAAGCTCCTCCCTGCTAGCCTTATAATCTTCTAGATTCATATCATTACCTAGTGTTTTGAACCTTTCGTAAGCTCTTCTTTTCTTCTTGACTAGATTTACAACAGCCTTTGTACACCACGGATCTTGTACCCTACCATCCTTTCCCTGTCTCATTGGAACGTACCTACTTAGAACCCCAACGCAAATATCCCCTGAACATTTGCCACATGTCTTTGGTATGTTTCCCTGAGAACATCTGTTTCCAATTTATACTTCCAAGTTCCTGCCTGATAACCTCAGTTCCCTTGCTTCAATTAAATGGTTCCCTAACTTGTCTGTTCCTATCTCTCTCCAATGCTATGGTAAAGGAGATAGAAGATAGTAATATGAAATGTGAAAGGCATAAATATCAGTTCATATCCATATTTGAGAGCTTGCAGTTGAAGATCATACACTCTTGAATCATACAAAACAGAATCTGATGTTTTAAGGTACTTAGTTATTCAGCCTTGAATGGGCCAGTTTAATAAAGAATTCCAGTGCATATATACAAATACAAATACTTTATTCTCACCAAACAATTGATACTAGAGCGTACAATCATCGCAGTGATATTTATTTCTGCACAAAGCCTTATCCGAATTATTAAATGGGTTACTTTTATATGACATCTTTTAAAGGGACAAAAATGTTTTTCAAAGTCAATGAAGGAAATAGAGTCTCAGTTAAATAACAGATCTAGAAAAACTCATATCACACAATGCAGTGGTGCAATAATGTTATTCTAATTTTTTGAGCTAAAAGTTATATTGGCAGAATTGTTTGACCCACTTGCAATGAAACATTGGTTTGCAAGATCAAAACAAGTTGGAAATACAGGAAATCCAATAAATTTTGGTTGCATATTATTTGAAATAATGAAATAAAACTAGCAGGCATGTTTAACTTTTCAGTTCGATTTGATTAATTCAAAGTTTATTAAAGTAGAGTCTGTTCTCACATGCACAATTACACATTTGCACAGGTGCAATGAAAAACTTACATGCAGCAGCGTCACAGACTCATAGAATCATATAAGCAGCATTCACATGAAACACAATATGCACAATTTTTTCAAGAACCCAATTAGTCCAAAAGTCTATTTTAGTGCAAAGTGATCAGAACTTTGCTGAAGTGTGGTGATTAGATTCTTTTTTTTTTTTTTTTTTTTTAATAATTTTTTATTGCATTTTTAAATGATTACAAAGTATGAAAAAACAATGTATATAACCCATACCCCCTCCCCTTAACCCCTCCCCCCTAACTGCCCCATAGAAAAAAAAAGAAAGAAAGAAAGATTAGATTCTTGATTAGATTCTTGATGGTCTGTTCAAGTACTGAATTGTTGAAGAGGAATATCTGTTCTTGAACCCAGTGTTGTGGGACTTCAGGCCTCTGTACCTTCTGGTAAATGTGAAAAGACGGGATGACATGGACGGTGGGGATTTTGATAGGTGATGGACCTGCTGCAGATACTGCTCATGTTGAGGTAGGTGGGAGAGATGTAGCTCTGATGCATTGGGCAGAGTTCACTACGTGTTGCAAATTCTTATTTTCCTGTGCATTCAAACTTACAGTATGTTTGCAGGAAGTGGCATGCCAACCCCCCCCCCCCCCCCCCCACTTAATTTTCAGAACTGGGTTGTTTTCAAATAAGTGTGATAAAAATTCTCCACTCAATAGATTGCATATAACCTGCCATTGATATGTACAGAAAAGATGCAAGTCTGAAATCATTAGAGACACGTTACCTAACTGTACAAAAGGGATGGATTACACTGAACTCAAGGGGGACCAATATGCTTGTGGGCAAGTTTGCTAGAGCTTTTGGGGAGGTTTTAAACTAAGTTGACAGAGGGATAGGAACCAGAATGATAGGACAGAGAATGGAGTAGTTGAAGTAAAGGTAGAAACAACGTGTAGAGAGACTGTGTGGAAGGATAGGGTGGTAGATGGGGCATAATTCCAATAAGTTGGATGGGCTGAAATGTAACTATTTTAATGCAAGAAGTATCAGGAACAAGAGTGATGAATTTAGAGCATGCATCAGTACATGGAACTATCAAAAATTGGTCGGGGTCTATGCAAACCAGAAAACCTGGATCAACAGTTCCATGCGAGCAACACTTACTGTGTGACACAGAGCTTATGTTGCAGGAACTCAAGAAATACAACTATGATCTGTGCAAAGTCATCAAGGCAGGACAACATCCAGGCACAACTCTCCACCAACAACACACTCAGTTTATGGCAAGGTCTGCACACCATCACAGACTTCAAAGCTAAGCACAGTGGTGTTGCCTCTCTCCCAGATGGGCTAAATCTTTTTTTTACTCCGGTTCAATGGGGCTGAGGAGAGCCACTGAGGAGTCCTGCACCTTGGTCATCTCTGAGGCTGAGGTACGCAGATGTTTCCAACAAGTGGACAGTCGCAAGGCTGCGGGACCAGACGGCATCCCAGGGCGGGTACTCAGGATGCGCGCAGCACAACTGGCAGATGTGTTTAAAAACATTTTTAATCTCTCCCCCTCCCAGTGTAGAGTGCCTCTTGCTTCAAAACATCCACATTGTCCCTGTAACTAAAAAGACCAAAGTAACATGTCTGAATGACTGGCGTCCAGTCACACTCACCTCAATAATAAGCAAATGCTTTGAGAAGCTGGTCAAGGACTACATCTGCAGCTTGCTACCACCCACACTGGATCCCCTACAATTTGCCTACCAACACAACCGATCGACAGATGACGCAATAGCCACAGTTTTACATACCGTCCTTACATATCTGGAAAAGAAGAATGCTTATGTGAGAATGCTGTTCTTGGACTTCTGCATTCAACATCATAATTCCCTCCGAGCTCAACAAGAAGCTCAGAGAAACTCAGCCTTCGCCTTGCCTTGTGTAACTGGATCCTGGATTTCCTGTCAGATCACCAGCAGATGGTAAGAGTGGGCTCCCTCACCTCTGCCCTTCTGATTCTCAATACAGGAACCCCTCATGGCTGTGTCCTAAGCTCCCTACTTTACTCTCTCTATACCCATGACTGTGTTGCCACCCACAGCTCCAATCTGCTAATTAAATTTTCTGCTGATACTACACTGATTGCCTTAATCTCAAATAATAATGAGGCCAACTACAGAGAAGTCATCACCCAGACACAGTGGTGTCAGGAAAACAACCTCTCCCTCAATGTCGCAAAAAACAAAAGGAGCTGGTTGTCGATTACAGGAGGAATGGAGACAGGCTAATCCCTATTGACATCAATGGATCTGGGTTGAGAGGGTGAACAGTCTTAAGTTCCTGGGCATCCACATCACTGAGGACCTCACGTGGTCTGTACACACCAGCTGTGTGGTGAAAAAGACACAACAGCACCTCTTTCACCTTAGACAGTCGAAGGAGTTTGGTATGGGCCCTCAATCCTAAGGACTTTCTACAGGGCACAGAGCAGTCAGAGCGCATCCTGACTGGCTGCATCACTGCCTGGTATGGGAACTGTACTTCCCTTAATCGCAGGACTCTGTAGAGAGTGGTACGGACAGACCAGCGCATTGTAGATGTGAGGTTCCCTCTATACAGGACATTTACATAGACAGGTGTGTAAAAAGGGCCCAAGGTATCATTGGGGACCAAAATCTTAAGTTATATTGACTGTCCTGTTGTATATACTATTTATTATAAATTACTATAAATTGCACATTGCACATTTAGACAGAGATGCAAAATAAAGATCTTTACTCCTTACGTACATGAAGGACGTAAGTAATAAAGTCAATTCAATCCAGTTCAATTCATGTTGTGAACATTATAGAAACTTGATTTTCATAAGGGCAGGAATGATTGCTGGAAGTTCTGGGATTTAGATGTTTCAAAAGAGGCAGGGGAGGAAGTAAAAGAGTTGGGTGAATGGCAATGTTAATCTGGAATGGTATCACAGCTACAGAAAGGAAAGACATTGTAGAGTGATAATCTACTGATTCACTGTGGGTAGAGGGCAAAAACAGAAAGGGAGCAGTCTCTCTATTGGGAGTATTCTATAGATACCCCTCCCCTTCAGTATCTCTGTTTCTACTGAAGGGGAGATGGAAAGGGAGATTTTTGAAAGATGCGAAAATAACAAAACTTTGCCATGGATGGTCCCAAGCCGGGCTGCAGAAGGGGGATAGTAGAGCACAGTAAAAACCCAGAGCCACAGAAACGTGAACAGAAGCTCCAAGTACCTCCTCCCTGGGAGTGGAAGGGGCTTTACTGCAAGATACATGAAACGGTGTGGTAAAAGTGAAAGCCACAGGACTGATCAGCCTTCTGTCAGGCCAAGATGCTGTTGGTGCCCCGCGCTGGGCTTAAGAAGAGTAAGCAAAAAGAGCAGGGTTGTTGTCATGGGTGACTTCAGCTTGCCTAATATTGAGTGGCACCTCCTTAATGCAAAAGATTTAGCTGGGGCATAATTTGTTAGGTATGCCGAGAAAAAAATTCCTGAGACAATACATGGACAGGCTGGCTAGAGGAGAAGCCTCTAGTACTAGGGAATCGAGTTCTAGGCAATGAACTTGGTCAGGTGACAGATCTCTTGGTGGATGAGTATTTCAGAGACAGTGACCATAACTCCCTGTCTGGGTTGAGAGTAGATAGTGTGGAAAGGTATTTAATTGCAGGAAGATGAATCAATGAAGCCATTAGGCAGGAATTTGGGAGTAGAAATTGGGAACTGGAATACTCTGATAAAGACACGATGGAAATGTGGAGGTTGTTTATGGAGCACTGCATGAGGTTCTGCACAGGTTTGTCCCATGGAGGTACAGAAAGGATGATAGGGCGAAGGAACCATGGTTGACTAGAGATGTGGAACATCTAGTCAAGAGGAAGAAGGAAGTATACTTAAAATTCAGGAAGCCAGGATCAAACAGGGCCCCTGTGAGTTATAGGGTAGCCAGGAGGGAACTTAGAGAGGAACTTAGGAGAGCTAGAAGGGAACAAGGAAGCAGGATTAAGAAAAAGCCTATGGCATTCTACATGTACGTGAAGAACAGGAGGATGACAAGAGAGAAGGTAGGACTGATCAAGGACTAAAGAAGAAAAATATGTGCCTGGAGTCAAAGGATGGAAGGGAGGTCTTAAGTGAATACTTTCCATTGGTATTTACCACTGAGGGGGATCATGGCAATTGTAAGGACAGTGTAAAACAGGCTAAAATGCTGGATCATGTCAACATTAAAAAAGAGGATATGTTGAAGCTTTTGAAAAGCATTAGGATAAATGAGTCCCTGGGGCTGGATGGAATATAGCCCAGGAAACAAGTAAGAGATTGCTGTTCCTTTAGCAATGATCTTTGCGTCCTCACTGGCCCCAGGAGTAGCATCAGAAGATCGGAGGGTCATATTTTATTCCTTTGTTCAAGAAAAGTAATAAAGATAATTTTGGGAATTACATCAGTGGTGGGCAAACTTTTGAAGAAGATTCTTTGAGATAGGATTTACAAAGATTTGGAGATAGTCTGATTTGAGATAGTCAGCATGTCTTTGTGAGGGGAAGGTCTTGCCTAGTGAGCCTGATTTAATTGTCTGAGGAAGTAACAAAACAAATTGATGAAGGAGGATCAGTGGATGTTGTAGTGTTGTAGTATGGATTGTAGTAAGGAATTTGAAAATTCTCATGGTTGGCTCTTTCAGAAAGTCAGGAGGCATGGGATCCAGGGAAACCTAGCTGTGTGGATTTAGAATTGGCTTGCCCACCGAAGGTAGATGGAGCATATTCTGCCTGGAGGTCAGTGACCAGTGGTGTTCCACAGGGATCAGTTATGGGATCCCTGTACTTTGTGATTTTTATAAATGACTTGGATGAGAAAGTAGAACGGTGGCTTGGTAAGTTTGCAGATGACATAAAGGTTGTTGGTATTGTGGATAGCGTGGAAGGTTGTTGAAGGTTACAATGGGACATTGACAAGATGCAGACCTTAGCTGAAAAGTAGCAGATTGAATTCATTTCAGAAAAATGTGAAGTGATACACTTTGAAATGTTCTTGAAGGTAGAGTATAGGGTTAATGACAGGATCATATCAGTGTGGAGGAACAAAGGGATCCATAGACCCCTTAAAGTTGTCACACAAGTTGATAGGGTGGTTAAGAAGGTGTATTGTATGTTGTCCTTCATTAGTGGAGGGACTGCGTTCAAGAACCATGAAGTAATATTGCAGCTCTGTCAAACTCTGGTTAGACCACACGTGTACTGCATTCATTTCTGGGTGGCTCATTAAAGGAAGGATGTGGAACATTAGTGAGAGTGCAGGGGTGATCTACTAGGCTGCTGCCTGATTTAGAGAGCATGTCTTATAAGGATAGGTAGAGCAAGCCAAAGCTTTTCAATTTGGGACAAAGGAGGATGAGAGGTGATGATAGAGGTGTATGAGATGATAAAAGGCATTGACAGAGTGGAAAGCTAGTGCTTTTTCCCCAGGATAGAAATGGCTAATATAAGAAGGCATAATTATAGTTTTTTTTTACACAGAGGTGGGTTCCTGGGACATGCTGCAGGGGTGGTGATAGAGGCAGATACATTAGGGACCAGAGACACTTAGATGGACACATGGATGAAAGATAAAAATAGAAGACTACGTGGGAGGAAAGCACTGGATTGAACTTGGAGTAGTTTATAAGGTCAGCACAACGTCATGGGCCGCAGTGCTTGTATTGTGCTGAATGTTCTACATTCTATGTTCTAATAGCTAAACCTGGAAAATGCTTACAATGCTAAGAATCACCATCACTTAAATAAACAAAAGCTATGAACAAAAATTATTTGTATAATCAGCCGCAAAAAGAAATTTTGGCATTGTTAACACCATTGAGTTTAATAAAGATAAAACAAATGGAAAATACTCACTATGCTAATTACAGGAAGCGCAGCTTGATTGCTGGAAAAGACTCATTATTTTAATGCAAAGCAGAAGAATTTTACTAAAACACGTAGAATGGAAAATGAAGTTGGTTCTTGCTTACCAAAAAAGCATTTGTTTTTTGACAAGCAATATTGTACCAATCAAAAGCTGCGTAACTCTGAAGATGACTAATGTGTAAGAAGTAATCAAGTTTGAGAGTGAAAAAATAACTAACATTGTTTGGTATCCTCAATATCCTTTGATTACAAATTTACTTATTTTATCATATAAAATGTACAAATAATGGAGTAAGAATATTGAACTATATTCACAATCTGGCTCTAACTTAAAAAAATATTTGTATATATATTATCAGAATCAGGTTTATTATCACCGGCATGTGACGTGAAATTTGTTAACTTAGCAGCCGCAGTTCAATGCAATACATAATCTGGCAGAGAGAGATAAAAAAAATAAAACATAATAAATAAACAAGTAACTCAATTATGTATATTGAATAGATAATTAAAATTGTGCAAAAACAGAAATACTGTATATTAAAAAAGTGAGGTAGTGTCCAAAGCTTCAAAGTCATTTAGGAATCAGATGGCAGAGGGGAAGAAGCTGTTCCTGAATCACTGAGTGTGTGCCTTCAGGCTTCTGTACCTCCTATCTGGTGGAAAAAGTGAGAAAAGGGCATGCCCTGGGTGCTGGAGGTCCTTAGTAATGGACACTGCCTTTCTGAAACACCGCTCCCTAAAGATGTCCTGGGTACTTTGTAGGCTAGTGCCCAAGATGGAGCTGACTAGACTTACAACTTTTATATATTTATAAAAAAATTGTCTCCACCTGAATAAGACATTAACTCTTTTAGAAATTGAAGAGCAGTCTAATTAAAGATTCATAAATGACCATTGATGTTGAACAAGAGATGATAATTATCCATATCATTCCATCAACACAGGTAGGCATGACTGCTTAACTACAAGTATAATATGTGGCAGATATCATATCTGAGCCTATATCAAAAACAACTACTTCTAGAATATTTCTAATTGAAGAGATGATTAAAACCCCTGAATCAAAATAAGGGAAGCTTATATTATAGGAACTGATAGTTTAAAAACTTGCAACATATATTCTTAATGTTTCATGTGAAACATTAAGTCAAACCAGTGAGGGGCAAACCCTGGGAAGAGTTGTGGAACAGAGGTGCAGAGGAATACAAGTATATATAGTACTGTGTAAAACTCTTAGGCACCCTACATTTATGGTTTCAGATGGTATGGCACCACAGACCCCTGATCTCAAAATCTTTGAAGCTATATGGGCTTGCCTGGAGAGACAGAAGCAAGCGAGACTGCCAAGGTCTGCAGAAGAACTGTAGCAAGTTCTTCAAGCTGCTGGAAAAATGTACCAGATGATTTTCTTATAAAACTGCACAACAGTATAGCTAACAGAATTGATGCAGTTTTAAAGGCAAAGGGTGGTCACAGCAAAGGTGGTCCTGCTCTAAGTTTTGGGTGGAACGTTGATTATGCCTTTTTCCATCGATGCTGCCTGGCCTACTGAGTTCTTCCAGCATTCTGTGTGTGTTACAGCAAATACTGATTTGATTTTGTTTTTTTTACTGCTAACTGCTGTTTATAGTGATTTTTTTGATAACTAGAAGCTTTTCATTTCATTCTGTTTGAAAGCACCTTCACTTTACAGAATTCCTTTTTACAGACTTTTGCATATACTGTAGTTCCTGGAAGGTGGTGCCATGAGTAGACAGGGTGATGAAGGCCACGTCTGGCTTGCACACCTTCATCAATCTGGGCAGTAAGTGCAGGAGCTGAGACATTACTGCTGCAGTTCTGAAATACATTGGTGAGCCCACAGCTGGAACATTGTGTACAGTTTTGGTTACCCTGTTATAGGAAAGTGATTATTGAGATGGAAAAAGAGCAGGGATTATGAGAATGTTGCCAGCACTTGAGGGCCTGAGTTATAAGGAGAGGGCAGACAGGCTCCGCCATTATTCCTTGGAGCGTAGGAGACTAAGGAGTGACCATATAGAGGTGTACAAAATCATGAAGAGCATATTTCCCAGGGAAAGGGAATTGAGTGTAGACCAAAATTAAAATCTGGAGTGCAAAGCTTTAAGGTGGTGATGGTGGGGTGGGGTGGGGGGATTTAAAACGGGCCTGAGAGGCAACCTTTTGACACAGAAAGTGGTATGTTCATGGAACTATCACGTGTGGTTGTGGTTGAGGAAGATAAAATAAAAACATTTTGAACAGGTTAATTAATAGGAAAATTTTAAAGGGGAATAAACTAAAAGCTGGCAAACGGGATTAGCTTGGATGGGCATCTAAGTTGGTAAATACAGGTTGGGTCAAAGGGTCTGTATTTGTAATGTGTTACTCTGTAAACCATATTTCACATTCAGTCTCTGATGGCAGAAAAATAGCCTAGGCACAGGCAGGCAGAAAGCAATTTAAGAATTGATTCAGTCATTTGTATCAAATTGTGTATTTCATAAGAGATAAGAACTGGTGAAAACATTATTGTATTATTCAAGGTGTAATTAAATGTAAGATGTCCGCAACACATTTAGGTAGATGGTCTCCAGTACATGTGTACATTTATATTTTGTTTATTTCAAGATTTGAACATCATTAGCTAGGCTAGCATTTTATTGTCCATGTAAATGAAAAGACTCCAAATGCTGGAATTCTGAAATGAAACAGAAAATACCAGAAGAAATTCAATTTGTGGAAGCAAATTTTGGTCACAGTGTATCAACATCAGCGGGAAACACTAAAGCATAAGAGTCAGTCAGAAACCAAAGTAAGAAATCAAGAGTCAAACAAAAATGTTTTTATTTTATCTTCCTCTGGCTCCTTCAACTTCTTTATGAGAAGCATTGCTTGGAAGAGGAATAACAATGAATTGGAATCAAACCACCTTTGATTTGTAAATTTAATCGGTAACTTGAAATCAAACAAATGCCAATGCTGAAAACTGCATAAGTTGGCCAATAATTTAGGAATGCAAGCGTTAACTTTGTCTCTCTCTCGCAGACACTGCCCGACCTCCCGAGCATTTCGCTTTAATTTCCGATCGGCAGCGTCCGCATTTCCCCGGCTCCCGTTTCCCGCGCATGCGCGCTCCCACCCTCGGGCGCCGGGGCTGATGGGAGTCTCACTTCCAATATGGCTGAAGATCCCGGAGGGTTGTATTTTATTCACCCAACGGTTTTCTTTTTTCATTCCGTTTTTCCTGTTGGTTTTGCAACATGGAAGGACTCTCGATAGCGTGTTTCGGTTCTGTGTCGTCGCCGCCGCCGCCATGCCAAAGAAAGGGAACAGAAAACGGCTGAAATACCGGGGAAACATTTCTTCTGAAGCAGGTAAAAGCGACCGAGGGAAAGTGAATTGAATCAACGCGGCAGCGTAGCCTAACTGCGAGCCGCTCCCCTTTCTTGATTGGTTCTTTCTGTCGTAAGAGGCATCCGATTGGCTTGTAGACCTGTCTGTCTCAGAGTTGAGCCCTTCATCGTTAGTTCGCCCATTTATCATTAAACGCGGGTCAGTTTTTGACCTAACAGAATGGCTGTGAATGGACCATTAAATGTTCTATCGATAGACGCTCATGACAGTCGCATTCTGTTCTTAATCGTTATTGTAAATTGGGAGGATTTAACAACAAAAGGTCAGTTTGAATGGACTCACACCACGCCCATTTACCTGACTTTCCAGTAATACCTGAAGACACAAGAGACTACAGATGTTGGAATCTGGAACAAACACATACACCTGCTGAAAGAAGTTAGTGTGCCAGACACCATCTGCTAAAACAGAGGGTTCGTCAGTGTTTCGACTCGAGACTATAAAGAGGAAAGAAACCAATCTGACGAGAGATGAGCCGTTCCTCCCTCCATTAAGTAGAATGTTCGTGGATTGTTCTTTACTTATTATCAATTTTTTACTTGACTAAGCAGGTACTATTGGTCAGGTTATAAATAGGAAAACGTTTTGTATTTAATAGGAAGGGGTTGTTAAATATAAACTTTTTATTATTTATAATCTGACAAATATTATCTGCCATACCAGCACATGATGTTTTCTACAGAACATGGGTTTTAAAAGGTTTACTGGGACATGTTAAATTGAATTAGGCCATTTGGCCCATCGAGTCTGCTCCACCATTTAATCATGGCTAATCCATTTTTTCTCCGAGCCCCAATCTCCTTCCCCTGCCCCCCAATCCCTTCATTCCCTGCTCAATCAAGAATCTAATGACCTCTGCCTTAAAGGTACATAACACTTGGCCTCCACAACTGCCTGTGGCAGAAAATTCTACAGGTTCACCACTCGCTGGCTAAAGGAATTTCTCCTCAACCCCATTCTGGAAGGACGCCCCTCTATTTTGAGGCTGTGTCTGCTGGTCTTAGACACTCCCACCATAGTAAACATCCTCTCCATATCCACTCTATCAAGGCCTTTCACCATTCGATAGGTTTCAATTAGGTCACCCCTCATTCTTCTGAGTTCCAGTGAATACAGACCCAGAGCCATCAAATGCTCTTCATCCTGAAATCATTTTTGTGAACCTCCCTTGAACCCTCTCTAGTTTCAGCACTTCCATTTTAAGGGGCTCAAAACTGCTCACAATACTCCAAGTGAGGCTTCACTGGTGCTTTATAAAGTCTCAACATTGCATTCTTGCTTTTATATTCTAGTCCTCTTAAAATGAATGCTAACATCGCATTTGCCTTCCTCACCAAAGACTCAACCTGCAAATTAACCTTTAGGGAATCCTGCTCAAGGACTCCCAAATCCCTTTGCACCGTAGATTTTGGTATTTTTTCTCCGTTTAGAAAACCGTTTAATTTCTTAAAAAGTGCATGATCGTGCACTTACCAATGATATTCCATATACTATTTGTTAATCCATTGCCCTAATGTATCAAAGTCCTTCTGTAGCCTCCCTATTTCCTCAAAATTCTCTGCCCCTCCTCCTATCTTCATATCATTTGCATACTTTGCAACTTAGCCATCAATTCCATCATCCAAATCATTGACATATATTTAACTATCAGTCCCAACATAG
This sequence comes from Hypanus sabinus, assembly GCF_030144855.1. NCBI lineage: Eukaryota > Metazoa > Chordata > Chondrichthyes > Myliobatiformes > Dasyatidae > Hypanus > Hypanus sabinus. Next base: position 51,706,384 of record NC_082730.1, on the reverse strand, counting down.
AACCCTGTGGAACACCACTAGGCACCAGCAGCCAACCAGAAAAGATTCCCTTTATTCCCACTCTTTGCCTCCTGCCAATCAGCCACTGCTTTATCCAAACTAGGATCATTCCTGTAATACCATGGGCTTGTATCTTGTTAAGCAGCCTCTTGTGTGGCACCTTGTCAAGGGCCTTCTGAAAATCAGGTACATAACATCAACCGATTCTCCTTTTGTCTATCCTATTTGTTATTTCTTCGAAGAATGCCAACAGATTTGTCAGGCAAGATTTTCCCTTGAAATTATGCTGACTATGATATACCCCAAAAGCACATCCTTAACAACTACAATATCTTCCTAACCACTGAGGTCAGACTAACTGGTTTGTAATTTCCTTTCTTCTGTCTGTCTCTCTCACTCCCTTCTTGAAGAGTGGCATGACATTTGTAATTTTCCAGTCTTCTGGAACCATTCCTGAATCTAGTGATTCTTTTTTTTTTGAAAACTTTTTATTGCATTTTTAAGTAGTTACAAAGTAAAGTATGAAAAAAAATGTATATAACCCTTCCCCCCCTCCCCTTAACCCCTCCCCCCTAACTGCCCTATAGGAAAAAAAGAGAAAGAAAGAAAAAAAAGAAAGAATGCCTGGTTGTTGGAAGATCCCCACATGCTCCATGGGATTCGTAATAACTTTAATATGTATATTTATTTCTTTCCCCAAATAACCAATTGTTTCATCTTCAGAGCATCTATATATTTAATCCTGTCTTTTGTAAATAAGGGCTCCAAATTTTCAGAAATGTTTCATATTTATCTCTTAAATTATAAGTAATTTTTTCTAATGGAATACAGCCATAGATTTCTTTCTTCCAAGAGTCTATACTTAAATATGTATCCGATTTCCAAGTAACTGCAATAGCTTTTTTTGGCTACTGCCAGTGCAATTTTTATAAATTCTTTCTGATATTTATTTAGTTTGAGTTTCGGTTTTATCCCTTCAATATCACCTAGTAAGAGTAATATTGGATTATGAGGAAATTGTGTTCCTGTAATTTGTTCCAGTAAAAGTCTTAAATTTGTCCAAAAAGGTTGAATTTTAGAGCAAGGCCATGTCGAATGTAAAAAAGTACCAGTTTCCTGATTACATCGGAAACACTGATCCGATAAATTTGGATTTAATTTATTTATTTTTTTGTGGTGTAATATATAATTGATGTAGAAAATTATACTGCACTAATCTTAACCAAACATTTATTGTATTTGTCATACGATCAAGACATAGTCTTGACCAATTTGTTTCTTCAATTTTAATATTCAAATCACTTTCCCATTTTTGTCTTGACTTATGGACTCCTTGTTTAATTGCCTGTTTTTGAATCAAATTATACATACAAGATATACATTTTTTAATATTTCCGTTTTGAATTAAAATTTCTATTTCATTAGGTTTCGGCAATAACATTGTTTGACCTAATTTTTCTCTTAAATAAGCCCTTAATTGAAAGTAACAAAATAAAGTATTCTTTAATTGATCAAATGACATTAATATACCTCCTTCAAAACAATTCCCTATATATCTAATCCCTTTTTGAATCCAATTATATAAAAGTTAATTGTCCATTGTGAAAGGAATAAGTCTATTTTGAATTAAAGATCTCTTTGCTAATAAAGATTTTTTTGTCTCATCATCAACATTTATCTTATTCCATAAGTCAATCAAATGTTTTAATATAGGAGATTCTTTCTTTTCCCGTATCCATTTAGATTCCCATTTGTATATAAAATCTTCTAGTACGTTTTCTCCTATTTTATCTAGTTCTATTCTAATCCATGCCGGTTTATCTTTCTCGAAAAAAGATGCAATAAATCTAAGTTGATTTGCTTTATAATAATTCTTACAATTTGGAAGTTGTAATCCTCCTAGATCAAATTTCCATGTCAATTTTTCCAACGATATTCTTGACATCTTACCTTTCCAGAGAAATTTCCTCACATATTTGTTTAACTCTTGAAAAAACTTCTGGGGTAATTGTATTGGTAATGATTGAAATAACTATTGTAGTCTAGGGAATATATTCATTTTTATAGCATTTACTCTACCTACTAATGTTATTGGTAATGCCATCCATTTATCTAGATCTTCCTGAATATTTTTCAAAAGTGGTAAATAATTTAATTTGTATAAGTTTTTTATGTCATTACCAACTCTTATACCTAAATATTTTATACCATTTGCTGGCCATCTAAATTGAGTTATTAATCGACATTGATTAATTTTACCTCTCCTTTAGTAAGAGGTAAAATTTCACTTTTATCCCAATTTATTTTATAACCCGATATTTTCCCATATTCTTCTAATCTATAAGATAATTTGCGTAGTGAATGTAGCGGATCTGTTAAATAAAGTAGAACATCATCAGCAAATAAGTTAATCTTGTATTCTTCCTGATTAACTCTGAAACACTTTATATCTGGGTCCATTCTAATTAATTCAGCTAGTGGTTCTATTGCCAACACAAACAAAGCAGGTGATAATGGGCAACCTTGCCTAGTTGATCTTGTTAACTGAAATGATGTTGAAATTTGACCATTTGGCACTACTTTAGCTTTGGGATTAGTATTTAAGGTTTTAATCCATTTTATAAATGATGTTCCTAATCCATATTTTTCCAATACCTTAAATAAAAAATCCCATTCCAATCTATCAAATGCTTTTTCTGCATCTAAAGCAACTGCCACACTCATTTCCTCCCTCTTTTGCGCTAAATGGATTATACTAATTAACCGGGTTACATTATCTGCCGATTGTCTATTTTTGATAAATCCTGTTTGATCCATATGCACTAATTTTGGTAAGCATTTAGAGAATCTATTAGATAAGATTTTTGCTATTATTTTATAATCGGTGTTTAATAAAGAAATAGGTCTATATGATGCTGGTTTTAAAAGGTCTCTATCTTTTTTTGGCAATACTATTAAAATAGCTGTTGAAAAAAGATTCTGGAAGTTTATGCGTTCTTTCCGCTTGATATATTAACTCTATAAAAGGAGGAATTAATAAATCTTTAAACTTTTTATAAAATTCAGGTGGAAAACCATCTTCTCCTGGAGATTTATTACTTTGGAGTGATCCCAAAGCTTCTTCAACTTCCTTCAATGTAAAAGGCATACCTAATCCCTTCTGTTCTTCTGTATTTCATTTTGGAAGAGTTATTTGTGATAAAAATTCTTCTATCTTAACATCATCATTCTTTGATTTTGATTTATACAACTCAGAATAAAAATTCTTAAAAGCCTCATTAATTTCTAGAGGCTTATAAGTAATTTCATTCACTTTTGTTTGAATTGCATTTATTGTTTTAGAAATCTGATCTGTTTTTAACTGCCATGCAAGAACTCTATGTGATTTTTCACCTAGTTCATAATATCTCTGTTTTGTTCTCATAATTGCTTTTCCTGTTCGATATGTCTGGAGTGTATTATATTTTAACTTAATAAGTTGTCTTCGTTTTTCTTCTGTCATATTTCTTTGAGATTCTTTTTCTAATTTTATAATCTCTTTTTCCAATTGATCTATTTCTATCATATATTCCTTCTTAATTTTAGAAGTATAACTTATTATCTGGCCTCTCAAATATGCTTTCATTGCTTCCCACAATATAAATTTATCATCAACTGAATGTAAATTTGTATCTAAAAAGAACTGAATCTGCTTTTTCATAAAATCACAAAAATCTTGACGTTTTAGTAGAATTGAATTAAATCTCCATCTATAAATTGATTCCTCTTTATCTATCATTATCATTGTCATTAAAGGAGAGTGATCAGACAATATTCTTGCTTTATATTCCACATTTTTCACTCTATCTTGAGTATTTGTTGATAATAGGAAAAAATCTATCCTTGAGTATGTTTTATGTCTATTTGAATAAAATGAATAATCCCTTTTGGATTGATTCTTCTCCATATATCAATCAAATTTAAATCTTTCATCAATGATAGTTAATTTTGCTACTTTTGATTTTGTAATAGCCTTTGTTGATCTATCTAAAACTGGATCTAAACAAAAATTAAAATCTCCACTTATTAATATTTTATCATGTGCGTTAGCCAAATTCAAAAAGACCTCCTGTATAAATTTTACATCATTTTCATTTGGTGCATAAATATTCATAAGAGTCCATAGTTCTGAAAAAATTTGACAATGTATAATTAAATATCTTCCTGCCGAATCAATTAATACATTTTGTATTTTAATTGGTAAATTTTTATTAACCAAAATTGCAACTGCTCTCGCCTTTGAGTTAAATGAAGCTGCAGTAACATTTCCAACCCAGTCTCTTTTTAATTTCTGATGTTCTATATCCGTTAAATGAGTTTCTTGTAAGAAAGCTATATCTATTTTCATTTTTTTAATATATGTTAAAATTCTTTTTCTTTTTATTGGTCCATTAAGCCCATTAACATTAAAACTTAAAAAATTCAATAAATTAGTCATTATTTTTATTTATGTTACTCCAATCTATAATAATACCTAATCTTTCAACTTTCATTGTATCCTGGGAAATCTTTTTAGAAGTCTCCATGTTGCTATGTGTGTCCCCACCAATCATCCAGGCAAAAGAATAGAAGAAAAATAGAAAATAAAGAAAAAAACAAAATACCCCCCTACTAATGTTGTGAAAGAAAAAAAACACAACATTACCCCCCTCTATTGTACAGGTCATGGCAATCGCCATGATTACACACGTGAATCCCGTAGTAACCGATTCAAAGCTCCCCAGCCCCCCCGCAACATAAAAAGTATATATATATATAAAAACATACTATTCTCAATTAATATTTCTAAAATTTTACATTTCTCCCTTATATCATCCTTAAATGTCCACAGTTCCATTTGCTATCTATGTCTTCGTCTTTAACCATTACATTTAGAAGTCTCTACGTTTAATTAGCGAAGAGATGGAAGTTTTTGTGCGAACACCTCCGCATCTTGATAATTAGGAAAAAATCTTTTTCCCTCCTCCAAAAAAATTATCAGTGTTGCTGGGTGACGCATTAAAAACTTATAACCTTTTTCCCATAAAACATTTTTAGCTGGATTAAATTCTTTCTTTCTCTTCAAAAGGTTATAACTTATATCAGGATAAAAAAGAACTGGTTTCTCTGCTATCATCAATGGACCTTTTCTTCTTTTAGCACCTTGGGCAGCCGCCCTCAAAATCTTTTCTTTATCCTGGTATCTTAAACATCTTATCAAAATTGATCGCGGATTTTGATCATCTTGAGATCTTGGTCTTAAGGCTCTGTGCACCCTTTCAATCTCAATTGAAGTTTCTTCTTCCATTTCCAATTTTTCAGGAATCCATTTTTGAAAAAAATTTATTGGGTCTTCTCCTTCGGTACCTTCTTTAAGTCCAACAATTTTAATATTGTTGCGTCTACTAAAATTTTCAAGCTTGTCAATTTTTCCCACGAGTTGTTTTCTTTCTGATGTCCAGGCATCGTTATCATCTTCCATCTTCTTCATTCTTCCATCCATTTCTTCCATTTTGACTTCCAAATCTGTAATTTTCTTTTCCATTTTTTCCTGTTTCTTTGTCATTTTATCAAACATAGCCTCCATATTTATTATTTTTTCTTTAATTACTTTTTGGTTACTTTTAATTACTTTTAATGCATTTAATTTATGCATTATTTGCCTCAATGTCTTTGTTGTATTTTCAGAGGAACTTTCATCTTTATCTTCGTCTGATTTTTCCAGAGAGTCCGGCTCTCTCTCAGATTCACTTTCACTGTTGGTTTCAGTCGTTGCTGGGTTTTGTAGTTCTGCTTGCTCTCATTTGCGCATGCTCGTTCCTTTACGCTTGTGCAGTTCTCGTTGATCTTTTCCTTTAGAAATGGCCGATGCTGCAGCGGTCTCCTTTTCTGTTTCACCGGTGGTGTGTTGTACCTGAGTCCGCGGTTCTTCAGTAGAAGTAGGCCTTGATTCTGTTCCAACTTGAGCTGTCTTTGCGGTAGTAGTTTTCTTTGTCCTCTGTTTATGAGGCATAGATTAAAACAATCCAGAGTAATTTATAAGTAACCTTAAAAAAGTATTAATTAACTTTTCTTCACTTAAACATTAATTTATTAACTTTTTTATGGGAGGGCTGAGTTCCAGCGTCTCGATCATACGTCATCACGTGACGTCCCCAATCTAGTGATTCTTGAAAGATCATTACTAATGCCTCCACAATCTCTTCAGCCACCTCTTTCAGAATCCTGGGGTGTACACCATCTGGTCCAGGTGACTTATTTACCTTCCGATCTTTCAGTTTCCCAACAAACTTCCCTCTAGTAATGTTAACTTCACACACTTGATGACCCCTGACTCCTGGAACTCCCACCATACCGTTAGTGTCTTCCATAGTGAAGACTGATGCAAAATACTTATTCTGTTTGTCTGCCATGTCCTTGTTCCCCATTTCTGCATCTCCAGCATCATTTTCCAGTGGTCTGATATCCACACTTGCCTCTTTTACACTTTATGTATCTGAAGAAATTTTTGGTATCCTCTGTAATAGTATTAGCTAGCTTACTTTTGAATTCCATCTTTACCTTAATGACTTTTTAAATTGCCTTCTGTTGGTATTTAAAAGCTTCCCAATGCTCCAATTGCCATAGTGCCCTCTCTTTGAATTTTATCTTGGCTTTGACTATTCCTGTTAGCCATGGTTGTGTCATCTTGCCTTTTAGAATACTTTTTCCTCTTTGGGCTGTTTATATCCTGTGCCTTCCTAGTTGCTTCCAAAAATTCCAGCTATTGCATCTCTGCCGTCATCCCTGCCAGTGTCCTTTTCCAATCAATCCTGGCCAACTCCTCTCTCATGCTTCTGTAGTTCCCTTTACTCCTCTGAAGTACTGATACATCTGACTTTAGCTTCTCATTCTCAGAGTGAATTTGGTCATATTATGATCTTTTATCCCCTCAGGGTACTTTTACCTTAAGCTCGCTAATCAATTCTGGTTCATTGCTCAACCCCAAATCCAGAATAGTTGATCTTTCGTGAGCTCAACCACGAGCTGCTCTAAAAAATCATCTCGTAGACATTTTTAGAAATTTCCTCTCTTGGAATCCCGCGTCAACCTGATTTTCCGAATCTACCTGCGTATTGAAATTTCCCTGTGACATTGTCCTTTGGCATGCATTTTCTATCTCCTGTTGTAACTTGTAGACTATATCCTTACTACTGTTTGGTGGTCTGTATATAATTTCCATTAGGGTCTTTTTACTCTTGCATTAGCTCTATCCACAATGATTCAACACCTTCCGACCCTATGTCATCTCTTTCTCATGATTTAATTTCACTTTTTATCAACAGTCCCCTCTGCCTTGATACAATGTGTATCCTCGGACATAAAGTTCCCAGCTATAACCTTCTTTCATCCATGACTCAGTGATGTCTACAACAAATACTTTGCAATCTGTAACTGTGCTACAAGTTCATCGATCTTAATTCATATACTGCAGGCATTCAAGTATACCACCTTTAGTCCTGTAGCCTATTTCTTTAGTCTCCTGAGAATGTAGAGGCGGTGGTCTGTTTTCTTGGCCATGACATCTATGTAGTTGGGCTAGAATAGGCTGTTGGTGATGTTCATTCCTAGAAACTTGAAGCTCTCAATCTCTGATAAGAGCATGCTTTTGCGATGTGGAGCATCTAGTCCAAGGGTCGGCAACCTGCGGCTCTTTGATCTCTGTGCTGCTGCTCCCCGTAGTTTGTTAGTTTTTGAAATGTAATTCAAAATTTGAAGATTATGGTGATCTTGTACAATCTAAAAACGTTGTGGAGACCCCATTTCCTGGCACATCCGAACCGGCTCACAATTAGCCACCATTCCGGCTAAGGGAGATGGCCTACAGGGGTTTGTGACTACGTGTCTTTTGGAGCATCCGCGCCCACGGGGACGGGTTGAGGGAGACTTTAAATCAAGGCTGTTCAGTTCGAATAAAGTTACCTTTGACTGCAGTGTCTTTATTTTAGCGCTGCGTGTAGCGCTACACTGCTACAACGTGTTTTTTATCGCTATTAATATACATCACCACTGCCAAGGTAGGCTACCTATGGAGTAACCTTCAACCCAACGTCTTTTTTTCGGAGTTCAAAATGTTTTTGTTGCATGCAGAAATGTAATTTCGTTTTCTCTGCAGGAGTTCATCAATTTCATAAATGCAACACATTATAGTTTGTTTATACATAGCATAAAGGCAAAAAAAACCGTTGTATGCAGTGTTATTTCATTTTAAATGTCAAACGGGTTTTGTGGCTCCCAGTGTTTTCTTTTCTGTGGGAAATGGGTCCATATTGGCTCTTTCAGTGGTAAACGTTGCCGACCCCTGATCTAGTCGGTTGGAGGACAAACCCATACTTATTTTTTTAAAAAGCTTCTGCAGGCTCCAAATTGGATTTGATATTCCTACCATATGCTGTGAAATTTGTTGATTTATGGCAGCAGTACATTGCAATACATAAAAAAAATTATAGAGATAAAAGAAAATATGGTGAAGTAGTGTTGATGTGTTCACTGTCCATTTAGAAATCTAATAGTAGAGGGGTAGAAGCTGTTCCTAAAACATTGAGTGTTTATCTACATTAACAGGCAGCACTGGAGTTCAAGATTAAACCTGGATTGCTTGAGCTGTCACACAGCAGCTCTGCCTACACACTGCCCACAATTAAATTCCCTTTCTCTGTTTTTGCTCTACCAATTAGATTTTTTAATGGACCTGTTCTCTTGTGCATCTCCAGATAATATTTCAAATAGGAATACAGTTAAGGAAAATAAGGGCTTAAAATGCTGGCACAGCCATTGGTCAGTTAAGGAAAACTAGCATTGCAGATTTTCTGCTGTATTAATTTCAGTTCAATTTCATTGAAGTGTTGGCACTGCCTGGTGATAGTTCAATATGCCAAATAATACTGTAGTAGTTCTACCAGTCTGAAGATGCTGTATGAATAGAATTTGGGTAGCCTTAGGTTGATCATACACGCCTAGGTAGAAGAAAATAGCACAATGTGGGTGGTACGAAAAGCGAAATGTTAAGATCTGTTGTTTATTAACTTCTGATATTCTACTTGACAAGCTTGGATGAGGGCAAGCTAGCTGCACTTAAAAAGTTCTCATCTGGTGGCACAAAGGATGTCTGTTTTTATTTTTCTTATTTTACAGATCTGCTCATCAGAGGTTAAAAAATATTTAACTTTTTGTTTTTCAGTTACTGTGGCAGATTATGCCGATTCAGACCCAGCTATTGTGAAGACTGGTAGAGTAAAGAAAGCTGTGGCAAATGCAATTCAAAAAGAAGGTTTGCTCTGGAAATATTTTTTAAATTGATTAAGCTTTTCATGTATAGGTTTAGGTCTCCATCCATGAACTTTACTGCTGATTGTTACATTTCCATCTTCTCTTTAAGTCAGGAATCTGAATGAGGTTTATTATCATTATCCCATAATGTGACATTTATTGTTTTGTGGCAGCAGTATTGTGCAAAAACATAAAACTACTATAAAGACAAAATAAACAATGTAATAAAAAGAAATAATGAGATAGTTTTCGTGGACCATTCAGAAGTACAATGGTAGAGGGAAAGAAGCTGTTTCTAAATCATTGAGTATGGGTCTTCACACTCCTGTTCCACCTCCTCTATGGTAGGAACAAGAAGAAGACATAGCCCAGATGGTGAGAGTCTTTACTGATGGATGTCACCTTCTTGGGGCACCACCTCTTCCCTTGATGGCGGTGAGGGTTGTGCCTGTGATGGGAGCTGGCTGAGCCTCTTGTGATTTTGTGCATTGGAGTCTCTGTACCAGGCTGTGATACAATTAGTCCGAATGCTCTCCACCATACATCTGTGGAAATCTGCACGAGGTTTGGGTAACATACCAAATGGTCTTGCTGATGTTGAGTCTGATATTTTTGCGACATTCCTTAACCTGCCGATTTATCTTACTCCTGTACACTTCTTTGTCGCCATCTGAGATTTTGCCAAAAGCAGTGGTGTCATATGCAAATTTATAGATGCCTTTTGAGTTGTGCAATCGCGGATTTAGAGAGAGTAGAGCTTGGCACCCATCTTTGAGGTGTGCCAATGTTGATTGTCAGTGAGGAGTAAATATTATTTCCAGTCTACACAGGCGGTGGTCTCCCGTTGAGGAAGTGAAGTATCCAGTTGTAGGGGGTGGTACAGAGGCCCAGGATTTGGAGCTTGTTGATTAGAACTGAGGGTATCATTGTGTTAAATGCTGAGCTGTAGTTAATAAACAGCAGCCTGATGTAGGTAATGCTATTGTCTAGGTGATCCAAGGACAAGTGGACAGCCAGTTCAAATACATCCGCTGTAGTCGCATTGTGACGATAGACAAGTTGCACTCTGCCCAAGTCCTTGCTTAGGCAGGAGTTGATTCTAGTCATGACCAACCTCTCAAAGCACTTCATCACAGCGCACAGCACTAGTATGATTATCAGTCTTTCAAAGCAGGAGGGAACTTCTGAATGTACTGACAGATTGAAGAATGTCCTTGAACAGTCTAGCCAGTTGGTTGGTACAGGTTTTTTGAGCCCAAGCATGTACTTCATCAGGGCCTGGCGCCTTGCGAGAGTTCACTCTTGAAAGATGTTCTGAAGCAGCTTCCTTTCAGAGATCACAAGGTTACCAAATGCTGCAGGGATTCACACAGGTGTAGTTTCATTCTTCCTTTCATAGCATGCATAAGAGTCATTGAGCTCATTTGGGAGTGAAGCATCACAGCCAATCATGATGTTAGGGTTTGCTTTGTAGGAAGTTATGACAATAGACAATAGGTGCAGAAGTAGACCATTTGGCCCCTCGAGTCTGCACCGACCTCCAAACTCTCCCAGTACGTCCGATTCTGTCTCTTATCTTCAATTGGAATTGTTTTTTTATCCTTAAGATAGCCTACCGTAGATCATACCTGGACAACTTGTATAGTTCTGGGTCACCGGTCCTGACTTGGCCTCCATAGCCATCTGTACCAATGAGTTCCACCAATTCACCACCCTCTAACTAAAGAAATTCCTCCTCGTTTATGTTCCATAGGTATGTCCTTCTATTCTGAGGCTATGCCCTCTGGTCCTAGACTCACCCACTATAGGAAACATCCTCTCTATGTCCACTCCATCTAGACCTTTCAATGAGATACCTCATCCACCCCCCTTTTAAATTCAAGTACAGGCCTAATGCCATCAAATGCTTCTCATATCCTTTCATTCCCAGAATCATTCTCTGGGCCCTTTCCAATGCCAGCACAACCTTTTTTAAATAAAGGGCTCGCCATATTCCACATGTGGCCTGACCAATGCCTTTTAAAGCCTCACTATTACATCCTTGTGTTTATAATCGAGTCCTCTTGAAATAACTATTAATATTGCATTTGCCTTCCTTACTGTAGACTCAACCTGTAAATTAAATGTTAGGAAGTCCTGCAGTAGGGCTCTCAAGTCTCTTTGCACATCTGGTTTCAGAAAGACCATACAGTTTGTTACACTATATTCCATCTATCACCTCACTGCACATTCTCCTAATCTGTCAAAATCCTTCTGCAGACTACCTGCCCCTCCACCTATCTTTTTTTCCATCTGCAAACCTGGCTATAAAGCCATCAATTTCCTGATCCAGATCATTGACATATAATGTGAAAAGAAATGATGCCTACACTGATCCTGTGGAACACCACGGTCTTCAGCAACCGAACAGATGGAAGGTCTCTTTTATTCCGACTTGTGTCGCCCGTTAGTCCGAAACCTCAGCCTCTGTCTTCCCAACCACTGAAGTCATGCTAACTAGCCTATAGTTTTCTATCCTTTGCTTCCCTCCCTCCTTTCCTAAAATTTGGAGTGGTATTTGCATTTTAATGATTTTCCCGAACCATTCTAGAATCTGGTAAGTCTTGAAAGATCACTACTAATGCCTCCACAATCTCTTCAGCTACCTCTTTCAGAACTCTAGGGTGTAGTCCCATCTGGTACAGGTGACTGATCTGCCTTCAGCTTTTCAATCACCTTCTCCTTAGTAATAGCAACTACACTCACTTCTGCTCCCCGATACGCTCCTGTTTCTGGCATCCTGTTTGTGCCTTCCTCAGTGAAGACTGACACAAAATACTTGTTCATCTGGCCTGCACAACCATCATATCCACCTTGTCAGTCTCCCAAACACTTGTTCGTACTTACATAAATCAGATATTCATAATCTGGGATGGGCACAGTTGAGAAGTCCGTGGGATTTACTGGTTTTGATGATAAACTCTTAGTATCATAAATGTTAGGCTCTACGTATATTTAAGAATGAGCTTCAGATTTTCCAGCTAATTTGTGGATAAGACAGACAAAATTACAAAACAAGTGGCTTATTTATTAATTATATTGTTTTGCAAATTTCAGCCAGACCCTTGTTTCTGGGTGGTGGTGAAACTTTAGCTAGAACACATTATATATTTGTTAACAAAAACATTTCATATTGGTTAGTAATAGCTTGGTTTCTCCTGTTATATCCACTGCCTTCTGTTCTTCCTCAACTGTCAGTGATGTTTCTCGATGAGGATTAGAGTGGGATTTCTGTAATGGAGGAATGAGTGAAGCAATGGAGGCTGCTTTGCTCCTGCAGCTGGGCTGGGGAAATTGGCTACCATTAGAAACAGAGAATTTGTGTGTGTGACACCACTGATAGCCTAGCCAATAAAAGTTGCACAAGAAGTATGTTATTGTGGATTCTTCAGTTTTGTTAGGGCCTTAAATGTTACTGTAACCCTCAGGTTCAGCTAGCAGCTTAATCTAGGGGTAGACCGCCTCTGGCCTGGCCAAATCTTGTTTGGGTGGATGCTGTGCAATGTGTTCCCCTGTTACAAATCAGTACCAGAAAATAATGAACAGTACACAATATGCGATTAAACAATTGAGCTTTATAATTCTTAATTAGTCTATAGGGTTAGTAAAGAAACAAAAAAAGGAAAAGGGCCCATTCTCATGAAACAGTCTAATGTGCAACATTGGAGCTCATGGTTTTCCCGTCTGTTTGTTCTCTATCGATATTTTTTCTCCCCTGGTGTCGACTCCTGACCCCATTCCAAGTCCACTCCATCCTGCAGCCTACGACTTCCCCGTTCTGGCATCTTCTCTCTCCACCTTCCATTGAACCAAAGACTGCGGAACCTTCGCTTGGGCACACAAGAACGAAAACATCTCTCCTCATTGGCCAGTTCACATTCCAAAGCCCCCATTATCTCTAGTCATAACCCAAAAACTGCGCTACACAGAAGCCATTACATTAGCAGGGAAACCTTTCCCAGGTCATTGCATTACCATGTTGTAGAAGTTTTTTTGTATACCATGGGTGAATATTTTAATTGTTTCATATTTAATATCTTTGTCATCATTAGTGATGGCCCTGTAGTTTCAAATGTTGCCTGTAGGTTGAACCCAGGACTATGGGAACAGTATTTTGAATTGAAATGTTCTGTTTTGCACATTTAATGCAGCAATACTACTTAACATGGCCTTAATGCATTGTTGAAACATCATTGAATGTTTTCTAAAATATTTCATTATAAATTATTGTAATATCTTGGAATTACAGTTGGGTCTAATGTATTTGTAATGTTTTAGTAAAATTGCTGTGTGGATTGGAAGCATCTCAAGTCCCTGCAGCAGAAGAAGCTCTTTCCTCTGTAGCTGGGGATCATTTGGACTGTGACAGTAGTGACGAAGTAGATGCTGATGGCCACTCAAATGAGTTGAAGGTCTCTAGGAAAAAGAAAAGTAAACGACAGCAAAGTAAGATTTGTTTCCAAAATTATATATTTAAATTGAAAATGTTGAATATTTTCCGAAGAGTCCTTTGCATGATTTTTAAATGCATTTCAGGAATATGGATTAATTTAATAGATAGACCAGTTTTTTAAATTGTTGCAATAAAATTGCATGTTTGGAGATCAATGATGGTTCAACTCCTGATTCCTACACTTCCCTTAAACTCATTTCCCCATTTCCCACATTCCCATTAAACTAACCAGAGCCCCTTAAAACAAGTTATTATACATCTGTGCAGTGTCTCAATAAAAAAATTCAGTGCTTTGTGGTAAATATAGGATTAATAAACAGTTGGGAAAAACTGTCAGTCTAACTCCCATCAAAATATTGTGTGTCGGATTATCTGGGTTTTGGTGCAGTTATCACAGTGTTCATCTGGTTAAATAGTTCTTATACTTGTATCACTAAAGTTGTGATATTCAAGTTCTGCATTTCTTTGGCAAACATTTGCTGTAAGTAAAGCAAGTGTGAGGTTTTTTTTCTAATTCTATTGCCTTCCATTGTCAAGTTATCATTTTATTATGCTCAGTTATTAACAACCAACTTAACCAGTTTCTCCAAATCCCAAATGTTCCAAAGGATGTCACTATTACAGAGTGATGAGATTGGGAAGATATGAATGGTGCATCACATAATCAGTTTGTGCTTCTGGTATAATTGCAGATCTCAGTATTGAATTCTCCTGTCATAACATTTAATGTTATAACTTTTAAAAATAAAGTGTGTGAAGTAGTTTCCCTATCCGTTACATTTGTCCCAACATTTGAGTCACCAGCCTTGATTTTGGAGGAAAATACAAATGAAAGGAGTAATCTTTCAATGTGTGACCAAAGCATCTAACTGCTACGTGCCTAACAGTCACAATTGATAGTTTTGAATTACAGTTACAATAGCTAATAACAATAACTAATTCCTGAGTTAACTAAAATTGAATTTATTTTATTGTTATAGCAAGAAAAAAACATTTTACCATCCAAATGTATAAATTAAATTTGTCATAGTGAATTGTTTTTTTCCTCCTTTTCCAGTGGAGGATGCAGAGGACTGTGGAGAAGAATACCCTATAGATATTTGGTTATTCCTGTCATCTTACATACGTCCTGAAGATATTGTTAAATTTGCTCTGATTTGTAAAAGTGCTTGGGCTGTAACCTGTACAGCTGCTTTTTGGACCAGATTGTACAAAAGGTGAGTTTATTTTTGAGTACTTTTTTTATTCTATACATATTGCTAGCTACAAGTGTTAATTCAGAAACTGATTTTTGTAGATGCAGCAATAGGTGTGACGATTCTCTTTTTTAATGGAACTTGCACGTTATTCTGTGCAGGCCAGGATGCATTCTGTGTGCACAAATCCAGTTAGAATTTGTCTCCAAGGTTTATCTTTGCAAATCATACTTTGGTATTTTAAGTTGAAATCTAAGTGCAGCTGTAGTGATGCCAGGTTTTCCATGCCCACCATTTTCCTAAATTCCCAAGTTAGAAGTAGAGATTTAATTGGTAATTCTCACATAGGTTTGGTTTGGATTCTGATGGAAATGTGAGATTATAAAATACAGTAACTGCATTGTAATCTGAACCAATTAATGGTGAACAACTTGGAATGACATTAGATATCTTTTTCTTTCATTCATCCTTGTTGTGTGACTTCAAGGTTCAGCATAAATGTGCCTTATTTACGTTGTTTTAACAAAAGCATATTTGTTGCTGTCTTAACCGATCCATGATCCTGCATAATTTATAGGTATTACTGTCCAGATGTGTACTTGCCTGAGCGTTTACAACGCGAGGTCATAGGAAGGTTTAGTTCACTGCGGGCCTCTGTGATTCGTTCCTTGTATCTCATGTATGAGCCATTTCGTTCTCGTCTGTTAGAGAAACCAGCAATTCCTGAGTCAACTCCAACCACGTTACAGAATTGCAGCGTAAGTGGAAGTTTAATTTCCAGTAATTTTCCATTGTTTGGACTGGTGAACATTGATTATATAAAGTCTTTTAATTGTAGTAATCAACACCAAGTTTACTTTTGACAGAATTAGTGTTGCACAAAGACTTGTTGAATGCAGATTTCCCGGTCTTTCTACAACAGAGCATAAAAGCAGAAGTAAGCTCTTTGATCCATTTCATCTACTCCACCATTCATGGCTCACCATTCCTACTAGGGGATCAGCTATACTGGACTGGGTGTTATGTAATGAACTGGAGGTGATCAGGGAACTTAAGGTAGAATAACCCTTAGGAGGCAGTGATCACAATATGATTTGAGTTCAACTTGAAATTTGATAGGGAGAAAGTAAAGTCTGAGGTAGCAGTATTTCAGTGGAGTAAAGGAAATTACAGTGGCATGAGAGAGGAGTTGGCCAAAGTAAATTGGAAGGAGATACTGGCAGGGATGACAGGAGAGCAGCAATGACATGAGTTTCTAGGAAAAATGAAGAAGGTTCAGGATAGATGTATTCCAAAAATGAAGAAATATTCATGGCAAAATAGTACAACCATGGCTGACAAGGGAGTAAAAGCAAAAGAGAGGGCATACAACAAAGCAAAAATTAGTGGGCAGACAGAACATTGGGAAGCTTTTAAAACCCTACAGAGAGCAAATAAAAGAATCATTAAGAGGGAAAAGATGAAATATGAAAGCAAGCTAGCAAACAATATCAAAGTGGATAGTAAAAGCTTTTTCAAGTATGTAAAAAAAGAGTTGAGGGTGGATATAGGACCACTAGAAAATGAAGCCGAGAAATAATAACGGGCCAAGGAGATGGCAAATGAACTGAGTATTTTGCATCAGCCTTCGCTGTGGAAGACACTAGCAGTGTGCCAGTTGGTGAAGGGAAGTGAGTGTAGTTACTATTACAAGGGAGAAGGTACTGAAAAAGCTGAAAGACCTAAGAGTACATAGTCACCCAGGCCAGATGAACTGCACCCTAGGGTTTTGAAAGAAGTGCGGTAGAGATTGTGGAGGCATTAATAATGATCTTCCAAAAATCATTGGACTGTGGCATGGTGTCAGAGGACTGGAAAATTGTAAATATCATTCCAATCTTCAAGAGGGGAAGAAGGCAACGTAAGGAAATTATAGACCAGATAGCCTGACCTTAGCTATTTGGAAGATGTTGGTGTCAATTTTTAAGGATGAAGTTTTGGTTTACTTGGTGACACAGGACAAGATAGGACAAAATTGGCATGGTTTCCTTAAGGGAAAATTTTGCCTGGAAAATTAATTAAGGTTACACATAGGATAGATAAATGGGATGTAGTAGATGCTTTATATTTGAACTTCAGAAGGCCTTTCACTAGGTGCCACACGTGAGGCTGCTTTAAAGAGCCCACAGTATTACAGGAAAGTTACTGGCATTGTTAGAGCAATGGTTGATTAGTAGGAGGCAGCGAGTGGGCTCTGGTTGGCTGCCAGTGACTAGTGGTGTTCCACAGGGGTCAGTGTTGGGACTGCTTTTTATATTGTATATCGATGATTTAGATGGAATAGATGGCTTTGTTGTCAATTTTGTAGATAGATTGGTGGAGGGACAGGTAGTGTTCAGGAAGCAGGTAGGGTGCAGAAGGACTTAGACAGATTTGGAGAATGGTCAAGAGATTGGCAAATGAAATACAATGTCATGCACTTTAGTAGTAGAAATAAATCTGCAGACTATTTTCTAAATGGTGAGAAAATCTAAAAATCTGAGATGAAAAGGGATTCCAGAGTCCTTGTGCAGAACATTCTAAAAAAATAAATTGCAGGTTCAGGCGAAGGTGAAGGCAAGTGCAGTGTAAACATTCATTTCAAGAGGTCTGGAATACAAGAGCAAGGATGAGATGATGAGGCTTTATTAAGGCACTGGTGAGGCCTCAGCTTGAATATTGTGAACAGTTTTGTGCTACTCATCTAAGAGGAGATGTGCTGGCATTGGAGGGGTTTCAGAGGAGGTTTACAAGGATGATTCTGGCAATGAAAGGGTTATCATACAAGGAACTTTTGATGGCTCTGTGTCTATACTCGGTTGAATTTAGAAGAATGAGGGGTGATCTCATTGAAACCTTCTGAATGTTGAAAGGCCAAGACAAAATAGATATGGAAAGGATGTTTTCCATGGTGATATGTCTAGGACAGGAGGGCAGAGCCTCAGGATAGAGGGGTGTCCATTTAAAACAGATGCATATAAATTTCTTTAGCCAGAGGGTGGTGAATTTGTGGAATTTATTACTATGGGCAGAAGTAGAGTCCAGGTCGTCGGGTGTATTTAAGGCAGAGATTGATGGGTTCTTGATTGGTCATGGCATCAAAGGTTATGGGGAGAGGGGCTAAGGAGGGAAAGAAAGGATCAGCTATGATTGCATGGCGGAGCAGACTCGATGGGCCAAATGGTCTAATTCTGCAGGTATGTCTTATGGTCTTCTGTTTTATGTCAGGCACTTTGCTGAATTAGATTATTTGATTCCATGGATGTCTAAAAGTCTGTCTATCTTTTTCCTAAATCTACATTAAATGAGCCTCCATAGCTAACCAGGGTAGAAAATCCACTAACATCTGGGTGAAGAAATTGTCCACCTCAGTCCTGAATATTTTGAGACTGTGACCTCTGGTTTTATACAGCACAGCATTATTGTGCCCTGTATGTCCTTCAACATCCGCAAAATGTGGCACTGAGAGCTCTTTCGGTGATGTTATGTTAGTTCTGAATGCTTGTTATCTCTTCCTTGATTGCTTCCTATTGCAATAATATTGATGTAACTTCAAACAACTGTTAACAGTTTTACTTCTCAATAAAATTGCCTTTTCCCTTAAGTAGGATTTTTATTCTGCATTTATCATTGTCCTTTTTGTATATGTGTGCTAAATTAAACTAGTCTTATTAAATTATTATTTACCTCCAATACATTTTCCCAGTGCTGCCTTCATTAATAATCTGAAACCAAGTCCAGTTCCACGACCATTTGTTTAGCTAAGTCTAAATTTTAATAAAAATGTTTTCTGGAGTACATATCAAAAATTTTGCTCCTACTCTACCTGTTTGCTCAGTTGTTCCACTCCACTTAATGTTAACCTAGTTAAAAATCTCCAACTCTGGCTGCCTATTGTTTTGTATTTATACTTGTGCTGAAATATCTCCAATTTGATCTCGTACTTTGTAAGAGGGCCTGTATATAAATCTTAAGATGATTGTCCCTATTTTTGTTCCTCAGTTCAACGAAAATGACTCCATCTGATCTTTCTGGAAGGCCAGCTGTGGTTACTTCCTTAGTCGCTATAGCTATGCTAGCACATAGTTCAACCCTGTCTATCTTGTCTAGTTTTGCCTTGTAAGCAGCAATGCTCCGTTAACTTTCCTGACCATCTTCATATCCTGTTTCAGTCATGGCCGCACTCACTTCATCACCTTTATTCCTATAACCTTGTTTGTTTATTTTAAAAGTATATAGAGTGAAGCTCTGACCAAAGAATACATTTGCTCATATTTTTCATAGAGGTGGAGGCTCTTTGGACCATATTTCTACACCAGATCTGAGCAATCCCATCCATGGCATTTCCCCCACTATTTTTTCTACTCCTGCGTAACCTCTCTCGTGTTCATCAATTTCTGATTCTTATGTCACACACTTACACTAGGGGAAATTTACAGTAGTCTGTTATTCTACAGGGATGAAACTGAACTGCAGTGTCTGTGGGGGAATGTGCCCAGCCAGTCACTGGGAGTATCTGCAAACTCCACATAGACAGTGGACAGCATACTAGATCAGGTGTACTGTTGCATGAAAGTTATGCTCTTTCAACTATGTTGCTGTGTTCCATATCTAACTTTGGTCTTCTCTGTCGTGTATTGCTGTAACGGGCCTTGCCAGAAAGGAAGGAATTAGCCCTGGCTATTGAAACTCTGTTCACTTTGAACAAGTGCCACCTCACTAGATGATCTCTTCAGACACACATTTATTTACATATCTACTAATAATATGTATTCTCCGACTTATAGTACTGGTAATAATCAAGTCCTTGTTCTCCTTTCTACTTCTGTTTTCTACTTCGAAAATATTAAGCGTCTGTCGTTGGATTGTGCTTCTGCAAATACAGATACATTACACTGTGTGAACTTCAGTAGGTTAGCTATTACATATGTCTTCATTAATGGAATTCCACATGAATATTTGTTCCTTTAGTTGGTATATTGTTTAAACCATTAATGTGATTGTCTTTAGGCAGCTGTTTTAACATTTCTGTTGGGATAATGTCAGTAGATAGAGAAAAATTATTGCAGTTTCTTTACTGTTGTGCACTTTTATCTAAATATTAATGACAATTTATAAAAATGATGGAAATATGTGAGTATATTAATGCCTTTAATTTGTGTGCAACTAATTTTACTGGCAAAGCATTATCTGGTGTTACTGAAGTTGTAATTTTTAATTATTTACTCTTCCAATTTCCTAGAATGATTTTTTTTATAACTAATGTGTGAAGCTGAATGTTTGAACATTGACCATAAATAAATGTTGTTTTTAGTGCTTACTGTACTGGTGCAAGAAAGGAAGTGGAAATAGATCAGACCAAAGATGGGAGTTCAACTACAAATTCAAAAAGCAGGTATGCACTGAAGTTTTAAATTGATAATGAATGTTTTCTAAGTGTAGCTTTATTGTGTGTTTTTTAAATTTATTAACAATATCACAGATGTTTTTCAATTTATGGAACTAAGTAGAAGTTGCATTCTCATTTTTATCTCTGGGTAGATACCAAGCTGGGTGCAACTTGTTCCCATAGATATGTAGTTTGCTTTTATTAGACTTCCTGAGGACAACATATTTGTGGTTAAATTATTTGCATTTAAGGAAATCGCAAGTGTAACAAAAAGCATGTAACGAAAACTAAAGGATCTAATTAAGATGGACGAAGAGGCTGCAAAGAAGCAAAATTGAATTGTCAAATGAACAGTCCTGGAGAACTTAACCACTGGAAGGGGGGCTATTTTTTTCATTGTAGCTATCCTAGATGTATCCTGGCTCTTGTTGAGTCCAAATAGAAATATTAATAGAGTAAAAAGGTTAAGTCTGGCCTTGACTTCCTTGAGCTGGGTAAAAACTGTCCTTTGGATCCTTATCTATAGAGAAACTGTCACTAGTTTTTTTTTTGAGGAATTAATAAGCAGGATATACAAAGGAAAATCAGTGGATGTTGATTGCTTGGATTTTCTGAAAATGTGTGACAAGGTGTCACACATGAGGCTGCTAAACAAGATAGAGCACATGCCATTACAAGTAGAGAGGCAATTAGAAGAGCTTGGACAGATTAGGAGACTGGGCAGAGAAGTGATGGATGGAATACAGTGTAGGGAACTATACAGTCATGCACTTTGGTAGAAGGAATAAACGTAGGTTTTGTTTTGTAACTTCAGAAAATAATTGAAAGAAAAACACAGGAGCCAGGATACTTGTCTACTCAGTTTTTTTTCTTATTAGTGAGGCACTCACATATGATGTGGCATAATGACATATGCTGTTCATGTACTACTTGCATATAAACAAAGAATGCTTAATCAAAAATATACTTACAGTATTACTCAAATACTACTTAAATAATAAATTCACTGCAATCCTCCTTGCTTAGCTATAAACTCTGTCAATATAGAATGCATCTCAACTTAAATCCGTAGCTCATTGCTCTCTGGTCATTATATTTTACAAATTATATTATAGACAGAATAGTGATTTTTAAGTTGTCCCATTCAACCCTAAAGATTTAATTGCTGTGGAGGATTTCTTACTCTTGCAGGATAATGTTTTTTCTGACAAGGGGGATCATTCTAATTGGCAGATGAGACTTGTGGCTGTGAAACAATCTTGGGTTTTGTGGCTTCCTTCATACTGGTTCCAGGAATTGACTCTAGAACTGCAGGAAGTTGTACAGCTCTGGACATCTTTTTTTTTTTATAACAATTCAGTCTAGACTCCTCAACTGGTCGATGTGTTCTCTCCAGATGACATCCTGCGCAGTCTCTACTGTGTAGCACACAGGTCCAGTTCTCTCCTTAAACTTTCTAAGTACCCGCTTCTGCTCATCTCTGTCGTCCTTCTGCGGGAGCGAAACATC
Source organism: Hypanus sabinus (assembly GCF_030144855.1). Classification (NCBI taxonomy): domain Eukaryota; kingdom Metazoa; phylum Chordata; class Chondrichthyes; order Myliobatiformes; family Dasyatidae; genus Hypanus; species Hypanus sabinus. Next base: position 51,684,453 of record NC_082730.1, on the reverse strand, counting down.
AAACCTGCTTGTTTGAGGAACCCTCAATTTGTTTCAGCTGTTTGTTCTGCAAACTCCTTTTGAGATTGAGGTCGAGGAGATTCAAGTGTGAGTGCAAGCAATTACCCAGGAACAACATAGATGGCGAGTGGATGGCTTTGCAGTATTCTGTGATACGTTATGCAAAGAAGAAATTGGCATGCTTCTGATTCATGGCAGTGTGTTCTGCTGACATTGCTTGCAGTGCATTCTTTAAACTCTGAACAAGTCTTTCCACCAAGTCATTCGTATTCCATTTATTCTCAGGAATGACAAACTGTTCCACAATAAACTGTGGTCCATTGTCACTGACCAAGTGTTCTGGAATACCGGTTCTTGAGAAGAGGTTTCTCAACACATCAGCAGTATGTGAGGTTATAGCGGAGGCTATTGGGAACATTTCTAGCTACTTTGTAGCTGTAGCCATTGCTACCACGAAATCCGTGCCCATGAATGGTCCAGCAAAATCCACATGATTCCTCTGCCAGAGCAATGCAGGCCATTCCCAGGGACGGAGAGGCACTGTTCTTGGTATCTTCTGCAAGCTGCTTGATCTGCTGATCTATCTTCGAGCACTAGACAAAGCTTCAAGCCAACAACTTCATTTTGACTATGCTCAGAATAATGCCGTGTATTGCAACTCCTTAAACATTTTAACTTTCTACTTGAATGGTACAACAGTTCTCAATCCCTACATAAGGCAACATCTGTCAAGGGCAAGTTCATCTCGGCACTTTCTGGTTTCCCTTCGGATCATTCCTGCTATAATAGGGAACATTTCAATTTGCATGAGGGAGAATATGCCAAGAGGAGTGTCCTCATTTGTAAATTTTTCAGCTATTACCTTTGCCAAGGATAAACTGAGCAATCTGTCAGCATTTCCCTGTCAAGTGTCCTCTTGAATTTGATCTTGTAATTGTGCCCTCCAAGAAACAGAGCCCATCCCTACATTTGTGCTGCTGCTGTGGAGCACCCTTCTGCGGATTGAAAATGGACACCATTGGTTGATGATCAGTAATGATGGCAAACTCTTTCCTGTACACGTACTGGTTGAAACGTTTTACACCACAAACCAGACTCAAGGCGTCTCTATCAATCTGTTAAGGCAATATGATGCAAAGGCTATGAGGCCTTCACATCCATCACATAACATGTGACATGACTGCACCTATACCATAAGGCACAGTGTCACAGGCAAGCTCCACTGGATCATGATGTGTGAGTACAGTTCTGATGTCACCATTTCCATTCCATTTTGGAAAGGCATCTCACTGCCTGGTTCATTGCTATTTTTTCCCAATCTGCAGTAATGAGTTCAAAGGTTGACACTTCCTTTGGTCTTGGGGCATCTGCCTCTTCTTGAATTTTCTCAGCACACTTGTGTAATGTGTCTGTCAATGGTGTGACCACAGTAAGTGATGCTTGGTGTAAAGAATTCACACTTGTCATGTTGTGCTCTGGGCCCATAACCTAATCTTTAACTCTATTGACAGTTTGGAGATATTCCATCAGTAACATTGAGTGCTTGGGCAGCCCTTCAGCACTTGGTCCATAGCTATTTGGAGCTACTTCAAAAATAAGCCTATTATAGCAATAAAGCCCTTTGTGGGTGTTTATGGTGAAAAACATTTGGACTTTTCTTCTATCTTCATCTGTAAGTAGGCCTCAGCTAAGTCAGCTTTGCTACGATGTTTCTCTCCAGAAAGATCTGCAAAGGTATCCTCTATCCTAGGCAGAAGATATTGATCTACTTTCAGTACTGGATTGATGGTGATCTTAAAATTACCACAGATCCTGACAGACCCATTCTTCTTGGCTGCTGGGACCACTGGCGTTGCGCATGGGCTCCGCTCAACCTTGGAAGGAATTCCTTCAGCCTCCATGCGATCTTGTTCACTGACTACTTTATCAAGGATGGTATAAAGAGCCAGACAAGCTTTGAAAAACTTGGATGTTTGCATTTTAATTTAGCACTACTTCGCCCTTGATATGTTTGTGTTTTCCAATGCCACTCGAACACTGCTGTGACATCGTCCAGTACCTTTCCTAATCCACTTTCAGATGACTGTTACAGGGGATACGGTATGCCAATAGTGGATGGATCTCCACAATCAAGTTGTAGTTGTCTCAACCAATCACAGTCCCACAATGTTGGTCCTTCTGTTTTTTGGTTGTGTGTTTCACTATTCTGAATGTCATTCTCACAGGAGCTATTATTTCTTCAGTATAAGTTCTTAATGGGATATTTGCAGGCTTCAATTCGTTATCTTTGAAATGCCATTCAAACTTATTTTGAGGAATGACTGAAACATCTGAGCTAGTGTCCTAATTTGCCATTCACTTCTGATGTAAATCCTATTGCTTGTCTCTTGTTAGTTTTCACATTGTAAATTTTGAGGCTTCCCAATCCTGTGTCACTCATTATTATCAGATTTTTCATCAACAGCATGGAGCTTAGTGTTTTTTTTAAACTGCATCTTCCCTGTGCAGTCTATTTATTTTGTATGTCCGCTATTCTCTCTGCGTTCTACTTCCAACTATTCAGGACATTTACAAAGACAGGTGTGTAAAAAGGGCCTGAAGGATCATTGGGGACCTGAGTCAACTGAACCACAGCTGCTACTATCCAGGAAACGGTACCGCAGCATAAAAGTCAGGGTCAACAGGCTCTGGAACAGTTTCTTCCACCAGGCCATCAGACTGATTAATTCATATTGACACAACTGTATTTTTATGTTATATTGACTGTCCTGTTGTGCTTACTATTTATTATAAATTACTATAAATTGCACTTTGCACATTTAGATGGAAGCTTAACATAATTACTCAATGTACATGAAGGATATAAGTAATAAAGTCAGTTCAATTTAGTTCAATTCTCTGTTACATTTTCTGCAAGTTTTGTCTTTAAATTGCATTTTTCTGGTGTATATGAGCCCCTGTCATAACAGTAACACAATTTATTCGGCCTGGCAGGTTTCTGTTTCAACTGCTCTTTTAAATGTGAGTTGTACTTTGTTTAGCAGCCATTTTTGAATGCTTTCTTGCAAGTTTCCACAAACCAAACAATCTTTCAGTGCATCATCAAAACCCATCATTGAATTGATAACTATTAAATTTTAAAAGGCTTCAATAGAGTGGATTTTGAGGGAATGTTTTTCCGAAGTGGGGGAGTCAAGGACCAGAGGGAACAGCCTCAGAATAGAAGGAAGTCCCTTTAGAACACAGAACAGTACAGCTCAGGAACAGGCCCTTCAGCCCACAATGTTGTGCTGAACCAATCAAATGGCCAACTAAACTGATCCCTTCTGCCTACATAAATGTCAGAAAATGGACATTATGTGCCCATCTTAACATGTCTTAAAAGTCTCTAATCAACCTGCCTCTTCCACTACCCCAGGGAAAGCATTCCAGGCTCCCATCACACTCTGGAGTAAAAAAAAACTTGCCCCTCACAGCTGAGATGCATGCTCTCTGGTATTAGACATTTCAACCCTGACAAAAAAAAAACTCTACCTGTGCTTTGCATAATCTTATAAACCTCTGTTAGATCTTCCCTCAGCCTCTGCAATTCCAGAGAAAACAACCCAAGTTTGTCCAGCCTCTTGTTACAGCACATGCAGGCAGCATCTTTGTAAACCTCTTCTGCGCCTTCTCCAAAGCCTCCACATACTTCAAAAAGTGAGACAACTAGAACTGTATGCAGGACTCCGGATATAGCCTAACTGATGTTTAATAAAACTGCAACACAAGTTCCTGACTTTTGAACTCAATGCCTTGACTAATCAAGGCAAGCATGAATATAACTTAACGATCCTTTCAACCTGTGTAGCCTCTTTCAGGGACCTATGAACTTGGACAATAAGATTCCACTGCTGATCAATACTATTAAATTTCTTAGCCTTAACAGTATACTGTTTCTTTATATTTGACCTACCAAGGTGCATCCCTTCACATTTGGCTGGGTTTAACTCTTATTGGCTATTTCTCTTCTCATATCTGCAACTGATTGATATCATGCTGTATTATTTGTCAGTCTTCAAAGCTATCCACAACACCACCGATCATTGTATAATCTGCAGACTTATATTCTCATCCAGGCCATTGAGATATCACAAACAGCAGAGGTCCCAATACAGATCCCTGCAGAACACCAAACACAGACCTCCAGTTAGAAAACCAGTACCCTCTGCCTTTTATGGGCAAGCAGTTCTGAATCCAAATGTCCATCATGAATCATATGTGTATCTAAATCTTCTGGATAAGCCTCCCATAGGGACCCTGTCAGATGCCTTACTTATCCATGTAAACAACATCCACAGCTGTACTTTCAACAATCACTCTCATCACCTCATAAAGAAACTTGATCAAGTTGGTGAGAAACAACTTGCCCCTTGCAAAATTAGGTTTGCTTCCTAATTGGAGATGAGAAGGAATTTAGAGATGTGGAGGAGTTCAGAGGGCGGTGAATCCTTGGGATTTCTTGACTGAGATAGCTGTGCAGGCCAAGGCATTGGGTATATTTAAAGCAGGGTTTGATAGGTTCATGGTTTGTAGGGGTGTCAAAAGTTACAGACAGAAGGGAAGAGAATGGGGTCGAGAGGGATAATAAATCAGCACGATAAAGTAGTGAAGAAGACTCAATGGACCATTGGCCTAATTCTGTACTGTCTTATGGTCTGTTGAAAATTTTGACTGCAAGCAAGATGGTTTCTTATTTCTTATTATAGTCCTTGGAATGCTGTTCAAACTAACAGGTTACTGGGTAACTTGTACCTGTGGATTTCTAGCACAGAAAAGTGTTCACACCTTTAGGAGTATTAAGATTTTGTTCGGTGGAAATTAATAGCTGTCATGCTTTAAGCTACAATTTAATTCTCAGTTAATTTTTTTGTCTTTAAAATTTCATTTGTTTTACCTCCCTCACATATTTGCTGTCAGAGCTGTAGATGAGTCAGTTTGTAGTTGAAATGGTTTACTGTCAAATAATTTGTACAACTTGTATCCATCAGTCACCTAAGTTGAAGAATGGCTGTCAAAATGGACTACAGTTTCCTAGACAATACGAGCAAGTACACAAGAACCCTGACCAAGACTGCTACTTATTGCAGATCACCACTCTCAATTTCATCTTCACACCTGTGGTTATGGGAATGACATTAGCTTTGGTAAGATCAAGTTTGAATGTTCTAATTGTATTATAACACTAAGTTGTGTGCATAATTTTCTTTGGTTTAAATTTGTTGGCTTCTGATTTCCTAGTATTTGGCAGCATTACATCAGCCAAAGAAGGGGATAAGGTGGAGTGTGACAAATACCTTTACAGCTTGACTGATGATGGAAATTGCCATCAATCATTTCCATCCTACATGCCTGTATAATTAACCATACATCTGGAATATTAATCAAATTAGGAAAATGGAAGGTATATGGTTTAGCTGGCTACACAATCTAGGAAGGTTTCAAGAAAGATACAATTAATTAAGAGCCTTTTTTAAACAGCTGGCTTATTTCTTTGTCACTCTGGTAATATTGTTTCAGGAGTAGGCAAAATTCGAAACATTGCAGATACATCAAGTGTGGGAAAAAAATGTCCTAATCAATACTATTGCAATAGTATTGCAAAAGTCTTCCATGAACAACTTTATTAATTATTTGCAATATTAAACCAAATTATGTATGTTTAAAAACTTGTTTGAAGGTTGCATAGACTTTTGTTGGAGCTGTGGAAGTCAAAATCCAACCCTGATTTTAGCTGCTGCTGAATTTACTTCATTTTACAACATTTGTCATACTTATGGAACATCATCTCTGTGGTATGCAAGTTTTGTAGACTATCTTACAAGTTGCAGTTAAAACCTTTACTGACTAAATGTACTGTATGTTCAGCCTTCTCAGGATGTTAAAAGTTTTTGTTTCTTTTACAGTTTACAATAAATGTGAGCACTGATATGAGGCACCATCGTGTCAGAATGCTCTTTCAAGACTCCCCGCTTCCACAAGGCAAGAAGCCTAAAAAGGACCAAGGACTCCAAGTTATCTTGGACCCTGTGCATAGTGTGCGTTTACTGGACTGGTGGCATCCACAATATCCCTTTTCTGCCAGTATTTAGTATTATTTCCCTTTCAAACAATACAAAACTGGGAGGAAAAAATTGGCACTTAATTGAATTGCATGTTAGATATGGAGAATGAGTTCAGTTTATAGAGAAGTGACTTAAGGAATGTAGAATTTTGTGATTCATAAATGTCAAAGGTGATTAGCAGCTGAAATGCAAATATTGTGGGATGAAATGTGTACACCATTTGGAGCCCGGATCTGAGAGTCAGGAAAAACTAATCTTGTCTGGAAAGTAATTTATTTAACAGTAGTTCAACTTTACATCTTTCTCATTATTTTATACACAAAGTTTTCAGATTGCTTGATGTAGGGATTGGTTTTCCCTTATTTTGACAGTACGAAATTATTAAATACTTTGCAGTGGTATACGAGCAGTAAGAAGTTGCATAAACAGAGTACCCATGTCACTTAATGACACTCACATGCAATGTTTTTAATTAGCATTGGTGGTAACCAATAGAAACATTGCTCTCTTTTTAATGTATTTCCACAAAAAGTGATTGCAAGCTTTATAGTAATCTGGATTTTCAATAGTACTTCATTACCATTAAACACGTTTTGGTCTCATAAAAGATGAGAAGACTGGAGCCAAAAGTTAACTTATTGTAAAGAGAATTTTTGTATGGTGCGTTATTTTGAAGTTCTTCATTTTCTCTATTATTTACATATTATTTAATTCTGCACAATTAGAAATGGATTAAAATATATTACATTTAGTTTTGATTTGTATAATTTGTTGATGGGATTTTGATTGCAGTGGGTGATTGGTTTAGAAATGCACAAAATGGTTATGAATTGCACTTGAAAAGCAGAAAAGCTGAAATAACTGAATTGTAAGTTGATAATTTAAATATTGTGCATTTAATTAATCTAAGCCATTTTTGAATCTCTGTAAAAATTAAGAAATCCATTAATGTTTCCAGTAATCTGAAAAGGATTTAGTAAAATCACCCTGACACATTTTTTGCATTTAGAATTTTACTGCTTGCTGTCTGAGGACAGAAATTGTCAGGCACAATACATGAAAGATGCTGATTTCTTTAAATGAAAATGATTTGGAACACTAAAAGTGACTGACAAATTGTTTCATTGTCAAACTACTTGTTCTAAATTGCAGAACTTGATTTGTTTTGAATTGGTCTTCACTACTTTTAACATGCTACCTGCCTCCTTTAAAAACTACATGATCGGCGATTGAGCGAATGTGCTACATGATGAAGTAAAGTCAATCCCAAATCAATCTTAACTTACTAGTCATGATAAATTTCTGTTAGTGGAATATGATGAGTATGAGTAGTATAATTGAGTACAATATGGATATCATGTTTCTGATTGACAGATTTGTTTGCAGGAAACTAGAAATACTGATTTTTGCACAGCACATGGCAGCTTATTTCAGTTAGTGGCACATATTTCAATGCTATGTGAAATTGACAGCAATGTTCTTTCATTACTGTTTTACATGAAGTACCTTGTATTTGAATTTTTTGGAACAATGTTTTTCCAATGTGCATGCATATACAATATAATTAGACAGTTTGGAAGTTGAGAGTTTGTAAATCCAGTAGTTCTAAAATGGCATTAAACATACACAAAATGCAGAAATTTACAGCTGAGCTTAAGAAAGTTGCAGCCCTTTTAGCTTCTGGGAAACCATTAGGACGTAGCTAATATTTTATCTCGATATTTTTTTCTCAAAATTGTTGGAATTGGCCTTTAATTGTGACTGTTGGTTCAAATTTTACCATTTGGTGCATTTATTTATTAGAATATGTATTCAAAGGGTAAATAATTTGCCAAATTTCTTTTAATCTTATATTTTAACCATAAATGCAAAATTAAATGTTCAATTTTCAGCCAGGGATGATTTAATTGTACATCAAAATAAACATGCTGTGAAAATTCAAGCTTACTACTGTCCCTAGTACAACTTACTTTATTTTTTCTAAAAGTAAAATCTAGTATTTCTGTGAAATGTAGCTAATTATTCATTAAAGTCAGTACCATATGTTTGGTACATGTTCCAGATTATTCAGAAATTCCAGGTAACATTGAAGAAATCTTTTGTTAGTTGTGAAGGTGATTGGCTTCTTCGAATGTGACTTTGTGAAAACCAGCATCTCATTTGTAAGTAGCATGCTCCAGAGTAATGCCTTTTATCAGAAGTTTGTTTCATCTCAGAAACCTATTTGCTTAACCTTCATTTCTCCAAGCCTTCTATTTTTTGACAGTGAAGGGGGTTTATGGATTACCTAGTTTTACACTGCTGTCATCAGCTTATGAGCTATCAATTCAAGTTTTTGAGTGTGTCTTGAAACCATTTAATTTCTCACCTGGTAATTTACAGAAATGCAGAAAACTGAACTAACCAGAAATTTTTTCAGCCAATGCCAAATACTGTTGGCTACATGCGTGTTACTGAAGTACAGCTGTAATGAATAAGATGCTTCTCATTAGGTTCAAAGACACTGGACAGAAGTTAATGATTTATCCATCTGTGTTCTGAGTAGGAAAATTTAATAAGTAGTAGATCTAAATGTTGATTAAGAGAAAAATTAATTTTCTAGTTCTGCATTCTGGATTTAGTCCTCTTGTATTGGGTTAATATGCATAATTAGAGATATAAAGACATTGGAGGAAAGTAATTAAGCTTCACTATCAAATATAGCTGTCCAATTGTTGGCATATTGTTAAGATGTAATTTAAAACAGATCTACAAATTTGTGTAAAAACCCTATTTTGAAATGAACTCTATTGAGATTACATACTTCTCTATTGAGGTTAAATATTTAAAGTACAGTACCACTAAGTAGACAAAACAGATGTGGATGTATTCATGTGAGGTATTGATGTAGTCTGAAATTTCACTGCTATTGAACATGTACTATAATTGCAACAAGCCAGAAATTGTATGACTAAATATTATTCAAATTGACTGAAATATATCATGGTTACTTTAACTGGACTATGTAAGTGTTGAACTTGATGTTGGTTGACAACTGATGAGCATGATTTCCTTCATTCATTTCTTGAAAGTTTCTTTCATTGGACAATTAGAATTTTCATTTTAAAATGTACAACATAAATTCTATGAAAATTTAAATAGCATATTTGCTAAACAAATCATTTTTGAATTACATTATTTTCATTTTTAGACAGTAGTCTCAAGACCTTTAATAAAGTTCATGATGGTATAAATTTCTGTGCTGTAAGTTGTGTTGATGAATTTCTAAACTAAATACAGTATCATGTTAACAGCTTCATTGGGGAAACTGAAGAGCTGAGGACAAGCATTTTTTAAAATCTGATTTTTGAATTTAAAGAATTAAATTTGCTTAAGGACACTTCCTTTATTGGGGTGAATGAATAGATATTCATTTTCACTTAAGAATGAGAGGTTTTTCAACATCATTTGACAAATGAATATATGTTGTTGATCCACATTTTAAGGGGCATTTGAACAGAAGAGTAAGAGAAATTTAGGAAAAGAATTCCAGAGATGGAAACTGTTAAAACCATATCTCAATATTGCTGGTGGAAATACTAAGATCTGGAATTATCAGGAGGTCAGAACTAGAATATAGATATTCTATATTTAGTTTGGTGTTTATGGCTATTTAGCAAATGGCCTTTGTCCCCTACAAACCAGCCATTTTCAAAAATGTACACTCTATAAAACTAATCATTACTTTGAAGTGTTTCAATGTAATGGACATTAATCTCTTAATTGTATGACTTTTATCTGATTGTACATCATTACAGAATATATTCAACAAATAAAGATGAAGCTCTAATTCTTTCATCCCACCCTCCTACCTTCCTCCTCTGGACTTGTCTATTAACAACCATCTTGGGCTCCTCCCCATCCACTTCCCTGTCTTGTTCTGGCTTCTGCCTCTTCCTTTTCTGTCCTGATGAAGGGCTTTGCTCCAGAATGACTGTCCATTTCCCTATATAGATGGTGAATGACCTGCTGATTTCCTCCAGCATTTTGTGCATGTTGCTCCTGATTTTGTGCATCTGCAAAATCTCTTGGCACCATCAAGCACAATCTTAACACCTGTGAGGGGACTGGAATATAGTTTTGTATGTAGAGATCAAAGCAACCAGTTTCTAATCTTGGTCAACACAATCATTGTAGCTTGTTTTAAAGAATAGCATAGCCATTGAATGTGTATACTATACTAACACTAATCCCATTTTTAAAATTCCCCATTCAGTCTGCCACTTACTTATACATCAGGAACAAGTTGTTGTGACCAATACAAGCTTTATAATGGGAGAAAACTTAAAGCACCCAAAGGAAAAATACAGCAATGGAGAGGATTTGCAAATTCCACACAGACTGCACCCTAGATAAGGATTGAATTTGGGTCTCCACCACTGAGAGAGTGATTTCACTAACTGAGCAGTGTAGCACAAGTTGAGTCAGTGGTGGGGAAGGCAAATGAGATGTTAGCAAGCATTTTGAGACGACTAAAATATCAAAACAAGGATGTAATGCTGAGGCTTTATAAGGCACTGGTGAGGCCTAATTTGGAGTATTGTAGGCAGTTTTGAAACCCTTATCTAAGAAAGGATCTAGAGGTGGTTCACAAGAATGATTCCAGGAATGAACGGCTTATCGGATGAGGAGCGAGTGGTAGCTGTGGCCTGTTACCTGCTGGAATTTATCAGAATGAGGGGGGATCTCATTGAAACCTATCGAATGTTGAAAGGCCTATGCAGAGTGGATCTGGAGAGGATGTTTCCCATAGTGAGGGCGTCTAGGACCAGAGGACACAACCTCAAAAGAGGTGAGGAAGTGTTGACCATTTAGGAAATACACTGCACAGCTCGTAATTAAAGCTTGTACTTTATTGGCCAACAGCTTAGAACATGATTATTATTCCCTCTGTAAAAACACTCACAAAGAACACTTGTCCAATTTATAACACCAAAACAGGGTATCGCATTTGGCCGGATGATCGATCCTTTCTGTGCCTAGCACCTGGCCTGGGGCAAGTTCTTCCTTGCAATGGTGGGTCTCTTGAGAGGGTTATCACTGATAGCACATCCGAAGTGTCCTCTTTTATATTTGTTCCTTACCAATTAAAATGTTGCATTCCAGTGTCATTGGCTGTGGATGATCTGATTGACCTTTAACACTTTTTTATTGGCGCTGCTCCAGGCCAGTGTCCATTTATTGCCCTCTTCTCTTCAGTAACCAGCTTGCATCACTCCAGGCAGGCACCACCCCCAACATTCATAAACCTGCATGTTATATCAAAGAACACCTCACAATAACTTATTACTTTGAAATGATCTCCAGACCAGGAGATTACCTGAATCATCATGTCTCCTTTAAGTCACAGAAAGCAAAGCAACTCCATCTCACAAATTGGAGGATGTAAAACAGTTCCACAAAATGGTTGTCTCCATCTCCAAGCACATGACAGGAACAAAGCCAATTGATCTGTCTGCTTCCACTGTCCTTAACCCATTCGAGTTCAATGTTTTCTTCCCTACTTTAAATTGGCCATAGTCAACAGAGGAATTTCTCCACCCAGAAGGTGGTGATTTTGCAGAGTTTGTTGCCTCAGACAGCAGTGGAGGCCAGGCTATTGCACGTACAGTACTTAAGGCTGAGGTTGATAAGTCAATGAGTGGAAGGTTACAGGGAGAAAGAAGAATGGGGTTGAGAGGAAAGTAGATCAGCTTTGATCAAATGGTGGAGCAGACTTGGTGGGCCAAATGACCCAGTTCTGCGCCTATGTTATGGTGTAAATGAATTTGAAGATAGGTGAAATCTAATTTACAGGCAAAAGTATTATAATGTTACAGATATGATCACTAGGTGGCAGTCTATTACTGTTCTACATAAAATTATTGAATCTTGCATATCTGGCTCATTTTTCAGCACTGCTGATTCCATTCAAACAATCCAGGTGAAGTGTGATTACTTAATTACTATTAAAAGACTGGAATATACTCCATAATTTGTTTTGTATATTATACCAATCAACCCATCAGCATAAACACAAGAGGTTCTGCAGCTGCTGGAAATCCAGAGCAAGGTACTCCCAATGAAAGGTCTAATCTCGACACATTTGACTGTTCATTCCCCTCCATAGATGCTGCCTGGGCCCGCTGAGATCTTCCAGCATTTTGTGTTTAACTCAGCAATGTAACCTGGACAATGCAGACACTGATATGCAGTGCATTTTATGATAAACCATAGTCAAGCATTTCACCTAACCTTGAATTCCCTGCCATGTGGAACTACAATGCAAGCACCTGAAAAGAATCACTCCTACTGATTTAAAATTAAGCTTATAGGGAACATGATAATATCTAAACATGAGAAAATCTGCAGACGCTGGAAATCCAAAGCAACACACACAAAATGCTAGAGGAGCTCAGCGGGCCAGGCAGCATCTATGAAAAAGAGTAAACAGTCAACGTTTCAGGCTGAGACCCTCCATCAGGACTGGATAGAAAGAGGAGGAGTCAGAGTAAGAATGTGGGGAAAGGGGAGGAAGAAGTACAAGGTGAAACGGAGAAGGAAAGGGGGTGAAGTAAAGAGTTGGGAAGTTGGTGAAAGAGCTAAAGGGCTGGAGAAGGAGATACCTGATAGGAGAGGACTGAAGACCATGGACAAGAGGTTGTAGCACTAGAAGGAGGTGATAGGCAGGTAAGGCGATAGGATGAGAGAGGGAAACAGGAATGGGGAATGTTGAAGGGGTGGGGCAATTAGCAGAAGTTTGAGAAATTGATTTTCATAGCATCTGGTTGGAGACTGTCCAGACGGAAAATAAGGAGTTGCTCCTCCAATTTAAGTGTGGGCTCATCATGGCAGTAGAGGAGGCCATGGATTGATATTTGTGGCGGATGGAGCGAAGGTGGTCAGTGAAATGGTCTCCCAATCTATGTCGGGTCTCACCAATATACAGGAGGCTACATTGGAAGCACTGGATACAATTGCGATGGTCCCAATAGACTCACAGGTGAATTGCTACGTCACCTGGAAAGACTGAGGCCCTGAATGGAAGTGAGGGAGGAGGTGTAGGGATAAGTATAGCACTTGTTCTGTTTGCAAGGCTAGGTACCAGGAGGGACAAGTGGACAAGGGAGTCGTGCCGGGAGTGATGCTTGGAGAAAGTGGGAGGGAGGGGTGAGAGCAAATGTATGCGAAATGGAAGAGATGCAGGTGAGGGCTGTGTTGATGGTGGAGGAAAGGAAGCCCCTTTCTTTGAAGGAGAACATCTCGGTTGTGCTGGAATGAAAAGCCTCATCCTGAGAGCAAATGTGGTGGAGATGAATCAACTAAGAAAAGGAGATGGCATTTTTACAAGTGACAGGATGGGAAGAGTCCAGATAGCTGTGAGAGTCAGTCGGCTTATAAAAGATATCAGTAGATACACTATCTCCAGAGATGGAGACAGAGAGGTGTTGGAAGTGGGCCAGCTAAATTTGAGGGCAGGGTGGAAGTTCCAGGCAAAGTTGATGAAATTGATGAGCTTGGCATTGATGCAGGAAGCAGTCCCAATGCATTCGTAGATGTAGCATAGGAAGAGTTAGAGAGCTATGGTGGTATAAGCTTGGAAAGTGGAGAGTTCCATTTTACTGATAAAAAGGCAGGCATCACTGGGACTCATGTGAGTTCCATGGCTACACCTATAATAGGAAGTGGGAAGAGGCGAAGGAAAAATTCTTGGGGGTAAGGACCAGTTCTGCCAGACAGAGAAGAGTGGTGGTGGAGGAGATCTGGTTGGGTCTGTTATCTGGAAAGAAGCAGAGAGCTTTAAGGCCTGGGGATTTGAACCAAGCCATCAGGAGAGCTGACCTGGGTGGAGACCCTGCTACTTGCAAACACCAGAGTTGGTGCCTTCGAGTTGGCGCAAAGCCGACATGAAGTGAAACCGAGAGTGATTGTCCTGGAGCAAACACGAGGAAATCTGCAGATGCTGGAAATTCAAACAACACACACAAAATACTGGTGGAACACAGCAGGCCAGACAGCACTTCAAAGGGTCTTGGCCCAAAACATCGACAGTGCTCCCTATAGATGCGGCCTGTCCTGCTGTGTTCCACCAGCAATTTGTGTGTGGTGATTGTCCTGGACGTTTCTTTTGTGATCGCAAGACCCTGTTGGACATTGATTGCTGTAAGTCTGCTTCCCTTGTTTTGTTGAGAGACATACAGCCAGGCAGCAGTGTCAACTTGGTTGCTACGACTAGGTCTCAGTCCTCAGGCTTGCATGGTGTCCGGGTTCAGTTGGTGGTAGTCTTGCCTTCTGGTGCTGCCCTCCAGTGGTGGATTCGTGGAATTACAGGCTGGACTGCCAGGAACCAAACCATCAATTTGTTGGAGTTGTTGCTCAGGACGGACTAAAGATTTGTTTTCTTACGTTACTATGTCTTTTTTTCCTTTCTCATTATTTCCCATGTTTTTGAACCTTAGCACCAGAGGAACACTGTCTCCTTTGAATGTATCCACGTATAGTCTGAATGACAGTTAAACTTGATTTAATGGGGCAGTGTCCAAAATCATGTAAGAATCAAATCAGAATAGATAGAAGAAAACAATTAATAATTGGCTCATTAAAAACAGGTGTAAAGATACTGTCTGCCATGCTTGTAGCAAGAAGGGACATTTAGTTAAAAAGTGCAGGAGCATAAAGGGTGAGGTTAAGCCTGGGCAGGGAAAGCTCAACAGACTCAGGCAGCCACACACCACCTAGGGGAAGCAGACGAGGAGGCAGTGTGTCCCTACAACATGTTTGGGGTGGAAACGGATGAGGGACCACCTGAACCATATTATGCTACAGTCACTGTCAAGGAAAAGGACATTAAGTTCGAGATTGATTCGGGGGCTACTGCATTTGTGATTAGTGAAGAGACCTACAGGAGGACGTGGGGGTCCAACCTGCCTCCCATCAGACCATCTAAGCTCCAACTCAGGACCTGTACGGGCAGCCCATACCTCATTTAGGGGTGTTATATGTGGATATTTCAGCCGGGGGCCAGAAGGCTGAAGCCAAGCTGGTGATAGCTAAGGGCAGTGGGCCCAGTCTTCTGGGCCGTGATTGGCTTCGTAAAATTGGGCTCAACTGGCATGAATTTAAATATGCACACATGACGGAAGTGCAGATGAAGTCACCGATGGCAACGTGAGTGACCCAGCTCTTGTACCATCTGCCCAGTTACAGCAAGCTGCAACCTAGCCTGATGATCCCACTAACAGGAACCTGCAGTGAAGGCAGTCGTAACAGTAGCGGACGGGGCACCCGCAGGCGATGTAAGAACAGAGCCTCCAGGATCACCAGACAAGCACTCAGAAAGCAGTCCAAGTGATTTGACAAAGAAAGTAGAATTTTCTGGAGGCGGCGGGCCCCTGGCAATCCATGTGGTACCTTTTAACTCTACGCTGAGTGGAAGATTCCTTGGCCTGAGTATTCGTGGTATTGAAGAGAACAGCTGTTCAATAAAAGAGAACCTGCTCCAGGAGAATGAATGTATCATCAAAATCAATGACTGTGATTTAACAGACAAGACCTTTGTTCAAGCACAGGAGGTTTTCTGAAACGCATTGCAATTTCCTGCTGTTGAACTCCAGACAGTTCCAAGTTATAATAGGGAACTCTATGAAAAATTTGCAATTGGGTTTATTCTGAGCCACAGTCGTGACGATGGTTCAAAAACCAAAGTTCCTTATTCAGTGCATTCCAAGCTAGGTGACAAACCTGCAGATGACGTTTATCCCAATAATGCTGAGAATAGCTTGTCACCGATTTCAAAGAAGCTCAGTAGCCCAAAACAGTTAAGGAGCAATGACCACTTAATGCATACCAGGAAAGCATGTCCACCAGTGACTTTGCTAGAGGGAGAGGCACTGGCAGAGGGGACAGAGTCCCCTGAAGAGGATAGACATTCTCACGGGGACACACAGACCCCTCTCGTGTCCCCAACACTAGATCCACCCAAAACATCCTCACCAGCAGTGCATGCTGGGTCACCGGGGTTAATGCGTAGATCGCAGCGCCCTCGCAAACCTCCTGACAGACTGAATCTTTGATTGGATTGTTTCTTCTGTTGTTAGATTGAATGTTGAAGTTGCCATGTTTTTTAGGTCTTTTTGTATTGATAACCAGTTGCTAATGATACCACCGTTTTTATTTCCCAGTTCTTCTATATTTGGGGAATGTTGGATATTAAAGGGGGAGAAGTGTTGTAATGTGAGTATTATTAAAAGTAAGTTAATACAAATCGGGGAGCTGTTGGTAGCAAGAGGCGGGATCCAGGGTTGGCGGGGTCTTCCGCTCTTTCTACTCCCAGTATGCATTGTATATTGTTCCTCCACACGAGGTACCTGGAAGCCTTTGTATTGTAAATATCATTTACCATCCCAGATAAAGATGCTCTTTTGGCCATCAAGTTGTCGAGGGGTCTTTTTGTAAAGCAGAAGTCACCACAGTGTGGTTTTCATTTTTAATTCCGGTATTAAACGTAAGAATCAGGAGAATAAAGTTCTTTATTGGAAATATAGAAAGGCTTATTACTATAAAACGTACTCACCACCCCCTCCCGGAAGTTTTCATATGTGGTTTTACAACATTGAATCACAGTGGATTTAATTTGACATTTTGATACTGATCGACAGAAAAGACTTTTGTATCAAAGTGAAAACAACTTTTTACAAATTGATCTAAATTTATTGGAATTATTAAACTCAAAATGATTGATTGCTTAATTATTGATCCCTTTCAAGTCAGTATTTAGTAGATGTGCCTTCAGCAGCAATTACAGCCTTGAGTCTGTCTGGATAGATCTCTATCAGCTGTGCACAAAAGGAGACTGCAATATTCCCCCTTCCCAATTCTTCTTTATAAAACTGCTCAAGCTCTGTCAGATTGCATGAGGATCATGAATGAACAGTCCCTTTCAAGTCCAGTCACAAATTCTCAATTGGATTGAGGTCTGGACTCTGTCTTGACCACTCCAGACTTTGTTGTTTTTAAGCCTGTGTGACTTTGGACTTGTGCCTGGGGTCATTGTCTTGCTGGAAAACAAATCATCTCCCAAGTAACAGTTTTCTCACAGACTGCATCAGATTTTCCTGCAGGATTTCCCTGTATTTTGCTGCATTCATTTTACCCTCTACCTTCACAAGTCTTCCAGGGTTTGCTGCAGTGTATGATGCTGCCACCACAGGTAGGGATGATGTGCTTTTTATGATGTGTGTTTTTGCTTACACCAAATATATTGTTTAGACTGATAATCAAAAATCTCAATTTTGGTTTCATCAAACCATAGAACCTTCTTCCAGCTGACTTCAAAGTCTTCCACATGCCTTCTGGCAAACTCTAGCTGAGATTTCATGTGAGTTTTTTCAACAGTGGCTTTCTCTTTGCCACTCTCCCGTAAAGCTGTGACTGGTGAAGCACCCAGGCAACAGTTGTTCTATGTGCAGTCTCTCCCATCTCATGCACTGAAACTTGTAACTCCTCCAGAGTTGTCATGGGTCTCTTGGTGGCCTCCCTCACTAGTCCCCTTCTTACACGGTCACTCAGTTTTTGAGAACGGTCTGCCCTCTGCCCTAGGCAGATTTACAGCTGTGCATACTCTTTCCATTTCTTGATGATTGACTTGATTCAGAGACTCGAAAATTTTCTAGTATCCATCTCCTGACGTGCTTTTCAACAACATTTTTGCGAAGTTGCTTGGAATTTTGTCTTCATGGTGAGTTTTTGCCAGGATACTGACTCACCAGCAGTTGGACCTTCCAGATACCTGTTAATACAATAAACACCTTGAATGCGCACAGGTTTGTATATAGCTCGGACACTAACTAATGATGTGACTTCCAAAACCAATTGGCTGCACCAGTCATGATTTGGTTATGCAATCAATTATTTTGTGTTTTATATTTATAATTAATTTAAATCACTTAGTAGAGATCTGTTTTCACTTTGACACGACTGAGCCTTTTTCTGTTGATCAGTGTCAAAAAAACCAAATTAAATGCACTGTGATTCAATGTTGTAAAACAATAAAACTTCAAAGAGACTGAATACATTTTAGAGGCACTGTATATCCCAGCCCCCTATTGTGACTACAGTGCATGAAATCACAATCCTAGAATAAGGTCCTGAGGCCAACCAGAGGCTGAGCAGGAACTGGGAGGGAGGGGGGAGGGGTGAGAGGACGGAATGAGTTTTCTGGAAACCTGTGCAGAATGACATTTTGTGTGACCGGAGGGTGGGAGTGAAGGACGGAAGAGTAGAGAGAGGGAAGGATGCAGGGGGTAACAATGACAAACGTGCCAAAGGGTTGCCATGGCGGTGAGCAAGGTGGTCGAGCTCATAGGAGACAACTAGTCATATAGAGATGGGCTCCTCCTTGGTCTTTGTCATCCCTACATCCACTCAGGTAATCCTAATAGCATGTAGGCAATTTGTTTCATACCCAAATCATTCTAACAATTAAGATTCCTACTAGAGATCCTTACCAAAGTCCCCAGGGCAGCATGGATGCACGGACCCAGCCTCTGATAAACCTGCATGGATTCCCTAAGCCAGTTGCCGTAATGCAGCCCGCCCTTGTCTGGTGTACTGCTAATGGTCTGCTGATTCTAATCTACTTAGAAACACAGAAAGCATACAGCACGACACAGGCCCTTCGGCCTACAAAGCTGCACTGAAAATGTCCCTAACTTAGAAGAACCTAGGCTTTACCCATAGCTCTCTGTTTCCAAGCTCCATGTAGCCATCCAGGAGTCTCTTAAAAGACCCTATCATTTCCGCCTCTACCACCACCGCCGGCAGTCCATCCCACGCTCTCACCACTCTCTGTGTAAAAAACTTACCCCGACATCTCCTCTACCTACTTCCAAGCACCTTAAAACTATGCCCTCTCGTGCTAGCCATTTCAGCCCTGGGGAAAAGCCTCTGACTATCCACACGATCAATGCCTCTCATTATCTTGTACACCTCTACCAAGTCACCCCTCATCCTCCGTCACTCCAAGGAGAAAAGGCTGAGTTCACTCCACATATTCTCATAAGGCATTCTCCCCAATCCAAGCAACATCCTTGTAAATCTCCTCTGCACCCTTTCTATCATTTCTACGTCCTTCCTATAGTGAGGCAACCGGAATTGAGCACAGTACTCCAAGTGGGGTCTGACCAGGGTCCTATATAGCTGCAACATTACCTCTCGCCTCCTAAACTCAATCCCACGATTGATGAAGGCCAATGCATCGTATGCCTTCTTAACCACAGAGTCAACCTGCATAGCAGCTTTGAATGTCCTGTGGACTTGGAACCCAAGATCCCTCTGATCCTCCACGCTGCCAAGAATCTTACCATTAATACTAAATTCTGCCATCATATTTGACCTACCAAAGTGAACCACCCCACACTTAACTGGGTTGAACTCCATCTGCCACTTCTCAGCCCAGTTTTGCATCCTATCAATGTCCCGTTGTAACCTCTGACAGCCCTCCACACTATCCACAACACCCCCAACCTTTGTGTCATCAGCAAACTTACCAACCCATCCCTCCACTTCCTCATCCAGGTCATTTATAAAGATCTCAAATAGTTGGGGTCCCAGAACAGATCCCTGAGGCACAGCACTGGTCACCGAACTCCCTGCAGAACATGACCCGTCTACAACCACTCTTTGCTTTCTGTGGGCAAGCCAGTTCTGGATCCACAAAGCAATGTCCCCTTGGATCATGTGCCTTTTTACTTTCTGAATAAGCCTTGCATGAGGTACCTTGTCAAATGCCTTGCTGAAATCCATATACACTACATCTACGGCTCTATCTTTATCAATATGTTTAGTCACATCCTCAAAGTTTTCAATCAGGCTTGTAAGGCATGACCTGCCTTTGCCAAAGCCATGCTGGCTATTCCTAATCATATTATGCCTCACCAAAATGTTCATAAATCCTGCCTCACAGGATCTTCTTCTGCAACTTACCAACCACTGAAGTAAGACTCACTGACCTATAATTTCTGGGCTATCTCTACTCCCTTTCTTGAATAAGGGAACAACATCTGCAACACTCCAATCCTCCGGAACCTCTCCTGTCCTCATTGATGATGCAAAGATCATTGCCAGAGGCTCATCAATCTCCTCTTTCACCTCCCACAGTAGTCTGGGGTACATCTTGTCCGGTCCAGGTGACTCATCCAAGTTGATGCTTTCCAAAAGTTCCAGCACATTCTCTTTCTTAATGTCTACATTTTCAATCTTTTCAGTCCACTGCAAGTCATCCCTACAATCACTAAGATCCTTTTCTGTAGTGAATACTAAAGCAATGTATTGATTAAGTATCTCCGCTATCTCCACCAGTTCCATACACACTTTTCCACTGTCACACTTGATTGGTCCTATTCTCTCACAGCTTATTCTCTTGCTCTTCACACACTTGTAGAATGTGTTGAGGTTTTTTTTAATCCTGCTCACCAAGGCCTTCTCATGGACCCGTCTGGGTCTCCTAACTTCATTCTAAAGCTCCCTCCTGCTTATAATCTCCTAGATTCATATCATTGCCTGGTTTTTGAATCTCTCATTAACTCTTCTTTTTTTCTTGCAAAAGTCTTTGTACACCACGGATCTTGTACCCTACCATTCTTTCCATGTCTCATTGGAATGTACCTACTCAGAACCCCAACGCAAATATTCCCTGAGCATTTGCCACATTCCTTCTGTTAGTTTCCCTGAGAACATCTGTTCCCAATCTATGTTTCCAAGTTCCTGCCTGACAGCCTCATAGTTCCCCTTACTCCAATTAAACGTTTCCCTAACTTGTCTGTTCCTATCCCTCTCCAATGCTATGGTAAAGGAGATAGAATTGTGATTACTATCTCCAAAATGTTCTCCCACTGAGAGATCTGACACCTGATCAGGTTCATTTCCCAATACCAGATCAAGTACAGCCTCTCCTCTTGTAGGCTTATCTACATATTGTGTCAAGGAACCTTCCTGAACACACCTAACAAACTCCACCCCATCTAAACCCCTCACTCTAGGGAGATGCCAATTGATATTTGGGAAATTAAAATCTCCCACCACAACAACCCTGTTATTATTTCTCCTTTCCAGAATCTGTCTCCCTATCTGCTCGTTGATGTCCCTGTTATTATTGGATGGTCTATAAAAAACTCACAGTAGAGTTATTGACCCCTTCCTGTTCCTAATCTCCACCCACAGAGACTCAATAGACAACGTCTCCATGACTTCCTCCTTTTCTGCAGCCGTGACACTATCTCTGATCAACAGTGCCATGCCCCCACCCCTTTTGCATCCCTCCCTGTCCTTTCTGAAACATCTAATGCTTGGCACTTGAAGTAACTAGTCCTGCCCCTGCACCTCTGTAATGGCCACAACATCACAGCTCCAAGTGCTGATCCATACTCTAAGCTCATCCACTTTACTTGTGATACTCCTCGCATTAAAATGGACACATCTCAAACCATCGGACTGAACGCGTCCCTTCTCTTTCACCTGCCTATCCTCCCTTTCGCACTGTCTCCAAACTTCCTCTATTTGTGAGCCAACCTCCCTTTCGTTTGCCACTTTAGTTTGGTTCCTGGGCCCTTTGGTGTCATGTTGATCAATTGCACTTTGACCATCATTATCAGATTACCATTAGAATGTCTCTCCTCCCCCCTTACACACCACACTTCTCCTTCCTCCACTTTCTGTGTTTCTGCTATTTTGTGGTGTTGTGCTGGCAAGGAAACAGTGAGTCTGTTCTGACACACCATAAAGACGAAAAATAAAGAACAAAGAGGTTAGCCATCTTTTTCGGAAGCATCCAAAACAGCTTCAGAGCAATACAGAAGCACAAATGCTAATGAGGATATCTAGTGCTGGTCAAATTGGGAACGGGATGGGAATATAATAATCTAAATAAACACTGTTGTGAGAATGTCTGACAGATTCTGTATACCTTTTGCTTGGGAAATGTCTTCTGGCTCTTTGGGTCATCGGCCTGTGAGGGTAGAATGGCTATTCCAGCCGGGTGGACACTCTCTCCTATTCCTTGTTTTAGCTGTAAAGAAGGGGATGAAGAATATGGAAGAATTCTTTCATCATCAGATCTTGGGAGACTTGATTTCTTTGTGAAGGTGGTGAAGAGAAGGTTGTGGAATAATGTAGAGTAAAATGGAATAAATAGGAGAGGTGGATAGAGTAACAATTGCAGAGGGAGGTACAGAAGCCTGAAGGCACACACTCAACGATCCAGGAACAGCTTCTTCCCCTCTGCCGTTCGATTCCTAAACGGACATTGAATCTTTGGACACCACCTCATTTTTTTTAATATACAGTATTTCTGGTTTTGCATGTTTAAAAAAATGTATTCATGTAATATATGTAATTAATTTACTTGTGTAGTTATTACTATTATTATTTTATTTATTATTATTATTATTATTTTCTCTCTGCTAGATTATATATCACATTGAACTGCTGCTAAGTTAACAAATTTCACGTCACATGCTAGTGATAATAAACCCAATTCTGAACTATGTGTTTCTGTATCTTAGTGTGTGGTTCTCTTCCTCATAACTCATCTCCTGCATGTTTCTTTTGTTAGTGTTCCTGATGGGTTTCCTGGCCCCTTTCATGAAAAAGATCTCTCCCCTAGCAAATTTTACATTGATTAGCACATATGTGTTTTCTCAATCAACCATGGAGTTCTCACTTGCCCCTATCAGGGGTCAAGTGTGAGTCAAATTTGGCTCCTACAAGGATTGTGCTTTTAAGGGCTGATGCTCTTCTCTGTTGACTGCTCAGTGATGACGGTTGAGGGTCATTGAGAGTAGAACCACTGAAAGCTGTGTATATACTAGGTTAAACATTTTACTTGGGTGCAACCTACACTGATGCGGTATCAAGCTTTTTATTGACATTACTTGCTGCTTTTTGAGTGCAACCAAATTTGGCACCATCACTGAAATTAACAATGTCTTAACACACCATGTTAGATGGAAAACTGTCTCTACATATCAATATGGAGGTTGATTACTTGTATAACAATACTGCCAATGAAAGGTTTCGAAAGGTTGGTCATGGATAGAATGAACTCCTGCCTCAGCAAGGATCTGGACCCACTGCAATTTGCCTATTGCCACAATAGGTCAATGGCAGACACAATCTCAATGGCTATTTACATGGACTTAGATCACCTGGACAATACAAACATCTACGTCAGTCAGGATGCTGTTTATTGACTACAGCTCAGCATTTAACACTATCATTCCCACAGTCCTGATACAGAACCTGGCCTCTGTACCTCCCTCTGCAATTGGATCCTCGACTTCCTAAACAGAAAACCACAATCTGTGCAGATTGGTGATAACATCTCCTCGCTGACACTCAACACTGGTGTGTGCTTAGCCCACTGCTTGACTCCCTCTATTCCCTTGACTGTGCTGATGATACAGCCATTGTTCACAGAATCGCAGATGGAGAGACTACATACAGGAGTGAGATATATCTGCTAGTTGAGTGGTGTAACAGCAACAACCTTGCACTCAATGTCAGTAAGATGAAAGAGCCAATTGTGGACTTCAGGAAGGGTAAGATGAGGGAACATGAGCCAATCCTCATAGAGGAATCAGAAGTGGAAAGAGTCAGTAATTTCAAGTTCCTGAGTGTCAGGTCTCTGAAGATCTAACCTGGTCCCAGCATATCAATGCAGTTACAAGGAAGACATGAGAGTGTCTATATTTCTTTAGGAGTTTGAGGATATTTGATTTGTCATCTAAAAGACTCGAAAACTTCTATAGATGTACCGTGGAGAACATTCTGACAGGCTACATCACTGTCTGGTATAGGGCTGGGGAGCTACTGCACTGGACTGACAGAAGCTACAGAAAGTTATACAATTAGTCAGCTCCAACTTGGGTACAAGCCTCTGTAGTATTCAAAGCAACTTCAAGGAGCTGTGCCTGAGAAAGGCAACGTCCATCACTAAGGACTCCCATCACCCCGGACATGCCTTCTTCTCACTGTTACCATCAGGAAGGAGGTACAGAGGCCTGAAGGTGAATGGCTCAGTGATTCAGGAACAGCTTCTTCCCCTCTGCCACCCAATTTCTCAATGGACTTTGAACCCATGAACTCTACCTCACTACATTTCTATTATATTATCTCTGTTTTGCACTGTTTTTAATCTATTTAATATACATATAAATATACTTACTGTAACTGATTTCCCTTTTTTCTGTATATGATCATGTCTTGCATAGTACCACTGCTGTTAAGTTCACAAGTTTCACGACACGTGTCAGTGATAGCAAAGCTGATTCTGATTCTGACTAGTGTACATCTTAAAAGTTAAACAATATTACTGTTGTTGATTGGGTTCTGTATCTCTCCCCTTGCGTGTGTAGTAGGAGGTACACAATTCAGCAGCCAGCCAAACAACAGCTCGGTAGGGAGCTGCGCAGAAGGGTGCACAGCGTGGCTCGGTAGGGAGCTGCGTAGAGGGGTGCACAGCGTGGCTGGGTAGGGAGCTGCGTAGAAGGGTGCACAGCGTGGCTCGGTAGGGAGCTGCGTAGAAGGGTGCACAGCGTGGCTGGGTAGGGAGCTGCGTAGAAGGGTGCACAGCGTGGCTGGGTAGGGAGCTGCGTAGAAGGGTGCACAGCGTGGCTCGGTAGGGAGCTGCGTAGAAGGGTGCACAGCGTGGCTCGGTAGGGAGCTGCGCAGAGGGGTGCACAGCGTGGCTCGGTAGGGAGCTGCGTAGAAGGGTGCACAGCGTGGCTCGGTAGGGAGCTGCGCAGAGGGGTGCACAGCGTGGCTCGGTAGGGAGCTGCGTAGAAGGGTGCACAGCGTGGCTCGGTAGGGAGCTGCGTAGAAGGGTGCACAGCGTGGCTCGGTAGGGAGCTGCGCAGAAGGGTGCACAGCGTGGCTCGGTAGGGAGCTGCGTAGAAGGGTGCACAGCGTGGCTGGGTAGGGAGCTGCGTAGAAGGGTGCACAGCGTGGATCGGTAGGGAGCTGCGTAGAAGGGTGCACAGCGTGGCTCGGTAGGGAGCTGCGTAGAAGGGTGCACAGCGTGGCTCGGAAGGGAGCTGCGTAGAAGGGTGCACAGCGTGGCTCGGTAGGGAGCTGGCAAGAAGGGTGCACAGCGTGGCTCGGTAGGGAGCTGCGCAGAAGGGTGCACAGCGTGGCTCGGTAGGGAGCTGCGTAGAAGGGTGCACAGCGTGGCTCGGTAGGGAGCTGCGTAGAAGGGTGCACAGCGTGGCTCGGTAGGGAGCTGCGTAGAAGGGTGCACAGCGTGGCTCGGTAGGGAGCTGCGTAGAAGGGTGCACAGCGTGGCTCGGTAGGGAGCTGCGCAGAAGGGTGCACAGCGTGGCTCGGTAGGGAGCTGCGTAGAAGGGTGCACAGCGTGGCTCGGTAGGGAGCTGCGTAGAGGGGTGCACAGCGTGGATCGGAAGGGAGCTGCGCAGAGGGGTGCACAGCGTGGCTCGGTAGGGAGCTGCGTAGAAGGGTGCACAGCGTGGATCGGTAGGGAGCTGCGCAGAAGGGTGCACAGCGTGGCTCGGTAGGGAACTGCGCAGAAGGGTGCACAGCGTGGCTCGGTAGGGAGCTGCGTAGAAGGGTGCACAGCGTGGCTCGGTAGGGAGCTGCGTAGAAGGGTGCACAGCGTGGCTCGGTAGGGAGCTGCGTAGAAGGGTGCACAGCGTGGCTGGGTAGGGAGCTGCGTAGAAGGGTGCACAGCGTGGCTCGGTAGGGAGCTGCGTAGAAGGGTGCACAGCGTGGCTCGGTAGGGAGCTGCGCAGAAGGGTGCACAGCGTGGCTCGGTAGGGAGCTGCGTAGAAGGGTGCACAGCGTGGCTCGGTAGGGAGCTGCGCAGAAGGGTGCACAGCGTGGCTCGGTAGGGAGCTGCGCAGAGGGGTGCACAGCGTGGCTCGGTAGGGAGCTGCGCAGAGGGGTGCACAGCGTGGCTGGGTAGGGAGCTGCGCAGAGGGGTGCACAGCGTGGCTCGGTAGGGAGCTGGCAAGAAGGGTGCACAGCGTGGCTCGGTAGGGAGCTGCGTAGAAGGGTGCACAGCGTGGCTCGGTAGGGAGCTGCGTAGAAGGGTGCACAGCGTGGCTCGGTAGGGAGCTGCGCAGAGGGGTGCACAGCGTGGCTCGGTAGGGAGCTGCGTAGAAGGGTGCACAGCGTGGCTCGGTAGGGAGCTGCGCAGAGGGGTGCACAGCGTGGCTCGGTAGGGAGCTGCGTAGAAGGGTGCACAGCGTGGCTCGGTAGGGAGCTGCGTAGAAGGGTGCACAGCGTGGCTCGGTAGGGAGCTGCGTAGAAGGGAGCACAGCGTGGATCGGTAGGGAGCTGCGTAGAAGGGAGCACAGCGTGGCTCGGTAGGGAGCTGCGTAGAAGGGTGCACAGCGTGGCTCGGTAGGGAGCTGCGCAGAGGGGTGCACAGCGTGGCTCGGTAGGGAGCTGCGTAGAAGGGTGCACAGCGTGGCTCGGTAGGGAGCTGCGCAGAAGGGTGCACAGCGTGGATCGGTAGGGAGCTGCGTAGAAGGGAGCACAGCGTGGCTCGGTAGGGAGCTGCGTAGAAGGGTGCACAGCGTGGCTCGGTAGGGAGCTGCGTAGAAGGGAGCACAGCGTGGCTCGGTAGGGAGCTGCGTAGAAGGGTGCACAGCGTGGCTCGGTAGGGAGCTGCGTAGAAGGGTGCACAGCGTGGCTCGGTAGGGAGCTGCGTAGAAGGGTGCACAGCGTGGCTCGGTAGGGAGCTGCGTAGAAGGGAGCACAGCGTGGATCGGTAGGGAGCTGCGCAGAAGGGTGCACAGCGTGGCTCGGTAGGGAGCTGCGCAGAGGGGTGCACAGCGTGGCTCGGTAGGGAGCTGCGCAGAAGGGTGCACAGCGTGGCTCGGTAGGGAGCTGCGCAGAGGGGTGCACAGCGTGGCTCGGTAGGGAGCTGCGCAGAAGGGTGCACAGCGTGGCTCGGTAGGGAGCTGCGCAGAAGGGTGCACAGCGTGGCTCGGTAGGGAGCTGCGCAGAAGGGTGCACAGCGTGGCTCGGTAGGGAGCTGCGTAGAAGGGAGCACAGCGTGGATCGGTAGGGAGCTGCGCAGAAGGGTGCACAGCGTGGCTCGGTAGGGAGCTGCGCAGAAGGGTGCACAGCGTGGCTCGGTAGGGAGCTGCGTAGAAGGGTGCACAGCGTGGCTCGGTAGGGAGCTGCGTAGAAGGGTGCACAGCGTGGCTCGGTAGGGAGCTGCGCAGAAGGGTGCACAGCGTGGCTCGGTAGGGAGCTGCGTAGAAGGGTGCACAGCGTGGCTCGGTAGGGAGCTGTGTAGAAGGGAGCACAGCGTGGATCGGAAGGGAGCTACGCAGAAGGGTGCACAGCGTGGCTCGGTAGGGAGCTGCGCAGAAGGGTGCACAGCGTGGCTCGGTAGGGAGCTGCGTAGAAGGGAGCACAGCGTGGATCGGTAGGGAGCTGCGCAGAGGGGTGCACAGCGTGGCTCGGTAGGGAGCTGCGCAGAGGGGTGCACAGCGTGGCTCGGTAGGGAGCTGCGTAGAAGGGAGCACAGCGTGGCTCGGTAGGGAGCTGCGCAGAAGGGTGCACAGCGTGGATCGGAAGGGAGCTACGCAGAAGGGTGCACAGCGTGGCTCGGTAGGGAGCTGCGCAGAAGGGTGCACAGCGTGGCTCGGTAGGGAGCTGCGCAGAAGGGTGCACAGCGTGGCTGGGTAGGGAGCTGCGTAGAAGGGTGCACAGCGTGGCTCGGTAGGGAGCTGCGCAGAAGGGTGCACAGCGTGGCTCGGTAGGGAGCTGCGTAGAAGGGTGCACAGCGTGGCTCGGTAGGGAGCTGCGTAGAAGGGTGCACAGCGTGGCTCGGTAGGGAGCTGCGTAGAAGGGTGCACAGCGTGGCTCGGTAGGGAGCTGCGTAGAAGGGTGCACAGCGTGGCTCGGTAGGGAGCTGCGCAAAGGGGTGCACAGCGTGGCTCGGTAGGGAGCTGCGTAGAAGGGTGCACAGCGTGGCTCGGTAGGGAGCTGCGTAGAAGGGTGCACAGCGTGGCTCGGTAGGGAGTTGCGCAGAGGGGTGCACAGCGTGGCTCGGTAGGGAGCTGCGCAAAGGGGTGCACAGCGTGGCTCGGTAGGGAGCTGCGTAGAAGGGTGCACAGCGTGGCTCGGTAGGGAGCTGCGTAGAAGGGTGCACAGCGTGGCTGGGTAGGGAGCTGCGTAGAAGGGTGCACAGCGTGGCTCGGTAGGGAGCTGCGTAGAAGGGTGCACAGCGTGGCTCGGTAGGGAGCTGCGCAGAAGGGTGCACAGCGTGGCTCGGTAGGGAGCTGCGTAGAAGGGTGCACAGCGTGGCTCGGTAGGGAGCTGCGCAGAAGGGTGCACAGCGTGGCTCGGTAGGGAGCTGCGCAGAGGGGTGCACAGCGTGGCTCGGTAGGGAGCTGCGTAGAAGGGTGCACAGCGTGGCTCGGTAGGGAGTTGCGCAGAGGGGTGCACAGCGTGGCTCGGTAGGGAGCTGCGTAGAAGGGTGCACAGCGTGGCTCGGTAGGGAGTTGCGCAGAGGGGTGCACAGCGTGGCTCGGTAGGGAGCTGCGTAGAAGGGTGCACAGCGTGGCTCGGTAGGGAGCTGCGTAGAAGGGTGCACAGCGTGGCTCGGTAGGGAGCTGCGCAGAAGGGTGCACAGCGTGGCTCGGTAGGGAGCTGCGTAGAAGGGTGCACAGCGTGGCTCGGTAGGGAGCTGGCAAGAAGGGTGCACAGCGTGGCTCGGTAGGGAGCTGCGCAGAAGGGTGCACAGCGTGGCTCGGTAGGGAGCTGGCAAGAAGGGTGCACAGCGTGGCTGGGTAGGGAGCTGCGTAGAAGGGTGCACAGCGTGGCTCGGTAGGGAGCTGCGTAGAAGGGTGCACAGCGTGGCTCGGTAGGGAGCTGCGTAGAAGGGAGCACAGCGTGGATCGGTAGGGAGCTGCGCAGAGGGGTGCACAACGTGGCTCGGTAGGGAGCTGCGCAGAAGGGTGCACAGCGTGGCTCGGTAGGGAGCTGCGTAGAAGGGTGCACAGCGTGGCTCGGTAGGGAGCTGCGCAGAAGGGAGCACAGCGTGGATCGGTAGGGAGCTGCGCAGAAGGGTGCACAGCGTGGCTCGGTAGGGAGCTGCGTAGAAGGGTGCACAGCGTGGCTCGGTAGGGAGCTGGCAAGAAGGGTGCACAGCGTGGCTCGGTAGGGAGCTGCGTAGAAGGGTGCACAGCGTGGCTCGGTAGGGAGCTGCGTAGAAGGGTGCACAGCGTGGCTCGGTAGGGAGCTGCGCAGAGGGGTGCACAGCGTGGCTCGGTAGGGAGCTGCGCAGAAGGTTGCACAGCGTGGCTCGGTAGGGAGTTGTGCAGAAGGGTGCACAGCGTGGCTCGGTAGGGAGCTGCGTAGAAGGGTGCACAGCGTGGCTCGGTAGGGAGCTGCGTAGAAGGGAGCACAGCGTGGCTCGGTAGGGAGCTGCGCAGAAGGGTGCACAGCGTGGCTCGGTAGGGAGCTGCGCAGAAGGGTGCACAGCGTGGCTCGGTAGGGAGCTGGCAAGAAGGGTGCACAGCGTGGCTCGGTAGGGAGCTGCGTAGAGGGGTGCACAGCGTGGCTCGGTAGGGAGCTGGCAAGAAGGGTGCACAGCGTGGCTCGGTAGGGAGCTGCGTAGAAAGGTGCACAGCGTGGCTCGGTAGGGAGCTGCGTAGAAGGGTGCACAGCGTGGCTCGGTAGGGAGCTGCGCAGAGGGGTGCACAGCGTGGCTCGGTAGGGAGCTGCGTAGAAGGGTGCACAGCGTGGCTCGGTAGGGAGCTGCGCAGAAGGGTGCACAGCGTGGCTCGGTAGGGAGCTGCGTAGAAGGGTGCACAGCGTGGCTCGGTAGGGAGCTGGCAAGAAGGGTGCACAGCGTGGCTCGGTAGGGAGCTGCGCAGAGGGGTGCACAGCGTGGCTCGGTAGGGAGCTGCGTAGAAGGGTGCACAGCGTGGCTCGGTAGGGAGCTGCGTAGAAGGGTGCACAGCGTGGCTCGGTAGGGAGCTGGCAAGAAGGGTGCACAGCGTGGCTCGGTAGGGAGCTGCGCAGAGGGGTGCACAGCGTGGCTCGGTAGGGAGCTGGCAAGAAGGGTGCACAGTGTGGCTCGGTAGGGAGCTGGCAAGAAGGGTGCACAGCGTGGCTCGGTAGGGAGCTGGCAAGAAGGGTGCACAGCGTGGCTCGGTAGGGAGCTGCGCAGAAGGGTGCACAGCGTGGCTCGGTAGGGAGCTGCGCAGAAGGGTGCACAGCGTGGCTCGGTAGGGAGCTGCGTAGAAGGGTGCACAGCGTGGCTCGGTAGGGAGCTGCGTAGAAGGGTGCACAGCGTGGCTCGGCAGGGAGCTGCGCAGAAGGGTGCACAGCGTGGCTCGGTAGGGAGCTGCGTAGAAGGGTGCACAGCGTGGCTGGGTAGGGAGCTGCGCAGAAGGGTGCACAGCGTGGCTCGGTAGGGAGCTGCGTAGAAGGGTGCACAGCGTGGCTCGGTAGGGAGCTGCGTAGAAGGGTGCACAGCGTGGCTCGGTAGGGAGCTGCGTAGAAGGGTGCACAGCGTGGCTCGGTAGGGAGCTGCGTAGAAGGGTGCACAGCGTGGCTCGGTAGGGAGCTGCGTAGAAGGGTGCACAGCGTGGCTCGGTAGGGAGCTGCGTAGAAGGGTGCACAGCGTGGCTCGGTAGGGAGCTGCGCAGAAGGGTGCACAGCGTGGCTCGGTAGGGAGCTGCGCAGAAGGGTGCACAGCGTGGCTCGGTAGGGAGCTGCGTAGAAGGGTGCACAGCGTGGCTGGGTAGGGAGCTGCGCAGAGGGGTGCACAGCGTGGCTCGGTAGGGAGCTGCGCAGAAGGGTGCACAGCGTGGCTCGGTAGGGAGCTGCGTAGAAGGGTGCACAGCGTGGCTGGGTAGGGAGCTGCGTAGAAGGGTGCACAGCGTGGCTCGGTAGGGAGCTGCGTAGAAGGGTGCACAGCGTGGCTCGGTAGGGAGCTGCGTAGAAGGGTGCACAGCGTGGCTCGGTAGGGAGCTGGCAAGAAGGGTGCACAGCGTGGCTCGGTAGGGAGCTGCGTAGAAGGGAGCACAGCGTGGCTCGGTAGGGAGCTGCGTAGAAGGGTGCACAGCGTGGCTCGGTAGGGAGCTGCGTAGAAGGGTGCACAGCGTGGCTCGGTAGGGAGCTGCGTAGAAGGGTGCACAGCGTGGCTCGGTAGGGAGCTGCGTAGAAGGGTGCACAGCGTGGCTCGGTAGGGAGCTGCGTAGAAGGGTGCACAGCGTGGCTCGGTAGGGAGCTGCGCAGAGGGGTGCACAGCGTGGTTCGGTAGGGAGCTGCGTAGAAGGGTGCACAGCGTGGCTCGGTAGGGAGCTGCGTAGAAGGGAGCACAGCGTGGCTCGGTAGGGAGCTGCGTAGAAGGGTGCACAGCGTGGCTGGGTAGGGAGCTGCGTAGAAGGGTGCACAGCGTGGCTCGGTAGGGAGCTGCGTAGAAGGGTGCACAGCGTGGCTCGGTAGGGAGCTGCGTAGAAGGGTGCACAGCGTGGCTGGGTAGGGAGCTGCGTAGAAGGGTGCACAGCGTGGCTCGGTAGGGAGCTGCGTAGAAGGGTGCACAGCGTGGCTCGGTAGGGAGCTGCGTAGAAGGGTGCACAGCGTGGCTCGGTAGGGAGCTGCGTAGAAGGGTGCACAGCGTGGCTCGGTAGGGAGCTGCGCAGAGGGGTGCACAGCGTGGCTCGGTAGGGAGCTGCGTAGAAGGGTGCACAGCGTGGCTGGGTAGGGAGCTGCGTAGAAGGGTGCACAGCGTGGCTCGGTAGGGAGCTGCGTAGAAGGGTGCACAGCGTGGCTCGGTAGGGAGCTGCGTAGAAGGGTGCACAGCGTGGCTCGGTAGGGAGCTGCGTAGAAGGGTGCACAGCGTGGATCGGTAGGGAGCTGCGTAGAAGGGTGCACAGCGTGGCTCGGTAGGGAGCTGCGTAGAAGGGTGCACAGCGTGGCTCGGTAGGGAGCTGCGTAGAAGGGTGCACAGCGTGGCTCGGTAGGGAGCTGGCAAGAAGGGTGCACAGCGTGGCTCGGTAGGGAGCTGCGCAGAAGGGTGCACAGCGTGGATCAGAGTCACAAGTGCTCTTGGCAGGGGGTTTCAGAAAGAACTCTTCAAACCCTCTCTGGGATAGGTTGGAGTGGCTTTGGCTCATCAGGCTTGGGTGAGCTAAGTATCTGGGAAGTTTTTATTTCTTCTTTATTTTTCATTTCTCATTTGTTCGGGCACAGTTAGTGCAGAGAGACTGGCCCCAGGGGCAGTTGTTTGAGATGTGGGAATTCTGGGAGACATCCAGCCTCCCAGATAACACTGAGCTGCAGCTCCTGAGAGAAGGTATTAAGGAACAGGTGCTGCAGCTCGACGAGCTCATACAGGAGATTGAGGAGGTGACAGACAGGAGCCATAGGGAGATATTTGCAAGAGGCAGGTAACTGGGTGACTGTCACGAGAAGGAAGGGAAATGGCCAGCCAGAGCA
Source organism: Hypanus sabinus (assembly GCF_030144855.1). Classification (NCBI taxonomy): domain Eukaryota; kingdom Metazoa; phylum Chordata; class Chondrichthyes; order Myliobatiformes; family Dasyatidae; genus Hypanus; species Hypanus sabinus. Next base: position 51,651,853 of record NC_082730.1, on the reverse strand, counting down.
TTGTGCACCTGTGGCCAATCTCCTTAATAATAAGTATACCACTTTGGATACTGTTGAGGGGTATGAACTATCAGGGGGAGTTGTGGTCTCTGGCACTGAGGCTCAGAAGAGAGGTGAAGAAGATTGCAGTGGTGAGAGGAGATTCCTTTGTAAAGGGAACAGAGATGAAGTTCTGTGGGTGTGCTAGAGACAACCAGTCAGCATGTTGCCCCTCAGTTGCCAAGGGTCAGGGGTGTCTCAGGTCGGGTCCATGGCATTCTAAAGAGGGAGAATGAAGTCTTGGTACATACTGGTACCAATGACATAGATAAGAAAGATGAAGAGGTCCTGAAAAGATATTTTAGGGAGCTACGTAGAAAGCGGAGAAGCTGGACCTGGAGGGTAGTAACCTCTGGCATGTGTGATGTGGGCATCATCGAGTCATGGCTGTAAAAAGATTGTAGCTGAAAGCTTAATGTCCAAGGATACAGGTTATAGTGAAAGCACGGGCAGGTAGACCGAGGGGGTGGGATGGCTCTGTTGGTAAAAAGTGATTCAAATCCATAGAAAGAACTGACATAGGAGTGGAAGGTGTAGAATCATGGGTTGAGCTAAGAAACTGCAAAGACGAAAACCCCCCGGTGGGAGCTATATTCGACCTCCACACTGTACCAAAGATGTTGTTTAGCAATTAGAATGGGAGATAGAAAGTCAATTTAACCTTCAATATGCAAGTGGATTGGGAAAATCAGGTTGGTGTTAGATCCCGAGGAATTGTAGAATGCCTACAAGATGGCTTTTCAGAGCAGCTTGTGGTAGAGCCCAGTAGAGGATCAGCTACTCTGGATCGGGTGTAGTGTACTGAACCAGAATTAATCAGAATCAGAATCAGGTTTATTATCACCGGCATGTGTCATGAAATTTGTTAACTTAGCAGCAGCAGTTCAATGCAATACATAATATAGAAGAAGAAAATTAAAAACTAATAATAATAAATAAATCAACTACAGTATGCATATATTGAATAGATTAAAAATTGTGTAAAAAAGAGAAAAACTATATATTAAAAAAGTGAGTTAGATTTCATGGGTTCAATGTCCATTTAGGAATCGGATGGAGGAGGGGAAGAAGCTGTTCCTGAATCGCTGAGTGTGTGCCTTCAGGCTTCTGTACCTCCTACCTGATGGTAACAGTGAGAAAAGGGCATGGCATGGGTGCTGAAGATCCTTAGTAATGGACACTGCCTTTCTGAGACACTACTTCCTAAAAATGTCCCAAGTACTTTGTAGGCTAGTGCCAAAGATGGAGCTGACTAGATTTACATCCCTCTGCAGCTTCTTTCAGTAAGAGCTTAAGGAAATGGAACACTTAGAAAACAGTGATCATAATATGATAAAATAGGCCCTACAATTTTAGAAGGAGAAGCTGAAGTCAGAAGTATTTCAGTGGAGAAAAGGAAATTACAGAGGCATGAAAGAGGAGCTGTCCATAATTGATTGGAAGATGATGGAAGAGCTCAAACAACTGGAGTTTCTGGGAGCAATTCAGAAGCAGGACATATACAGCCCAAAGAAAAAGTGTTTTAATGCAGGATGATACAATCGTGCCTGAAAAGAGAAGTCAAAGCCAACATACAAGCCAAAGAGAGGGCACGTAATAGAGCAAAAATTAGTGGGAAGTGAGGGGATTGGGAAGCTTTTAAAAACCAACAGAAGGTAACTAAAAAAATCATAAAGCAGGAAAAGATGGATTACGAAGGTAAGCTAGTCAATAATATTAAAGAGGATACCAGAAGTTTCTTCAGGTATATAAAGAGTAAAAGAGATGTGAGAGTAGATATCGGACCACTGGAAAATGATGTTGGAGAGGTAGTAATGGGGAGCAAGTAAATGGCAGACAAACTGAAAAAGTATTTTGCATCCGTCTTCACCATGGAAAACACTAGCAGTGTGCTGGAGGTGCAAGAGTGTCGGGGGCAGAAGTGAGTGAAGTTGACATTACCAGGGAAATGCTTGAGAAACTGAATGGTCTGAAGGAAGATAATCCTCCTGGACCAGATGGTCTATACCAGGGGTCGGCAACGTTTACCACTGAAAGAGCCAATATGGACCCATTTCCCACAGAAAAGAAAACACTGGGAGCCACAAAATGAAATAACACTGCATACAACGGGTTTTTTTTGCCTTTATGCTATGTATAAACAAACTATAATGTGTTGCATTTATGAAATTGATGAACTCCTGCAGAGAAAACGAAATTACATTTCTGCATGCAACAAAAACATTTTGAACTCCGAAAAAAAGACGTTGGGTTGAAGGTTACTCCATAGTTAGCCTACCTTGGATCGAAGAATTAAAAGAATGCGCGCACTGGCGGGTGTCAGGTATTGGCAGTTGTGATGTATATTAATAGCGATAAAAAAACACGTTGTAGCGGTGTGCTACACGCAGCGCTAAAATAAAGACTGCAGTCAAAGGTAACTTTATTCGAACTAAACAGCCTTGCTTTAAAGCCTCCCTCAACCCGTCCCCGTGGGCGCGGATGCTCCAAAAGACACGTACTCACAAACCCCCGTAGGCTATCTCCCTTAGCCGGAACGGTGGCTAATTGTGAGCCGGTTCGGATGTGCCAGGAAACGGTGTCTCCGCAAAGTTTTCAGATTGTACAAGATCACCATAATCTTCAAATTTCGAATTACATTTCAAAAGCTAACAAACCACGGGGAGCCGCATCACAGAGATCAAAGAGCCGCACGTGGCTCCGGAGCCGCAGGTTGCCGACCTCCGGTCTATACCCTCGGTTCTGAAGGAGGTGGCTGAAGAGATTGTGGTGCCATTAGTAATGATTTTTCAAGAGTGAATGGGTGCTGGCATGGTTCCGGATGCTGGAAAATTGCAAATGTCACTTCACACTTCCAGAAGGGAGAGAGACAGAAGAAAGGAAATTACAGACCAGTTAGTCTGACCGTAGTGGTTGGGAAGATATTGGAGTCGGTTGTTAAGGATGTGGTTTTGGGGTACTTAGAGGCACACTAATAAAATAGGTAAAAGTCACCATGGTTTCTTGAAGGAAAAATTGTGCCTAACGAATCTGTCGGAATTCTGTGAAGAAGTAACAAGCAGGACAGATAATGGAGAACCAGTTGATGTTGTGTTCTTGGATTTTCAGAAAGCCTTTGACATGGCACCACACATGAGGGTGCTTAACAAGTTAAGAGCTCATGGTATTACATGAAAAGTACAAGCATGATAGAACATTGGCTGATTGGCAGGGAGCAAAGAATAGAAATAAAGGGAACCTTTTCTGGTTGGCTGCCAGTGACTAGTGGTGTTCCACGGGAGTCTGTGTTGGGATCGCTTCTTTTTACATTATATGTCCATAATTTGGATAAAGGAATTGATGGCCTTGAGACCAAGTTTGCGGATGATACAAAGATAGGTAGGTAGTATTGAGGAAGCAGAGAGGCTTTGGCAGATTAGAAAGAATGAGCAAGGAAGTGGCAGGTGGAATACAGTATTGGGAATTGTATGGTGATGCACTTTGGTAGAAGAAATAAAAGTGTAGACTGTCTTCTAAATAGAGGGAAAATTAAAAAATTAGAGGTGCAAAGAGGTTTGGGAGTCCTCATGCAGGATTCCCTAAAGATTCATTTGCAGTTTGAGTCAGCAGCGAGGAAGGCAACGTGGTGAAGATTAGAAGATAGAAACATGGATGTCATGTTAAGGCACTGGTGAGGCCTCACAAAGTATTCTGAGCAGTTTTCGATCCTTTATCCAAGGGGACTGCTTACATTGGAGAGGGTTCAAAGATGGCTTACAACAATGATTCTGGGATGGAAGGGCTTATCATATGAGGAACATTTGATGGCTCTGGGCCTCTACTCACTGGAATTCTGAAGAATGAGGGGGGGGATGTCGTTGAAACCATTGAAAGTTGAAAGGCCTCGATAGAGTAGTTTTGGAGAGGATGTTTACTGTGGTGGTGGAGTCTAAGACTAGAAGGCACATAGAGGGACATCCATTTAGAATGCAGATGAAGAGAGTGGTGAATCTGTGGAATTGGTTGCTACAGGTGACTGTGAAGGCCAAATTATTGGATATATTTAAGGCAGAAGTTGATAGATTCTTGATTAATCAGGGCATGGGGAGTTGAGGCTGAGAGGGAAATGGATCAGCCATGGAGAAATTGTGGAGCAGACTCGATGGGCCAAATGGCCTATCCTGCACCTATATCTTCTGGTCTTATAGGTTTGTAGTCTATTTATTGTGCCAGTTGCACAGGTTGTCACTTGTGGTCGAATTTCTATATCAGCATCAGGATCAATTAGCTTATATACACCTGGAGGAACTCAGCAGACCAGGCAGTATTTGTGGAAAAAAAGTGCAGTTGACTTTTCGGGCCAAAACCTTTTTGCAGAATTGAAAAAAAAAAGATGAGGAGTAGATTTGAAGGGTGGGAAAAGGGGAGAGAGAAACGTTAGGCGATAGGTGAAACTTGGAGGGGGAATGATGAAGCAAAGAACTAGAAACCTGATTGGTGAAAGAGACTCCCGTTGAACACCACTAGTCACTGGCAGCCAACCAGAAAAGGTTCCCTTTATTTCTATTCTTTGCTCCCTGCCAATCAGCCAATGTTCTATCATGTTAGTACCATTCCTGTAACGAGACAGAAGAAAGAAAGAAAAAAAGGGGGGAAGAGCAGAAAAGGGAGGTGATGGGCGGGCAAGGAGACAACATGAGGGAGGGACAAGGAGATGGGAAATAGTGAAGAGGGGGAGGCATTACTGGAAGTTTGAGAAATCAATGTTCATGCCATCAGATTGGAGGCTACACAAACGGAATATAAGGTGTTGTTCCTCCAACCTCAGTGTGGCCTCATCGTGACAGTAGAGGAGGCCATGGATGGACATCTAGGAACGGGAATGGGAAGTGGAGTTAAAATGGACGGCCACGGGGAGATCCCGCTTGTTCTGACGGACGGAGCGTAGATGCTCATCGAAGCAGTCTCCCAATCTACGTCGGGTCTCATTGATATACAGGAGGCCACAACAGGGGCACCCAACAGACCCACAGGTGACATGTCGCCTTACTTGGAAGGACTGTTTGGGGTCCTGAATGGTAGTGAGGGAGGAGGTGTAGGGGCAGGTGTAGCAATTGTTCTGCTTGTAAGGGTAAGTGCCAGGAGGGAGATAATGGGGAGGGACGAATGACAAGGGGTCCCTGAGGAAAGCAGAAAGTGGAGGGAGGGGAAGAGAACGATGTGCTTGGCGGTGTGAATCATTTGGAGGTGGTGGACGTTTTGGAGAATGATATGCTGGATGCAGAGGCTAGTGGGGTGGTAGGTGAGGAAATTGGGAAGTTGGTAGTTTGGAAGACCACTTCGCTGAGCATCTACACTCCAACAAGCGGGATCTCCCAATGGTCACCCATTTTAACTCCACTTCCCATTCCCATTCAGATATGTCTATCCTTGGCCTCCTCCACTGTTCCGAGGAGGCCACACTGGTTGGAGAAACAACACCTTATATTCCGTTTGGGTATCCTCCGATCTGATGGCATGAACATCAATTTCTCAAACTTCCAGTAATGCCTCCCCCCTTCACTATTTCCTCTCCCCTTATCCCTCCCTCTTGTTGTCTCCTCACCTGCCTATTGCCTCCCTCTGGTGCTCTTCACCCCCCTTTTTTTGCTTTCTTCCATGGCCTTCTGTCTTTTTCACCAATTAGCTTCCTAGCTCTTTGCTTTATCCCTCCCCCTCCAAGTTTCACCTATCACCTGGCATTTCTCTCTCCCCTCTTCCCAACTTTCAAAACTACTCCTCAGCTTTTATTCTTCAGTCCTGCTGAAAGGTTTTGGCCTGAAAAGTTGACTGTACTTTTTTTCACAGATGCTGCCTGGCCTGCTGAGTTCCTCCAGCATTTTGTGTGTGTTGTCCCATACTGGAGGATGGAGCTTAGGATGATGACACCTCATGGTGATTCCTTTGCCTGCATCTTCGGAAACAGCTCTATTTCTATCTTGTTTCTCCTTTTCGAGGTTCTTTTGAAAACCCAGACCTGGAGTTACACACTGACTTCGGTTCTTTGCGGGAATGGGACCCGCTCTCAGGCCGCTTTTCAATATGCCAAGGACGAGGCCTAGAAGTCTGGTAGGCCTTCAGGATGCCAGTTTTCATGGCTCTGGAGACGGGCAGGTTTGAGGTCAGTGCTGCCGCAGAAAACTGGTGTGTCGTGGGAATACACGGAGAATCAAAAGCAGCAAGCTGGTTGTATGTCCAGAGACTCAAGAGCTTTGGGCACAGTGCTCAGAAAAAGTGACACAGCAGACTTTTAACACCATAAATCAGCGAGTTGTTTTGTTATACCTCCTCTCTCTCTGTGAAACAAGGACACCTCTTTTTCCCTTATCAGGGAGAGAGAGAGAGAGACCCCAGTGGTATGTCGAATTATTGGTTGAACGAATAGCCTTTGGGGTACTGCAGGTTTTATTGCAAGCTTGAGTGCTCGAAGGGGGGTGTCAATGCTTTTTTGCTGGTGGGGGAGGAGGGTCTTTACTTTGCTGCTTATGTGCGGGAGGGGGAGCTGAGGGGCTTTGGGGTTCTAACTTTTAACTGTCATTCATTCTTTGGGGCACTCCTCTGTTTTCATGGATGGTTGCAAAGAAAAGAATTTCAGGATGTATATTGTATACATTTCTCTGACATTAAATGTACCTATTGAAGTAGTTGGTGTTGGTGAGTAGGAGGCTTGGACAAATCTGGAAGTGTGACCTGCTTTGTGGACACATTATTCCATCACTTGGCTGCGTGGACTGTCGACTTTTTTAGGCTCCATTATGGCTGGTATTCAAGCCTGGTCTGCGTGTTATTCACACCGATGCCATCGTACTGAGCACTAGAGTTGAAAGCCACCTTGACCTGGTCTATCTTTCTGGGGTAGTAGACTCCGAACATGGGTGGATACCAGCTTTCTTCTCCTTAAATCAGTGGAGGGGCTAGCACTGCATGGACATTGTCAGAGACCTTCTGCATGAAAGCAACAGACTGCTCCTTCACCTTCAGTTTTCAATCACCACAGAGAAGAGAGGCTTGGTCTCCATTGTTGGGCAGAAAGGGTCAGGGAGACTTGAAGGGGAGAGGTGCCACCTAGCTGTTGGACTCGCTTTGGAAGACCTACTTGTTCACAGTCTTAAGAAAGAGTTCAGTTTTGAAAGGGTGTACACGCTCATCATCTTCCTCAGATCTTTTGAAGAATGTTAGCCCAAGGCAGTCTTCATCTGCTCTTTTGCCTTGTGAGAGACCATGTTGAAGCTGTGAACTGGGGTTTACCTTTTCTTTAAGGTTAATGTGGCTAATGCAAGGGCCAGCCAGTGAAGGCCTTCCACTTCCCTGAACGTCTGCCTTAAATCTGTGAAGAGTGGTCCAGTGGACATTCCCTAAACACGTATCACCAACAATGACCTATCTGTCCTAGGTTCAGCTTAGGTGCAAAGGGGATATTACCAGGACTATTGATATGTTCCTATGAGGATATCTCTCCCAAGCACAAGTAGGATTTCGACTTTATCGTCTAGAGGCGGGATCTGTTCAGCAAGAGCTTGAGGTGAGTGTGACAGAGAGCAGCCTCAGGAGTCGCTATTTCTTCTCGACTGTCTGGAACGTCATTACACTCCATTAGTGTGTGTGTCAGAGTAACGCCACCATTCCATGCTTCAGTCTGGCACTCGTCTCCCTGAGCTCTCCGTTACATGAGCACAGGTCTCCAAGTTGTAGGACGATGAATTGCCACGGGTGCCATACAGTTCAAAGAACTTAAACCGGGCTAAGGTCTCCAAGGACAGTGTACGTCTTGAAAGCATTCACTTGTTGCCCTTTAGGATTCACTTCAAGCATATATTGGAGCAGGATTTAGTTGCTAGATTGCTGTCACAGAGTGTGCACCGAAAGTTCACAGACGGCAAAGTTCCTTCCTTAAAAGCACCTTTTAATATCCAGAATAAACCATATGGCAGAAGAGGCTGGAAAACAAAGAGAGGCCACAGGAAATTGAAATACACACATAAACCAGTTTATCAGCTGTAGATAGGAACATTTAGCAATTTGAGGATGGTACGATAGAAGCGTTTGAATGATTGAATCATGACAGATTTTATGATATCATTGCATCGGAAATCTACCATTAAATTGTTCACCTTCCTGATTAACCTGGTAATCATTAACACTTGGATTTAGTTATGACTACTACTTACATATATTAAATTAAATGTAGTATTGCTGTATTTGCTGAGAGACATGAGAAAATGTAATAAAGCAATAAAATATATTTAAAATATCTGATGTAATGAGGCTTCGGGCATATTGAAGATAAATTCTTGTGACTGGGAAGTTAAAAATTCTTGTGACTGCAAGTTAAAAATGGATAGTGAGCATTGGATGATAATCCTGCAGAAAGTGTTCTATCCGCTTCTTGCTGTGATTGGAATTCCTTGTGAGTATATACATATATTTTAGACTTACTAAAGTGTTTTAAAAGCAAAATATCAACATAATATTGTATCGCAGAGATATGTTTATCTGCAGACTTCGTGATGGTATTATTGTACCTGATTGTATGTGGTATCATGATTTGTCATTACCTTTGATTCTAAAATGAACAATTAAAAACATGGAAATGACACTGTATTGCTGCAGATATCTGGTGCATAGCATAATGTCAGAGAACACAAGACGGTCATCTTCAGAGCAGGTCTGTAAGGATATCGCTCTCTGCATTTCAAGATATTAACTCTACACCATAAAGACATGGTATCTAAAGCTCCTTGGATAAAATTATCCCAGCCAATAATGAATCATTAATTTAAATGAGTAGAATTATAGTAGTCAATAAATTGCATTAATCAAATAGTTCAATTCAACAAAAATTATTCTCTAAAGATATACTTTTGATTTAGGTGCCTGGTGATGAGACAGCAGCAAGGGATTTGCATTCAAATATTATTAAGAAATTGAAGTATTTTAGGCATGAATTATAGATGCCTCTTATTATTAATGCTTTTTTTGCTTAAAATATGGGAGAGTCATATACATTCTTACAGTACTGTAACACATTGATGAGGAGATATCCTGAGAAACTTGAAGAAGAAGATGGGGTTGAGAACTGTACGAATGCATCATTGATTGATGGTGTCATTTCTTGAGGACTAGCTATCCATTGCATATCCTCTGATCATCTCGTCTCAAAGGAACGATGCCTTCAAAATTGTTTTAACTGGTACGAAATCAAAATCAGATCTTATCAGAAGTCATTTTCATCAAAGATAAACCCATTCAAAAAGCTATTAAAAGCTACATGTACTTGTAGATCTTACACTAAAAGTGCCAAATGTGACAATGCGATTTACTGTTTATTCTGATTCAGGATTATTTATGGAATTTTAGGATTTTGCATGACACACCGGTAAATTTTATGTCAATAAAATAGCTGGTCGCAATAGCACATATCAAAGTTCAAAGTTCACAGCAAGTTTATTGCTGAAATATGTATATGTCACCATATAATGCCTTGAGTTTCATTTTCTTGCTGGCGGTTACAGGAAAAAAAACACAATTTATGAAAATCTATAAATAAGAAATACTGACAACCAATGTGCAACAGAAGATAAATCATGCAAATAATAAAAAAAAATAGTGAGTTGTAGAGTTCTTGAAAGTGAGTCTATAGGTTGTGGTGCCTGTTCAGGGTGAGGTTGTCCTCTCTGGTTCAGGTGCTTGATGGTTGTGAGGTAATAGCTCTTCTTGAACCGATGGGACCTAAGGCTCAGGTACCTCCTGCCCAGTGGCAATAGTGAGAAGAGAGCACGGTTTGGATGATGGGCGTCCTTGAAAATGGATGCTGTTCTCTTGTAGCAGTGCTCCATGTAGATAATATCAGTGACGGGGAGGGCCTAAAATAATCGGTCAGCTTATGCTTTCATTCTTCGGCATGCTATTGTTATTCTGCATGATAATATTTTCATGAAAAATATGTTAATAAGGTTTTACAGTCTGGAAAAGTCAGCAGATCTTTCCTTTTTTTGTAATTTATTTTTTATTGAAGTTCATTATCAAACCAACATTTCCATAAGATGTATTTCAGATACTATACATATATATCATATAGTCATATTTGCCACAAATCCCCACTTCACATTTATCTGAGGTATACACCAATATAAAGGAGAGGAAAGAAAGAACAAGCAAAATTGGTCCATATTGTTTCCTTTGAATGATAAATATCATTTTAAAAATCACTTAAATTTAATGACATATTTTTCCATACAAATATAGCGGTCCTATTCCTCTTTGAAGTAACAAGGTCCAGGGTAGGTGAGGGATGGCACAGACATGGTGGTAGGAGCAGAGGCAACAGTGGTAATCATGGGCATTTCAGATTAACTCATTGGCGCTGTGTTTAGCAAAGACATAATGGACTAAAGCTCCCATTCCTGTTCTGTGTTCTATTATTCCACAGAGAGTTATCTGAATAACCAATTGTCCTCCTTTTGTTGATCTAGGTGACAGGACATTAGAATAATGCTTACTCTTTTTCAAACAGTGCCATGGGATCTTCACATCCACCTGACTGATTAATATAGCCTCAATGGCATTTGACATCTCATTCAAAGAAGGCTATCTTTGATAACTGAGTACTCTTTCTTTTCTCAGGTTTCTTGGCTAAAACCCTGGAATGTGGTTTGATTTCATGCCTTAAGTCTAACAAAGAATTTAAAAATCTAAATTGCAAAATGTATATCTAAGTATAACAACGTGATTAATGGTAACTGTGGTGTTAATTTTTATACTTTTTTTATTTTTCAGCAAACATTATGACGTTCCTAGTTTTCTGGCAAAGAAATTGTAAGCTGTCCAAATCAAGCACTTTCTACTTAATGGCACTATCAGTTGCAGACACCCTGGTGCTTTTACTGATTGTAATACTTGAGCTGGTCCTCAGGTTCTATGTCCTTGAACCATTTTGGGCAAGAGATCCATGGTGTACCATGAGAGACATTTTCAATTATGGTGCATTCAATGCTTCTGTCTGGCTTGTGGTAACCTTCACTGTTGAACGTTTTATTGCCATAAATAGCTTTAGACTCAAAACAAAATTATGTACCTCACAGCATGCCATCATTGCAATAATTCTCACTTTTGTCTTAAGTTATTTGCTTGCTGTTCCTTATTATTGGTCTAATCACTCTCAAGCTAGACCTGAACCCATCAACGTTAATGAAACCCACAGAATTGTATATGAATGTGTTTACAGACAAGATATCTCGCATTCCTTTGCACATGGTCTGGTGTGGTTTCAAACCGTTATAGACTACATTGTTCCACTGATAATCATCTTTACGCTAAATGGATTGATATTACGGATGATTGTTCAGAGCAATAGGGTTCACAATTCAAGTGAAGTGAAGGGAGTTAGAGTCTCAGAAAGTTCCCTTTATTTCAGGGCACAGAAAAGAAAATCTGTTGTCCTTCTGATTACAGTTTCTATGAGTTTTTCTCTCCTGTGTGCCACAAGACTGGTCACTCAGCTTATCCTTCGTATAGCATACTATGATATCGACCGAGGAGATTACTCTTACACTATAAATATTGTTGCAGATATTGGTTCAATGATGAACTTAACTAACATGGCCGTTAACATGTATCTGTATGCATGCACACAATCCAACTTCCGGAAAGAGCTTCTATTTTGCATAAAGGCGATGATGTGCCCTTGCAAACATTGCAGGCAACAGAACCCAGAACTTCCAATTGCCATTGTTGTACAAGAAGGAATCATGAAGGCTAAGAATTTGTAGAGATGAGGATTGTGCTCATGTGGGAACAGGGAACTGCAGACAAAAATAGGAAGGAAATACAGCAGCGGTGATAACTATGTTTCACTAATTATGTTAGAGCATGCACCCATTGTTCTAATAGAGTATTAGATTTACTGCTCAACCTGTGGATAACCATTATATTCTGTAATCAGGATCAAGTCTGTTACTTAATTAAGTCTTCCTGTAGCCACCATTCTGTTATCCAAATGTAGTTTTACTGGTAATTTTGTCAGCTGAGAATGTAAAAGCTGTACCAAATTTATGCTCTGGGAGGTCAGCTTTGGCTTGTCTCATGCCGTGCTTCAGTTACTAATAAATTGCCCATTATTCAAGCAGCAGCTCTTTGTGATCTTACGGTTTGCTGCTACAGCCACTCGTAAACTGCGGTGGCATAGATGAAGCACTAGAAAGTGTAATATATTCTAAATGAATAGCAACTTCCAACATAGCTGTAACATTACATCTTCTCTTCAAGCTGACAGATGGCAGTATAAACCTAAAGTTCCTGCCTCAGAAAATGTAGTACTGGGCTTTAAGAAATGAATGGGTGACAAAACAGATTCAAGACCACTGGAAAATCCATCACACTTTATAGAGCCATAGAGAATTACAGCATAGACACAGGCCCTTTGGCCCATCTTGTACATGCCAAAACTAATTAAATTGCCTACTCTCAATGACCTGCATCGGGACCATAGCCCTTCATTTCCCTACTATCCATATACCTATCCTAACCTCTTAAATTCTGAAATCAACTTTGCATGAACCATTTGTGCTGGTAGCTCATTCCATACTCTCACGACCCTCTGGGTGAAGGAGTTTCCCTTCAAGTTCCCATTAAACTTTTCACCTTTCATCCTTAAGACATGATCTCTGGCTGTGGTTCCACCCACCCTCAGTGGAAAAAAGCCTGCTTGCATTAATCCTATCTATACCCTTAATAATTTTGTATACTCCTATCAAATCTCCTCTCAATCTTCTATTTTCTAAGGAATACAGCCCTAACCTATTCAATCTTTCCTTATAACTCAGATCCTCCAGACCCGGCAACATCCTTGTAAATTTTCTCTGAGGTTTTTCAACTTTGTTTGCGTCTTTCCTGTAGGTAGGTGACCAAAACTGCACACAATACTCCAAATTTGGCCTCACCAACGTCTTGTACAACTTCAACATAACATTCCATCTCCTGCACTCAATACAATCATTTATGAAGGCCAATGTGCTGAAAGGTTTCTTCATGACCCTGTCTACCTGTGACACCACCTTCAACAAATTATGTACCTGAATTCTCCGCTCCCTCTGTTCTACTACATTCCCCAGTGCCTTGCTGTTCACTGTGTAAGGCCTACCCTGGCTGGTCCCACTGAGGTGCAAAACCTCGCACTTCTCTGCACTAAATTCCTTCTGTCGTTTCTTAGGCAATTTTTCCAGCTGATGAAGATCCCTCTGCAAGCCCTGATAGCATCTCTCACTGTCCACTACACCCCCAATCTTGATGTCATAGGCAAATTTGCTGATCCAGATGACCACAATATCATCCAGTTCATTGATATAGATGTCAAACAACAAAGGATCCATTACTGACCCCTGCAGCATATCACCAGTCACAGTCCTCTAGTCGGAGGGGCAACCCTCTACTACCACTCTCTGGCTTCTCCCACAAAACCAATGTCTAAACCAATTTACTACCTTATCCTGAATGCCAAGCGACTGAACCTTCTTGACCAGCCTCTCATGCGGGACGTTGTCAAGTGCCGTACTAAAGTTGCTGCAGACAACTTATAGCACTGAATTATAGACGCCACAGAAATAGGTCCTACAGCCCAACACGTCTATGGCAATCATCTAGCACACAATTACACCAGCTCTGTACTAATTCCATTTACCACCACTTGGTCCACAGCGTTTTATGCATTAATGATTCAAGTGCTCATCCAGATAGTTCCCAAGAGTACCTGACTCCTCCACGTTCTCAGGCACTGTGCTCAGTGTTTGGTGAAAAAGTCTTCTTTAGTTGACAATTCTTTCCTTCCAAACAGTCTCATTAACAGTGATAGAAACATACAGACGTAGGAATGTGCAATACAGGAACCGGCCCTTCAGGCCCGCTTATTCGTGTTTACCCTGATGTTAAACTAATCTAATCCCATCTGCCTACATCTCTTCATTCCATGTCTGTTCTTGTGCCCATCCAATTGCCTTTTAAAATATTGCTGTCAATTCTACCACCTCTCTGACAGCATGTCCCAGGCACTTACCATACTCTGTAAAAAACTTGGCTCCTAAATCTCATCTAAATTTTCCTTCTCTAATCTTGACCCTATGTCCTCTGTTATTTCACATTTCCATACTGGGCTCTAACTATCTGCCCCATCTTTGCCTGTCATAGATTTATATAATTCTAACAGGTTGCCCCTCAGCCTCCAACACATTAGAGCCCAATAAAATCAGAAATAAGGAAAAAAAATCCCCAAACTGTTAGAAATATATAGTAAATTAGGAAATTGTAGAGAAAGTTTTCAAAGCGATGCCCTTATATCAGATTCATGAAAATTTAGAAAGGCAACATGTTTTATATTTCAGAATAAAATTGGGATAAGCAGAGAGCAAAAGATTAGGTCCAAGTTAGGATCGAGACTAGAAGAGATTGGAGATTCAAGTATTCATGATTCTGGTCAGAAAGAGATTGGCAAATGCTAGTGAATAACAAAAGGGGACAATCACGAACAAGAGAAAATCTGCAGCTGCTGGAAATCTGAGCAACACACATAATATGCTGGAGGAACTCAGCAGGCCAGGCAGCATCCGTGGAAAAGAGCAAACATTCGATGTTTTGGGCTGGGACCTTCATCAGAACTGATTTGATGAAGGATCTCAGCCCGAAATGTCGGCTACTTCTCTTTTCCATTGCTGCTGCCTGGCCTGATGAGTTCCTCCAGCATTTTGTGTGTGTTGTTAACTAAAGGCTACATCTGTGTGAGGTACAGTATAAATATAATCAGAAACTCCAGGAGAGGAGTGGGAGAATTACTGCTGGAAATCTGACACGAGGTTTGAATTGGCTGAATATCTGAAGTTGTTGAATAATAAGTCTAGGTGGTAAAGAAACCAACCCAGTCATCCAATTTGCTTTTGGATTCCCCAATGTGGAGGCGGTTTCTGTGTAAGCATTAACAGCAGTGTCCATTCTAAATGAGAAGTATAAATAATAGTCAGTAAAGAATATACCACCTCCCTAGTTAACACACTAACTCTGTGTTGTAACTGAAATGTTAAATTGAAGGTTTTACCAACATTTCACCATTGTAATTCTGAGTAGAACACAAGTACGTTCATTCTTAACATATTGTGGAGAGAAGTTGAGTTCTGTTAATTTATAGGGGACTACTGATTGCTCAAAAGGTTTAAAAACAAAATGCCAGTTGGGAAGTCACAGACCATGCAGATCAGAAGTCACTCACAGTCAATTGATGAAATAGGCAAGCACCCTGGCAGAGTCTTCCACACTTAGGGAAATAACTCGAGGAAGCCCAGCCAAACGTACTCAACTATAAAACAGGCATAACAAAATGCAGTTAGCAGACACATGCTTCATCTTTAGAAATTCATATAAATCCACAAAGCATTGTAAGAAAACACATTTGTAAATGTGAGTTTTAAAGTGGTTAACTTTTATTATAACTGCTGTATTTACAGTCACCATATCTCAGTGTTATTCCTGAGCACTGTGATGTGGCTCTTTCAAATGGTTTGTGTATTTTACCAAGAGTAGTGGATAACAAGAGACAAACAGCATATTAGATCAACGCATGTTTGTTTTTAAAAAAGACTCTTTTTCCGAGATGGAATAGACAAAGTCTTAAAAGTAAAAAGTGTAAAATGTTTTTTTATGGTTAATAATGCAGTGCATTGATTGTTCCATGCAGGTTAAAACAGAGTTTCTGTCAATACGTACAATTTGATATAATCTATTTTAACAGTCCCCTTCGATGTGTAATTTCATTACAAATGTACAAAGTGATTAATTCAGTTTTTTTGTTTAATTCTGTATACAGGTTAAATTTTGTAAGTTTTTGATTTGACATCGGTTGTTAGAAAGGTTACTACACAAGTTTGATAATTCTCTGTGAAAACCTATCAATGTAGACTAATGAAAGATTTAACAATTGTGTGAACTGCTTTCACCGGCATTAATAATTTGTTGTCTGACAGCAATTATACTGTTCAAGAACGTTCTGTACACTAAAAGAATTGTTAATGCAACGTATTTCATCTGCAGTCATTAATTCTGGGCAGAGCTACTCTCAAAGTATATGTAACTAGGTAACCAAAAAACAAATTTGCAACAATGTGATTAAACACTTTTCTTATCTGTGTCTTTCATTTACTCATGATGAACAATAAATAAGTGTGCAAAGTTCTGCTTCTTCATGTCCTTTTGTTTTTGTTACGAGGCATCAGTGCCCTTTGGTGACTGTCTACTTGCATCACAGTCAGAGGCGCTTTGATTGCTACTGGGCAAACAGAGCGCTGGCAGCTGCATAAACAATGTCTAAAAGCTGAATAAAGAATTGCTGTTTTGAAGAATACAATGGCTGTGGGTCACCGGTCCTCCTGGAATTCAGGCTAGCATTGTAATCGGCTAGAAATTCACATAATATGTCATCTGAAGACATTAATTGGTATTCTGGGACTTCACCATTGCACTGCTGGGTGTAAAGTAAATCTATTCTGGAATGGGACACTGTGGAGAGAAGGCAAGCCTTTCACATTTAATTGGGGCTACCTCAGAATCCACTGGCAATTTCAGTATTTGCCCAATGCAACTTCAGAGAGCTGTTATCCTGCTTTCGAGTTATTTCAAGAATTGTGGCAGGATCTGCAAACCGTGTGAGGAATCTCACCTCTTTGTGGGGAATGCAAGCAATTGGCTTTCGAAGACCTTAGGGCTGCGTGCTGAGCTCACCTCTTTCACCAATGTATTGTTCTGTTTTAAAGCTTCTCCCAGGAGAACAGCACCAGTTAGCTTGTAAAGCCTCACTTTCTGTCCCAGAAGGAACAGATCTAATTTACATCCAGCAACGCAGTGGATAATGATGACAATTAAACACTTATCTGATTAATGTGACATGCTTGCCAGTTTTGGCCTTGTTATTTGTTTGCTGTACAATGCCACTGACTAAATCACCGAAGGTGATTTGTAGGACTGTTTCTTCACCATCCAATTTCACCCTTCTCAATTTAGTCAAAAATAGGCTGGGAGAGCAAGAGCAATTTACACACAGATTTTAAATATTCAAAAGTAATCTATTTAAAGTTTTAAGGATTGTGTGGTGATAAATTTTATGTGTAATAGTTTAAAGAGTTGAAAGTTATTAATGGAAAGCAAAGAGGGGGCTGATATTAAACAGCCATCCAGTCACCCTTCCCTGAACTATCACAGAAAATCAAAATCTAACCCAATTAAATGAAATCTTACCAGCCTTCCATTTTGTCTGAGGAAAGGGCTGTGCAGCAGTTTCATATTAATTATTTAAGAGTACAAGATCCACACACCATGAAATAATGTGACACAGTCTCATTAGTTGGCAGAAAAGCAAGCAAATATCGAGGGAAAAAAAAGGTGTGTGTAGTCACCTTGGTCGTTTTTATTGTGATCACAAGACCCTGTTGGACATTGGTAATGTAAATACTGCTCACGGGATCATTGGAGGGACTGACAGTGGGGAAGCTGAGTTTCCTTGGTCGCTGCACAGGCAAGGCCCACATGCCTCAATCTCACCTGTTGCAGTCACTGGCAAAGGAGAGGCCAGAGTACATTGGATTTCATACTGGGTCGGGGGCTTGTCTCTCTCATCGGTGCTGCCTCCAGTGTTCGCTCACTGCTGACCAGGACAACTCAGGGACTTGGGCTACATCTCTCTGTGACAGTGTGTTTTTCTGAAATCATAACCGTATGGGCTACCTGTGCTATATGCAGTATTTTATGTGCTGCTGATAGTGAACTTTGCACGTTGGCCCCAGAGGAATTCTGTTTCATTTGGTTTTATTCATGTATATAATGAATGATAATTAAATTTGAAGCTTATATACAGAAGAAAGTCATTTGGCTCACCAGGACAATGCCAGCTCATTGGTAGAGTTATCTTATTAGCCCTATTTGTTGGGAAAATTTCACTTGTAGCTACCTTGATATTGAAAGACTAAAAATCATCCAGTGTCAAGCTCCAATCATAAAGGCACTTTATAGCTTTATTGTTGTGATGGTCATCCTTGAAAATCCTAACATCAGTGTGAAAGATGGAAGATTATCCACTAATCAACTGGAACCATATGTTAAGTGTGCAATGGGGCAGGTCAGTTCTCCTCAGTAACCAGCAGTCTTTGACTCCCTCCTTGCCTAGGGATGGCAAAGTAGCAGAAAAGTTAACATAACACCATTACAGTGCCAGCAACCCGGTTTCCATTCCGGCTGCTTACAAGGAGTTTCTACGTTCTTCCCGTAATAACATGGGTTTCATTCAGATACTCCTCCCACTTTTCAAAGACATACGTCAAGTGGTCCCAGGGGTGGTATTGGGCAGCATGGGCTTGTTGGGCTGGTAGGGCCTGTACTATTGAAATAAAAATTAAAATAAAAACCCTCTGACTGCCTTAACCTCAACCAAAGTTTCCTATACAAATATTGTCTGTGTTGTGATGTGAAAGCAATCTCAACGGTATAGAATGAACTTATGTTTCAATCTGATTATATCTGAAATTAGTTTTCACATGACTGCACAGTTTGATTGTAGCATGTACATTGGCAGAATTATAACAGAATGCTAGAGACAGGAAAAGCACTACAAAGTCAATAACTCAAAACAGAATATAGATAGACTAGGCTTCCTGCCACTGCAACTGAAACGGTCTAGAGACAAAAGCATCTCCAGTTCCATCACAGCATCCATCATTATAATTGAGGGTTGGTTTCTAAATGATAAGTTACTATTTTTCTGGCAAACTCTATTTACCATTGCATGTCGTATGACTACCAGTAAAATCTATCTGTATTGAAAATTTATTTTTAATTAAATATACTTTTGATTCATTTGATTGAACCTACATTTCAAACAATCCATACTGATATTTTTGTTTCCATTACAACACTAGAGAGACTACTGACATGTATTTGAGATACTTATGAATTAGCCCCCTATAAAGTACCCCAAAAGTCTAATATTTAAATGAGGTCTAAAGAAACACTTCTTAGTCTGCTAAACCATATTTTACTGCACAACAAGCAATCCATGTCATAAATCTTATTTTCATGATTATGCATTATGGTGAACTCATGCAATTATTTCATAGTTTGATAAATTGTAACATTTCTGAAAATATGATTTTCAAGGTTATCAAAGGTTTTCATCTGTTATAATCACACGCATGTTTCAATTTTATTTTAGTATTTTATATAATAAATAACACATTCATTAAAATAATTATTCTTATTTCTTGATATCTTGCTTGACAGAGACAAGGTACAGAGAAGGAAATGTTCTTGCCACAGAGATTGCCAGATCTTTGTGGGGAGCTTTCTTCAAGGCCACTGGAGAGAACCGTTAAGCACAAATTCAAGGCCAATATTTCACTGCAGTTCAGATCAATCATTTTGTGAAGTTAATGAATGAGAAAACTTTTCAAACGCTACTGACAGAAGTGAATAATACATTAGGGATTCGATTGAAGAGAGGGTTTGGATGAATCCAATGGAATCACAATTGGAATATCAATCACAAAAGACTTTCTATGTACTAAACTGAAGTTCAGGCAGTGATGTACCTCAACACCACCACTTGACAAAACATCATTTCCCCTCACTTACTTCAAGCCCGAAAGTCACAAAGATAATATATCAAACCTTCCAACAAAGCAAATTTAAGGGATGATGTGCAGCCTAAGATGCACCAGATATGTGCTGTGTCTACTAGTCGTTAACATCAGTGTGCAAGATGTGCTTTAGCAAGTGGTATCAGATGCGGACACAATGGATGGACAGATGCAAGTACTGGAGCAAAAGAAATCCACTTCAAACATTGAACCATTTATAACACCATGATTGTGCCTCTTCTGGGTTTCCTTTTTTGGGGTGCTACAGTAGCATGGCAGTTACTGTGACAACATTAGAGTTTGGAGTTCGATTCTGACACTATCTGTAAGGAGTTGGTGCGTCCTCTCCATGGATTTCGTCCAGATGCTACAGTGTCCTCCTGCATTCAAAGACATATCAGTTAGTAGGTTCATTGTCATTGTAAATTGTCCTGTGTCTAGGCTAGTGTTAAATAGGTGGTTTGCCAGGCAGTGCACTTCATTGGGCTGAAAGAGCCTGTCTCATGACGTATCTCTAAGTAAATAAATGAAATAAATCAATGCTCAAATAGGAAGGGAAATATGACACCACTCAACAGGTCAGCCAGCAGGGAGAGAAGCTGGGTCACTGTTTCTGGTGAAAGGCTCTTCGAGAGAAGTGGAAAAGTGAGATGAGCAGAGCAAATGTCTGCAATAATGTGCAAACTATTAACTGGCAGATGGAACAAAATAATAGAGACAAGGAAAATGTGGTTTACATTTAAACTCAACATTAGTTCTGAACTTCCTCGGTCAGAAGATGTACTTCTTTTCCTTGAGCTTAAATAGTGAATGTTAGCGAAATATGTGAGGCTGAAGACAGAGGCGTTACGGTAGGCACAGGGCAAAGAGATACATTGCAGACCGAATGGAGGTGTTCAATAAAGTGTTTACCAATTTGTGTTTGACTTTCCTTTACTAAAGAGACCACATTGTGAGCACCCAATACAATCCAGTAAACCCTTGCATTTTGCATATTTAATATTTGCACTATTGCAAATATTAAGACCATTAAACCATAAGAGATATAGGAGCAGAATTAGGCCATTTGGCCCATCAAGACGGCTCTGCCATTTCATCATGGCTAATCCAATTTTCCTCTCAGCCCATTCTCCTGCCTTCTCCCTCTGTCTTAAGACCAGAAGACCATAAGACATAGGAGCAGAATTAGGCCATTTGGCCCATCAAGTCTGCTCAGCCATTCAGTCATGGCTGATATTTTCCCCCTTTCCTCAGCCTCACTCCCTGGCCTCCCCCCTGCATGTGGCAACAAATTCCACAAATTCACCACCCTCTGGCTAAAGAAATTTCTCTGCATCTCTGTTTTAAATGGACACCCCTCTATCCTGAGGCTGTGCCCTTTTGTCCTGGACCCCTCACCATGGGAAACATCCTCTCCACATCTACCATGTCTGGGCCTTTCAACGTTCAGTGAAATCCCCCTTCATTCTTCTAAATTCCAGTGAGCACAGACCCAGAGCCATCCTCATGTGATAACCCTTTCATTCCCGGAATCATTCTTGTGAACCTCCTCTGGACCCTCTCCAATGCCAGTACGTTTTCTTAGATGAGGATCCCAAAATTGTTCACAATGTTCAAGGTGAGGCCTCACCATTGCCTTATAAAGCCTCAGCATCACATCCTTGCTCTTGTATTCCAGACCTTTTGAAATGAATGCCAACATGGCATTTGCCTTCCTCACCACCGACTCAACCTGCAAGTTAACCTTTAAGTTGTTCTGCACAAGAACTCCCAAGTCCCTTTACATCTCAGATTTTTGGATCTTTTCACCATTTAGAAAATACTCTACACATTTATTTCTACTACCTAAGTGCATGGCCATGAATTTTCCAACATTGTATTTCGTTTGCCACTCTCTTGCCCATTCTCCAAATCTGTCTCAGTCCTTCTGCAGCCTGCCTGTTCCCTCAACACTACCTGCCCCTCCACCAATCTTCATATCATCTGCAAACTTGGCAACAAAGCCATCTGTTCCATCATCTAAATCATTGATATATAACATAAAAAGAAGTGGTCCCAACACTGACCCCTGTGGAGCACCACTAGTCACTTGCAGACAGCCAGAAAAGGATCCTTTTATTCCCACTTGCTGCCTCCTACCAATCAGCCAATGCCCTAACAATGCTAATAACTTTCTTGTAATGTCACGAATTCTTAACCTGGTAAGCAGCCTCATATGTGGCAGCTAGTCAAAGCCCTCTGAAATTTCAAATATACAACATACACTGCATCCCCCTTGCCTATCCTACTTGTTATCTCCTCAAAGAATTCCAACAGGTCCATCAGGTAAGATTTTCCCTGAAGGAAACCATGCTGACTTTGTACTAACTTGTCTTGTGTCACCAAGTACTCCACAACCTCATCCTTAACAATTGACTCCAACATCTTCCCAAGCAATGAGGTCAGGCTAACTGGTCTATAATTTCCTTTCTGCTGCTTTCCTCCTTTCTTAAAGAGTGGAGTAACATTTACAATTTTCTAGTCCTCTGGCTCCATGCCAGATTCCAAAGATTTATAGACAATAGATAATAGGTGCAGAAGTAGACCATTTGGCTCTTCGAGCCTGCACCACCATTTTGAGATCATGGCTGATCATCTACTATCAATACCCGGTTCCTGCCTTGTCCCCCTATCCCTTGATTCCCCTATCCATAAGATACCTATCTAGCTCCTTCTTGAAAGCATCCAGAGAATTGGCCTCCACTACCTTCTGAGGCAGTGCATTCCAGACCCCCACAACTCTCTGGGAGAAGAAGTTTTTCCTTAACTCTGTCCTAAATGACCTACCCCTTATTCTCAAACCATGCCCTCTGGTACTGGACTCTCCCAGCATCTGGAAAATATTTCCTTCCTCTATCTTGTCCAATCCCTTAATAATCTTATATGTTGCAATCAGATCCCCTCTCAATCTCCTTAATTCCAGCGTGTACAAGCCCAGTCTCTCTAACCTCTCTGCGTAAGACAGTCCAGACATCCCAGGAATTAACCTCGTGAATCTACGCTGCACTTCCTCTACAGCCAGGACGTCCTTCCTTAACCCTGGACACCAAAACTGTACACAATACTCCAGGTGTGGTCTCACCAGGGCTCTGTACAAATGCAAGAGGATTTCCTTGCTCTTGTACTCACTTCCCTTTGTAATAAAGGCCAACATTTCATTAGCCTTCTTCACTGCCTGCTGCACTTGCTCATTCACCTTCAGTGACTGATGATTTATGAAAGATTGTTACTAATGCCTCTACAATCTCCACCGCTACCTCTTTCAGAACCCTAGGGTAGGTAAGTAGGCCTCTGTTAGTCTTGATAGACCATGGATTTTTTTTTTATGGAAGACCGACAGTTGCCCAAGCTACAAGTCTCACCTCTCCATGGAACCAATGTTGTCCAAGGGAAGGGCATTAGGACCCATACAGCTTGGCACCGGTGTCATCACAGAGCAATGTGTGGTTAAGTGCCTTGCTCAAGGACACACACGCAGCCTCAGCCAAGGCTCGAACTAGCGACCTTCAGATCATTAGACGGATGCCTTACCACTTGGCCACGTGTCAACACCCCAAGGGGGCAGTTCATCTGGTGCGGGTTAGTCTTTCAGCTTTTTGTGTCCATTCTCCCTTGTAATAGTAACTGACTTAATTTCTCTTCCCTCACACCCTTCAACATCTGACACACTGATAGTGTTTTCCACAGTGCAGACTAATGGAAAATACTCATTTAGATCATCTGCCATCTCCTTGGCTCCTGTTATTATTTCTCCGCCTTCATTTTCTAGTGGCCCTAATCCACTCTCATCTCTCTTTTATTTTTACATACTTGAAAAAGCTTTTACTATCAATTTTGATATTGTTTACTAGCTTGCTTTCACACTTCACCTTTTCCCTCCTAATGGTTCTTTCCAATCCTCTGTCTTAACACTAATTTTTGCTTTGTTCTATGCCCCTTCTTTTGCTTTTACATTAACTTTGACTTCCCCAGTCAGCCACGGTTGTACTATTTTGCCATTTGAGTATTTCTTTGTTTTTGGAATACATCAATCCTGAACCTTTCTCATTTTTCCCAGAAACTCACCCCATTGCTGCTCTGCTGTCATCCCTGCCAGCATCTCCTGACAATTTACTTTGGCCAACTCCTCTCTCATGCCTCTGTAATTTCCCTTACTCCACTGAAATGCTGCTACATCAGACTTTACTTTCTCCCTGTCAAATTTCAAGTTGAACTCAATCCTATTGTGACCACTGCCTCCTAAGGGTTCTTTTACCTTAAGCTCCCTAATCACCTCCAGTTCATTACATAACACCCAATCCAGTATAGCTGATCCCCTGGTAGGCTCAATGACAAACTGCTCTGAAAAGCCATCTCTTAGGCATTTAACAGACTCACTGTCTTGAGATCCATTTCCAACCTGATTTTCCTAATTGACCTGCGTTGAAATCTCCCATAACCATTGTCCTTTTGACAAGCATTTTCCATTTCCTGTTGTAATCTGTGCTCCACATCCCAGCTACTGTTGGGAGGACTGTATATAACTGCCATCAGCGTCCTTTTACCCTTGCAATTTCTTAACTCAACCCACAAGAATTCAAAATCTTCCAATCCTTTGTCACATCTTTCTACTGATTTGATGTCATTCTTTACCTGCAGAGCCATGTCATTCCCTCTGCCTACTTTCCTATCCCTCTGATAGAATGTGTAGCCTTGGACATTCAGCTCCCAACTACAACCATCCATCCGCCACGATTCAGTGATAGCTACATTACACCTGACAATCTATAATGTGCAACAAGATCATCCACCTTATTTCTTTTACTCTATGCATTGAGATCTAACGCTCTGAGTACTGTATTTGCTACCCTTTTTGATTCTGTGTCCCTAATGCACTGATACTCACCCTGCTGTGTGCAATTTTGTCCTGTCATCTGCCTGCTCTTCCTGACAATCTGATTGTATGCTATCTTTGCTTTTTTACCATCCATTCTACCCCGAGTCCCTTCACTCAGGTTCCCTCCCCTCTGCCATATTAGTTTAAACCAACCGCAAAAGCTCTAACAAACCTGCCCATGAGAATATTGGTCCCCCTCAGGTTCGGGTGCAACCTATCACTTCTGAACGGGTTATACCTCCCTCAGCGGAGATCCCAATGATCTAAGAACCTGAAGCCCTGCTCCCTGAACCAGCTTCTCAGCCACACATTTATCTGCCAAAGCATCCTGTTTCTACCCTCACTGGCATATGGCACAGGCAGCAATCCAGAAATTATTGCCCTGCTTCTCCGTTTTCTACTGAGCTCTCTAAATTCTGTTTTCAGAACCTCTTTCCTTTTCCTTCCTATGTTATTGGTGCCAATATGTACCAAGACGTATGGCTGCTCTCCTTCCCTCTCCAAGATGCTGTGGATGCGATCTGAGATATCCCTGACTCTGGCACTAGAGAGGCAATATACCATTCGGGTGTCCCGTTCATGCTCACAGAATCTCCTGTCTGTTCCCCTCACTATTGAGTCCCCTGTCACTACCACTCCCCTCTTCTCCCTCTTTACTTTCAGCAGCACGGACCTATGCTCGGTGCCTGTAACCTGGTCTCTGTGGCGTTCCCCTGGGAAGTCATCCCCCACAATGTTGTGTAAGGCGGTATACTTATCATTGAGTGGAAAGGCCACAGGGGTGCTCTGCACTAACTGCCTATTTCCATTTCCCCTGACAGACACCCAGCTACTCACCCTCTGCAGCTTCATGGTGAGTACTCAACAAGTACAAACACGCTGGAGGAACTCAGCAGGTCGGGCAGCATCCGTTGACAGGAGCAGTCAATGTTTCGGGCCGAGACCCTTCGTCAGGTCTGAAGAGGGAGGGGGCACGGGTCCTATAAAGAAAGTGGTGGGGGAGGGTGGGATGGAGAAGGCTGGAAGGTGCCAGGTGAAAAACCAATCAGAAGAAAGATCAAGGGGAAGCAGGGAGGGGATAGGCAGGAGAGGTGAAGAAAGAATGTAAGGGGAAAGCCCTATGGGTAGTAGAAGAAGGCAGAATCATGAGAGAGGTGATAGGCAGCTGGCAGAGGAGGCAGAGTGAAAGTGGGATGGGGGAAGGAAGGGGGGGAATTATCGGAAGTTGGGGAATTCAATGTTCATACCAAGGGGCTGGAGACTACCCAGACAGTATATGAGGTGTTGCTCCTCCAACCTGAGTTATGGTGATTACTTCCCTGTAACTCTGATCAATTATCTCCTCACTCTCCCGTACAAGCCGAAGGTCATCCATCTGCTGCTCCAGATCCCTAACACGGTCTTCAAGAAGCTGCAGCTGAATAATTTACACACAGATGCAGCTCTCCGAGAGACTCTGGGTCTCCCAGGACTCCAACATCCAGCATGAAGAACACACAACAGCCATTTACAACACTAGCTACAGTAAAAGAAAGGAGAAAATGCAATCTTAACAGAAGCTTACTCAGAGCTAACAGCTCTTCTGAGCTGAAGCCTCTTTTGAACCAAGGCCTGACACTCTTACTCTCACTATTGGTATCCTTTCATGACCTGACCAATCAAGAATCTATCAACCTTTGCCTTAAATATACATAAAGGCTTGACCTCCACAATTGCCTGTGACAAAGAATTGCATAGATTCACCACTCTCTGGCTAAAGAAATTTCTCCTCATTTCATCAAGTATTGTGGACCTCAACAGCCTACCTCATGTCAAATCCCCTATTATCAATGTCATGTGAGTTATTAGCGATGCAAACATAAATGGGCCAGGTATTTCAATTTTAGAGCTACAAGGGTTGGCAGAGGCTGAATATTATGTGCTATTATGGGAGTAGTGAACACAATCCGGTCACACGTCACTGATTATACAATGGGACTAGTGAACACAATCCGGTCACACGTCACTGATTATATAATGGGACTAGTGAACACAATCCGGTCACACGTCACTGATTATATAATGGGAGTAGTGAACACAATCCGGTCACATGTCACTGATTATATAATGGGACAAGTGTCAAGTTCACCATCATTTTCTTGCCAGATATCACTGTTGGTCTAATATTTCTGCCATGCCACTGTCACCCACATTCAAGACTCATTTCAAGATTCAGGATTGTTTAATGTCATTTCCAGTACAGGGGTGTAAAGGAGAACCAAAGGAAATCCGATGCAGCACAAAAGCAAACAGAATAAGATAAAGTACAATTTGGATCCAACTGTTTAATTCTTAGATTAAACTGTTTAATTGATATGTTCTTTACAGTCTATCAAGTACTTACCTGTTTGTATTTTAAGTAGCTCGTATATGCATGTAACAGTTTATTATACTTCATAATAGCCACGATGTGTACATACAAATTCTGTGTGTTCACTTGTGTTAATATTGGTATAGCACTGGTATGGTCTGGAAGCTGCTCTTGGTATTATATTATTTGAATAAGATCTATCTCATTGGTTGACCCTTATCTACAAATGTGAATGAGATTTTCCTTATCTATTGGTATTAGACAGCTAACCATGAGGTCAGTGCCATCTCAGTCTCTTTACCTTTAGGTCTTTTGCGACTAGCTTCTGCTCTTCTTGCTGTCTTTTTTCAATTTTTTTTTGTTCTATCAATGCTTGATATAACAACTGTGAACCAACAAGTTTTGTGCTTCTTTCCTGACTTCTGAAAGAACCTTGGATTAAAACTTCAGATTTCAACAAGCATAATAATAAAAACACAATAAATATAAATGCATATGATAGCTTATATACATAAATAGATTATTTGTGCATAAAGTGATGCTAGGCAAAGGAGTGTCTGTACATCATGTGACTCTGACAAGAACGATAAAGTACTGGTGGTGGGGTGGGTTGGTGAGTAGAAGTGTTGATCAGCCTCATTGCTTGTCTAAGTTCTTTCAAGGTTAGAAGGATTATAGCTTTTATTACAAAAAGCCTCTTTCATTAACTCAGGAAACTATGATATACTGTGGTTCACATTAAGTGAGATACTTCTGCAATGTAGTCAATGTTATACCATAAGAAATGCAACAGCCAATTTCTACAATGTATCCCAGAAGCTGAAATATGATGGTTATAGTTCAAAGTAAATTTATTATTAAAGTATATATAGTTTGCATTAACAACCCTTTTCTTGAGGACACACTCAATAAATCCATTACAGAATCAATAAAAGAATGCACCAACTCAAGCGATCAACCAATGTGCAAAAGACAACAAACCGTGCAAATGCAAAAAGTAAGAAATAATAATAATAAATGAGCAATAATTATTGAGAACATGAGATGAAATGTCCTTGAAAATGAATCCATAGGTTGTGGAAACATTTCAATGATGGACAAAGTAAAGTTGAGTGAAGTTATCCCCTTTGGTTCGAGCATGATGGTTGAGGGGTAATAACTGTTCCTGAACCTGGTGGTGTGAGTCCTGAGGCTTCTGTAGCTTCTTGCTGGTGGTAGTGTGGGAAGAGAGCATGTCTTGGGTGGTGATGGATGTTGCTTTCCTGCGACAACTCTCTGTGTAGATGTGCTCAATGGTGGGGAGGGCTTTATCTTTGACGGGCTGGACCATATCCACTGCATTTTGTAGTGTTTTTCATTCATGGACATTGGTGTTTCCATACCAGCCTATGAAGCAGCCAGTTGATATAGTCCCTACTACACAACCAAATGTCAAAGTTTTAGATGCCATGCTGAATCTTGGCAAACTCCTGAGGAAGTAGAAGTGTTGCTATGCTTTCATTGTAATTGTACTTACGTGCTGGGCTCAAGATAGGTCCTCCGAATAATGACGCAGAGGAATTTAAATTTGCAGACCCTCTGCACCTCTGATTCTCCCATGAGGACTGGCTCATGGACCTCTGGTTTCCGGTCAATAGTCAGCTCCTTGGTCTACCTGATGTTGCTGTTATGGTACCACTCAGCCAGATTTTCAGTCTTCTCCTATATGCTGATTTGTCACCAAATTTGATTTGGCCTCTGATAGCGGAGTTGTCAGCAAATTTAAATATGGCATTTATGCATAGCCAGACATAAAAGACAGCAAAGACCCTCGAGTCAATCTCTGGGGTATTTCATAGAATGAGGCTGTGAAGATAGAATTAACTGCTTGGTTTTCTTTGCTTGTTATTGTAAGTTAATTTATCACCTAACTTCCATTTTGCTGCTTTGTCTCAAACTTGTATTTTAACATTTCTAGATTTATTTTATCAAAAGTCTCTTGCAGGTCAAGATTTAAACATATACCATAAAATAACTGCTGGTTATTTGAAAAAGCTACATACACCAGTACTTTATTAGCCCAGAATTATTGCCTTTGCATTGAAAATGGTTGTACTGTTAAAATTGTTTTTAATATTGTTTAATGAATAGTACTAGTTCCTCCACAAATCCATACTTCAAATGTGTTGATTCAAATAAATGCAAAATACACAGGTTAGAACTTTTTATAATTTGCAGATTTGAATTAAGACATTGTCGTGATTTGGATTGGCTTACTTGATTTATGCTGTAAAATAACCAAATGCTAAGAGAAGAATTTCTTCCATAAGTATTGGGACATATATGGAATAGAACGAGAGTTTGGATGTCCTTTTTATACCATGAGTAAATAAGGATTAATGAGCAAATGCACAACTATACTTAATGAAATATAAAACATATTTTTTGTTTAATCAGTGTTTTATTTGAGTTACACCAACATGACAAGCCTTAATAGATAGCAATTATTTCAGGCAGGGATGATTTCTACCAATTGCCAGTCAGTTGAAAGAACATGAAACAGATTTGAATTTGGGATTAGTTAGATGCAAATCTCTTGTCATTGTCCAGTAGAAGACATAATTTAAAGAGTTTGAAACTTTTAGTCCAATCTACTTAATTCTTTCATTCCTGCCTAGTGAGTTAATCTACCAGTCATCTGCCAACAATAAGAATTTTCTTCAGGGGTGCATCTAGCCAGCGCAGACAGTGTGTAGTCTTTGTAAGAGAAATATAATCAACATTCAGCAACGTGGCCAAAAACAACTTCTCTCTCTTTATTATTTTGCATTCAGTTTAAGCTGTATCATCGTGGAGTGAGTCAGTTTTATGTTAAAAGTTTTTGGACCTTTAACAAAAATGCCCAAGAAAAATAACTCCTCAACATCCACTCTGATCAATTGCCTCTTAGGATCTTGCAAACCATCAGTGGCCACTTTATTAGGTACCCCTGTAAATCCGCTTGTTAATGCAAATGCCAAATAGTCAATCATGGGAAAAATCAGGAATGGCAGTATTAAGGAGGATCTACTCAAACAGGACAACAGAAATGCTGTGCCTTGGAATTCTCCACCAATTACTTTGTGTGTATCTACAATCATCTACCCTATCATCCCTAATCGCAATCTACAAAATGCTGAGCAGAGAGATTGCTCCAGAAATTTAAGCAGCAGTCCTTAGAAATGTGGCTTCATTCATATACCCGTTATCTTTTTCCTTGCTGGCCGATTGCAGTCTAATCACATTCCTTGCTTTCATCTCTTCATTCTCTGGCCGCTAACTCTCTTTCCAGGGGTACCAGCATGAGGCTCACCGGCCCTCTCATCCATGTACAGGAAGGGGCTGGAGTGGTATCTATGTAAATGACTGCACGGAACTCTCCTGGTGGCACCTCCTTCCAAACTGTCCAGTGAATCACTGGCCCAACTTGCTGAAAGGGCCCGGCTCATTTCTATTCACTCCTCATTCAGGCTGGGGGCCACCGCCTCCAGATACTGTGAGCAGTCTACCAGTTGTGGAACCTGCTGTAACTCAGATCCCTCCTCATCTACTTTTGCCCAATATCTTTTTTATTCTATGCTAATCAATTTATCATCTACCTTCAGCATCCAGCTTTCATATCAGAGTACTGTTATCCTTTAGCAAGCTTTCAGTGTCTCTGCCTTTGCCTTTCCTGCAGGTGGGTTTCCATCGGCTGTGGTCAGGTCTGGCGTGGCCGGCTGGTGTTCCTCTCTCAGGTTACTGGGTACACTTCATCCCCCGCTCTGTCTGTGAAGGTGCTGAGACTGATCTCTCCTCGCTGTTAGAAGTACCATCTGTGGTCCTATCCATCTGGGAGAAAGCCCTGCTCTCACCATGACATGGTCATTGGGTTGTGGGAGGACTACCTCCCTTCCCTTCAGCTCTGTCTGATCAGCAATGTGCTGCTGTTTTGCTCGGTCCTTTATGTTGGTCTTTCACGATCTGTGTCATTCAATTCCTCAAAGCCCTGGGCTCATCGAAAACTGTAATTAGCCCATAAGGTACTGCTCGCCCCATCAATAACTCGTAGGGACTGAGACCCAGTTCGTAATCTCACCAGGATGCCATCAACCCATGTCCTTCCCATCTCAGCTTTAGCTTTGGCTAAGGCATTCTTGCTGGTTCAGTTCATCGTTTCTACCTTTCCTGAACTCTGGGGTACGTGGAACCGTTGTCGAATCCCTAGCAGCTGGCACATTTCCTTCATCACTTCCCCCGTGAGATGTGCTCGCTGATCTGAATCCACCTGAACCGGGGTTCCCCAGCTTGGGAGGAATTCCTGAACGAGGATCCATGTTGGGAAAGCCTCAACCTGCCCAATGAAGTGATCCACAGATACTAGACAGCAGCTTCCCCCCTGCGATCTGGCAGGGGCCCCAGTAAGTGCATCTGGATGTTTTGCCAGGGTCCCCTCAGCCGGGGCTGATTTGCCAGCTATAGCTTCCTGCCCTTACCAGGGTACGCAGGGCACAAATGATACAATAGCAGCAGAATTTCTCAACACACCCGCCCATCCCTGCCGGAGGGTTGTGACCATGCTCTGCCTTCCCCGATCCATCACCTCATGATATAACGTCAGTATAATCTGCCCAACACATGGTATGGCCACCACAGCCCCATGTGTACAGCTCCCACCCAGCCCCTCCTTTGCTTCCTTTCTCATCCACTTTTCCTTCACTTCTGCCTCCACTTCTTCATATAACTTTACTAAACTGGCTCCCATCGTTTCTTCCTGCACACTTGCAGTTTCAGTTGCCCCTTGTCCCTCTGCTACTCCCTTCACACTGATGTCTGCCCACTCTGCTGCTTGCTGTCCCCATGCCTCTGCTTCCAGCAGTTGCTCGGTTAGGTGCCCATGCTGACAACCTGCCCTGTCGAGGTTGTGTGCATGCCCCAGATAATGCTGCACCACCCCGGAGGCACACCAGGTGTCTGTACTGGCTCGTCTGCCTTTACTGTAGCGTAGTGCTTCTGTCGGGGCCACCAGTTCCGCCACCTGGGCTGAGTAACCCGTTCCTGAAGCTAGTTCTTCACCCGCGTCCTTCAGCATGGCCCAACCAGTCCATGACCTTCCCTCTACGTAGCTCCGAGACCCATCTATAAACATTTCCTCTGCTTCCCCTTCCCAAGGTGTTTCCTTCACACCAAATCTTCTTCCTGCTCTATTTCCATTTTGCACCCATGTGCCTCCCCCTCTGTTAGGATGGTGCTCGTGGGATTCATTCCAGTGCCCCGAACTTTTGTTACTGACTTGTGAACCACTGTCAGTGTGTCAGTTTATGGGGTTTATGCAGGCCCCCCTCTATTTTAATTGGGTTTATATTTACTCAACCTCAATCTTGCTTGTGTCTAGTCTGCACTGCTGGGAACTGTTGGAAAAGTTACCCATAGACTCTGGCCTGGCTCCAGTCTCTGGTGATCGGAGCTCTTGCAGCTGCTGTGTCCTCTGTTGTTTGTACCTGTTCGCTGCCCCTGGCTTGTCCTTGTTATTTCTCCCTTGCCTGAATCTATAATGGCCACAGTTAGGATGCCTTTCCAAGGATAGTGCCCTCACTAATGGGAAGACCCAGAAATACACTGGAAGCTGCACCCCACTGATTTTGAGCGTCTGTGAGTCGTTTCTTTCTGCTTTCAATGCTTTTCTTCCTACCTGTAATATAAACTACCTGTCCGGTTGTTGGCAGGAGTAGGTCAACTTTCAAGATCGATGGCCCATCGCAATGCCAGCTCCCTACCAGTGCTGCAGTGTACTTTTGTGGACCACCAGCTCTGGCGGTGGGGGATGTCGCCACATCTTTTTCTGACCTAGGAGCTGTCTTCATCAGCTCCGGATCAGATCGATGGACTGGACGGACTGCATGTTGATGGGGTGAGAGATTATGTGACTTCCACCTGTTTATCTTTCCTCTCTTTTGGACACTGCCTCCAACCATGTCCTGACAGGCCACAGCTAGCACAGGCTGGTAACATTTCAATTCCTTTACCCTCCCTTGTTATTCCAGCAGTTCCTTGCTGTGTGGTCTAGTTGCTGGCACACAAAACAAACCCTCTGTGATAGCACAGCAACTGCATCCACTCTTGATTTCTCTTGCATTTCCTTTAGTCTATCTCACTGGCCCATGAAACTATTGCAGAGTAGGTTGACCCCACTGCTACCCCTAAATATAAAACTTCCTGATGGGCTGAGCTCAGGCCTTCCTTCATCCTTTTCAGGAAGACTGGGTCATCCCTCCCTGGATTATCCCAACCGGAATTCTCCTCATATGCTCAATATTTACACTCTGCATAATCCATGGCTGCCTCATCAGCTCTCTGAGTCACTGCCATTATTGTTCCCCAGTTACTCTCACCTCCCCCCAGTCACTGCTTCACTTTCTCTTTAAATAAAATGACTTCTCTCTTCTTTGCTGGCATTCCTGTGTACCATCTCACACCCCCTGGGCAATACCGTCCCGCATATTCCTCGGGCACTTCGCTTTTACCAACACGTGTATATCTTTAGGGTGCATCTGGGGAATTTCAACCATTTCCTTGAGCTTGCACCAGAATTCCGAATTCCCACATGGGACTCTGACAAAATGTCCGGTTTCTCCCCGGGGGTGAAGGGCTTATTTATGGATGGTTGTAACCAGAGTCAGTGGGTGGCTCAGATTTTCAGGGTTCTTGACCTGACGTTGCCTGACCTCAATAGGTGCCATCCTGACAGATATATCTGGTAAAACCTCTGCCTGAAGTATCTCCACACGACGCAAAACGCAAATGCCAGGTACCAGTTAAACAGCACGTACTGAAAACCGCAGAGAATGTACTCCGCCATCTGCCGCTTCTGAGCGCCTGAACTCCCGCTATTCCTTTGCTTCACATTCTCCCTGAACGAGTATAACGAGTATAACCACCCTCCCTGAACTCACAATGCCTGCTTTATTCCTTTGCTTCACATTCTCCCTAAACGAGTATAACGAGTATAACCACCCTCCCTGAACTCCCGATGCCTGCTTTATTCCTTTGCTTCACATTCTCCCTGAACGAGTATAACGAGTATAACGAGCATAACCATCCTCCCTGAACTCACAATGCCTGCTGTGTTCCTTTGCTTCACATTCTCCCTGAACGAGTATAATGAGTATAACGAGTATAACCACCCTCCCTGAACTCCCGATGCCTGCTCCATTCCTTTGCATCTAAATACTACACCAAGACAACACGCACGAACTCTCAAAATGCGTCTGCTAAAGTACAGCTCCCGGAATGAGTATGCACACCTCCACGGGCATCCTGAAGCTTCAGTAACCACCCTTCGCAGCTGATGGCTCCTCCACGGTATCCGGAGGTAGTTTTTCAATTGCTTATTCTCTGCCAATGAAGGTATAGCTTTGGGGACCGGAGGGAAGTTTAGCCCTTTGCCAAGGACTGATCTAATCGATACTTTGGGCAGATGACAGTCCTTTCTGGGTCGAATGGTGGGATGCCTGCAGTTTGTCGTATTTCCTGACCTGCCTCTCAGTGTTCCTTGATGGAACTTGTTCACCTTGGGCAGCAATGGACCTGTCGATGTACTCCCAGTCACCAGGAGACAAGACAGCTGAGAATTCCAGCTGAGGAGACAGTTGTCTGTTCACGTAGATGTCCCAAGGGGATCTAATGCAATGGACATGTTTCCTAATCAGCGGAGAAATCACCGCAGAATGCAACCTCATGAGTTTATGGATGATGTCCTTGCCCCAGCATCTCAGAAGGAAGACTAAAGAACAAAGAAGCCTTGCCTTTTCTTTACGCAGTGATTCAAGACAACAAATATTGTGGTGAACTTCCTACCTGCAGGGGTAAGTGAAAAGGAATCTCGTGCTTTCCTGGCGTATATGACGAATAAACTATTCTCAGGGTTTCAGCCAGATACAGGAATTGATTTTAACCGATATTTTGATGACAGACTCTGCCATCTTCATCACAGATCATGCCTAGGCATGTCTAGTCCAGTGGTATTTATAATCCTTTCGTCCATCCCGCCTGATTGGTTAGTACTCATCCAATCAGGTTTCTGCTTTCCCACCTTGTTTACAATCAAATTCCATTTCTTAATTAGAGCAAGTCCTTTGTCTTTGTTAAAATTTTTTCCTCTCGTTTTATTTCATTGACTTCCTTTTCCTTGTGACCCTAAAAATCATTGGCATGGCACCGTAGTTTTGTGCTGTTGAAGTCAATCCTATAGCCGTTGCAAATGCAATGCTCTGTTAACACTAATTTCTCTGGATAACTGAAATTGATACACCTCCTGTGCTCCTTATGCAGGATTCCCGAATGGTTAACATGCTCCACTTCCCAGGGAATCCTGTAAATGTTAGCTGACCTGAGGCAAAGATGTGATTTGAGCTTCCTTATGGGTTTCTGAATGGTATTAATCCGATATTTCTTCAGGATCCTGGAACGGTGGAAATATAGGGAAGACAGGCGGTAGTGCTGGGTTCCTCCTCACTGTTAGGTTTCCTAGTTTTTCTGTCAGCTCTTTTGAAGGGCCCGATTGATTTCTTTCATCTTGCAGTCTGTTACGCCCGTGGCCCCCCCTCCTTTTTGAGAATCGCAAGATCGCTATTAAGTCAGGTCAGGAGACCCAGGAAATGAGAGAGAGAGACATTTAGAATGTCCTGGCCCTCAGCGATACAAAGCCACGGAACAGGCCATTGTCTCTTGGAGACGGAATTGTGTATTGAGTGCTGTACTTCATGGAAGCCCTCAGGCAACGTGGGCTGGTTGGGGGATGGCATCATTCCACCCTGATTGACACCTGAGACCCCGTGAGTGGGGATAAAAGAGGGTCTGAGGAACGGCCCCTTCACACACGCACCAGGAGAAACGCTAGAAGTCCCGTGACAGCGTTTAATAGCGACAGCTGGTGGAGGGCCCACGTGTGTCCTTTCCCGTTGCCCCGGGATTGAGGCCCTACCACGGAAGGCGGCTGAGCTAAGGAAGAGATCACCACCGACGCCATTTCGAAGGATCGACATCATAAAACAGAAACGGGCAAGTTCTAAAAACATCGTCTCTCTCTCCAACCAAAAGCTGCAGCTTGAATGAACTAAAGTGACTTTTATATTTCCATCGGACAATACATTATCCCCTAGACAATGATAGAGCTATTTCTTATTGATTATTATTATACCTGCGCTTTTAGATTTAGTATTGACGACATATATTATCTGTATGTTTGCATTGATATTATTTTTGTGTATTTTTATCAATAAATACTGTTAAAAATAGTACCATCAGACTTCAACGGACCTCTCTATCTTTGCTGGTAAGTGACCCAGTTACGGGGTACGTAACAATTGGGGTTCTCGTCTCGGGATTTGACAACAAATTGGGAGGCCAGTGAATCGGGCTTGTAAGTCCAAACTTGGATCTGGTTATGCGGGTAGCCAGACGGGAAACCAGCAAAGATGGACGTGGGTGAATTTATAGAAAACCCGACTCTGGAGGCGCTAGAGGAGGCCACCAAATCGGACTTGATAAATCTGGCGAAAGGGCTAACCCTCGCAGAGGTGAGGTTGTCCATGAAAAAGCGGGAGGTGCGAAGGGCCATAACTCAGTATTATATTGAGACGAATGTGTTTGCAGCTGAGGTATTGGAAAATATCCCTGAAAAGGTACCAGCTAGTGGGACGGCTCAGTTAGAGTTGGAGAAATTAAGGTTGGAACATGAAATTAAGTTAAAGCAGCTGAGAAAGAAAAGGAAAGAGCTGAGAGAGAGAAAGAAAGGGCTGAGAAAGAAAAGGAAAGGGCCGACAAGCAAAGGGAGCATGCGCTCCAGCTAAAGGAGTTAGAGGTGAAACGGGAGCATGCGCTCCAGCTAAAGGAGTTAGAGGTGAAACGGGAGCATGAGCTCCAGCTAAAGGAGTTAGAGGTGAAACGGGAGCATGCGCTCCAGCTAAAGGAGTTAGAGGTGAAACGGGAGCATGAGCTCCAGCTAAAGGAGTTAGAGGTGAAACGGGAGCATGCGCTCCAGCTAAAGGAGTTAGAGGTGAAACGGGAGAATGCGCTCCAGCTAAAGGAGTTAGAGGTGAAACGGGAGCATGAGCTCCAGCTAAAGGAGTTAGAGGTGAAACGGGAGCATGCGCTCCAGCTAAAGGAGTTAGAGGTGAAACGGGAGCATGAGTTCCAGCTAAAGGAGTTAGAGGTGAAACGGGAGCATGAGCTC
Source organism: Hypanus sabinus (assembly GCF_030144855.1). Lineage (NCBI taxonomy): Eukaryota > Metazoa > Chordata > Chondrichthyes > Myliobatiformes > Dasyatidae > Hypanus > Hypanus sabinus. The sequence continues at coordinate 51,614,642 of NC_082730.1, read as the reverse complement.
CAGCTAAAGGAGTTAGAGGTGAAATGGGAGCATGAGCTCCAGCTAAAGGAGTTAGAGGTGAAACGGGAGCATGAGCTCCAGCTAAAGGAGTTAGAGGTGAAACGGGAGCATGAGCTCCAGCTAAAGGAGTTAGAGGTGAAACGGGAGCATGAGCTCCAGCTAAAGGAGTTAGAGGTGAAACGGGAGCATGAGCTCCAGCTAAAGGAGTTAGAGGTGAAACGGGAGCATGCGCTCCAGCTAAAGGAGTTAGAGGTGAAACGGGAGCATGCGCTCCAGCTAAAGGAGTTAGAGGTGAAACGGGAGCATGAGCTCCAGCTAAAGGAGTTAGAGGTGAAACGGGAGCATGAGCTCCAGCTAAAGGAGTTAGAGGTGAAACGGGAGCATGCGCTCCAGCTAAAGGAGTTAGAGGTGAAACGGGAGCATGAGCTCCAGCTAAAGGAGTTAGAGGTGAAACGGGAGCATGCGCTCCAGCTAAAGGAGTTAGAGGTGAAACGGGAACATGCGCTCCAGCTAAAGGAGTTAGAGGTGAAACGGGAGCATGAGCTCCAGCTAAAGGAGTTAGAGGTGAAACGGGAGCATGAGCTCCAGCTAAAGGAGTTAGAGGTGAAACGGGAGCATGCGCTCCAGCTAAAGGAGTTAGAGGTGAAACGGGAGCATGCGCTCCAGCTAAAGGAGTTAGAGGTGAAACGGGAGCATGCGCTCCAGCTAAAGGAGTTAGAGGTGAAACGGGAGCATGCGCTCCAGCTAAAGGAGTTAGAGGTGAAACGGGAGCATGCGCTCCAGCTAAAGGAGTTAGAGGTGAAACGGGAGCATGCGCTCCAGCTAAAGGAGTTAGAGGTGAAACGGGAGCATGAGCTCCAGCTAAAGGAGTTAGAGGTGAAACGGGAGCATGAGCTCCAGCTAAAGGAGTTAGAGGTGAAACGGGAGCATGAGCTCCAGCTAAAGGAGTTAGAGGTGAAACGGGAGCATGAGCTCCAGCTAAAGGAGTTAGAGGTGAAACGGGAGCATGCGCTCCAGCTAAAGGAGTTAGAGGTGAAACGGGAGCATGCGCTCCAGCTAAAGGAGTTAGAGGTGAAACGGGAGCATGAGCTCCAGCTAAAGGAGTTAGAGGTGAAACGGGAGCATGAGCTCCAGCTAAAGGAGTTAGAGGTGAAACGGGAGCATGAGCTCCAGCTAAAGGAGTTAGAGGTGAAACGGGAGCATGCGCTCCAGCTAAAGGAGTTAGAGGTGAAACGGGAGCATGAGCTCCAGCTAAAGGAGTTAGAGGTGAAACGGGAGCATGAGCTCCAGCTAAAGGAGTTAGAGGTGAAACGGGAGCATGAGCTCCAGCTAAAGGAGTTAGAGGTGAAACGGGAGCATGCGCTCCAGCTAAAGGAGTTAGAGGTGAAACGGGAGCATGCGCTCCAGCTAAAGGAGTTAGAGGTGAAACGGGAGCATGCGCTCCAGCTAAAGGAGTTAGAGGTGAAACGGGAGCATGCGCTCCAGCTAAAGGAGTTAGAGGTGAAACGGGAGCATGAGCTCCAGCTGAAGCAGCTGGAAGCAGCTGAAAAAGAGAGGGAGCGAGCTGAGAAACAAAACGAAAGAGCCGAGAAGGAGAGGGAGGCAGAGAAACAGAGGAAGCATGACTTGGAGATGGAGAAGTTAAGGCAAGAGCGAAGAGATCAAGGTTCAGACCGAGAGGAGCGGTTTAATGTTAGTCGGGAGTTGAGGTTAGTACCTCCGTTTGAGGAGACGGATGTTGATAGTTATTTCTTGCTTTTTGAAAAGGTGGCAGTGAGTCAGAAGTGGCCCAAAGAGCAGTGGGTGGCGTTGCTACAAAGTGTGTTAAAAGGGAAGGCACAATTGGCATATACGGCGTTGTCCATGGAGGAGGAAGAGGCGGAGACTTATGACAAAATAAAAGCGGCCATTCTCCGGAGTTATGAATTGGTACCTGAAGCGTATAGACAAAAGTTCAGAACTTTAAAGAAAGGGTGGAATCAGACGTATACCGAGTTTGCCTATGAGAAGGGTGTGCTCTTGGACCGTTGGTGTACAGAAGAAATAGTGGATGAGGATTTTTGGCATCTCAGGGAGTTAATTCTGATTGAGGAATTTAAAGGTTGTGTTTCGGAGGATATCCGGATGTATTTGAATGAGAGGCCGAATAAGTCCATCTCAGAATTTGCTAAGTTCGCAGATGAATTTGCCCTAACCCACAAGACAAAGTTTTCCTCGAAAAAGAGTTACCAGAGAGACCGTGGGAATGGTAGAGAAAGCCCACCGGCTGAGGCAGAGGTCCCGCCGGGAGCTAGTGGTAAGATTGGGGAGGAGAGGCAAGATGACCAGAGATTTCCGGGCTTGACCTGTTTTAATTGTGGAAAGGGGCGACATATTGCATCTAGGTGCTTTGCTCCGAGGAAGGAGATAGGAAAAGGGAAAGCAGCAGTCCCTATTGGATGTGCCATGGTAATCAGTAAATCGACAAGAGAGCCCTGGATAGACAGAGTACGAGAAGGGTCTGAGACTTGTATGTCAAACAGAACCGTGTCTGTGAGAGAGGGAGACCCACCAGTTCCCGTGCGGATCTGGAGAGACACGGGGGCTGAACTATCATTGATCAGCAGTAAGGTACTGGATTTTGGTCGCAAGACGGGAATGGTAGCTGTGAAAGGGATAGGAAAAGGGACGGAAACGGTGCCCTTGAATAGGATCATTATGAATTGTGAGCTAGTCTCTGGACCAGTTGAAATGGGGGTGCGATCAGAATTCCCGAGAACCGATGCGGACCTCCTTCTGGGTAATGCTTCAGCCGGTGGTAAGGTTTGGTCAGCAATGACGCTGACGAGACAGCCGGTGGAGGCTCCGCCCCTAGATTCCAAGATCTATCCTGCATGCGCAATCACTCGCAGCATGTCGAGAAAGGCAGCTGAGAACAAGAGCAGTTTAAATCCGGTCAGTATCGAGTTGGCCGAGACGTTTTTACCGACCCTGTACCACGAGGGTTTAGAGGGTGGTAAAACTAAGAGTAGTAAAGTGAAAGAGAGTAAGAGAGAGGAGGCAGACCTGCCCTTAGTGAGGAGAAAAGTTCTAGAGGCATGAAATAAAGATGAGAAACAGATAAAGCTGTTAAAAGGTCCAGGGTTGGACATGGGTGATCTGTCTGGTTTGGCAGAACTGTTTGAAGAAGTGGAAAATTCTAAAGGTGCTCCTGATAATGAAATGAGGGCAGTCCTAGATGAAAAGGATGCCCTTACCTTGAAGAAGTCTGCTGGGTTGGCAGATGAGGTTGTTTCAGCCCATGGGGGTGAGTTTACTCCAGAAGGGAGTTGCCCAGAGAGTAGCTGGGAGAATCAGGGGAATTTAGAATTTGGACCAGGTACGGGTATTGAAAGCCTGGAAGAGGCAAATGTCCCATCTGAGTGTGTCCAAGATGTGGATGCACGTGGTACTGAACCTAGTAATGGAGCTCAGAAAAAGTCTGAGGTATTTGATTCAGTTGAAAAGGAATGCAGTCCTTGTGGGTCAGATGGACTTGGTTCAGTTAACCTTGGTAATAGTGGGAAGTGAGAGTTCCCAAGTGTTTGTGCTCAAAGGTGTGTTAAAAGTTAGTGAGGAGATCAAAGGTGGTGAGATGAATATTATTATTGAAGGAAAAAGGAAATATGTAGTTCCCAAATTGAATGAAGAAAATTTAAAGGCTGGACTGATATCAGAAGCAACCACCAGGCTACAGGGACAGTGGCTTGGTACCAGAAAGCCTGTGAATCAATTACAGGTTGAGTTGAAAGGTAAAGGGGCCCCACACACTATTGTTATTCCAGAGTGTGGTGTGAAAAGGCAGAATTTGAAATGCTGTTTGAATAAAGAGTTCGAACTGAAAACTAATAGCCTGAAGGGTCCTGAAGAGAAAACTAGCAACTTGCGTAAAATTAAAGAATTGGGTGGAAATTCAGAAGATGGTCTAAGTTTAGAACACATTGTTGATAAAATAACTCCTATGGAAGGAACGGACGAAGGCCTATTTCGCCAGGGTGCACAAGCTCCCCACGTGGGAATTAACTGGAAAAGAGGCGAGGGTTAATGGGGACAGCATTTTTAAATAGCAGAAGCCGGTTTTAAGGGACTTTGACAAAGCATGTGAATAATAAAGACAACCCACATGGAAGCCTGCCTGTTAAGTTTGAAAGCAACATAAAGATTAGTATTTGCATGAACTTTTGTAGTATACCCCTAAGCTAAGATCACAACTCTTTAGTTTTTGTTTGCTAAAGAAAAATAAGACCTAAAAATAGGTGGTTATTAAATTGGAGTCTGATACTACAAGACTTTAGTAAGGTACAAGATGTTAAGATATTAAAGGAAGTGACAATGCAAGCGGAAACCATCTAGATACTGAACTGAGTGTATAACTGTACTACTCTGTAGAAAAAAAAAACTTTGATATTGTGTTAGATTTGTTACGTATCCCGTAACTGGATAGCTCACCAGCAAAGATAGAGAGGCCCATTGGAGACTGATGGCACTATTTTTGAACGTTTTATTCATAAAGGGGGGCACAAAAGTAAGGTTAATACAAACATTCAGAACATACACATTGGCAAAACTCAATCTAAAGCGCGGGTATAGCAATAATCATCATTAAGAAATAATCTCTACTGTTGTCTAGGGGATAATATATTGTCCGTTGGAATTATAATAGTCACTCAGAAGTCTGCAGGCTTCAGTCTTTTTTTTGGGAATCGCTGGGTTTCACGTATTTCAGAGAGAGTGAGGAGAAACGACAAAACTTGCCCGGGTCTTTGACGAAGCAACTCCGTTGAATCAGGGGAGCGGTGTTTCCCTGTTATTAGTTCGAAGTCCTTCTCGGTATTATCAGCCACCCGCTTCCCAGGCAGAGAAGTTATGGAGCACACGTGGCTTTTGACTGGCTTCCAGCTATCACGGGAGCGTTGAGCGATCGAGTCCTTCTGGTGTGTCTCTCTGGGGTACCGCCTTTTGCAGTCCCCTTTTATCTTGACTTGCAGAGTTGTAGATGTCCATCAAAGTAGGGTGATGCAATCCCCACCCCCACATTGCCCGAGGGTGTCCATATCCGTGGTAGCCGTCACGTAGCAGGGTCCTGCCCTCAGCACAGGTGTCTCTAAGAGCAATGGCCAAAACCGTTACATTGTCTCTCATTTGCCTGGGTCCGAGACCCGAATTAATAGTGCTCTCCGGAAGCAGGGGGCTGCTCCCGCCCCTTCAGCCCCTCAGAGCTGTGGTACATTCATAACAGATTCTAAAATCCTGTAAGACTCTGTATTACTTCGTTTTTTTCTGATGGTAAAAAACGAGTTGAAGAAAGGGGGAGTTACACCTGTGCCCCCCTCCTTTTTGAGAATCGCAAGATCGCTATTAAGTCAGGTCAGGAGACCCAGGAAATGAGAGAGAGAGACATTTAGAATGTCCTGGCCCTCAGCGATACAAAGCCACGGAACAGGCCATTGTCTCTTGGAGACGGAATTGTGTATTGAGTGCTGTACTTCATGGAAGCCCTCAGGCAACGTGGGCTGGTTGGGGGATGGCATCATTCCACCCTGATTGACATCTGAGACCCCGTGAGTGGGGATAAAAGAGGGTCTGAGGAACGGCCCCTTCACACACGCACCAGGAGAAACGCTAGAAGTCCCGTGACAGCGTTTAATAGCGACAGCTGGTGGAGGGCCCACGTGTGTCCTTTCCCGTTGCCCCGGGATTGAGGCCCTACCACGGAAGGCGGCTGAGCTAAGGAAGAGATCACCACCGACGCCATTTCGAAGGATCGACATCATAAAACAGAAACGGGCAAGTTCTAAAAACATCGTCTCTCTCTCCAACCAAAAGCTGCAGCCTGAATGAACTAAAGTGACTTTTATATTTCCATCGGACAATACATTATCCCCTAGACAATGATAGAGCTATTTCTTATTGATTATTATTATACCTGCGCTTTTAGATTTAGTATTGACGACGTATATTATCTGTATGTTTGCATTGATATTATTTTTGTGTATTTTTATCAATAAATACTGTTAAAAATAGTACCATCAGACTTCAACGGACCTCTCTATCTTTGCTGGTAAGTGACCCAGTTACGGGGTACGTAACACAGTCATTCTGTAGGAACTTCATGCGTAATCGACTTATTTTCTCGGGGAGACTCTACGTGTTTGAAACAGTCTTAGTACGGTTAATCAAAATAGAAAGAACCACACTACATTGGGAGGTGTGATGGTGGCTGTTATTGTTGAGGTGTAAGACTGCGTCAGTGGATTTTTGATAAACACCATGTCCAAGGCTATCGTCTTATTAGAACGTCTAGGAACCATTCTTCTCCGTCTCCATTGTAAATTGAATGTTTGGATATATGCTGTTCAGATGGTTATGGCACTGTTAGAGTGTCTGGATCCACAAGGCCTGATGATGCCCCTGGAAAGAGAGAGGTTTAACTACCACAAAATGACAAGGAATGTGATTGAGCTGCAACTGGCCAGCAGGAAAAGAGGCAACAGGCATACGAATGAAGCCGCATTTCTAAAGATGTTGTTTAAGTTTCTGGAGCAATCTCTCTGCTTAGCATTTTGCAGATAGTGATTAGGGATGATAAGGTAGATGCAGATGCACATAAATTCCAACAAGTACAGGGCCAGAGCCTTCAAAATCTCCTCATATGATAACTTTTCATTCCCAGAATCACTTTCATGAACCTCCTCTGAACTCTCTGCAATGTCAAAACATCCTATCTTAGATAATGGGCTTAAAACCACTCACAATAATCCAGTGAGGCCTCCCCAGTGCTTTATAAAGCCTCAGCATTACATCCTGACTTTTATATTCAAGTTCTCTCGAAATGAATACTAACATTGCATTTGCCTTCCTCATCACCAATTCAATCTGCATGTTAACCATTAGGGGATCCTGCATAAGGGCTCCCAAGTATACTTGCCCCTCAGATTTTTAATTTTCTGCCTGTTTAGAAAACAGTCTTTGTCCCACTTGGTAGCGCAATAATATCAGTGCCGGACTCCGAGTTCGGTTCCAAGTCGGGTTGAGCGTCGAACTAGCAACTTGGCCTTGTAAAAACAAGAATAGCTAGCTACAGAAACACCAAAAAAATTCCAAAAGTTTGTCAGGCAAGATTTTCTGGTCCATATTCAAGTGTCAACAAATATCACTTCAAAGGAACAGCGATTATCACAGCTTGTGGATTGTTACTGCTCACAATTGAACTGCCACACTTCCCTATGTTAAAATAATGTCTACTCTCCAAGATACTTCATTCACTTCCTGAGGTTGTAAAGGATGCTTTATAGATATAAACTTTGTTTTAGGATACATCTTTTACTTTAAAGGTATTATACAAATGTGAACACTTATGTTTCTTTGGCAACTTCAATTCTATCTGAGGAAATTTCACCTCTCACTTCAGGCCATGTTAAAGGTTGCATGTGTGTATTGTCAAATGTTCCTTCTCATAGTTATTCAGAATAAACAATATTATCACACTCCGCAAGATAAACAGGATAGTCTAAGGATCAATTAAGGATCATTGATGAATATCAGTATTTTGCCCTTAAATGATCAACCCTGCTAGGCATTGAATGAAATAAATTGTATTCAAAGTGAAGAACACAATAAAAAGAGACAATTATTTATTAGGAAGCAGACATATTCATTAATGGGTACCTGATTATGTTAGAATCATCTGTACTATCACTGACTATGTCATGAAATTTGTCATTTTTGGGGCAACAGTACAGTGCAAGATATAAAAATTACTTTAACTTACAGAAGTAAATTGTGCTAAAGAGCAAGAGGGAGGTTGTATTCCTGGATTCATGGACCATTCAGAAATCCAATTGCACAGGGGAAGAAGCTGTTCTTAAAACATTGAGGGTGGATCTTCAGGCTCCTGTAACTCCTCCCCAATGGTAGTAATGAGAAGAGGGCATGTCTCAAATGGTGAAGGTCCTTAATAACCATATAACAATTACAGCACGGAAACAGGCCATCTCGGCCCTTCTAGTCCGTGCCGAACACTTACTTTCACCTAGTCCCACTGGCCCGCACTCAGCCCATAACCCTCCATTCCTTTCCTGTCCATATACCTATCCAATTTTACTTTAAATGACAATACCGAACCTGCCTCTACCACTTCTACTGGAAGCTCGTTCCGCACAGCTACCACTGTTTGAGTAAAGAAATTCCCCCTCGTGTTACCCTTAAACTTTTGCCCCCTAACTATTAAATCATGTCCTCTTGCTTGAATCTCCCCTACTCTCAATGGAAAAAAGCCTATCCATATCAACTCTATCTATCCCCCTCATAATTTTAAATACCTCTCTCAAGTCCCTCCTTAACCTTCTATGCTCCAAAGAATGAAGACCTAACTTGTTCAATCTTTCCTTGTAACTTAGGTGCAGAAACCAAGGTAACATTCCAGTAAATCTTCTCTGTACTCTCTATATTTTGTTGACATTTTTCCTATAATTCAGTGACCAGAGCTGAACACAATACTCCAAATTCGGCCTTACCAGTACCTTGTACAATTTTAACATTACATCCCAACTCCTATACTCAATGCTCTGACTTATAAAGGCCAACATACCAAAAGCTTTCTTCACCACCCTATCCACATGAGATTCCACCTTCAGGGAACTATGCACCATTATTCCTAGATCACTCTGTTCTACTGCATTCTTCAATGCCCTACCATTTACCATGTATGTCCTATTTGGATTATTCCTACCAAAGTGTAGCACCTCACACTTATCAGCATTAAACTCCATCTGCCATCGTTCAGCCCACTCTTCTAACTGGCCTAAATCTCTCTGCAAACTTTGAAAACCTACTCCATTATCCACAACGCCACTTATCTTAGTATCATCTGCATACTTACTAATCCAATTTACCACCCCATCATCCAGATCATTAATGTATATGACAAACAACATTGGACCCAGTACAGACCCCTGAGGCACACCACTAGTCACTGGCCTCCAACCTGACAAACTGTTATCCACCACTACTCTCTGGCATCTCCCATTCAGCCACTGTTGAATCCATTTTACCTCTTCAATATTAATACCTAACGATTGAACCTTCCTAACTAACCTTCTGTGTGGAACCTTCAAAGGCCTTACTGAAGTCCATATAGACAACATCCACTGCTTTACCCTCGTCAACTTTCCTAGTAACCTCTTCAAAAAATTCAATAAGATTTGTCAAACATGACCTTCCACGCACAAATCCATGTTGACTGTTCCTAATCAGACCCTGTCTATCCAGATAATTATATACACCATCTCTAAGAATACCTTCCATTAATTTACCCACCACTGACGTCAAACTGACAGGCCGATAATTGCTAGGTTTACTCTTAGAACCCTTTTTAAAAAATGGAACCACATGAGCAATATGCCAATCCTCCGGCACCATCCCCGTTTCTAATGACATTTGAAATATTTCTGTCAGAGCCCCTGCTATTTTACACTTAACTCCCTCAAGGTCCTAGAGAATATCCTGTCAGGACCCAGAGATTTATCCACTTTTATATTCCTTAAAAGCACCAGTACTTCCTCCTCTTTAACTGTCATAGTTTCCATAACTACCCTACTTGTTTCCCTTCCCTTACACAATTCAATATCCTTCTCCTTCGTGAATACCGAAGAAAAGAAATTGTTCAAAATCTCTCCCATCTCTTTTGGCTCCACACATAGCTGTCCATTTTGATTCTCTAAGGGGCCAATTTTATCCCTCACTATCCTTTTGCTATTAATATAACTGTAGAAACCCTTTGCATTTATTTTCACCTTACTTGCCAAAGCAACCTTGTATCTTCTTTTAGCTTTTCTAACTTCTTTCTTAAGATTCTTCTTACATTCTTTATATTCCTTGAGCACCTCATTTACTCCATGCTGCCTACATTTATTGTAGATATCTCTTTTTCCTAACCAAGTTTCCAATATCCCTTGAAAACCATTGCTCCCTCAAACTTATAACCTTGCCTTTCAACCTAACAGGAACATAAAGATTCTGTACCCTCAAAATTTCACCTTTAAATGACCTCGATTTCTCTATTACATCCTTCCCATAAAACAAATTGTCCCAATCCACTCCTTCTAAATCCTTTTGCATCTCCTCAAAGTTAGCCTTTCTCCAATCAAAAATCTCAACCCTGGGTCCAGTCCTATCCTTCTCCATAATTATATTGAAACTAATGGCATTGTGATCACTGGACCTGAAGTGCTCGTCAACACATACCTCCATCACCTGACCTATTTCATTCCCTAACAGAAGTCCAACACTGCCCTTTCTCTAGTTGGTTCCTTTATGTATTGCTGCAAAAACTATCCTGCACACATTTTACAAACTCCAAACCATCTATCCCTTTTATAGTATGGGCTTCCCAGTCTGTGTGGAAAATAAAAATCTCCCACAATCACAACCCTGTACTTACTACAAATATCTGCTATCTCCTTGCAAATTTTCTCCTCCAATTCTCGCTCCCCATTAGGTGTTCTATAATACACCCCTATAAGTGATACTACACCTTTCCCATTCCTCAATTCCACCCAAATAGTCTCCCTAGACGAGCCCTCTAATCTATCCTGCCAGAGCACTGCTGTAATATTTTCTCTGACAAGCAACGCAACACCTCCCCCTCTTGTCCCTCTGATTCTATCACACACAAAGCAACGAAATCCAGGAATATTTAGTTGCCAATCACACCCCTCCTGCAATCATGTTTCACTAATAGCTACAACATCATATTTCCAGGTAACAATCCATGCTCTAAGCTCATACACCTTTCTTACAAGGCTCCTAGCATTAAAATAAATGCATTTAAGAAATTCTCCATCTCTTCCTCTCTGTTTATCTCTAACAGTACTGTCTTCTTTTTCTTCCTTCTCCCATACATCTGTTCCTACACTCTGGTTCCCCTCCCCCCTCGTATCTAGTTTAAATCCACTGGAGCCTCTCTAGCAAACCTAATGATAGATACCATTCTCTTGAGGTACTGCTTTTTGAAGATTTCCTCGATGATAGGGACAGTTTTGTCCATGATGAATGGAAATATTATTTTCATTTTCAATGGCAATCCCTTTTGATATCTGGTGATGAATAAGCTTCTAAACTGATTCCTGATTATATTAGCCTGGGTGCTGGAGATCCTTACACCTATAAAGAATTGAGAGCTTCCATTTCAATCCAAATAACAGTTAAAAGGTTTGCTTCAGCCTTCCAATTCAACCAACTTGCCCTTTTGATCAAAGAACAAAGTAACTTGGTCTGCATGTCCCTGGATCTGGGTACAGAAATGCACTGGAGAGTTTCAATTAAAATCAATCGTGTAAGCAAACAGAGTCATGATTGAGTCTTTGTGTGCAGGATGCTCCAATTGGAGCATTTATCTTTCCAATATAGTATTCCTGATAATCAGGCAGATCTGATGAAGGTTTTGGACTGATCCTTAACTGAATGGGCAAATCTCCAGAAAGTAGAAGTTGAACAAAGACATTTTTAAAAGGTTATGCAGTACTGAGATTTTGGTTACTTGCTTTAACTAATTTGGTAACTAATCTCTGGGTGAAACAGATTATTCTTCCTTTGTGCAATCTACAACTGAAGTAGTGCTTTGTCAGAAGAAAAGAATTATTTAGTCATCCCAACATCTCACACATTAGCAGAACATTGTAAAACTAGTGCTGTTAGACTTAAACTGATCTGCCTGTGTTCCCTAATGAGTTGTCCTGATGGGAATACTTTCCTTAATTATCTTTGTTTCAGCTTTATAATTTAATGCCCAAGGTTTGCCTCCAGTTTAAGATCATTTGACTATTTGCTGTTAACATTCAAATCACTTTTTTTAAAAATTCAGCACATATCCCCAGATAGTTTTACTAAGTACCTAACCTGGAAATAGATTGAAAATGCAGTAATAGAGATAGCTTTTTTCCTCTGACCATGAAATCAATATTGGCAGTTCTAATTTACTTATAGGAAAACTCTGATAATTAAAAATTCTGATTGTGCAGAAATCTGATGGTTCGGCATTTGTCTCAGCAAAGCCCTGAATCCCATATGCCTTTTGAACCCTACCTCACCCTTTCCCTGCACTCTCTTTTAACTCACCAAAGCCCCATTCCACGTGTTATTCCTACACTCTCTGAGGCCCTGTTCCTTCATTCTTTTTAAAATTGATGGGGCCCTGTTTCCGGCTCTCCTTAAAATTAACCATCAGGCTCTTGAACCAATGGGGATAATTTCACACAACTTCACTTAGCCCATCGTTGAGATGTTCCCACAACCTATAGACTCACTTTCAAGGATTCTTCATCTCATATTCTCAGTATCTATTGCTTATTCATTTATTAATATTATTTCTTTCTTTTTGTATTTGCACAGTTTGTTGTCTTATGCACAATGGTTGAACACTCAAGATTGTGTAGTTTTTAATTGATTCTATTATGGTTATTATTCTATTATGAATTTATTGGGTATGCGCACAAGAAAATGAACCTTAGGGTTGTGTATATTGATGTATATGTTCTTTGATAAATTTACTTTGAACTTTGAACTTTGAGACCCTGCTGAAGGAAAAGAAGGAGACATATGCCAGGTTTAGGCAGTTAGGATCAAATGAGGAGCTTGGGGAGAATAAGAAATGCAAGAGAACACTTAAGAGAGAAATCAAGAGAACATGAGGTTATTCTGACATACAAGGTATAAGAGAATCCTAAGGGCTTCTTTAGCTATGTATGTTAAGAGCAAAAGGGTAGCAAGGGAAAAAGCTGGTCCTCTTGTACTCAATGTGGTCACCTATGCATTGAGCTAAAGGAGGTGGGGCAGATCTTAAATGAATTTTGGCTGTGTCTATATTTACTCAGGAGACAGACAAAGAGTCTATAGAGCTGAGGTTAGTGAGGTCATAGATGATATCCAGATTATGGAAGAGGAGGTGCCTGCTGTCTTGAGGCAACTTTGGATGGATAAATCCCCAGGGCTGACAAGGTGTCACTTCAGACTTTGTGAGTGGTTTGTACAGAAATTGTGGAGACCCTGGCAGTTATTTAATATGTCCTTAGCATGGGTGAGGTGCGGAGAACTAGAAGATATAGCTATTGTTGTTCCATTGTTTAAGAAAGGCACTAAGAATAAGTTGGGAAATTATTGGACACTGAGTGTGACATCAGTCATAGGTAAATTATTGGAAGGTATTCTAAGGTACAAGATATATCCTATTTGGATAGACTGTACCAGGTAAGGGATAGTCAATGTGGCTTTGCATGTGGAGATCATGGCTAACTAATCATGCAGTTTTTTTCAGATTACCAAAAAGGTTTATGAAGGGAAGGTATTGGATATTTTCTATATGGACTTTAGCAATGCTTTTGCCAATAGCCCGCATGGGAGGCTTGTCCAGAAGGTTATGTTGCATGGCATTCAGGATGAAGCAGTCAATCAGATTCAGCATTGGCTTGGTGGGTTAGTCAACACCTCACACTTATCTGCATTAAATTCCATGTGTCATTTTCCAGCCCATATTGCCAGCTGGTCCAAATAGCAGATGGTTTTCTCATTGTCTGAAAGCCTGTGACTAGAGGTGTGTCTTTGCTGGGTCAGTGCTGGGTCTGTTGTTTATCATCTATATTAATGACTTAGATGATAAGGTGGTAAACTGCAAAGCTAGCTTTGCAGACTAAACCAAAATTGGGACATTATGGATAGTAAGAAAGTCTATCAAACCTTGCAAACTGACATGGACCAGTTGGGTAAATGGGCTGAATAAATGGCAGCTGGAATTTAATGCAGGAAAGTGTGAAGTGTTGCACTTTAACAAGTCAATAAATTTAGAATTGTACAGTGAATGTTATGGTGGGGTAATGTGAGGTCTGGTAGAACAAAAGACCTGAGTTTACAGACCTATAAATCTCTGAAAGTGTCATCCCAAGATCACACATAGATAGGGCCATAAAGAGAGCTTTTAGCACATTGGCCTTCATAAATCATGGTATTGAGTACAGGAATTGGAATATTATGATGAAGTTCTATAAGACGTCAGTGAGGCCATATTTAGAGCTTTCGTCACCTACCTACAGGAAAGATATCTATAAGTTTAAAAGAGTACCGAGAAAGTTTACAAGGATGTTACCCGGACTTGAGGACCGTGGTTACAGGAACAGGTCGGATAGGTTAATATTTAAATACGGAGTGATCTTATAGAGGTATACAAAACTATGATGGTATAGGGTGAACACATGCAGGTTTTCTCCCCCTCAGGCTGGGTGAAACTTGAAGTACAGGTCATAGGCTTAAGGTTAAAAGAAAAATATTTAATGGGAACTGCATCACTCAGAGAGTGGAGCAAATGTGGAATGAGGGGTCAGTGGAAATGCTTGAAGTGAGTTTGATTGTAACATTTAAGAGAATTTTGGATTGGTACAGTGCATGGATGAAGGAGGCATTGAGGGCTATGGTCTAGGTGGGACTAGGCAAGAAACTAGGCTGGCATGGACTAGATGGGCCAAAAGGTCTGTTTCTGTACTTTGATGCTCTATGGGTCTATGATGATATGACCCCCCCTTTCCCAGACTTCTTTGGGTTTACTAAGACTGAATTAAAAACGTTTTGGAGTTTTAATAGGAGAAATATCAATAGAGTCTATAGCACCAGAGTCATGCAGCATGAAATTTGGGCTCTGGGCCCAATTAATCTATGTCGATATCGTTGTCCAGTGAGTTAATCTGATCTTCCTGCATTTGTCTTATAGTGATCTAAATCTGTCCCATCCATGTACTAATCTAGGTAGCTTTTAAATGTTGCTAATGTGCCCACCACAACCACTATTTCTGGCAGCTTATTCTAAATTCACACATGCAGAAGCTATATCTGGTGTCTCTTTCACCTTTGATGTTAAACCTGTGACCTCTTGTTTTTAACACTCTCTCCCTGGGTACTAAAAGAAAACAAAGTTCTCTTACCATGGCAACACCCTTTCTAATCTTCATACCTCTATCAGATCAATGTTCTACTCTACAGGGAATAAAGTACTGGTCTACGCAACCTCTCACCCCAGATTTAGGAGGCATCCTGACAGATCTTTTCTGGACTCCTAGCTTAATAACATATTTCCTACAACATGATGACCAACATGGTGCTTAAAGTGTTGTCTCACTAGCATCTTAGGTAACTGCATCACAACTTCCCAGCTCCTATATCCAATGCCTTGACTGATGAAGGTCAACTTGCCAAATGCCTTCACCGCTCTGTTTCACCTGTGAAACTGCTTTGAGTGAGCTATGCACTTGCACTCCAAGTTTGTTCTGTTCCATAACACTCCCCAGGTCCCTACCAATCACCTTGGAAGTCCTATTCTAGTCTGATATCCCAAATTACCTCATATTTATCTGGATTGGAAGTGATTACCCAATCTTCAATCCACATATTTACCTGATTAAGATCCACCTGTAATTTTGAAAAGCCTTTTGCACTATCTACAATACCACCTATTTTATATAGCATCATCCACAAGCTTATTAACCATGCCTTGTATGTTTCTCCAAGTTGTTTCTATAGCAGAAGTCCAAGCACAGAGCCGTAGACGTAAGCCTCTTGGCTGAGAAAGGACCATGAACCATCATTCTGCCATTGGGCTAATTATGTATCTAATCCACCACCTCCCCTTGATCCCATCTGATCACCAGCCTGCCATGAGGCACCTTGTTAAAGGCCTTGCTAAAACTCATATAGGCAGCATCCACTCTCCTACCTTCATTTACCGTTTTGATGACCTCTTTGAAGAACTCCAAGAGATCTGTCAGACACAAGTTCCCATACACAGAACGATGCTGGCTGTTCTGTTCTTTCTCTCCTAGTGTCGGCAAATGCTTTCTCTCAGATTTCCCTCCGACAACTTATCCACCACCAACATCAGACGCATCAGCCTGTCACTTCCTAGCTCCTTTCTTTTACTACCTTTTAAAATATGGTACCACTTTAGCCACTCTCCAAGCCTCCAGAAACTCACCTGTGGCCAGATCTGAAGTGAAAATCTCTGCAAGCACCTTTACACCTTCTTCCCTAGCTTCCAATAAGGTCTGAGAAAGCACCAGCTCAGGCCATCCAACTAAATAGACCCTAAAGTCCCAGCACCTCCTTCCTGCTAATTCATAAGGGGTCCATTCATTTCCCCTATTTCCTTAGCTTGGAAAATTGGCCATTCTGGCAGCTCCGAAGTTAACGAACAATGGGATTTTTGCTGTACCTAGTATGATACTGTAATTCTGCTAAGTTCAAAGAGTTCCTGTTGGTATCTCCTAATCTTAGTGAAATTATTTGATTAAAGGAAAGCCAGTATTGCACTGCTTAAAGGGTTTTAATTTATAGTGGGGGTACATCTAAATCTCACCCTCTCTATTTCTGTAATCTTATTCATGGCTTCTTACACATCATTTTTTAATTGTCCTTCATATCTAGCTGACCGGCTGAACCTGCAGCTGCTAAGGCCCCAAGGTTTGAAGGAACATATTTGAGTCTTATATTTAGAATTACTGCTGCTCTTTCACTGAAACTCCCAGTGCCCTCTGTGGAGTAATCAATCTTGTTTAAGTGCTTTATGCTTTCCACAAATCTGTTCTGAATTAAGTCAGCCCTGGGACTGTGCAAACATAATTTGCATGTTTACTTAAGTACAACATCTTTATTTTTGTAATCATAACTACCACTCAAATTTCCTGTTTCTTGCAACTATCAAGCTCAAAGGTTTTAGGCCCTTCAGCCCAATTAGTCCTTACTCAGCAAGGTATCTTCCTGAGCTAGTTCTGTTTTCCTGCATTTAGCCAATATCCCTCTAAACCTTTCCTATCTATGTACCTGTCCAAGAATCTGTTACCTATTGTAACTGTACCCATCTCTACAACTTCCTCTGGCATATCGTCCCATGTACCCTCAACCCTCTGTGCTAAAAAAAAACACCAGCCTCTTTCAGTTTTTTTCCCTCTTAGCTATGTGAGATAAGGCATAGTTTAAACTTAAGTATAGGTCTGTGCCCTCAAATTTTAGACCCCTACTCTGGGAAAAATGACAGTGACAATCCATCTTCTTAGTGACTTTTATGGTTTTATAAAACTCAGTCACCTTCGCTCCAGGGGAACAGCCACTGCTTATCCAATCTTTGCATAACTCAAGCGATCTAGTCTTGGCAACATCTTTGTGAAATGCTTCTGCCCCCTCTCTAGCTTATCACATCCTTCCTATCATTTGTCCAGATCAGCACTCTTACCGATCTTTTGTGCAGCTTTAATGGATGCAGCGTCTGTCTGATGAAGACAAGTATACCATACCTCTTCCTTGCTTCCTCGTATGGATAAAATCTACAGATGAATCATGCATAAATAACAAACCACAGATATTTAATATTAAAGATTGTAAGGTATGGAACAAATTAACCCGTGACACTTCACATACGATGTAGCAGGGAGTTCAGAAGCCTAATGGCCTGAGGGAAGAAACTGTTTCTCATCCTGAACGTTCTTGTTTTTAATGCATCGGAGTCTCATGCCTGATGGTAGAAAGTCAAAGAAGATGCTGGATGGGATTTTTAATGATGTAGCACTCCTGATAACTGTCCCCGATGGATGGTAGGGAGACCCCTATGATCTTCTCAGCTGTTCTCCCAGCCCTTTGTATGGATTTTAGGTCCAATGCTCAGCTGTTCCCATTCCAGCAGTCGATGCTCTCAACTTGACAGGATGCTACTGCAAAATGCAGTTAAGATTGGAGAGGGGAGGTTGTGTAGCTGTGCCTTCTTGCTCATGGAGGTGATATCAGAGAAACGTTGTCTCGTTTCTATATACATTATATGGTTATACAGGCAGTCCCCAGGTTACGAATGAGTTCTGTTCCTGAGTCTGTCTTTAAGTGGGATTTGTATGTAAATCGGAACAAGTACATCTGGTATTATTTAGCGTCAGTTAGTCAAACGTTTGTCTTAGTATATAGTATATATTTTACCTTTCTATGCATATAAAACACTTAAGAAATGTATGTATTCCACTAATTAAACCACTGCGTTGCTCAGTAACAACTGTAGCTTTCATTGGGGCAGGGCCTTTCACGTGTTCCATTATTCTCACTTTATCCTTTATCCTTTAAAATTGTTCCGATTGTTGTCCGACTGTAGCCTAATGCTTTTCCAATGACCGATGGCATTTCACCTATTTCCAAACACTTTATTATTTCCACTTTATTTTCAATCATGATTGCTTCCCGTCAATGGAACAGAAACACTGCGGTTGGCGGGTCCCGACCTCCGCCGAGTCCTAAGGACCATCACACTGAATTCCCCGGGTCCTTAAATCCACTGCACTGAGTCAGGTTAAATGGGACAAGTGGGGGCTGTGCTGGGTATGGGTATTTGATCCTCCACAATATTCCGCATGGGAATTTAAACTGGAGGTGGCAGTGTTTTTTTTACGAGGTTTGTAGGTACAAGTTGTTCGTAACTTGGATGTTTGTAACTCAGGGACTACCTGTATATGTTATATACATGTATAGAGTTCAATGACAATAAACTTGACTTTAAATTATGTTTTATACTCTAGGTCTCAGTTCTACAATACTCACAAGGCCCTTTCATTCATTGTACATGCTACCTATGTTTAACTTCCCAAAATGTATTACTTCATACTTGTCCAAGTTAAACTCCACCTGCCCTCCCTTGGCCCACTTTCCCAATTGATGTAAATACCATTGTAGCTTCTGACAGCCATCTTCACTACCCACCACATCACTAATTTTGATATAATCTGTAAACTTACTAATCATGCCACTGATGTTTTCAACCGCATGGTTAAGATGCATGCAGTGGCCACTTTATTAGGTACACCTGTACAGCTGCTCATAAATGTAAATATCTAATCATGTGGCAACAAATCAATGCAGAAAAGCATGCAGACATGGTCAAGTGGTTCAGTTGTTCTTCGGACCACACAACAGAATGGATAAGAAACATGATTGAAGTGACTGTAGGTGAAATATTGTTGGTGCCAGATGGGGTGGCTTGAGTATCTCAGAAATTGATGATCTTCTGGGATTTTCACACATAATAGTCAGTAGAGTTTACAGAAAATGCTGCAAAATAAAGGTTCTTTGAGCAAAAATGAGAGAGGTTAGAGGAGAATGGCCAGGCTGATTTAAGCTGACAGGAAGGCAACAGTAACTCAAATAACCATGTGTTACATCTCTGAAAGCACAGCATATCTAACCTTGATGTGGGTGGGTTACATCAGCAGAAGGCTTCAAACATGCACCCAGTGGCCACTTTACTGAGTACAGGCAGAGCCTAATACAGGGGCCGCTGAGTGTATATAACTGTGGATTCAGCAGCAATCCCTGTGCACAGGTCGATAATCCGATAACATCACCCCCTCCCCCACTACAACTCATCGTCTCCATCCACCGAGCCAACCTTATTTTCATTTGGTCTGCTTATCCTGAATCCCAAGTGATCAGCTTGCCGTGCAGTACCTTGGCAAGGCCTTGCTGTTTAGGAAATACACATTTCAAGTAAGATGTATGGACTGACATTTTTTTTTACTGCAGGGTGGTGCTTTAGCAGTATAAATAAATGATTACATTTCCCATATTGTGAAGAGGTTGATGTATCTGTCACAACCACGGACTGCTGCGGAGTCTAGGCTCCCCTCACAAGCGAAGTGCAGAGCAGATTCCGCAATTGTCCTCCTGAATATGCATGCGTCAGCTCATTACTATGGCAATATTTAGCACCCTTCCTTTTGTTGTAGCCCTTGTCGAGACTTGAGCAAAACACAGCAACGTCACGCTGCCTGCTTGCATTCCGCCTTGCCTGAGAAAGTGGACTATCGAGTCGACTGGCGCTGAAGACCAGCAGTATTCATTTTATATGTACATATTACTTGCAGCCACAGTGTTAGCATCTATTTTTCCACTTGAGAGTTTTAGTTAATGGCCCTGTTTGGCCTAGTTTTTATCATTTTCTTTTCCCTTAAGATCCTGTTATCATTAATGTCTGTGTACTGTCGACCCACTTTAGTGTCTCTCCTTGCACTTGGGCCATATCTGAATGTACAGACAGTACCACTATTTTAACTCACTTCAATTGGTTAGCTTGGGTTTTTCTAACAAGTTGGCGAATTTTTTTATTGTTTTCATTTGAAAGGTCACACTTAGGTACACAGAGAAACCAGGATTAAATGGATTTCAATAACCAGGTTAATGATAAGTTACTAATATTGTTTCTTCTATTGCTTTAGATTTCATTTATAGTCAGCATGGACATGGAGCTGAAGGCCCTGGGCATGGAGCTGAAAGCCCAGGCCATGTGGGCTGAAGGTCCTGGGCATGGGTCTGAAGGCCTTGGCATGGGGCTGAAGGCCCTGCTTCTGTTCATTGTCTCTATGATTCTATCTGTTACTTTTTGCAACTTGAGCATTACACGGCCTGTATTCATGAGCATCCTCCAGCTGCCTCTGGTGATAAGCCACCTTCCTGTAGTCAATTTGGTGAATATGGCTGGAATTAGACCCAGTGATGATAACATCCATCTAGGTAGGGGCAGTGTGGAATGTAGAATGGAACTTGGAGGTGGTCATGTTTCTATGTACCTGCTGGTCTTTTCGTTGTTGTGTGGTAACATTGGAGTGGCCTAAGTAAGCATGGCAGTACATTTTGTAGATGGCACACACCAGCTATTGTGCATTGAATGTGGAGGAAATCTATGTTCATGGTGGTGAAGTGAGTCCCGGTCAAGTGAGCTGCTTGTTCCTGAATGAGCTTGAAGTATCATTTATCTGGGAAAGTGGTGAATATTCCATTATACCCCTGCTTTCTTCATTGCAGATGTTGTGGAAGGTTTCAGGGTGTCAGTTGTCTCAGGGTATCCAATCACTCACTGCTCTCCTGTGGGCCTGGTAAGCTGGTGACCCGCCTCCCCAGATGTTGATTACTGGGGATTTGGCCATTTATTGTCAAGGTTAGGTAGCCTCAGCCTTCCTTGTTGGAGATGACTATTTCCAGGCATATGACATGAATGTTATTTGCCAAATTGCTGGTCTCGCTATATGCAAGTCTGGACTGATTCCTGTGTTAATGAGTTGTGACAGTCAAATTTATGTTTTTATTATTAATGTTCAAGTACATGAACGCACAGATGGAAAGAAACTTACTTTCAGCTGAAATCGGTCACGGTCCTGAGGAATGTAAAGGAAAGAGTAGATAATTTAAACAAGGGATCAGGAAGGCTATAAGGGTTCATGAAATGCCTTGGGCAAAAGAATCCTATAAATTTGTTGGAAGGACCACGCCAGGGAAAAGGAAGGTTGTAGCTGGAAGTTTGTAAGTTTTCATCTGGAGTCAATGAGGTATTAAATGAATGCCTTGCATTGATATTCAGCAAGAAGGACACAGAGGACAGTGAGATCAAGGAGGGGGGGATACTGATATTCTGGGGCAGTGGATATCAAGCAGCGTTGGGACTCTTAAAGATCATTTGGGTAAGTCCCCAAAGTGATATTGGACCTATCCCAGGTTATTGAGAGGAGCAAGAGAGGTTACTGGGACCATGATAGAGATCTATGTATTCTCTCTAGTTATAGCTGGTACTCCAGAGGACTGAAGAGTAATCAATGTTGTTTCTTTGTTTGTGTAGGGCATTAGACAAAAATGTCAGCCTTATATTAGTGATAGGGAAATTATTGGGGATTCTTAGAGATAGGATCTCTTCACATATGGAAAAATAGGGATGGTCAATAGGTCGCTATCAGGAATGAAAGTGAGAGTGAACAAAACTGCAATGTCGCAACTGGACCATCATATAAATATAATTGCAAAGAAAGCATGACAGCATCTCTACTTCCTCAGGAGTCTGCCGAAATTCAGCATGTCATCAAAATCCTTGGCAAATGTCTATGGATGTGTGGTGGAAAGTGTGCTGACTGGCTGCATTATGCCCTGGTAAGGAAACACCACTGCCTTTGAGTGGAAAATCCTACAAAAGGTAGTGGATTCAGCCCAGTACCTTATGGGCAAAACCCTCACAATCACTGAGCACATTCACATGAAACATTGCCAATAGAAAAGCAGCATCCATCATCAAAGATCCTCCCCACCCAGGCCATGCTCTTTCCTCACTGCTGTCATCAGGTAGAAGGTACGAAAGCCTCAGGACTCGCACCACCTGGTTCAAGAACAGTTACTACTCCTCAACTATTAGGCTCTTGAATAAAAGGGGATAGTTACACTCATTTAAGGGCTCTGTTGTCTTGTTATTTCATGCTCATTATTTATTGCTATTTATTTATATCTGCATATGCATTGATGTTTACAGTTTTTAGTCCCTGATGTTTACAGTTAATGTTCTATAGATTTGCTAAGCATGCCCACAGAAAAGGAATGTCAGAGTTGTAAGTGGTGATATGTATGTACTCTGATAGTGAATTTTACTTTGAGCTTTGAGAAACTGTCTGACTGAACAAATTCTGTTACCTTTGTGGCAGGGGCTCATATACACCAGACCAATGCAGGTTTAAAGTTCAAACATTGCAGAAAATGCCACAGGGTCTAGGACACATACAAAGAGCATGTCAGGCAGACAAACATAAATAGACTGCGCAGCGAAGAGAAAAAGATAGAAAGTCAAGTTACAGTTTCACAAAGAGCACTAATCTGCATGCTGTTGATGAAAAACCTGATAGAGATGACCGTGACACAGGGTTGATTAGTCTTGAGATCGACAATGTGAAAGGTATCAAGAGACAAGCAATGTGGCTTACACCAGAAGTGAGCGGCAAGTTAATTAAAAAGGAATTGGACACTGGCTTGGCTGTTTCAGTCATTGCACAAAAAGAGTTTGAATGGCATTTTGAAGATACTGCTCTGAAGCCTGCAGATATCCAACTCAGAACTTCCACTGGGGAAGTTAACTCCTGTGAGAATGACATTTGTAACAGTGAAACATAACAATCAGCAAGCCACATTGGACTTGTATATAGTAAAACAGGAGCGCCAACATAGTGGGGCCATGATTGGCTGAGACAACTACAACTTGACTTGGGGATCCATCCACAATTTTCATGTCACATTCCCTGCAACAGAGTCGACTGAAAGCAAATTTGGAAAGGCACTGGGTGATGCCACTGTAATGTTCAAGGATGGCATTGGAAAACTCAAAAATATCAATGGTAAAACACTGTTAAATGAAAATATCTCAGCCAGGTTTTATAAAGCCCGTCCAGTTCCACGAACAGCACGAATGCAGAGATGGACTCTGTTTCCTGGAGAACACAATTACAAAATCAACTTCAAAACAATCACTAATTATGGAATTGCTGTTGAATTAAGGCCATAGAGAAGTACAGCACAGAAACCGGGCCTTTGGCCCATTTAGTCCATGCTAAAAACATTTAAACTGCCTACGCCCACTGATCTGCACTGGGACCATAGCCCTCCACATACCTATCCAAAGTTCCCTTAAAAGTTGAAATTGAGCTTGCATGCATCATTTGTGCAGGCAGCTCATTCCACATTCTCATGACCTTCTGAGTGAAGATGTTTCCCCTCATGCTCCCCTTAAACTTGTTACCTTTCACCCTTTTATCCGTGACCTCCACCCAACCTCAGTGAAAAAAGCCTGCTTGCATTAACCCTATCTATACCCCTCATTCAGCAAGAACGACGAGTCAGCATACAGAGAGGAGGTGCAGCGGCTAAAGGACTGGTGCAGAGCCAACAACCTGTCTCTGAATGTGAACAAAAGAGATGGTTGTTGACTTCAGGAGGGCACGGAGCGACCACTCCCCGCTGAACATCGACGGCTCCTCAGTAGAGATCGTAAAGAACACCAAATTTCTTGGTATTCACCTGGTAGAGAATCTCACCTGGTTCCTGAACACCAGCTCCATACCCAAGAAAGCCCAGCAGCGTCTGTACTTTCTGTGAAGGCTGAGGAAAGTCCATCTCCCACCCTCCATCCTCACCACATTCTACAGAGGTTGTATTGAGAGCATCCTGAGCAGCTGCATCACTGCCTGGTTCGGAAATTGCACCATCTCGGATCGCAAGATCCTGCAGCGGATAGTGAGGTCAGCTGAGAAGATCATCGGAGTCTCTCTTCCTGGTATTACAGACATTTATACTACACATTGCATCTGCAAAGCAAACAGCATTATGAAGGACCCTATGCACCCCTCATACAAACTCTTCTCTCTCCTGCCATCTGGGAAAAGGCATTGAGCATTCGGGCTCTCACGACCAGACTATGTAACAGTTTCTTCCACCAAGCCATCAGATTCCTCAGTATCCAGAGCCTGGACTGACACCAACTTACTGCCCTCTATTGTGCCTATTGTCTTGTTTATTATTTATTGTAATGCCTGCACTGTTTTGTGCACTTTGTGCAGTCCTGGGTAGGTCTGTAGTCTAGTGTAGTTTTTTTCAGTGTTGTTTTTACGTAGTTCAGTCTAGTTTTTGTATTGTTTCATGTAGCACCATGGTCCTGAAAAACGTTGTCTCGTTTTTACTGTGTACTGTACCAGCAGTTATGGTCGAAATGACAATAAGAAGTGACTTAACTTGACTTGATAATTTTGTATACCTCTATTAAATCTCCTCTCAATCTTCTATGTTCTTTTTCAACCATCCTCCCATACAGGACCCTATGGCCTTGCTGAAGTCCATGTGGACAACATCCACGGCCTTGCCTTCATCCACCTTCCTGGCAACTTCCTTGAAAAACTCTATAAGATTGGTTAGACATGACCTACTATGCACGAAGCCATGCTGACTATCCCTAATCAGTCCATGTCTATCCGAATATTTATATATCCAGACACTTAGAATACCTTCCAATAACTTTCCCATAACTGATGTCACTGGTCTATAATTTCCTGGTTTATGCTTAGAGTCTTTTTCTTAACAGCAGAACAACATTGGCCAACCTCCAATCCTCTAACCCCCTGCTATTTTTCTGCTGCTAAAGATGAGTTAAACACCTCTACTAAGGCCCCAGCAATTTCTGCACTTACCTCTCGTAAATTCTGAGGAAACACCTTATCAAACGATGGAGACTTATCCACCCTGATTTGCCTCAGGATAGCAAACACCTTCTCCTCTCTAATCCGTACAGGGTCGATGCCGCTTTGCCTCACTTCTATGGACTCAGTAACTGGCTCCCAAGTAAATTCAGATGCAAATAAATTTTTAAGATCTTCCCCATCTGTTTTGACTTCACACATGGATTACCATTCCACGGTCTTCCAGGGAGCCAATTTTGTCCATTGAAATCATTTTGCTCTTAACATTCCTGTAAAATCCATTAGGATTCTCCTTCATCTTGTATGCTAGGACAACTTCATGTCTTCTTTTTGCCCTCCTGATTTCTTTCTTAAATGTTCTCTTACATTTCTTATGCTCTATAAGCATGTCATATGTTTCTACCTGCCTATACCTGCAATGCACCTCCTAATTTTCTCTTAACCAGGACCTCAGTATCACCTGAAAACCATGTTTCCCTATGCTTGTTATCTTTACTTTTTACTCTGACAGGCACATACGAGCTTTGCACTCTCCAAATTTCACTTCCAAAGACCACCCACTTTCCAAGTACACCCCTTGCCAGAAAACAGCCAGTCCTAATACACCCTTGCCAGATCATTTCTGATACCATCAAAATTGGCCTTTCTCCAGTTTAGAATCTCAGCCAGCGGACCAGACCTTTTTTTATTGCACATTTACTTTGAAAATAATGGCATTGTGGTAACTAGATGCAAAGTGTTCCCCTACAGAAACTTCTGTCACCTCTGTCTCTTTCCTTCATTACAGATCCAGTATTGCACACTCTCTCATTGGCATCTCCACATACTGAAGGAAACTTTCCTGAATTAATTTGACAAACTCTATCCTTTCTAGACCTTTTAGAGTATTGGATTCCCAGTCAATATGTGGAAAACTAAATTACCTACTGTAATGAGGCCACAGTCAGGTTGGAGGAACAACACTTTATATGCCATCAGGGTAGCCACCAATCTAATGACATGAACATCCATTTCTCGAACTTCTGTTAAGTGCCCCCCTCTCACTTCACCATTCCCTATTAATTTTTCCCTCTCTCACCTTATCTCCTTACCTGCCCATCACCTCTCTCTGGTTCTCCTCCCTCTTCCCTCTCTTCCATGGTCTTCAGTCCTCTCCTATCAGATTCCCCCTTCTCTAGCCCTTTATCTCTTTATCAATCAACTTCCCAGCTCTTAACTTCAGCTTTTCCACTCTCCTGATTTCACCTATCACCTGCCACCTTGTTCTTCTTTCTCCAGCCCCACCTTCCTGCTCTGACTTCTCATCTTTTTTTCCCCAGTACTGATAAAGAGTCCCAGCCTGAAACATTGACTGTTTACTCTTTTCCATAGATGCTGCCTGGCCTGCTGAGTTCCTCCAGCATTTTGCTCCAATTTCCGGCATCTTGTTTGTGCTACTATATAACAACCTTATGGTTCTGGCAATAGTCTGTGATTTTTTTTTAGATATCTGTTCCTCTAAATCCCTAGGACTATTGGGTGGTCTGTAAGATAGCCCCATTAATGTGGTCTTGACATTCTTGTTTCTCAGTTCCACCCATAATATCTAAAACATTAAGATAAGCTACAACACACACAAAATGTTGGTAGAACACAGCAGGCTAGGCAGCATCTATAGTGAGAAGCGCTGTCGACGTTTCAAGCCGAGACTCTTCGTCAGGACAAACTGTGTTCTTTTGATTTAATATAAATGAACAAAATCAGCCCAGACAGGTGGTGCAGATAATGATTTATCTTCATGCAATACTTTCGACTATTGAATCCTCCAAATCTTCATTTTCATTGTAACATTCAAGACAATTGTTGATGCCTTCAGATTCTTCATAGTATCTAACTTGTTGAAGGATGAAATCCTTTCATTTTCATTTCCGGTCAATTCTGGACCTTTGTGCCTGAATGCTTGAAACCACAGTGAGCAAAACGGTTCCGAATTGTCTGACTGCTTATTTCTTGCCACTTTCAGTGACGAAAATTCACTGCTTTTTGAACACAGACACATGCAACTGATGCTATTTAAAAACTGTTCATTCTAAGCACAGTGTAGTGTTAAACGGCCACACAAGGGCACACGACTGACGTTAGTTTGAAACTTCTGCAACAGTTTCCTGTCCCAATTAAGCAGCAGCAAATCCCAAATAAATCAAGGGAATGCTGTCTTTTTTCTCAATTAGATTTTATTCTTTGAGAGTCATCCCAATTAAGTGGCTGCCCAATTAATTAATGGCCCAGTTATTCGGAATCCATTCTATACCCAATGACTTGGCCTCCGCAGCCATCATGGCATTGAACTCAATGGAGTTCCTACCCTCTGGCTCAAGAAATTCCTCCTCATCTCTGTTCTGAGGGAACATCCTTCTCTTCTGAGGCTGTGCCTTCGAGTCCTAGACCAGGGAATCCCAACCTTTTTAATGCCATGGACCTGTACCATTAACTGCAGGGCCAATGGACTCTTCTCCTTCTGAAAACATCCTCTGCATGCCCACACAAAATGCTGGTGGAACACAGCAGGCCAGGCAGCATCTATAAGGAGAAGCACTGTCGACATTTTGGGCCGAGACCCTTTGTCAGGACTAATTGAAAGGAAAGACAGTAAGAGATTTGAAAGTAGTGGGGGGAGGGGGAAATGCGAAATGATAGGAAAAGACCGGAGGGGGTGGGGTGAAGCTGAGAGCTGGAAAGGTGATATGCATGCCCACTCTATCCAGTGTTTTCAGTTTTCAGTACACTGAAGTTCCCATATTCCACAACTTGCTCCTTCCAAGTATTGTTCATATTTTAACCAGCCACAGTTGGATTTGTACTTAGCTCACTGGATAATTAATCCATGCTTGTGGTTACTGGTTTGATAACATAACCATTAAACCCCATTGGAATTGAAAATGAGAACAATGAAATATAGCAAAAGTGGAAAATACATTTAATGCACCAGAAAGTTATTTAAGAAAAACTTGCAAAGATCATTTTAATATTTAGACAGATAAATGGATGAGGGTTATAATCATAAGCTTCAAATACCAGAAAATGCTGGGAGTGCTCAGCAGGTCATCAGTAGAAAGCAAAACAGAGATAATGTTTCAGGTCAAAGCTCCTTCATTCTTTCATCAGAACTAACAAAGCCTCTTTGACTTAAAACAGTACCACTGCTTCTCTTCCTACTGGCATGCCCTGACTTACCGCATATTTCAAGAATTTCCTTTTTTTATTTTATTATATATCCAACATCGACAGTATTTAACAGTTTTCCTTCATATACTGGGAGGTATACTCAGAGCTAATGAAATTTATTAACATAATCTGAGCCTCAAGTTCAGACCTCTTTTCCTTCAGAACTTGGGGTTATCTGTGTACACGGATGTGGAGGGGAATTATCTTTAGCCTGACGGACGAAAGCAGGAGACACAAGAGGCTGCAGACACTGGGGCAACACGCAATCTGTTGAAAGGCCTCAACAGAGCAAGCAGCATCAGTGGGAGAAGATGCTGCAGGGTTCCAGCTCGAGACACCAACACCTGCTTTCCTCCCGCTGATGCTGTTCAACCCACTGAGTTCTTCCAGCACGTTCTTTGTTGCTCTGGACTAAAGCTTTAGTCTGGCCTTTGGAAACTGAAGCAAGTGTCTACTTCATTTGCATGTTCATGTTACGCCCCTGAAAAATGGGGAGAGGTAATCACGACAAAGACGTGATGTGGTTTTCTCATGGAGAATTTACTCAAGTGAAGAAAGTACCATGATGTCCCCTGGGTATGTGGGTGGAGACAGAAGCAATCAACCTCTGGCTAGCAGATCAAGGCTACTCTGCAGATCACTGATAATACTATCAGAGCTTAACTTTACACAATAAAGAATGAAAGAAAACAATGAAATGAATTAAATACCTGTTAGTATTTTAGCCCTTTTTAACACGTGTTTTCACTGGTTTTAACCAATTTTTGAAATTAACAGATCTTTAGTGTCTTATCCTTTTACTTGTCACATTCAATTATTTAAATTTCTGGAAGATTGTATTTTAATCCATTTCTTGTTAATGTTATTAACCTCATTATTGATGATTGGCAACACATTTTCATGGTTCACCACTTGAGGGAGCTGAAACCAAATAAAGAAAACAGACTAAGATGATTCACCAAGAAAGCCTGCAGATTGCACGCACTTGTTGCCAATTACAAAATATTCTGTCATTGTTATTTTAGAAGGTTTGAGAACAGAACAGCTCACTCAATGTCAGCAAAACTAAAGAGCTGATTATTGACTTCAGGAAGGAGAAGGATATTAGCATAGCGAGTGACCTGCCCAGGGCAGAGATGCGATCATTAGTATCCCAACTGGTTGCATCATTATCTGGAATGGCAATTTAAATGCACAACATTATATAAGGAACTGCAGAAAGTAGTAGCTCTGCATAATTCATGGACACATCCCTTTCCAAAAATAGTAGTATGCACTGGAAATGCTGCCTCAAGGAGACAATATCTATCATCAAAGACCCCCACCATCTGGGCCACGTCATCCTCTTACAGCTGTCATCAAGCTGAAGTCCCACACTACCAGGTTCAAGAACTGTTACTTCCCTTCAACCATTCTGTTTTTGAATCCACTAGCAACAACTCTGATTACAATAATTCAGCAACACCATTACCATTTTGCCCACTTTGCACTGAAATGGACTTTGTTCTTTTGAAGTTCTCATTGTGTTCTTTCTTGTAAAAAACAGTGTATAATTTATGTATAATCTCTCTTTGTTGTGAGCGCTGTTTACGAGATGCTATGTGCCTATGAAGTTGCTGCAAGTATGTTTTTCATTGCACTTGTGCATTCATGTACTTGTCATATAACAATAGACTCGACTTTGAAAAAGAATTTAAATGGCTCTGGCATAAATAGGGCAATTCCACAGGAACAAGGGAAGGATTCCTTCATGTACTGTAGTACAAATGGAGAAGCTATTGGCAAATCAGCACAATATTTTAAACATTTGGTCATTCAACAGAGGAAAAAGTCCCTTCAGCTAACCATGCATGCTGACCATCAAGCACCCATGTACCCTACTCCTACACTAAAACCATTTTATTCTTACACATTTACCCCCAGGTTCTGCCGCTGTACTCTGATTCTACACATTAAGGACAGTTTCTGGCATCCAGTAACTCTACCATTCTGAAGTTCTTTCTGATAAGAGAGGAAACAAGAGCACCTGGTGGACATCTAGTCAAGAAAAAGTTTAGACGCCACACAAAGAGCACTGGAAGGTAGGGATTACCTGGATCAGGTGAGAAGAGATGCAGCAGTTCTATTGGCTCTTCCAGCTGAAGAATATGAACGTGTTAGAAGTTGACCTCACCTATTTTTCTCTTTTCCTTCCCAGAAGGATATCTCATAGGCTCTTGAACTGTTTAATATGCATTGAATTGTCCTGAGTAATTCTCAGGCCAAATTGTATTTCACTGTTAAGTTCTTCTCCCTCAGTTCACACCTTACTTATAGCAATTCAGAATTATTTCAACTGAAAAGCTTTGGGTCACTGCAAATCATGTTTCAAATCAGGTCTTAATCCACACAGTTATACAGAACAAAGGTTCATAGTTGAGCATGCATTGGAAATCAGCGAGATAAAAATAACTGCTGTCGGAAGCAGAGAAATTGTCATTGATGCCAAGAAAGTAGACTTGCCTAGGCCTTCCAGCATCTGCAGCTTTTCTCTTGTTTGTCAGTACACTTACCTGTCTATTTAAAAAAAGTTAGAAAATACTTACTGGCCAGAATAGAAACAAAATAACCTACAAGTCTGAAATAAACCTTTTGGACTACTTTTGACTAGCCCCAGTGCCCCTCTCTAAGGTATAGGAACTACAAGATCATCTCCAAAATTTAAAAAGATCACAGCCAAACTTTCAGTCTACCTTTACTATTCCGTCCAATCCCAGTCCATGTATCCTGATAGTTATATTCCATCAGTTCTGATGTCATCCTTGTCAATGGATTTACACCTGCCCTAATGCCTCAAAACCATATTAAAAGAAGGAGATCCAAACTGTGCAGAGTATTACAGGGTCTCTGGCAGAGGTTTTCAAAGTTTCCTCAGCCATTGATGAGTTGCAAGCAGACTGAAAGATAGTTGATGTTATTCTGTGGTTCAAGATAGGCTTGGAAAATAAGCCGGTAAATTATAGACCAGTGAGCCTGATGCCAGTAATGGGTAAACTATTATAAGGTTTTCTAAGGGACACGACCAATAGATATTTGGATAAACAGTGCCTCATTAGAGTGCGTGATAGGTCGTGTCTAACCAAATGTAAACATTTTTGAGGAGAAAACCAAGAAAGTTAATGAAAGAAAGGCAGTGGACATTGTTGAGAAGGCTTTCAAAAAAGTCCCTCTGGGAAGCTGCCCAGAAGGTTCAGTCAGTTGACATTCAGGAAGAAATAGTAAATTTCAACATTGGCTTAGAGGGAGAAGCCAGAGAGATGGTTGTTTCTCTAACTGGAGGCCTATGACTGTTGTTGTGCCACAGGGATCATTGTTGTTTGCCATCTGTATTAATGATTTGGATGATGATGTGATAAACTGCAAAGACCCCTCAGCAGGCTTTGTGGAAAGTTGGCTTGTTGCCGGCCCATCAACAGCCAGGGGACTCAGCGGTGAGACGACCATAAATCATAGGTGTTCAGGGTTGGGGTGGTTTGAGGTTTAACCAAACAGGAACATTGTGAGGCTCTGATTAGAGAAAGCTTGCTCTGAGTAAATGCTGTGTAAGTACGGCCCACAATTGTCTGTCAGCAAGAAGTAACAAATTGTACACTGCATAAAATTGTAAAGGAAGTATATTTACAAATTTCAGCTTTATCAAACAGATAGTAGGAAAGAGAAAGGGGAAAAAAATAAATGAGTCCATTACCAGTTTAGCCAGTCCAATTGTGAACATACAGTTGGATCTTATACTGGAGTTATCTTTAACCCACGGTCTACATGAAAGTACACTCCACATTCCGAACTTCACTTGAATCCATCTTGAACAAGCAGGCGGTCTCTCACCCTCCTTGGAGCCATTCACCTGCACAAAGCACCTTGTGCAAGAGGGATGGCATCCTCAGCCATCTTCCCTCCTGCCCTCTCCATACCCCCGCCGAAACAAGACCACATACCACACTGTCCATCACAAATCTCTTGAGAACCTTCTCCCAATTCCACCATCCTTATTGGCTGACACAACAGTCCTAAACTGAGCATCATAGCCCATTATCTTTAGCTGAAACACAACATGCTATAGCTGGTCATTAACTAGGGCATTACAACTGGAAGAGCGAGTTTGTGGATGGCACCAACACTGGTGGTGTAGGGACCAGTGAGGAAGCAAATCAAAACTTGCAGCAGGATCTGGACCAGCTGGAAAAACTGAGCTGAAGAATTGCAGATGGAATTTAATGCAGGCAAGTGTGCTCCTTTGCAGGACAACTTAGGATAGAACTTACATAGTGAACGATAGGGTACTGAGGCATGTGGTAGAACAGAGGGATCTGAGAATACAGATCTATAATACTTTGAAAGTGGCGTGACAGATAGATAGATCACAAAAAGAGCTTTTGGTACATTAGCCTTCGTAAATGAAAGAGTTGAGTACAGGAGTTGGAATGTTACGTTGAAGTTGTGTCAGGAGTTGGTGGGGCTAAATTCGGATTATTATGTGCAGTTGTGGACAGCTACCTACAGGAAATATATCAGTAAGATTGACAGAGTGAGGAGAAAAATTACAAGGACATTGCCACAACATCAGGACCTGAGCTATAGGGAAAGGTTGAATAGGTTAGGACTTCATTTCCTGGAGCAGAGGTGCTTTCATAGAGGTATACAGATTAAGAAGGATTAATTCAAGTAGGCGTATTCCACTGAGGTTGCGTGAGACCAGAACTAGAGACCATGGGTTAAAGGTGAAAGGTGAAATATTAAAGGGGAACCTGGGGGGGAGTTTCTTCACTCTGAAGGTGGTGCCACTGCAGATACAAGTTGCCAGCGGAAACGGTGTTGCAGGCTTGATTGCCACATTTAAGAGGAATTCAAATTCAAGTTGAATTATCAATCAACCATACATGAATACAGCCAAACAAAACAGCGTTCCTCTGGGATCTAGGAGCACACATTACAACACAGCACAAGGCACATAAAACACATTTAAAATAGCAAGCTAACAATTCACACAATAAGTGAATAGATAGACTGATAGATAAATAAATATAGAGACAAATAAATAAATAGCCAAGTGACATGTCCTGCAAAATTCAGAATTTCAAATATTCATTTATTATCAAAGTATACACCTCGGAGATTTGTCTTCTCCAGATAGCCATGAAACAAAGAAAACAAAGAAAACCATACTCTGAAAGAAAAACATCAAACCCACCACACCCCACACAGAAAAAAGAATGGCAACACAATCATTAACCCCCAAACTACCCTCCGTCTGCACAAAAACAAAACCTAACAAGAACACGCCAAAAAAGAAAGAACCAGCAAAAATGTAGAATATAAATAAGTAAGAATGAAAAAGTCCACAGTCCATAGTCCAATCCAGAAGCACAGAACCTTGGTAATATCCTTTGACAGCATCAGGAGCAGAGGCCTACGCTCCGGTAGCAGCGAGCAATAGGCTGCCACACACACTCTTTCTCCAGCAGCAGAATGATCCATCCCAGCGGCAAGCAAAAGCAGGCAGTTGAGGTTGGAGTTGCTGGTAGTCCACAGACAAACACACACATGCAATCCTATTTGTCATTCCACTGAGCAAACACTGGAGATCAGCATTGCTGGGAGATGCCAGTCCCCAGCTGAGCATGCGCGTTGTGCTACACCACCTCCAGCATCTCCTCTCCTGGACCAGCAGCAGGCAAGTCCGCAGCTTGAGGCCTAGTTTTCACTACAACTGAGACCACGCAGTTCCACTGCTGTCTGCTGTGCCAACAAACAAGGGGAACATGTCTGCAACCTCTTCGATTATCAATGTCCTAGACATCCACCTGCCATTACACTGCACGCCGCCTTTGTACACCAACTCCAATGCCTTCCTGAAGCAGGCAGCAACACAGTCTGCTCCTGCACTGGTGAGTGGCCGGGTGATGGAGTAGACTTGCAATGTCCAAAGTTCTTAAAGACCAGCATTGTCTTCTGACCATAAAAAAAGACATTTAAAAAGGACAAAAACACCTTTGATTGGCCCTTGAGACACTGCTGTGTCTGAGTGTGTTGCCATCTTACTGGAAAGTTTGATTAAGTACCCAGATAGGGAAGGGCATGGGGTTGGGGGCTATTGTCCAGGTGCAGGCTGATGGACAGCAGAATAATGGTTTGGCACAGACTAGATGAGGTGAGGGGCTGTTTTCTTTGCTAGAATGCTCTAGGACTTCATGATTCTATTTCGTGAGAACCAAACGAGCATCACTATTAGCATGGGTTTCATTTTCATTCACTTAGAAATGAACCTAGGCCTAGTTTGCTTTACTTTTCATAGCCTTAGTAATGGATTATTACAGAGTAACAGAGTAACAGTTCTCAGTAAATCTTGGCCATCCTTTTCCAGTTTCAGATGAATATGGAAAATATTCATGCTTAGGTGTCTAGAGTCTGCGGCTGTTGTATCGCTGTTGGTACCAACCTTCTCCGCCAAGGTAAGGTGTGTTATTAGGCGCTGCAATGCATCGATGATGTGCCTGCCGCAGAGGCTGCTGGATGACAGTCAGAGGCTTGGAGTATGCATGGGGCTTTTGGAAGATGACAAGAAATCATTGATAACTGAAACTGTGTGTGATTTGGCTACAGCTCTGATTGATTGTACCAATGCAGTTGGTTGTTGATGGGATCTGACTGAACATCCACTGATCTTGACCATGTGTGTAAAAATATTGTATGTGCTGTGGCGAGTCTCTGTCTACCTTGATGTTTGGTATGTCACTTTATCTAAACTGATCATATCTTCCCACCACCATGCACAAGACTTCAACATTGTCAGGTATTGGGTGAGCATAAATGTGTGTGTGACTTGATGTTACATCCAAATATTTGTTTACCTTATGTGTCCATAGCAGTATGTTAATGATTTTTGATGATGTTCAAGGGGTAGTGGGTTTCCTCTTTACCCCCTTCCACACCCCAGCTGTTACCCTCATGCCGGGGAGAGCTTCTTGGTTCTCTCTGCATAAAGTACCCCTTCCTCCTTTCTGCCTGAAATATTAAAGGCCTCTGGAGCTGCAGTGGAAGATCGAAATCATGTTCTGCCAACTCTTCTCTAAGCTGTCAGGATGTCGGAGTGACTTTCACTTCTGTTCCCCGACATTTGAAACTCCTCTTTAATCAGTGTGTGCTGGCTTTAATCACCTCTAAGTGTGCTCAGCCATTCAGAACTTCAGGCAAAATGGAGGTAGTTCAGGTGCCTTGTCAGACTGCCGAATTCATTCATCAAGTTCTGTCTTTGTATCCAACCTGATCTGTGTCTAATGTGTTGGATTAGACTCTTTCGTTGTCACTTTCTTTGCAGTTTAGCAATTAATTGTATTTTAGGTAGTTTTTATATACATGTTCACTATACATATATTTTCTATGTTTACCAGTGGTCACAACATGTATATGCAGTTGTTCAGTGAATCCCCTAGTTATTACATTGGCATGATTCTGGAAAGTTCTGGAAGCTGCCCTTGGTATGGCATGGTTTAAATATGAGTTTTCTGATTGGTTGACTCTTTTCTGCAAATTTGAATGAAATTTTCTCATCTATGTAGTACAAGAAGAGCTGCTTCACGTTTTGCGCCATCTTTGGTCTTTGTCTCTCTTTTGCTTCCATCTCTCTTCACTTAGTAGAACTCTATCACGGCTCATTTACAACTCTCTTTGTTCTATTAACACTTCATAAAATGAAGATGAATCAACATGTTTTGTGCCTCTAAAGAACTTTGGATTAAAACCATCAGAATCCAGCAAGTATTTAGTACAAGAGATACAGTGTCCTGATGACAGGTCTCAGCCCTAAATGTCGTCTGTTTATTCTTCTCCATGTATGCTGCCTGTCTTGCTGAGTTCTTCCTACATTTTGTGCTTGTGTCTAATATCTGCCTGTTTGCTGCACATTGTGATCTCTGCCCATGTTTTCCAATTTAGCCCCTGAAGTCTGAAGCAAGAATTGAGGACACTTAGCTCAGTGTGCTCTTTGGAAAATCTATCCACTTTGTGTAACTCTCTGCTCTTTCTCTAAAGCCCAGAAATCACTTCAGTTTTCAAATCCAATTCTCCTTTGATGCTGAGTAAGGCCCAGGCACTCTTTTGGGAGTCAATGCAAGAGCGCTGCTTATTTCAGAAAAAAACTGTTGAAGCTTTCGAATCCAGAGTCATCCCTCATTGTATCTGCTAACTAATTCATTGTTTCAGATTGATACTTACTTCACTTAGTCCCTTGGCTGAAGGTTCTAATCGATATCCTGAATAGCTTTCATGTTGTTAAGGGTTAAGTTGTTATCTACCTTCATGTTTCAAGCTAATAGAAAATAGTTTCCATTCAAAGCGGACAAAATTATCTACAAAAAACAATGGGGGTGAATTGCAGTAAATCATGGCTGGTACTTCCAGAGGCAGGTTCATGCCACACCTCAGTCATCTGTGTCAGGCTTGGGGAAAGGCAGAAGTCCAAGGCCAACC
The DNA here is from genome assembly GCF_030144855.1 of Hypanus sabinus. Taxonomy (NCBI): domain Eukaryota; kingdom Metazoa; phylum Chordata; class Chondrichthyes; order Myliobatiformes; family Dasyatidae; genus Hypanus; species Hypanus sabinus. The sequence continues at coordinate 51,577,860 of NC_082730.1, read as the reverse complement.
ACAGGTCAGTTACTGTTGAACTGGACATATTATTGAGACCCACGAAGAGTAAATGACTCACTACAGAGTGAATGAATTTGCTTTATACAGAAGAGGGCTGGTTCACCAACAGCAACATGACTGAGCTCATGGAAGACATAGGTTTAGGATAGATGTTCAAGCTGCCTTACTTTTTTTCAATGTTTTAAAATTATTTTTTGCTATTATAAAGCGACTCTCCTTTTTTTTTAGCTATTACATTTTAAACTGTGCTTGCCCAAGACATTTAGTGGTGTTTAAACATTATTCGAAGGCCAGTGAGAGTCAGAACATTTAAGTAGAAGTGGGTGAGCATTACAGGCAATGAGTCTGGGCAGCTGGCTGTGGCCAAGATAATCCAATCTCCGAGTTGTCTAATTAGCCTTTTCACCAACTTAGCAAATCATTCAATGTATTCACTGCTATCTGCATAAGATAATTAAATTTTATCCCTCTTGTGATTTTAAGACTTTACCTTTTGCTAGAATATCTGCGATATGGTAAACATATTGACATTCATCTTGTCTGTACCCTTGAAGATTTTAATAAAATCACCTTTAAGCCATCTGTTATCCTGTGTCAAAATCCAGACTCTTCTCATCACTCAAGTGCCCAGTTCAATAATTCACTTTCCCCTTGGTTGTATCATCTCTGCCTTTCACAAGAGAAAGACATTTAAACATTGGCGACATGAGCTGTCAAGCAAAGCCAAACCAGCACACTGCACAAATTGAAAATAGCTTCCTGAGTTTCAGCTCTGGCTAGACAGTTCAAAATTTTGTTTACTGCCTTTAATGCTTGTAGTCCATTGTGCAGATGTGCCTGTGTAAATGCACCGAAACATTTATCTTCTCTGCGAAATAATATCACTTAACTTGTATTTCCATTGTTTATTACATTTCCCTGATAGCACTTTAAATTACCAAGCAGCTTCATCTGCCAGGAGAGAGGCTAGGTCAGCCACCAGCCAACTGGATTGTATTCTCGGGAAGGGATCAGGGACTACAGAGGGTTCATTAAGTCAGGCATTGGGATTCAGATGTCTTCAGTTCTGAAGACTCTTCATCCAGAAAAAAAACACTTCTCTTTCCACAATTGCCTGTGGTTTCAGCTTTTCCCATTTTAAAATTTAGATTTCTAGTATCTGTTCTTTTAAAAATTTTCTATGACTGGTAGATGGAAGTGAGTATTAGAGAGGTGTCAGAGATCAGGGTCTGGGGTCAAGAGGAGAAGTGATTAGATTTGAGGGTGTGAAGCTGCGTCTGGAGGTTCTGAATGAAGATTGGGGGCTGGTATTTCAACTGGGATCTGGGGCAATGGGAGATTGGTGGGTGAAGCTATGTAGGCCAAGGCCAACAGAGTGGGAGCAGTTCATTATTTTATAAATGCGCCCATCAGCTGTCTACCAGTATTGGGGCAGTTAAATTCTGAGCATAAAGGAATTAGGGATTGTCACTTTATTCTGAGTGAACAGTATTTTATCACCAAGCATTCGCTTGGCATTAGATTTATGACTTCAACAACAATCTTTCCTGTAATTTGCATTTCTGACCTTTTTATTCAATGGTTCTAAAAGCAGGTGGCTACAGCCACCTACATTTGAATTGAAATATCAATACAGCCAATCACAAAATGAACAGTTCTTCTTTCAAGACCTGGAAATGTTTATCAACCCTCATTTTAGAACAAATACCTCTTCATAACTTGCACCTACAGCAAGAGACAGGAATGTTGACAACAGACAATGATCATTGAATATCGACAAGATCAGTGGGTCACTATCTACAGGGAGATAACATGATGTCGGTGATTATCAGTGGAAGCTGCATCTAGACATGCGATCAGCTATTTGTCTGGGTATTTGTCTTACACCTGTTGATGAATTCCTAGAAAACTCTTGAGAGTAGTCTGAATTAAATCAGAAAATAATTAGGATTATAGCATCTGTCTGACCCATCTTAATACCTTCATAACATACATAAATCACTGGCCCTTCACCCCCCTGATGATTTGCTGGGAGGGCAAACGTTTCCCCTCTCATCGCCCTCCATTCTTCTTTCATCCAATTGCCTATCTGAGGATCTCTTAAATGCCCCTGACCTATCTGCCTCTACCACCAGGCACTTGCCACTCTCTGTGTGAAATCCTACCTCTGACCTCTCCCCATACTTCCCTCATAACACTCTCCTCTGGTATTGTCACGTCTACCCTGGCTGCCCCTCAAACAATGTCTCTTATCATCTTGCACTCTTCTATCAAGCTACCTCACAGCCTCCTTCTCTCAAAAAAGAAAAGCCCGAGCCCACTCAACCTATCCTCATGAGACAGGCACCATCCTGGTAAATCTCCTCTGCACCCTCTCTAAAGCTTACACATCCTTTCTGTAATGACACTGCCTGACCTGCTCAGCTTCTCCAGTGAGCTGCTTGAGATTGAAATAATTGCAGCATTTTAGAAATCTGTTCAAAAATTATTAATATTAATCTTTTTAAAAGACAATTGAAAAATAACATAATTTCTAAGTAATATTGTTATTTTACCTCATATATAACAAGAAACATGAACATGAAGTTATAAGCTTTGCTGCATATTCAAAAAGGACAAGGAAAAGAAAATAACTATACTTTATTCTTGGTGAAACTTCTGTTGCTGCACTGACAATGACAAATATTTTACATCTGTTTTGTTTTTGGCTATTTTGAGAGCTATGCATGTAGCACTGGTTTCATCAGTAAGTCTACTCGTTTAATTAAACTTGACCAAGTCCATCACTGAGAGCAATGATTCACTGGGGTATGTCGATGAAAACCTTGGTAATATTGCCATAGCTAGATTTTTCAGAAAATTAACACAATTCAAAAATATCTTGCCAATAACATAGTTTGCTAATAAATAAAACTTGACTGTTGTGAAAATATGAAAATTCACAGAGGTGCTGAATTTATCATTATTAACACTGGATATCCAGTGTTCACTCACCAGTGACAGAAGGAGAATGTAAGCACAGTGAAACCAATACCCATTGGCTCAAATGTGCACTATCCAAATGCCAATGTGTACTCCACGTCAGTGAGGGTTTCAAAAGGTATCATCCAACATCACATTTCCTTGCAACTGTCTAACTGGTGCCAAGCTGGCATGAGATGTTTCCTGTGAAAACATCTCATGTTGTAAGAAATCATTCATTGTTTCTTTTGGCAGTAATGAGAACCATTCCGTATCTTTTTACTAGGACTGGACTTTAAAGAATTGAGGGGCAGCATGCTGCATGCCAACACAGTTCTTGAGTGTGTTATCGAGGACATACACGCCATAGATTCTCTACCCTTGCCGACCACTTGAGGCAGACAGAGTACTTCCTTGTGTCGTTTTTGTTTTCCTTGTTAATAACCTTCATCAGTGTTACAAGGAGATGGTGAAAGGTTTATACTGAGTAGATAGAAATAATGGTTTTCACTATCTCCTCTGTTCCAATTCAATTCATATAATCTTCACAAGTTTGTCATCCCCAAATTCATTGCAGTCCTGATGTAAGACAATATTACTAAGACTAAGTTAGGCATGGAAGGAGACATTATAAATCTCTTCTACATCCTCTCCAAAACCTTCTCATCTTTCCAAAAGTATGGCAATCAAAAATGCACACTCTGTTCCAGTGGAGGCCAAACTATTGTTTGACACAGATGTATAATAGCCTCTGGATTTTTACTTTATATGCCTCTTTGTAAAGCTCAGTTCCCATATACCTTTAAACCCTTGCTCAATCTGCTTTTTTACTTCAAAAATCTATCAATGTACCTCCAAATCTCTCTCATCTTGGCCTCTTTCAGAACTGTGCTCTCATGTTCTTTTCATTCCCCCTACCAGAAAGGGGCATTTCACAATCTCAGCAATAAATTTTATCTTCAACCTGTCCACTCATTTCACTAGTTTGTCTGTTTCTCCTTGCTCAATTACTATCACATGCACAATTCACACTCAGCGAATTTTGTGCCATTTGTATGATGAGTTAGCTATTCCAAGATCCAAGGCTTTATGAGGCTTAAAATAGGCACAAGCACCTGGAGAATGTGTGAAATGGTAGTGCAGAGGGAGATGGTTGCAGGATAAACCTGCCCACCCTGTGATTGCTTCGGTGTCTGTTTCTCTTCTTGCTTTGGCTGCTCCAAAACAGAAAACCAGGAAAGCAAAAAGCCAGTGTCTACACTGAAGCACCAAACATGCAAACTCATCAGACAAAGATCACAGAAAGTCCATAAAACATTTTCACATTATTTGCTAAATTTCTCTATGATCATTGCAACGGCAACTTTCTTTTTTTAAAAGAATTTATTGCCGTACTTTTATAAAGAGTCGATGAGGTTGCAGGAAATCAGTTACAAATGACTGGGCCGTAACCTGAACTCTGAAAACCTATACAGGAGAATCTCTCTGCTACAGAAAGAGAGCTTCGAACCATCTCTGCTGTTCACATGTACAGTGCTTGGGGAGAGTTGCCCATGTATGATAAAGTACAATGTGTGAAAGCAAACCAGTTTCATGTGAGATGAGATAATAAATGCTTTTTTATTTGCTAATACCAGTTTGCTATGTTGAAGAAAGTTAAGAATGCTGACATTGTGTCTTAGCTCCAAGTTCACTTCTGCTGGACTTACCCTGGGACCCCCCCTCCTCCCCCCCTTGTGCAGTGCATCAGCGGCAATCATAGTTTCATTTTGTTAGTTTGCTTTGGACCGAATCATGCAGCTTCAGATTACCATATCCACGCTGACCCATTCACACTAATCATGTTTTTTCCTCTTGCATCCCCATCAACTCTTGTAAATTCTACTGTGCCCACCTACGCTGTGAACAATTTACAGTGGCCAGTTAGCTCCCAACCAGCACAACAATCAAAGCCATTTGTTTTGAGGTGCATTATGTTATAGTTGAAGCCAGACAAGATGAAAGGATATTTATTGAGAGATTAGGAGGTAAATTCCCTGATTATATGATCAACTTGGGTCCAAATCAAAAAGCAGAACTAGAAAAGCAATATCCTCTGGATTTATACCTGACCTGTGGGCAAATTAGCACAGGGTAAAGGAGATGAATGCCTGACTCAAAGACTGGTGTGAAAGAAATCGGAATTTTCTGCCATTGGTCCAGGAGAAAAAGAGAATTACTCCAGTTGTATGGTCTTCAATTCAATCAGGACCACTGAACTAGCAAATTGAATATCCAGGTCTCTATTTAATGCTTAGAATTGTGTTTAATTGTGTCTGGCGGTTATGTGTGGCTTTGTGTTTGTGTAGTAAGCTCGTGCACACGAGCCTGCTCTCCAATAATCTTGGAATTCTTTCCACTGAACTAAGCTTTTGTTCTGTCCAAGATAATGTAATACTGGTGTACAGCAGCCATCCTGCATTTAAAAAAAATGCATACTAACATCCTCTGCTCCTGGAGTGGAATAGAAGCAAATGATCTTTGGCTTAAAGGAATTGTCCAAAAGGTAAAAGAATGGCCTAGATTCACAGTTACCTGCCAATGACTAAAGATAAAAGCTGAAGCAATTGGTAACATACTTGTGGACCTCTTCTGCAGGCAACTTGCAAAGGTACCGGACTGCCAACCATGAAAAATGTCACTGCTTTACCTGGAACGCTGTGCAGTTCAGAAGGTCATTTTGTATGGCCAGTGTTCACATCCCCTTCCTCACTGACGAATTGTTTAGACTGGCTTCTCAATGTAACACTGTCTTGTAGCTCTAAAAGTACAGGAGGTGTTGCCAACTGCCCAGACACGTATGCATTCTGTACACATGTAGGTTGCAAAGCTGGAAGATTTGCATTTAGCAAGGCTGTCAGTCAAAATTAGTGTTACTTTTCATCAGAAATGAATTCACTGGTGCTGCCTAGTCTGTTGAGTACTTCCACAAGAACCCGCTTTTATTTCAGATTTCTAGCATTTAATTTTTTTTCTCATTTCTCTGTTACAGTGTTGTCAGTTGCCACTGTATAAAGGTCATATAATCAGCCCCACTAATTGTTCATTGAGTTAAATTAAGTTGCTTCCAACTTGCTTTGAAATGTCTAAGAGTCTGTAATGAATAATCTAAGAATAAATCAGCATAAAAAGCAAAATGCCAGCATGTAATTTTATTACATTGCAGTCCATGTCAGATTCCTGAGCCATGATGGAAATCACTGCCTAGGGCAGCGTTTCTTGTTCGGTGGAGCGGTATTTTTCTTAAAATTGATCACATACATGAGGAACATGAGGATGGCTAGAATGAGGGTAGGACAATGAGGAGAGAAGAAGGAGTTGGAGGAGATACGGAAGGTCCTTAGAGAAGACTTAGTGTTCACCAGTGAGAGGGAACCAGACAAATATGAGGACAGCATAAATCAGTCTGATTTGTCGGAACATGTTGATGTTAAGAAAGAGAATGTGCTGGAACTTTTGAAAAAACCTAGAATAGGTAAACTCCAAGGGTGAATAGGATATACCCCAAGTTACTACAGGAAGCAAGGGAAGAGATTGCTGTGCTTTTGGCGATGATTTTTGCATCGTTACTGAGTGCAGGAGTAGTACCAGAAGATTCGAAGAAAGTGCCATAAATGTTATTCCTTTGTTCAAGAAAAAAGTCGGGGATAACCCTGGGAGTTATAGTTGGGTGAATCTTGCTTCAGTGGTGGTCAGATTATTGAAGAGGATTCTCAGAGACAGGATTTGGACAAGCATAGTCAGATTAGGGATAGTCAGCGTGGGTTTAAGAGGGGCGGGTCATTCTTTACAGCCTGATTGAATTCTTTGAGGAAGTGACAAAACAAATTGATGAAGGTAAAGCAGTGGATGGACTATGGTGTATGTGGATTTTAGTCAGATATTTCACAAGGTTTCCCATTGCAGGCTTATTCAGAAAGTGGGGAGGCATGAGATCCAGGGAAACTTGGCTGCTTGCTCACAGAAGGCACAGAATGGTTGTAGATAGAGTATATTCTGCTTGGAGGTTGGTGACTAGTAGTATTTCATGGGAATTTGTTCTGGGAACCCTGCACATTGTGATTTTTTAAAATAAATGACTTGGATAAGGAAGTGGAAGAGTAGGTTAGTAAGTTAGCAGATGACACAAAGAAAGGATGGGGAGCTGGGTTGAGAAGTGGCAGATGGAGTTCAATCCAGAAAAGTGAGAAGTGATACGCTTGGGAAGGCAGTATACAGGGCAAGTGTGGAGGAGCGAAAGGATCTTGAGGATCATGTCCATAGAATCTCACTGTTTAGAACAAGTTGATTGGGTTGTTTAAGTGCATGGTGTGATGGCCTTCATTAGTTGAGAGATTGAGGTCGAAGCTGTTAGGAAATGTTGCAACTTTCTTAAACTCTGGTTAGATCACATTTGGAATATTATAGGAAGGATGTAGGAGCTTTAGAAAGAGTGTGTACCACCGTGGTAAAGATTTTTCTGCTAATGTTGTAGGGTTTCATGTAATGGTTTTCTGTAGAAGCAGTGTGTTCTGCTGGTAGTGTTTGGGTTACTGTTAAAGATAAGGGATGCCTAGGAATGTTGTGTCATCCAATCAGGAGGATGGAACTGGGAGAAAGTTCTAGAGAACGCTGGGGGAGAGGTTGTGTGATAGACACTGAGCTGGAAGCTCGAGAGAGTTGGCTGTAGGATCCAGTCTGGCGGGAATGCACGATCCAAAGGAACCAAAGAGGGGGACTTCTGCCAGGGAGCAGAGAATATGAGTTGCTGTTGTGATTACATCAGACACATCAGCTTTTGGAAGATCTGAGCTCGAAGCTATGCACATTGGACTGTTTAATTATAATAGGCTCTTTTTGTTTTTCTTTTCTTTAAAACTCTTTGGTTAAGTTAAAGTTCATAAATAGAGTTTCTTTATAATTGTATACAATGTACGATTTGTCAACAGGTGATGACACGGGGGCAGCAAATCACAGAGCATTCACACAAACCAGGGTTCAGGTGAGTGAGGCATCCCAGCCTCACAGGTTTGGCAGGACTCAAGTCACATCTGCCTTAGACATGCGGAGACTGGTAAAGGTGGTTTTCTCACAGCCGAGTCCAGTGGCTGTTAGCGAGGAACTAACGAGTCGCGTCTCTAAAGACTCCCAGTAAAAGGGGTTTCAGGTGCAAAGGAGACTTACCAGAATGCTGCCAAGATTGGAGAGCATGTCTTCTGAGGAAAGGATGTGCAGGCTAGGGCTTTTCTCTTTGGAGCAAAAGAGGATGAGAGGTGACTCGATAAAGGTATATAAGATGATAAGAGGAATAGGTTGAGCGGGCAGTCAGAGACATTTTCCCAGGGATTCAATGGTTAATACAAAGGGGCATAATTTTTAGAGGATTGGAGAAATGTATAGGAGGATTGACAAAGTAAGGTTTATTACACAAAGGGTGGTAGCTGTACCGAACATGCTGCCAGCAATATTGGTAGAAGCAGATACATTAGGGACATTTCACAGATAGGCAAAAGGGTGCAAAGAAATGGAAGGCTATGTGGGAGGGAAGGGTTCGATTAATCTTAAAGTAGGTTATAAGGTCAGTACAACACTGTGGGCCGAAGGGCCTGTACTGTGCTTACTGGTCTATCTTCTATTAGTTACCTCCACAAAAAACAGTGATAAATTAAAAACAATTTAATATTTAATACTGCATTTGCAATTTGTTAACATTGAAGTATTTGAGTAAAAATGAGTTTATGAAGGATTCTATTTAAGCAGTGGAGAATTAATCAATATCTGTTAATATGGATTACAGGTTAATATTTTAAATAGCTTGAAGTTTCTTCTATCACTAGTAGTTGATGAAGATATTAATTAAGGGAAGCTTGCAAAAAGCTGACTGAGTTTTTTGTTACCCTTTGCCTCTATTAATTTTTCATCTGTAATGTTCAAATTTGAAAGAAGATGCAAATTTTTCCAATTTGCACTCTGGGAAGTGACAGAACGTCAGCATTGTAAAATAAATCTGCACATCGATGGCAGTCTTGGCTTTGAATGAAATCTCTGAGTTTAAAGACAAAGTGGGGAATGGAGTTCAAATGAGTTTTTAAGAAATATTTTGGGTAGGGTGTTTATCCTGTAAAACGGTGCAGTTTACTTCAAGAATAAAACCTCTGCCTTGTCTGGATACTTATGCAGGCTCTGGAAGGGATGGTGGGAAGATCACAAATGAAAGCCTCTGTGTTATCCAGTACTTGGTATTTCATCAGACTCTATGGTACAAAACATAGCAACCATAATCTACAGTTTTCATACTCCCCCATTACATCCACATCAACCACTCCTCTCCACAGAATCTTAGCTCCTTTCATCCTCCCGTACACTACCACTTACTTACACTCCACACCTCATACCCACGCTGACACAGTCACTGTCCTTCTGTATTTTCATATGTCCTGCTGCTACCCAGAAGAGTTCCACTTGCCATGCCAGTTTGTCACTTCATCATTTCCTGTCAGTCACCTTTGGTGGAGATACTCCTGCACCTAGTATCGTTCTATGCACATGCAAGCGGTCTCTACTGTATGTATATAAGGTAACATGAGGCAACACTCAGCAGTTACTCATACACTGTGTTTTATAGGATTGTTTTCATATTAGTATTTATTGTGTTTTATATGCTGCATCAGATCTGGAGTAGCAATCACTTCACTCTCCTGTCAAAACACTGAGGAACTGCCATGAACTTCTGCAGCCCTGTGCTTTCAGTCTCGAAGACTGATGGGCGAGCAGCCTTCAGGAAGGTGAACCCACAGAAAGCATCCAGCCCAGACAGGGTCCCTGGCCAAGTAGTAATGACCTGTGCTGATCAACGGGTAGAAGTGTTCACTGAGATCATTAACCTCTTGCTTGTGCAGTCTGAGGCACCCACCTGCATCAAGCAGGCTTCGTTATACTGGTGCCTATGAAGAGTGTGGTGCCCTGTCTCACTGACTATAGTCCAGGAGCATTTACATCCACTGTGATGAAGAGCTTTGAGAGGTTGGCAATGAGACCCGTCAGCTCCAGCCTGGGAAGTGACTTGGATCTGCTTGAATTTGCCTGCTGATGCAACAGTTCCATAGCTGGTACCATCTCATTGGCTCTTCACTCAACCTTAGTCAGTTTGGATAGGGAGCATCTCCTCCACAATCTCCATCAGCGCAGATGCACTATGAGGCTGTGTTTTTAGCCCCTGCTCTACTCGCTTTACATTCATGACTGTGTGGTTAAACACAACTCCAATGCCATATTCAAATATTCAAGTTTTCTGACACCACCATTATCAAGGGTGGTGACCAATCAGCACAAAGGAGTGAGATTGAAAATCTGGCTGAGTGGTGTCACAACAACAACTCCTTAGTCAATATCAGCAAAGCCAAGGAGCTGATAGTTGATTTCAGCAGGAGGAAACGGAAACCCACGAGCCAGTCCTCACCGGAGGGTCAGCAACTTTAAATTCTTGGGTTATTTTTTATTTTTTCAGAAGATCTGTCTTGGGCCCAAAATATAAGTACAACTATAAAGAAAGCACAGCAGTGCCTCTACTTCCTTAGCAGTTTGTGAAGATTTGGTATAACTCTTAAAACTTTGACAAACTTCTATAGATGTGTAGTGGACAGTATATTGACTGGTTGCATCATGGTCTGGCATGAAAACACTTAGATTGGAAAATCCTACAAAAAGTAGTGGATATGGCCAAGTCCAGCATGGGTAAAATGCTCCCCAGCATTGAGCACACCTACATGAAACATCACCAGGTTCTGGAACAGTTATTATCCCTCAACCATCAGGCTCTTGAACCAAAGGAGGTAACTTCACTTGTCCATCATTGAAATATTCCCACTTTCAAGGACTCATCATCTCATGTTCTCAATATTTATTACTGATTTATTTTTTTTAAACTATTATTTCTTTCTTTTTGCATTTGCACAGTTTATTGTCACTGATTGAACGCCCAAGTTGGTGGGGTCTTTCATTGATTTTATTATTGATATTATTCCATTATGGATTTATTGAGGGTGTCTGAAAGAAAATGAATCTCAGAGTTGTGTATGGTGACATATATGTACTTTGATAATGAATTTACTTTGAACTTTGAAACAATCTTGAATCTTGAAGAAGTTTATTTTGCAGTACTCTGATATACAAGTTTATATAAATGGAAGCAAATTGTTTCATTATATTTAGCAGTAATAGAATGGTTCTTCAAAGTTCCTAAATGCTAGGACTTAAAAACTATCAGGCTATATTATGAGTGCTGGAGGATCTTATTAAAGAACTCTTTCTTGATTATGGTAGTATAATAGGTCAGGTACTGAGGGTCAGGATCACTGATTCCAAAAATATGAGTTCAAGTCCCATCATGGAAAGTGGGAAATTTAATTTCAAGTAATTAAATAAAATCTGAAAATATAGAGAAAACTTCGAAACCTCTGGATGTTCATTATTTTTGTCACATTGACCAATGTCCAGTGGAATGCTTTCCATAAGACCATAAGATATGGGAGCAGAGTTAGGCCATTTGACCCATCAAGTCTGCTCCGCCATTTCATCTTACAAAGCTCTCCTTCACCCAGCTTATGGAAAATCCAATCACTCTTCGATCCTGCTTTTGTCGACATATAGGCAGAAGCTGAAACAAGAGGCAGTCATGGTTAAAACCATCCACTGGGAGTGCTTTGATGACGTCGACTGAAATGTCTTCCATGATGAGGAGTTCACGGATGGAATGACGTGCTTCATTGATGTTGTTCCCCAGAAGTCAGTCAGGGTCTTCCCGAACCAGAAACCCTGGATCAACAGTTCTGTGCGAGTTACCATGCAACACAGAGCTTACGTGGCTGGCAGTCAGCAGGAGCCCAACAAAAGCAGCTACAATCTGCACAAAGCTGCAAAGTTGCAAAACAACGATACAGGGGCAGGATTGAGTCCAGATCCACAACAAATAGCACACGTGACTTGTGGCGAGGGTTGCATACCATCGCAGACTTCAAAGCCAAACGTTGTGGTGCCGCCAACATCGCAGCCTCTCTCCCAGATGACCTCAATCGCTTTTACACTGGGTTCAATGTCGAGACACTGAGCCTCCGAGGAAAGCCACCACTACAGATTGCAACCTGGTCATCTCTGAGGCTGAGGTACACAGATGTTTCCAGAGTGGACAGTTGCAAGGCTGTGGGACCGGACGGCATCCCAGGATGGGTACTCAGGATGTACAGCACAACTGGCAGGTGTGTTTACAGACATTTATAATCTCTCCCTCTCCTAGTGTAGAGTGCCCTCTGCTACAAATTATCCACCATTGTCCCTGTACCAAAAAAGACCAAAGTAACATGCCTGAACGATTGGCGACCTGTCACACTCACCTCAATAATAAGCAAATGCTTTGAGAGACTGGTCAAGGATTACATCTGCAGCTTGTTACCACCCACACTGGACCCCCTACAAATCACCTACTGACACAACTGATCAACAGATGATGCATTAGCCACAGCTCTACTCACTGTCCTTACACATCTGGAGAAGAAGGATGCTAATGTGAGAATGCTGTTCTTGGACTACAGTTCAGCATTCAAAACCATAATTCCATCCAGGCTCGATGGGAAGCTCAGAGACCTCAGCCTTCACCCTGCCTTGTGTAGCTGGATCCTGGACTTCCTGTCAGATCACCGGCAGGTGGTAAGAGTGGGCTCCCTCACGTCTAACACTCTGACCCTCAATACAGGAGCCCCTCAGGGCTGTGTACCGAGTCCTTTACTCCCTGTATACCCATGACTGTATCACCACCCACAGCTCCAATCTGCTAATTAAATTTACTGACAACACTACATTGATTGTCCTTATCTCAAACAATAACGAGGTGGCCTACAGGGAAGAAGTCATCTCTCTGACACAGTTGTATCAACTAAACAACCTCTCCCTCAATGTTGCAAAAACAAAGGAGCTGGTGGTGGACTACAGGAGGAATGGAGATGGGCTAACCCCTACTAACATCAATGGATCTGGGGTTGAGAGGGTGAACAGCTTTAAGTTCCTCAGCATCCACATCACTGAGGGCCTCACGTGGTCTGTACTCACCAGCTGTCTGGTGAAAAAGGCAGAACAGCGCCACTTTCACCTCAGATGGTTGGGCAAGTTTGGAATGGGCCCCCAAATCCTAAGAACTTCCTACAGGGACACAATTGAGAGCATCCTGACTGGCTGCATCACTGCCTGGTATGGGAACTGTACCTCCGTTAATTGCAGGACTCTGCAGAGAGTGGTACAGACAGCCCAGTGCATCTGCAGTTGTGAACTTCCCATGATTCAGGACAATTACAAAGACAGGTGTGTAAAGAGGGCCTGATGGATCACTGGGGACCCCAACCACAATCGATTCCAGCTGCTACCATTCGGAAAACAATACCGTAGCATAAAAGCCAGGACCAACAGGCTCCAGGACAGCTTCTTCCACCAGGCCAACAGACTGATTAACTCACACTGATTTGAGTGTATTTTTACATTACATTGACTGTTCCATTTATTATAAATTACTATGATTGCACCTGTAGACGGAAATGTAACATAAAGAGTTTTACTACTCATGTACGTGAAAGATGTAAGAAATAAAGTCAATTCAATTCAATTCATTGCTGTTCCAACCTTCCCCTCAGCCTCTCCTACCTTCTTCCATTATGCCTTGCCTCACGCTCTGACCAATTAAGAATCTACCAAGTTCTGCCTTAAATATAGCTAAGGACTTCACCTCCACAGCTGCCTGTAGCAAAGAATTCCACGGATTCACCACTCTCTGGCTAAAGAAATTTCTCCTCATCTCCATTCTAAAAGGATACCCCTCTATTCTGAGGCTGTGTCTTCTGGTCTTGAATTCTTCCACCATAGGAAACAATCTTTCCACATCCACTCCATCAAGTCCTTTCACCACTCGATAGGTTTCAATGAAGTCACCCCTCATTTTTCTGAATTCTGGTGAATACAGGCCATCAGACACTCCTCACGTGACAAGCCATTCAATCCAGGAATCATTTTGTGAGCCTCCTTTGAACCCTCTCCAGTTTCAGCACATCCTTTCGAAGATAAGGGGCCCAAACCTGCTCTCAATACTCCAAATGAAGTCTTGCCAGTGCTTTATAAAGTTTCAACATTGCAACTTTGCTTTTATATTTTAGTCCTTTTGAAATGTATGTTAACATCACATTTGCCTTCCTCAGCACTGACTAAACCTGCAAATTAACCCTCAGGGAATCCTGCACAAAGACTCCCAGTCCCTTTGCACTTCAGTTTTTTTAAATTTTCTTTCCATTTGGAAAATACTGAATCCTTTCATTTCTTCTATCAAAGTCAATGACCGTACACTTCCTGACACTATTTTCCATCTGCCATTTCTTTGCCCATTCTCCAAATCCGTCTTAGTCCTTTTATAGCCTCTCTACTTCCTCAAAACTACCCTCCCCTCCACCTATATTCATATTGTCTGCAAACTTTACAACAAAGCCATCAATTTCATCATCTAAAACATTGACATATAACTAAAATCGGTTCCAACACAGACCCTGTGGAACACCACTAGTCGCTGGCAGCCAGTCAGAAAAGGATCCCTTTATTCCCTCTCTTTGCATCCTGCCGATCAGCCACTGTTTTATCCATGCTAGAATCTTTCCTGTAATACCATGGGCTCATAGCTTGTTAATCATCCTCATGTGTGGCACCTTGTTAAATTAAACTTTTGAAAATTCAAGGACTCAACATCAACTCATTCCCCTTTGTCTATCCTGCTTGTTACTTCTTCAAAAAATCCCATAGATCTGTCAGGCAAGATTTTCCCTTGAGGAAACTATGCAGACTACGGCCTATTTTATCATGTGCCTCCAAGTACCCTGAGATCTCATCGTTAATAATCGACTGCAACCACTGAGGTCAGACTGACTGGCCTATATTGTAGCACTGCCTCTTTTTCATGCTTTTTCTATCTCCTATTGTAGTTTGTAGGCAACATCCTTACTACTGTTTTGGGGTCCACATACAACTCCCATCAGGGTCTTTTTACCCTTGCAGTTCCTTAGCTCGATCCACAACAATTCAGCACCTTCTGATCCTATGTCACCTCTTTCTAATGATTTGATTTCATTTTTTACCAACAGAGCAACACATCCCTCTCTGCCTTCCTGCTTAAATCTCACTATCCAGCATCAACAAACCTTCCCACCAGGATATTAGACCCCTCTAGTTCAGGTGCAAATCATTCCTTCTGTACAGGTCCCCCTTTCCCTCAAAGAGAGACCAATGATCCAAAATCTTACACCCTCCCTCCTACGCCAAACCCTTAACCACGTATAATCTTTCTAGTTGTAGCCTCACTAGGCCGTGGCACAGTTAGCAATCCTGAGATCACAACCCTGGAGGTCCTGCCCTTTAACTAAACCCTTAACTCCCTGAACTCCTTCTGCAGAACCTCGTCACTCATCCTACCCATGTCATTGGTACCTACATGGACCAGGACTTCTGGCTGTTCACCCTCCCACTTAAGAATGCTGAGGACTCGATCTGAGATATCCCAGACCGTGGCACCCAAGAGCCCACATACTATCCCGGAATTTCTTTCTCACCCACACACTTGCTGTCTGTTCCCTTAACTAATGAGTCCCCTCTCACAACAGCATGCCTCTTCTCCCTCCTATCTGACTCACAGAGACAGGCACTGTGCCAGAGATTCAACAACTGTGACCTTCTGCTGTTAGATCATCCTCCCGACAGTATTCAAAGGATATATCTATTGTTGAGGGGGATGGTCACAGCAATATTCTGCACTGGTTCCCAAACCACTTTCCCCTTCTTGATTGTCACCCGGTTTCCTGTGTCCTGCACCTTGGGTGTAACTACAAACGTTTGTACATCTCTATATGTCTTATCTATCACTTCTTCAGCCTCCCGAATGATCTGGAGTTCATCTAGTTCCAGCTCCAACTCTGTAATGTAGTTTGATAGAAGCTGCAGCCGGTTGTACTTCTCACAGCTGTAGTCATCAGGGACACTGGAGGTCTCCCTGCAAGAGGAGCACTCCACTATCCTGCCTGCGAACTCTACTTAGCTGAGCCGATGTAAAGAAGAGAAGGAGAAAGAACTTGAGCTTTGGTTTCTCTGAGTGAAGCCTCCCTTTGCGGAAGCATCAAAGAGCTAAAGCCTTAACATCACTACTCTGACTACGTCTGTTCAGACGATGGCCGCTGTGTACGTGGCTGCCTTCCCTTAATTTGCTCTTGCTAATTAATCCCAAATGGCGACTGGCCACTGGTCAAAGCTCTATTACGTTGCCGTGAACTGCTCCTGCCCTGTATCCTTGGGAAGAGGACCTGACTCTCCAAACTTCCGATGTCCGGATTGGCGGCTGGCCAAAGCTCTCTTTTGCATGCTATCCAGTGAGCTCGTTCCAGATGTAAGCATATAGAAATAGTATAAATGAAGAAAAATAACAAAACGTACAATATAGGGTTACAGCTGAAGGGAAAGTGCAGTGTGGGTAGTCATTTAAGGTGCAGGGGTTGGGATGTGGTAGATTCCAAGATCAAGTTTATCTTTGTTAGTCAATAGTTCCATACAAGAGTCTCTGCTTCACTAACGTCCTTCAATGAAGGAAATCTGTCTTCCTTACCCAATTTGATCTATATGCGACTCCAGACACGCCTGTACTGTTTAGTATCATCTGCCTCCTTAGTTTAGGTACAGTTTATGATGGTACTGCAAATTACAAGCAATAATAAAAGAGATAGTTTTCAAAGATAAGGAGTCATTATTTTCCATCCATTGTTCAGCTCACTCTCTGATGTTCTAGATCACTTTGTATTGTTTGTTCAATATAAATTATCAATCATCAGATTTTCTTTTCATCTTCTTAAATTAACATTGGATGAGCTAGGCACATTAAAACTTTCATATTCTTTAATCTTAAACCATGACATGTGCAGATTTATGCCATTAACTCAGGACTATGCAAAGCTGGTCATAATAATGATTCAGCGCTCTCTACTCTTTAATCTTCCTGCTTTATGATTTGTTCAATATCTGCAGGCTTCAGCAACTGTGTAATATGTTTTGTTTCCAGTCAAGCTCTGTGGCTTTAGGAAGGTCGGATAATCTCATCGTTTTCCCGAGATCTAATGTCCAAACCACCCTGTGTCATGGGGGGGGGGGGGGTTCTCTATGCTGGATTGCTGTCGGACTGTTTATGGTTTGTGCTTCACTTTCAGAGTTAGCAATTGCAATTCAGAAGGTGGGTCAGCAGCTATCATTTCCTGAAGGTATTTCTTTACCCCCTCCGCCCACTTTGCAAAGAAATGTATAAAAATGGGGGGGTTCAACCTAGATGATAAATCTGAAAGGTATTTATCCCCTTGTCCCTGTTGGCATCAGGAGAGGTTGAAGGCTTCGTGTTCAACCAGCATAAAAGTATTTGTACATATAAACTTAGTGGCCACTTTATTAGGTACACCTGGACACCTGCTTATCAAAGCAATTATCTCATCAGGCAATCACGTGGCAGCAACTCAATGCAAAAGAGCATGCAGACATGCTTATGGTTCAGTTGTTGTTCAGACCAAGCATCAGAATGGGGAAGAAATGTAATGTAAGTGACTTCAACAGTGGAATGTCTGTTGGTGCCAGGTGGGGTGGTTTGATTATCTCAGTCACTGTTCAAGCTGACAGGAAGGCAACAATATCTCAGAAAGCTCACGTGTTACAACACAGCATCTCTGAACGCACAACGCGATGAACCTTGAAGTGGATGAGCTACAGCAGCAGAAGACAAACTCATTTATTAGCTACAGGAGGTACCTAGTAAAGTTGCCATAGAGTATAAATAACATGAAAATTAGCATTTTGAAATAGCAGCAGGGTACATTACAAACATAGTTAACATCATCTTAAATTAGCATAAATTATATTTAACCTACATGACAAAATAAACATAATTTCACTAGTGCAAATTGTGAGAGAGGAGAAGAAAGCAATCTGAGGCAGTGTTAGGGTTTTTCATGCTGGTTGAAGAACCGGGTGGCAGTGGGGAAGAAGCTTCAGGTGTGATTGTTCAGGCTCCAGCTCCTCCTGCCTAATGGCAACATCAGGAAGAGGGTATAGGCCAGACGGTGGTGGTCCCTGATCATGGATGTTGCCTTCCTGAGATACTGTCTCCTGCGGCTGACGTTGGTAGTGGGGAGAGCTGTACCCGTGAAGGAACTGGCTGAATCCTTTGTGCTCTTCTGCATTTGAATTCCACGCCAAGCTGTGATGCAACCAATCAGGACCAGTGAAAGTCTGTCAGAGTCCTTGATGACATTCCAAATCTCCTTAAATTTCTAAGAAAGTAGAGATGCTGGCTTCATGCTTGCATCATGTGCTGGGCCTTGAGAGATCTAAAGGATACACCTGAAGCTATCATTCAACTGACATCTTAAATTGAGACTCAGGTATGGGATCTCCAAGCTTTGATCAGTAAATCAGGGTTTTCCCATCACGTGTAGGGAGTGTATAAGAGTCTCCCCGTCTGGAAGACTGAATCTTGGCTTTTTGCTGCAGGTTAGATCTCTTGCTGCCTTGGAGTTGGCAGTACAGTGGACGGTTGGACAGATGCTTTGTGCTGTGAGTCTTGAAGTGTGAATTTGGTCGGAGAGAAATTACAGTGAGTTCTGATTACAAGGAGAGAGCAGGGTGCCTCAGACGTGGAAGAAATAGACCTGCTCCAACTGGCTGCCAAACCACCTCGCTCCTCTGCCCAGTGGCTCAGCTCTCAGAGCTGCTGCCTGCCAGTACCCAGGTCCTGGGTTCAGATGCTGTCAGTGTGTAGTTTGCATGTTCTTTCTGTGGCCAAGTAGTTTCCCTCCTCCTTCCAAAGACATATTGCTGGGTAGGTTATTTGGCCACTGCCAACTGCTCGTAGTGAGCTGATCAGTTGTAGAATACAGGTTTTGTGAAAGATGGGAGAACACAATATCAATAGTGTAAGATTGGTGTATATGGGTGCTTAGAACCATAGAACACTACAGCACAGTACAGGCCCTTCAGCCCTCCATATTGTGCCGACCCATATAAT